>NC_138890.1:159900974-160558776 GCF_965194825.1 Balaenoptera physalus
AAAAGTTGGATGAAAGTTTGAATATATCTATAAATGTTCCTCTTTGTCAATTAAGATATTTAGCTTTAAATTTGATTAAAGTTGCTCTTCTTTGCAGTCATCTTTATCTACTGCATCTTTTTCCAGTTCTCTAAATATTTTGCCATTCTATATTTCCACATGTAACCATTAAAGTGTTTCATAGAAAATAAATTGCAGATCATGTTTGTAAGTTTTAAAAGTTATTTTTTGGTTTTGTTTATATTTGTTTGTTAATTATAGAACCTTCACCTATATTGTTGGGTATGTGAGTTAAGCACATTTATTATTGTGTTAAGTATTATAATGAGGGTGTATCTGCCATTTTATTTCATGGTTCTCTTTATTATCTTTTTTAAAAAATAGTATTTATTGTCTTATTTTCTGGCTTAGATACATTGATATTTTTAAAATGTAAAATGCATTTAGCTGAAAATTTTAAAAAATCTCTGCTACAGTGGCATAAACAGAGAGGAATTTATGTTCATCATGTAATAGTAAAACTGAAGGGAAGAAAACAGAATAGTTCAGTGATAATAGCAGAACCCAGACACTTGCCATATTTTAATTATGTCGTACTTGTGAGTACATCTCACAAGTCCAACTCTTTGTTGCTCCCTAGTCTTAATATGACTGGCGAAATTTTCCCAATTTGCCTACATTTCAGGTGAAAACAGAACATTTGAATCAGGCAGGGGTTACTCTATTAGCAAAGTAAGGATCTTTCTGGATAAACCTCACCTTTCAACTCAATGGTCAGACATGTTTTCCAGCTACCCCCTCTCCCCCTCCCACCCAGGTAGGTAAGTCTGCATAGGCAAGCATTTTTAGTCATCTATATTCTATAAAATGGTACTTTAAAAAATCAAGAGGAGAGGCTGGGTTTTGAAAAGTTACTCTTTAAATGTCTTAATATTATCAACGTGTGTGTGTGTTTATAAATATTCTTGTTATTTTATTTTACTTTTGTGACTGGAAAATGAATCAATTATTTACTTTTCTCACAACTGCATTCTTGTAAATGCATTTCTTTTATGACTGATTTTCTCCAAGCTTTTCTATTTTCAAGAGGATCTTGTGTGACTTAGAATATCTTTTTATTATTTTCAGATTTAAATAATTATTTTGCATGATATAAAATTGAAGATGTTTTCCAGTATTACTTTGAAATTACTAGTCTACTGTCATCTTATATCCATTTTTGCAGTTGATTAATCTTATTTCAATCTGATTCTATTTACTTTATATGATCTATTTTTTCTTTAGAGGCTTAGTGATTTTTCTCCAATTTTTTTTATTATTAATTTTCACTGTAGTGTGGTTCAGTGATGTTTTATTATTACCTACTAGAAATACATTAGCTCTTTCATTTTGAGGGCTAATATCTTTACTAAGTATAGGCCATTTTTAGTCATTTCTTCAATTATTTCTTCTCTGTCATTAATATTTTACAATATATTAATGTTAAATCTAAACTCCAGTCACCTAAGCGTTCTGATGCATATTGCCTCTCTTTTTCTCTCCCTTATACTTTCTAGGATAGGTCTTCGGACTATTATTCCACTTCATTCCTTTATTCTGTGTGTCTATTCTGATATTGAACCCACCCATTACCTTCTTTGGTAATTCTTTGACTTCACTTTTTTCTTTTCTTATCCAGTACTTTCTCCTTCATCTTTTGGATGTTCTAATCCTACTTTCTAATTTTTCTAAACTCTGGGAATATATGAAAATTTATTCGCAATACTAACTTGTCCTGGGTACATGATTCTGCTTCATTTGCTATAGGTTGTTTCATTTGTGATGTTTCTTTTAGGCCAGTTGAGTTGCTTGGTATTTTTAACCATTAGACTCATATTACTCTGGGGCTATATGCTCTCTCAGTGGGTTATGTATGAGGGCCTAGAGCTCAGGTCCTGGTTAGTATAGCTGCTGACAGAGCAGAGAATATTTTTGTGGGTTTTAGCTTGGTTTAGCTGCTCTTATTTTATAGTCTGGCTCAACCACTTGCTGTTTTTCCTCCCACCCACAAACCAAAGAATAAACTCTCCCTGTGCTCTGTGAGAGGAATTGCTCTTTCCAAAAGTTCTCTTGAGCTGCAGTACCCTAGAGGTAAGGAGAAAATGCATTTGGGCTGAGCAGTGGGCCTGTGTCTCTTATCAGCTCCCACGCCTGCCATGCTTTGTGAGTTGGCTTGGTGTGACGATTCCACTCCATCACATACGGTTGCTGCTGCATTTCTGCTTTGCGGTAGTGATGGGGTAGAAGCACAATGTAGAGAAAATAAAATATATAACTAAAATATTTCTCTTAATTTCTTATCATTGGGAGCTTTTCCTCTTACACTTTGAGCAACAGATCATGGAGTCTCATAATGGGCTCTGACTTTCTTTCCTTCCTTCCTTGTTTCCTTGTTTCCTTCCTTCACCCCCACCTCTGTCTCTCTCCCACCCCCTTCTTTCCCTCCCTGTCTCTCTCTTGCTTTCTTCTTTCCTTCCTCCGTCCCTTCCTTTCTTTCTTTTTCTTTTTTCTTTTTGGTTAAACTAAGCTCTCATATTAGTTGCTTTTTGGCGCCTATGACATCTTCAAATATTGGACTGTGGAAGAGAAAAAGCAGCAATAAGTTTCCTACCTTTTTAAGAGGTAGAAATCTGACTACCTGATAAAATTTTTATCATTTTTTTTAACTACTAAATGCAAATATAATATGTTAGGAATGTTTTAAACTCAAGGAGACTATATTTAAGTTGTTTTTTCTTTTCAGTGTATTCCAAGTGGGTTTTTTTAATGTATTGAATATATGCATGGTCAATAAACACTAAGACACTAATATTTTCTTAAACTTGAACATCTGTTATAGTTTTCTAATTTACAGTTATTGAATAACTGAAATGAGAATGAATCAACAAATAATTGAATAAAAATATTTTCAATTGATTTCTATCATTCGGTGTGCCCACCCCAAATTCTCACACCTTGTTCTTTGTGCATAATATTTTTATTCTTCCAAGCTTCCCTGTATCATAGATAATCTACTATCTTCCCCAGTCTAAGAACCAGAAAAGTAATATAGGATCTCAGCCATCATCATAACTTTGATGACTGCAATTACAGCTGATGCAACCTTAGTTCAGGTATCTGGTTGTTTATTTAATTGCTAAACACATCAAATTTATTCAGTCAAATCACAACCAGCTGCTCACTAGTCCATTATATGGAAGTCTTTTATATCATTAGTAGAAGTTGCAACTTCCAGTCTCAATACAACAGAGAAGAACAAACCTGACTCCATATTGGATCTATTACTTTAGCTCTAACCTTTGTGCTCTGTTGCCTGTGATTAGTCATGCAGGCTCAGCACCTTGGTCTCTTCAATCAGTCAAAGAATATTGCCTATAGCCTGAAGGATACATAATAGCCCTTTCTCAACGCTCTGCCTCCCAGGCTTGACCTTTAAAGCCATAAAACGTTTCATTCCTATAGAGATAAAAAGTGGCAGAACAGAAAATAACATTTGTCTTGTTGGAGGTTTACAGAAACATGATGACCAGATCTACATGGGCAGCTGCAAGAACAAAGGATTATCAGATCCACTCCAGGACCTGGCCGGCAACAAGAAGTCTGCAAGGACCAGCCACACTCCCTCCCCTTTTAGTATAAAAGAAGCCTGAATTCTAACTCTGGTGAGACAGTTCTTTGGGACACTAGTCCACCATCTTCTTGGTCTGCTGGCTTTCCAAATAAAGTCGCTATTCCTTACCTCAACACCTCGTCTCTCAGTTTATTGGCCTGTCATGCCATGAGTAGTATGAGCTTGGACTCAGTAACATAAATGTTCTTTTCATTATGCAACCAGAAATGAGAAAAATAAAAAATCCTATTGACTCAATAGTTGAGTCTTAAGACAAGTTAAATATAAAAACATTTGTCTAGCTTTGTTCTATTACAACATAAAATTATGATTAATTTTAATATTTAATTTGAAACAAAACCCACTATCTACACACTATACATAATTTTTTGTTTTTGGTGGATGAGTTTTTGTAGGCAGAGATGTGAGGTCATCTAAGAGATTTAATATAAATTATACAAAGTTATGCACTTTACATTTTTATCTCACTTTAAGGTTAAAAAATATCAGATAAGTTACTAATTATTTGTTAATATCATCTATATATCATACATATATTAGAAATTTAAGCATTCAATTATTAAACTCCCTTATAAAAAGTATGATGTGTCTCCAGCCACACTTGTGCTAAATGCTAGGAATCCAGGATTTAAAAACACATTATCTATCTTCCAGGTAGTGGCAGAGAAAACAAGTAAATATCAGCTACATTATAATTTATATATACGCATATAATTTATGCATATTTATGTATATATATAGCCAGATATATATGCATATCTATATGTGTGTATAATATATATATCTCTCTCTCCAGATATAGGAAAGAAAGATAAGATTTAGAAAATACTTCCAAGAGGATGAAGAGTTTAATTTGGGGTAAATGTAAAGAAATGTCAGAAACTGTGCCATTTACAGATGTTGAGGCATAAGAGGAAATGGCTCTAGAAGAACATTAATTTAGTTCATGTAGTAGGAGCTCTTGGTGAAGATATAGTTAAGGAAGGTTTAGAGATAAAGTAAATTGATGGGAGACAGAGACTTCTAGAGTGAATCGAGGAAAATCAAACTATATCAAAGAGAATATTATTTGCTTTAGAAAAGAATGTTAACAACAGAAAAATTATTGTGACTTAGAAACCCCAGTTTCCAGAATTTTGGAAATGATTTGAATAGTCAAAAGATCCAAGGCAAAGTCAGGAATTTGTCAAATTTTCATTAAGAAGTGATAACTGATAAACCAGTTTGTATTTAGAAGGAGGGTAAAGGAGCAGACTGATAAATACTGATTAAATGAAAAGAAGTTCTTATGTAGATGGAAAATGAGCTAATATTTTGGCATGCTGAAATTGTTGGCTTGCTCAAGAGACATCCAAATTGAGATATATTTAGGCAATTATATGTGGTTTAGAACTCAGGAAAAACTAAAAGGAATTAAATAGAAATATATGTGTACATTTTATCAGCTTATGGGTACTGTTGAAACAAAAATTATGTGGATGAAATCAGCCTGGGAGGACCAAAAAAAAAAAAAAGTTGAAAAGATAAGGTGACTGATGATTGAGGTCTGAAGAATACTAACATTTATGATGAACATGAGATATTGGTCTGAGATGGGCATATCTATCTTCACTCAATATCTAAACCTGATTTTTTTTTAAAAAACCTGAAATTCATCCAGGTATACAATGAGGAAAGCTAAAGATATCATGTAAATTATATCTGTGGTGTACAGTGAGAAGAGCTAAGAGAAATGTGTGAATTATGTCTGAAGACTAAATAAAAAGTTTGAAACATTTACCTTAATGTAGGATAAAAAAGGAAAAATAAACATACAAACAATCTGTTACTAAAGTGAACATTACAAGTGAAAGAATACATTATGCCAGAGAATTGCAGGAAGTAAATACTTATATTTTTTAAAAAATCTACTGAAGTATGAAATATAAAGATGACAAAAATTATACCTCATCTTCAATATTAAGTGACATTTACTGCAAAAAAGAACAGAGAGCTATCCAGAATAGAGAAACACTAAACTGAGAAATGAATACATTAAAAGCAAATTCAAAATCTAATAGAAACTCTTTTTTAAATAAAGGAAAATTTCTGTATAGTATTATTATTTTAATAGAGTTTCTTTTTTACCAGTATTATGTTCACAACAAAACTGAGGGGAAAGCACAGGATTCCTAACCACCCCTACCCTCACTCATGTATAGCTTCTCACATTATCAACATTCCCCACCAGATTTATACATTTGTTACAACTGATGACTCTACCTTGGCACATCATTATCGCTCAAAGTCCATAGTTTACATTACCTTTCACTCTTGCTGCTGTACATTCTATGGGTTAGGACCAAGGTATAATGATATGTGTCCATCATTATACTATGGTACAGACTATTTTCACTACTCTAAAATCCTCTGTCCTCCACCTATTCATCCTTCCCTTCTCCCCAGGCCCTGGCAATCACTGATCTTTTTACTGTCTCCATAGTTTTGCCTGTCCAGTGTGTCACAGAGTTGGATCATACAGTAGGTAGCCTTTTTAGAATGGCTTCTTTCACTTAGTAATGTGCATGTAAGATTACTTCATGTATCCTCATGGCTTGATAGCTCATTTCTTTTTAGTGCCGAAAGGGAAAAACAGCTTTTAAAATTAAATAGTTTAGGGATTTCCTCAAATGGAGTATTTTAGGAAGACATTCTGGTTAAAATAAGGATGAGGAGGAGACCTGGGTGCCACCTTACTTCTATGTCTAGAATCTCTGAGAAGGCCATTTAAATCAATGGGCTTAAAAAGAGGGGAAAAAAAGGAAGCAAAACTAAGTAATTGGGTATTAATATATTTTTCAAAATTTCTGAATAACACAAGCTTTAAAAATTAGAGTTGAAAGTGTCTGAAAAATAATTTCTTTTATATATTTATTAATTTATTGTCACTAATTCAAACTTTTATTCCACAAATGCACACGTTTTATTGTAGTCTTCCTCACTGCTCAACACTATTTTAGGTTCACAATCCCTGGGCATTTAAACTAATTAGAAATTTTGTTTTCAGACTCATATGTGAATGAACATTTAAGTTCTTGACAGATTGTACACACACACACACACACACACACACACGCACACACATAGTTAGACATTCTGATGAAAATATTTTCAAAATAATAAACATCTGAATGTCAAAATTTACACACATCATATTATAAAGAGAAGAAATAATTATTTCTATACATAAGTATGGCTCCAAAATTTTTCACAAAGAAGTCTATGTACTATGGTTGCTAATCTTATTCAATCTTTTCCTCATCATCAGAATTTAAGTTCCATCATATTTACCAATGTGTGTATCTTTGTTGCTGCTGACACAGTAAATGGAGTTGAGGCAGTGATTTACAGGAATTTATTAAGCTGTTCAAGGCTCTTCTTATATTTATTCATGATGGCTTGGTTTCTGCACTGTCAGGTGGATGTATTATAATCTATCATTTTGGATCAGCAGTGTTTCTGGGCTCATTTTGATTTTATGTGGTCTCTACTCTGAATTGCTATAAATTAATTTTTAATTTATTTCCTTAGAAAGACTTATGTGCATTCCTATACTGGTCAAATGCAAATCACTCAAGTATTTGTAATATTTTGACTTGAAACCATGTGAATAACAAATATAATTTAAAACTTGACAGTCAAAGATTTTGGTTCTAGTATTTATGGTACAACTCTAAGTTATAAAATTATTAACACTAATGAATGTAAAATTTTGTGTGGTGTGTAATATTAAATTCATTCATTTTTGTTTAACATCATTACTTTTTATCAATATCATGATGAGTTAAGTATAGGTATTTTTATTTGTCTGGTATCATCAGATAATTTTTTATTTCATATAGATAAATTAGATGGCAAGTTAAAAGTAATTCTTTATGTGCTAAAGCTTATGCTGTAATTGATATTTATGTTCACAATGTTAAAATTTAAAAGAACAATATTTTTACGCTTAGAGAAATATAGTAAACATACTCCAGTACTTTTTATAACTTTTTATGACTGAAATCATCTAATAAGTACCAGTTTTTGGCTTAAAAAACAAATTAGGTAATTTGATTTTAATTGAGCTTGCATATAAATTTATATAGGTCTTTTCTTAAAAGAAAGGGGTCCACCCTTTCTTATAAGCTGCCAGGGCTGCCCAGTGATTTTGAGTTTATTTTGTGAATATCGTGTATTATTTGTGGGTGAGTTTAGGTCTGAGAGCCATTCCATGAACCCATTAAAGCTCATGTGTTTTAAGACATTTACAATTTTTTCCTACGAAGATTCTTTTTAGTAAACCACTGAATTCACATTTCTGTTATATTTGATTGCATTATAAAAATATCTAAGGGGTTCCACATCACATGCCATCATGAAAATGCAAATTAAGTCAACAATGAGATAACATTATACATCTATTAGAATAACCAAAAATCCCAAACACTGACAACACCAAATGCTGGTTAGAATATGGAGCAATAGGAACTCTCATTTATTGCTCATGGGAATGTAAAATTGTACAGCTACTTTGGAAGACAATTCTTACAAAATAAACACACTCTTACCATACAATCCAGCAATAACTCCAAAAGTTAAAAACTTATATCCTTACAAAAATCTGCATATGAATGTTTATAACAGCTTTATTCTTAATTATCAAAATTTGAAAGCAATGAAGGTGCTCTTCAATAGGTGAATAGATAAATAAACTGTGATACATCCACCCACTAGAATATTACTCAGCACTGAAAAAGGCACTATCCAACCATTGGAAGACAGAGGAAATTTAAATGAATATTATTAAGAAAGAAGTCATTCTGAAAAGGTTACATACTGTATGATTCCAACTATATAACATACTGGCAAAGGCAAAACATTGGAGACAGTAAAAAGTTTAGTGGTTCCCAGGGTTTGAGGGGAGAGAGAGATGAATAAGTGGAGCACAGAGGATGTTCAGAGCGGTGAAAACAGTGTTCATAATGTTATAATGATGAATATATGTCATTAATTACACATTTGTCCAAATCCATAGAATGTACAACACCAAGAGTAAACCCTAATGTAAACTATGGACTTTGGGTGATAGAGATGTATTAATGTAGGTTCATCAACTGTAACAAATGTACCACTCTGGTGAATCTAAACCTGCTCTAAAAAATAAAGTCTTAAAATCTTAAGATTTTTTTATATGTGTGTATATATATTTATATACACATACACACACATATGTAAGTGTGTGTTTTGGAAAAATATTAATTTCAAAGGCAGCAAATAAAATCCCATTCACTAGGATGCCATAATCAGTGCATAATATTACTGCAGTGGATTGAAATTAAGAACAATAATTTAATCTACTACATGTGGTGATACATTATAATCAAAATGAAAACATCCCTTTACTAAAATGTAATTGATTTATGTCTTATAACCATGAAGATATTCATTAGGAGTATATGACAGGTACTCAAAAGCAGTTAGCAAACCTCAACTTTAGAAATATTATTGACTCAAAACTCATAAAAGTTAATTCAAATTGAACCTTTATATCACCATCATGTTACAAATTCTTTCAATGGAAACATTAGAATTTTGTAACAATTATAAAATTTTATAGCTAAAACATTATATAAGCAGGAAAATTTTTTAAAAACTATGTCTATGCTGAGAATTAGTTATAGAGTTGTGATAATATGTGATGTTGGAATTTTTGTAGCTAATTTCTGATATTGCATGAGATCCTTGTCCATGGTAATTATATTGCACATAGTTTGTTATACAAGATATTTTGGATCATCAAACCCCCAGGTGTCTGCACCATATGGCATGGCAGAAATGCAAGATTGCCATCTAGTGGCACATCCAAAACAAAACAAAACAGATGCCAAAACATCACTTCTCAAAATTCCAAGAAGCAAATGGTAGGAGTAAACCATATGGACTTCCTCTCATCAAGAGTGATCTAGCTACAACCAAGGAGTTGTGGGGAAAAGATACATGGATAGAGCTCTCAGGGTGTATATAATGAGTGATGATCTTTATGGCTCAAATCTAAGCCCACTAGAGAGTATGCACTGCAGAGGCTGCACACACCAAGCAGGTTTAAACCAGCAAGCCAGCCTCTCTTCTTGCCTATACCTGTGCTTGCTCTATAAGCCAAAGATAGAGTGTTTTGGATAAGTGGGCAAGGGGTCTGCGTGGGTTAAAGCATACAGGCTCCGTTTCACTGAGCTTGATCTACCTATTGCCATTGCCTGTGTGTGTGTGTGTGTGTGTGTGTGTGTGTGTGTGTGTGTAGTTTACCAACACTAAAATCTGGAGTCCTACAAAATGCCTTAAATACCAGCATGGTATGCTATACAATTTTCTCAGAACAAAAGCAAAATTTTATATTAAAGGAGCAGTAACAATAGACTTCTAACTATAGAGTTAACTTTCAATGCATACCAATAGGGAAACATCTGGCTAGATAGAGGAAGACTCAGATGAAGAGTATCTTAAGGAGTTTAAACATGTGCAGTCTTTTATATAGAATGAGATAGATGCACTGAACTAAAACAAACAATAAATTAGATTGTGTCTCCAACTGCTATTACACATGGTTTTCTAGACCAAAGAGTGTAAGAATGATTAGCTTATCTCACTGTCAAACTCAGTTTTCCATGTCTGGCATTTGTGCTCTCCATTCTTAAGAACTTGGGTCTGTTGGGTTACAAAAACTGTTCATGGAGGGGAGGCAACACCTTATAAGAGGACTGGCAAGTGATTCATTGATCTGGAATATGTGCAGTACTCTGCTACTTTGGGTTCCTCATGATAGTGGATAAGCAAAGGAAAAAAAAAATTACTTGCTAAAACAATCAATCCTCATTACCACGAAAAACTAAGGTTACTACCACATAATGAGGGTAAGAAGGACCACTCTGGAATCCAGAGAATTTACTTAGATGTCTTTTTGTGTCTCCCAGTCAAGTAATAACTGTCCCTGGGCACTATAAAAATCCAGACACTAGCAGGAATTAAAAAGTTCAGACACTTTGGAGACTGAAGACCTCAGTCTCTCCAACAGGTAAGCAAACTAAACCAGTCACAGCGTTGGCAGGAGGTGAGGGCTATTTAGAACGGTTTGGCGGAAGAAAGATGATACATATCTGTTACGTAACCTTGAGACCAGCTGAGTCAGCAGGGACTGTGCTTTTGTTTTTCTATATCCTTAAATTTTACAGGGGATTGTGACTTAGAACCACCTTGAAAGAGACTCTGTGATCTATCCTCTTAGGAAAATTGAGTATACTTTGTACTGACAAAAACTAGTGACACTAAGTTGTACTGTGGAAGCTTGTTATAATGCAGACAAACAACTGGATCTGAGTGGTACAAACAGTACATATGATCAGCCTCTTCAGATTGCCGAGGTCCCTCCAGTAAACCCTCAGCTGCCTACTGTGCCTCAGGTGATTTCACAGCTGATGGACTCTGCTTGCCCACTGGTGCTGAACCCTGCTTCTCAGGTGCAGCCAGATGACCAACCAATGCCCAGAGTCTTTGTTTTCCAAAGGAAACAATAAAGGAGATGGAAACTGACTTCCTGCCTGGTAAGGAGAGGAGCCAAACCATAAGACTTTAAATTGCAGTAAAGTTGTCAGTCCATAAGATGAATCTGGACCATGAGAATTAGGAGAGAGGAAAGAACTAGGTTAATAAATCCCTTCTCTTTTCTACCACCTGTGAACTGATCTGAGGCATAGATTATGAATCAAATTGTTTGATAACATCTTACTTGGCTGAATAGCCTAGAATACCTTGCTCTTCTGTGCAGGGAGAGTCTATCCCAGCATCCAACAGATCTCCTTCTTTCTCTATTTTTCCCCTCTTTTGTCCTCATTCTCAGTGTCTTGGGTTTGTCCTCACCAAATAAGAATGAGCACTTATCTTTACTTCAGGAATTGTTTTCTAAAAATCCCAAAATTGAAAGTCAAAGATGTTACAATTTTTTTCCATAGAAATTGTACCATTTTGTATTTTCAACAATAATTGGCTCTTTCTTCACAACAGAAGGGTTTTAAAATTACAGATTTTTTCAACCTGTAAAGTGTGAAAATATATCTCACTGTAATTTTGATTTACAGTCTCAGTTTTATAAGAAATCTGAACATACTTTCATTTATTTAAAAGGCAATTGTGTATATTTCTCTGTGAGCTATTGTGCATATATTGAGCCCATATTCTTCTGGGTTGTAGATCTTTTATTAATTTTAAATTTGGATCAGGGTATAAAAATGTTACCACACTGGTAAAATTTGACCTACATTGCATATGGAAAAATTGTATTATAAAAATTGAATTTCAATAATTTAGGCATATTTTGTTGAAGAGACATGCATTCTGTAGGGTATTATAATTTTTTTATTCTCTATTTTTATGCACTGTTTCTCGGAATGGAACACTACTGGAATCTGTAGACTATTTCACTATTATAAGATTTCTCCCTAGCTCTTGGGGCTTTGTAATTTTTTTTATTTTTAAATTTTCTTTGATTTTGTATAAATTGATACAGCAATTATGTTATTACTTAAAATAATAATTTTTTATTTTAGCATTTGTAACATAATCATATTTTGGGGCATAGAAACTTCAAATTTCATTAGTTCGTCAATAAAGCTCAATAAAGTTATCCTTATGCAAATTTTGCTGTATCAAAGCATAGTCACATTTTAGTACCTTGGCCTTTAAAACTGGAGTCTTAAATTTAGGAGTTTATACTGTTTTAAGTGCTATACATAAGGGCAAACCAGTTTTTAATACATGTTTTCCATATGATTTTTATGATTAATACTTCAGCAAAGATGGCATCTGTAAAAATGTCTAATTTTATAAACCTCTAGTCTGAAAGTCAGTTATTGTTTCTGAAATATATTTTATAGACTCTACTTTAGTTTGTTGCTTTGAAATTCTCTTGTTTTGTTTCTGGAACAGACAACAGGACCCTAGAAGTGATTTTATTCATTCACCCAATGCTTTCCTCCCTTAATCTAGAGGTATAAACATTTTGCTGCTCAGGACAGCAGTCAGAGATGGCTTCCTAGCAATTTAACCCTCTGCTGAAGTATTTTAGTATTTTTACAAACAGGACAGCTCCATCCGTGCACACAGGCTAAACATCTGCCCTGCACCGGAGACTTAGGCAGCTGAGGATGGAAAGACAGGGTGGAGTTAAATTGTGAAGGGCTTTGAATGCCAGGGGGTTTGGGATTCCCAAAACAAACATGACTGTCATTTATTTTTAGAGACAAACCTCAGGGAACTCCTCCCTCTATAAATATCTAATAATAAATGAGTAGTTAAATAAACAATAGTATATCTACATAATGGAATAGTCTGTAATTATTAATATCAAGTTTCTGAAGACCAGTTAATGACACAGAACAAGTGGAAAAAAAAACCTGTATAGAGTATAATACCAATTTAGTAACTACAAATATGAAGATAAGAATAGAAGAACCAACATCAAACTGTAAACTGTGGTTATTTTTGGATGGTAGTATTATACTTGATTTTTATTTTCATCATTACTTTTCTCTATGTTTTAACTTTTTCTATAATGAGCACATATTACTTTTATAATGAATACACAATAAATTTTATTTTTCAAAAAAAAAAAGAAAATTTTATGAGTCTGTAATATTTTTTAAAATCTTTCAGATTGCTTTACTTTTTGTAATAATTTTTAAAATATATGATTCTTAATCTAAAATATTTAGTAGACTACCATGCATTAAATCAAAGTTCTGTAAAACATTCTGGTTTTAGATTGGAAATTTATTGGATTTGTTCTCTACACAGTTTACTTATATGATTCTTACAAATTATTTGAAAAAAGATATAACAAAATATTTTTATATTAAAGTTTTATTTTTATTTTTTTCAAAGTTTGCAATGCAGCCACATTATTCTCAGAAAAGGATATATTTAAATTATTTTTTGATCCCTATTTGAAAATGCATTGCAATGGATTTTATAATTTCAATGGCAAAATAAAGGTTTCTGTATGAAAAGAAATAAAAATTTTAAGTAGACAAAATTGATTTATTTACAATTTTGGAAAGGACTTGTTTATATAAGTTTGAACCATCATGTTTAGAAAAATGTGTTTTATTATTTTATTTACAGTTAATAAAGAAAACACAAAATCATAACCAAAATTTGTGACCCAGAGAATCATTTTGATACCCAAGCCCAGCAGGCAATAAATGCTTATGAGGCTTTTTTAGTACAGAGTGATAAATTATTAGAGTGAAATACTATTAACTTCAAGTTCACACATAGCAATTAAATGCCATGAAGCTCTTTCTGGTGCTTTGCCCATGTTAAAAAAGCAATTGCTATTTCTTTACTCAGTCTGAGGTTAGTTCTGATTTTTAATTAACATGAAAACAAGGACCTTCCTTTAAAACACTCTATTCCCAGGAGTGTGTTCTTCCAATCTCTAATGAAAAAATAAACACCAGGTCTACTAAGCCTCATGCTAGGTTTAATTGGGACTCATTTAATTTTTCTTTTCACAAACTCCTGGACCAAATATGTGATTTCACCTCT
The DNA here is from genome assembly GCF_965194825.1 of Balaenoptera physalus. Taxonomy (NCBI): domain Eukaryota; kingdom Metazoa; phylum Chordata; class Mammalia; order Artiodactyla; family Balaenopteridae; genus Balaenoptera; species Balaenoptera physalus. Next base: position 159,915,262 of record NC_138890.1, read on the forward strand.
ACTATGGAGGGTTTCCTGTCTTATTTTTACACACTTATGTTAACTGCTTACTATATTTATTCTATCAATCTTGCCTTATTTTTCCAACTTCATTCAAAATGTAAGAGAGGAAGGAGAAGGGAAAAGTGTTACAAATTAAGAAGATAAATCTACCAGTAGATTAACTAGATAATTTTATTAATGCCTAAGAAAGCGAGTTAAGGTGATACATTTCTCTGATGGGAGAGAGGGGGAAAAAACCCATACGAATAAATAAAACATATGTCATTACAGTTTTAAAATATTTTCTTATGAAAAATTGTAACCATACAGAGAAGGTGAAATAATGCACCTATATATTTAGCTCCTTGATTCTAGAATGAACATATAATTTTATCATCTATCTATCTGTCCACTAATACTTCTGTTCATTTGTCAATCTATCTCAGTTTTCTGATGCATTTCAAATGAAGTTGCAGACATAATCCATTTCAACCCTAAAGAGTTCAGCATGCACAAAAGTAACTAGAATTCAATATTTGTTTACATGTTTTTTCATCTGTTTTTAGGTAAACTTTATACACAGAGATATGTACAAATCTTGGGTATACTCTTCATGAGAGGTTTGAGAAATGCATATATTATATAATTGAAACTTCTATCATGATAAATCATTACCATTTCCTTGGAAAGTTCCTTCAATCTCTTTCCCAGGCTCCTTGACCCTATTTCCTCAAAGGCAACCACTAATCCAATTTTTTTCACTGCAGATTAGTTTTGCCTATTCCAGAAAGTCAAAAATAGAACCATTTATCTTTTTACATTCTGTGAATTGTTTACAGGTGCTTTGCATTACCCACTTTACAGAATAGAAAAAAATTGGCCAGAATTATTATATTATAAAATATGTTCATAATACTATCTTCCTTAAGTGTTTTGGTTTTATAAAAGTTATTATTGTTGATTTAATTTTTTAAAATTTCCCCAAAACATTCAAGCTTAACTAATGCCCTGGGCTAATTTTAGTAAGTAATATTTTTCTAGGAATTTGTCTAAATTGATGATTTCAAATAAGTTTTCAAATCTGTAAGTTTATAGTAGTTTATAATTTTTCTCTTATATGTTAATTGCTGATGTAAATGCCATTGTATTCCCTTTACATTTATGAATTGTTTGTGCTTTCAGTATTTTTTTCTATATGTCTATTATTCTGTACAAAATAGGTTAGAGTAGCTTTAACTTCACAATTTTAAAAGTTCTTTTCTTTATTTACTAATTGCTATTTTTAACTTTAAATCTTCCCTTTCAAGTGATTTAGGTTTTTTTTTTTTTCTAATTTATAAATTTGATGTTGAACTTATTATTATTACCCCGTCTGATGCAGAATGTAAGGCTATCAATATCCATGAATGTGTTTTGACTTAATTCTAGACATTTTGTTATCTAGAATTACATTATTATTTTCTGTGGATGTTCAGGTCTTCATTATGATCTAATTGTATCATGAATTATTAAAATTACTTTTATTGATTTTAAAAGTTGATGTATTCTTAAATTTTTAAAGTTTTCATGTTTGTTTTGTTTTACTTATTGATTTCTCAACTGTTTTGTAGTCAAATAATATGGTCTGATGATAACAGTTACTAGAGAGTTGTTATCAATCCAGAGATTATCATCTTGAGCAATCTGAGTTTGAGATATTGGATACAGGACATGCATTTAGGACCATGAGTGCATCTTCCAAACAGTTTCAAGTGGTTTCCCCCTGAGTAAGATCTGTCCCTTCTTAACTTCAATGTTAACTCACTCACTGCTTTAGGGACTTCCCACATAATCCAAGGCTCTGGCCAACTGAAAATACAGTCACTGTTTCCAAATATTAGATTTAAAAATTTTGCTTTATAATTATTATAATAATGATATCATATATCATAATTATATATGATATATCATCATATATGCCAATTTCTTATAAATTGACTCTGGTCTATTTTAGATAAACATATAGACCCTGGTCAATTTATAATCTCAATTATTTTTAAGTTCTGATCTTTAAAAAATAGAATATTGTGTTTCTCAGTTTTAGTTTTTATGTTACTCTATTTTCAGCGGTGTCTGTTTTCCTATGTATTGCCTCTTACATGGGGTCATTTTCTATAATCATTTCCACTTCTCTTCTATATATTTCTTGAACTTTGTTAGCTTATTTTTCACCCTCTTCTGTTGTCAATCAGGAGTCTTTTATATCTGTTTTGAGACCATTCTTACTTTTTTTACAAAAAATTCTTTCAATCAATATTGATATTTTTGACAATTTTCACCTGCTTGGGAGCAACATTTGTAGAGATTAGAAGGTGGGACTAGTTTTCCTTACCTGCAAATTTTCCATGTTCTTTTATATTTTTGTATTCATCCACTACTGCTTGTGTAACTGTTATTTCTGTGGTGAGGTATTGTTTTGTTTTATTTTTGGTAGTGCAGGATTTTAACTTTGATTCCTAGCAGGAGATGCCTTTGGATACATTCTTAAGATGGAGTGGGAGATCTCCAGTAGCTTAAAGTCATCTATTTGGATGTGCTTATCTAAATATACATTGCCCATTTATTCAGTGATCCAACGTAGTGGTTTTGCCAATTGGTAAGCATCACTATTCTGAGTATAAACTCAATTACAAAGAAAGTAAGCACAAGATGCAGTCTTTTTTTTTTCTAGGCTTTCTTTGGGACGTATTCATGTCAAAACCGTCTATGTAATCAGTCCACTATAAACCCCACCTCTCACCAATATATCAGGTGACTTATTGAGTCCACAGGTATTAACGTCACTTCACAAATAATGTCCTATAATTCTATGGCCAGGTCAGATCCTTTTGTTTTAGTGCAAAGCTACCATGGACTGAAATTCCCTTGAGAGAAAGCGAAAAGGAAGATATACATCTAATATTTGTATGGTTCTCTTCAAGAAAATCTAGCCTTGCTTTTTGCAATACCCTATACCCAGTTTCCCTTATTGTTAATCTCTTACATTACTATGGTACGTTTGTAACAACTAATGAACCAATATTGATGCATCATTATTATTAGAGTCCTTAATTTATTTGTATATCACTAGTTTTTACTTATATCCTTTTTTATTTCTGTTCCAGGATGCCAATGAGTATACCTCATTACATCGCCTTGTCATGTTTCCTTAGGCTCCTCTAGCCTCTGAACTTTATCAGCAGAAATATCTTCTGAGTAGTAATATTGGCTATATATAACAAGTAAATGTCACTCAAGAAGTAAAATCCCCAAAAGGCTTACAGTTTCTTCATCTAAATTATACTAAAGAATTTCCAGCACTGCCACTTAATTTATTATGTATAGCTACTGAGGCCAGGTCTTAGTCAATTAGCCTAAGAAATAATTAAAACCATTCAAAGCTGCTAGACCTACCACACTGTTATCTAGTTGCTTGTACATATTTAAATAAGTTTTTTCATGTATATTCACGTTCTTTACTTTTTAGTGGACCACCCTCAGGATCTGTTAATATGGTATCTAGTACCACACATTTTCCAGATCCCCACTCCCAGTATTTTTATCTAAATACTATAATTCTCTTGGTGGGAAAACTTTGTGCTTTCAGGTTTGTTTGTTAATTCACTTAATGAAGTAGCCAGTATACCCACAAAGCTCTTGCATTTCTACCGTCCCTTAAGTGAAAGTAAAAAAGCTTCCTGCAAAAACCTGCTTTCACTGCACTGCATGTTACAACATTCCAGGTGTCTCCAAGTAATAATAAAAATATTTCCTTTGCCAGTGTTTTTTGTGGGATACTGAAGTCCCATACCTAAATATGAATTGAATTTTCAGTGCTGTCACTTTCAACTAACCCAGTTAAACAAGGACAGATTTCTCCCAGTGACAGCAAACAACTGGCCAAGATTGGTCATGTACCTAGGCCTTAGTTGCCAGCCTGTAGTTTTTTGGTGATCTATTATTGTGTTACCTACTTTTCTAGAACTTAGTGGCTTAATAAAAACCATAATTACATTATTCCTTATAATTCTGTTGTTTGACTGGGGCCCAACTGGGTGTCCTTATGCCCTTCTGTTTGGAGTCTCTTATGTAACTAAGGTCAGATGGTTGCTCCAAGATGGCTTCGTGTATGTATCTTGTGTTGCTGGGGAAGGCTGGTTTTGGGGCTCCGTAAGACACTGAATTCCTGAGTCCCAGTCTCAGTGCAGCTTTGCTGTGTCCAGATGGCCTCTTTTTGGGGCCTTTCCATGTGTTCTCCCAGTAGTGTTTCTTAATTTTTATATAATAACTCAGGGTTTCCAGGAGTGAAAAGTGGAAACTATTATGGCTTCATAAGGCAAACTGTGCAACTGGCACAAGGTTGCCTCTGCCACATTTAGTTAAAGTGAATCACAGGGCCTGACTAATTTAATAGGTGAGGGGACCACACTAAGATGTGAGTATTGAGAGGTGTGATGATTCATCAGGACCATGTCTGAGAACTAACTAAGACAAGTGGAGAGAAAGACAGTTTCCCTCCTTAGAGATTTCACCAGACTTACAACATGGAGGACTTGCTAAAAACGTAGTTTCAATTTTGAGAAAGCAAGATGTGGCAACTGTCTACCACATGATGGAATCCTACTCCTAAGAAGTGCAGTTGCCTCTTCTGCATGGTGTGTTGACAAAATGATCCTCTGAGTGCAAGAACGGTATTTTAAAAAAAAATAGCTGCTCTCTACTTTTGTTATCCAGGTGATCTTTTCTAACTCCAAGAGTTAACCCGTTTCTTGCTAGTGTCTGTGGCATAATGGAAATTTCCAATTATTAGGGAAAGTATTTTACCAATTCTAGAGCTATTTATGCCAAAATGATACTCGAATCTCCAGATTCTTGTCCTGTCACATATTCGTTTTTCTGCTCTGACAGTACAGATATATTTGATAAGGATAGGGTTTCAATATGAATTTGACAAAAATGATAATACAGGAATTCTTCCTGAACTATCACCTGTTCTTCTGTAAGATGCTTGAAGGAACATGAAATATTTAATTATTATCTAGAAAGTATATATCTCATATCTTTCTGCAGGTGTCAGTGCTAAGCTCTGCAAAAATTTCAGCCAAGACCTTGACATATTCCTTTTTTTTAAATTAATTTTTATTGGAGTAAAGTTGATTCACAATGTTGTGTTAGTTTCTACTGTACAGCAAAGTGAATCAGTTATACATATACATATATCCACTCTTTTTTAAGATTCTTTTTCCATACAGGTCATTACAGAGTATTGAGTAGAGTTCCCTGTGCTATACAGTAGGTTATTAGTTATCTATTTTAAATATAGTAGAGTGTATATGTCAATCCCGATCTCCCAATTTATCTATCCCTCCCCCCTTTTCCCCCTTGGTAACCATAAGTTTGTTTTCTATACCTGTGACTCTATTTCAGTTTTGTAAATAAGTTCATTTGTACCATTTTTTTTTTAATTCCACATGTAAGCAATATCATATGATATTTGTCTTTCTCTGTCTGACTTACTTCACTCAGTGTGACAGTCTCTAGGTCCATCCATGTTGCTGCAAATGGCATTATTTTGTTCTTTTTTATGGTTGAGTAATATTCCATTGTATATATGTCCCACCTCTTCTTTATCCATTCCTCTGTTGATGGACATTAGGTTGCTTCCATGTCCTGGCTATTGTAAATAGTGCTGCAATGAACATTGGGGTGCATGTATCTTTTCGAATTATGGTTTTCTCCAGGTATATGCCCAGGGGTGGGACTGATGGATCATATGGTAGCTCTATTTTTAGTTTTCTAAGGAACCTCCATACTGTTCTCCGTAGTGGCTACACCGATTTACATTCCCACCAGCAGTGTAGGAGGGTTCCCTTTTCTCCACACCCTCTCTAGCATTTATTGTTTGCAGACTTTTTGATGATGGCCATTCTGACTGGTGTGAGGTGATACCTCACTGTAGTTTTGATTTGCATTTTTCTAATAATTAGTGATGTTGAGCATCTTTTCATGTGCCTCTTGGCCATCTGTATGTCTTCTTTGGAGAAACATCTATTTAGATCTTCCACCCATTTTTTGATTGTGTTGTTTGTTTTTCTGATATTGAGCTGCATGAGCTGTTTGTATGTTTTGAAGATTAATTCCTTGTCAGTTGCTTCATTTGCACATCTTTTCTCCCATTCTGTGGGCTGTCTTTTTGTTTGTTTATGGTTCCCTTTGTTGTGCAAAGGCTTTTAGGTTTTATTATGTCTTGTTTGTTTTTTTTTGTTTGTTTTTATTTTTATTACTCTGGGAGGTAGACCAAAAAAGATCTTGCTACAGTTTATGCCAGAGAGTTTCTGCCTATGTTTTCCTCTAAGAGTTGACATATTCCTAATTTCTAATACTCTCTAATTTTCAGTTGGTCACGAACCCAAAGTGAATAGAATATCAAAGAACGTAATATCTTGTAGAAGAAAAAAAAAGGAAGTAAGCAAGAATACTAATTTACCATATAGATCCAGGAATCGCCTTATATTTTATATCATTGCTTAAGAAGCATAAATTAGAAGGGACAAAAGAAAGCCCTTGACTTTTCAACACAGAGAACTGTACCTTGATAAACATGATCCAATCAGGGTCAGGAATCTCCTCACTTAGGTGGACTTTGCCTCTTTTCTGGGTTGAAGGTGTAATGAAACAGGGAAATAGAAAGTGGATACAGAGACACAGAGATAGACATATTTGTTAGGTTAACGCTTTTTAACACCACAATCAGCTATGCAAAGGCAATTTAGTTTCTTTTTTTAATCCCAAATTCATCTGTTTTTCCTTCTAAGTCTCTACCAACATAGTAACGAGAAATGCAATCAATATAGATTCCACTCAGGTAAACAATCCAAAGCAACAAAAGGGAATTCAGTGAAAACAGTCACTGTATTTAAGTAAAATCTATTTTTCATAACTTTGGGAATTAACATGTATAATTACTTGTAGCAAAATTAATGAAAAACTGAAAGGATCACCCATAAATATATAAATTATACTGCTGGATTTCTATGTTTCCTCCATACTCATATTTAATCTGTTATAAAATATACTTTACAGTTTCCATCCTCAACCTGTCTCATGTTTAAACTTCCATTTGAATATGTCTCATACAAATATTCCAACTAAGACATTCATCTATAGAATGAATGACAGTGAACCTGAGAAGGAGTATTATAAAGCTAAAATTAAACCTAGTTACAGATTCAAAATGTCAGCATAATAAACAAAACGAAGGTGTTCTGAGCCAAACCTACTTTATTTCAATATGGGAAATGTGTTTTACAAATGCACAATATTTAACATGCCCAATAAATATAATTGCAAAATGAACATTTGAAAGGTGAAGCCTAACAATTGATGACTAATGCAATTGTCAATGGGAAAAATGGTGATATATTGAGAAAGATATGTACACAATTAATGACAATAATTAAACTGGTAGATAGTCATTAGCAGCAAAGAGGAGACAGTGGCGAGAAAGACAAGAAGAAATCGATTCACACCCAGCCATCTGGGAACTCTCCCTTGACCACACCCAGAATGGGCGAAACTATGGTTGTGTGGTGGGCAGTTTATCCTGATAAAGAGTGAGCACAGTAACATGAGGGGACTTCCCCGGGCTGCGCGTGCCCAGACCAGACAGGCGTATAACCTATAGTAAACCCAAACTCATTATATCATAATTATAATAAAATCTACATGTGGTTTTGCCCCCGAGTGGGCGTTTCTTAGCGATTCAAGGGTGAGAGCATGCGCAGCAGTAAACTTGTTACATACCTCGCGACTGTCAATCAAATAATGATCCCTTGTCACTCAACCCCTCCTCCCTGCAAAATGCTCCTTAAAGGTGCCCTTAAGCCTGTACGGGAATGCTGCTTTCAATTCGCAGAAACAGCCCGCGCTCTCTCTCTATGAGAGTGTACCCTTTGCTTTGATAAACTTTGCTTTGGGCTTGCTTCACTTCGCTGACATAGCCCGCTCTCTTTCTCTCTCTCCCGCTCTGAGAGTGTACCTATGCTTCAATAAACTTTGCTTTGTGCTTAAGCTTAACATGGTACTTTGCAATTCTTTGCTTACTATCTTGGAACCGATTGCTGGTGAGGGTCTTCCGTTGACCTCCTCGGTTGAAGCTGTTTTGTTACAACGCCATGTCCACCCAGACAAAACCAAACAAAATCATAATACCTGTCTATCTGTACTCAAAGAATCAAGAAAATTGAAGCCATCAGAAATTTAATTAGGCTAAAGATTTTTTTTTTAAAGGCATTTTAAAAAGAGATGAGGATTTAAAGTATTTTAACCAGTTCTGAGTAGGGTATCAGACAAGCAATGCAGTGCATTTCTCAGTCATTTCCTGATCCTTTTGAAAGCAGATCTTTTGCCCCTTTCCTGTTTGCCCACTTCTGTTCCCCTCTAACCTTAAAATAACCTAATTATAGGAATGAGATCACTGGGCAATTTAACCTAACTCCTGATTTATGCTCTCCTGAATGCACACCATGCCTTGTCTAACCTGTTGATTCTTTTCCTAGATAAAAAGTAAGAATGAAGAATTAAGTAAAGAATAATTAGCTCTCTACCCCCAACAGCCCCCTAAGCAATCCTGCAGGCAGATCATGAGGGCAAGATAACATCTGAAGAGAGAGTCAACCAGTCTGCATGCAATGGAGATTGCTGCAGAACCCAACCTCCTGCCTGGATAATTCACTGAGATTCTTCCCCCCATTTTTTCCTTTAAGAATTGTCATGGTTGAGCAGAATCTTTGGAGTTGGTCCCTAGACACAAGTCCAACATCTCCCCAGATTGCTGGATTTCCTAACTAAAGCAGCTTTCCTTTCTATTGAGACTTGCCTCTTGAATTATTGGCTTATGAGTGGTAAGGAGCCAAACCTGAGTTCGGTAACACTTTGAGGCCAGTTTTAATAGTGTGTACTTGAATTCCTTGGTTCCAGTTGTGTTCCTAAATCCCTAGAGAGGCAGTTTTGTGGTTTTCTGGAAGCCATTTCTAGATTTACAACCTAGAGCTGGTGTATCCTACCTGTTGTGGACTGAATTGCATCCTCCCAAAATTTGTATGACAAAGTCCTAACCCCAGGGACCACAGAATGGGACTATGTTTGAAGATAAGGTATTTAAGAGGTAATTAATTTAAAATGAGGCCATTAGGCTGGGCCCCAATGCAATCTAACTATTGTCCTTATAAGAAGAGATTAGTACATACAGAAATGCACCAGCGCCACACATGCACTGAGTGACGACCATGTGAAGAGGCAGCAAGGGGGCAGACATTTGTAAGCCAGGGAAAGAGGCCTCAGAGGAAACCAACCCTGTCAGAAACTTGATCTTGACTCCAAGACTCCAGAGCTGTGAGAAAATAAATCTGTGTTTTAAGCCATCTGATTTGTGGTATTTTTGTTGTGGCAGCCCTAGCAAACTAACACACTGCCATTTCTAAGATTATTTACCTAAATATTTGTACTTAATTCTTTCTGGTAAAATGATAGATAGTTTATCTTCCCTGGATTGAACAGTGATAGACATAATGTTTAACAATAAAGTTAAGTAACAGATCCTCAAAACTGGAAATCTGGGATTGCTTATCTGAACTGTTTGGCTTTGAATGCAAAGATGATTCTAGTCTTCTTGGAAATGGAAATCAATAGTGCATGACACACAATGGCAAAACAGTTACATTATCACAAAAGTAGCCTACTAGAAACAAGACGTCAGCAGAGGGAGCAGGTATGTTTGACTAGTATAATTTGAATGAGGAGTTCAAGTGATGCGGGAACCATGGTGGTGTCTTAAAGTACAGAGAGTTGCAAAATAGAAAAGATGACAACCTCGGGGCTTAAAACATCATTTAAAGGAATGAATAAAAGTTAAAGAGGTAAATAACAAAAGAGAATATTTGAATGCCCTATAAGATGAAAAGTTGCTCAGCATCATTTTTCATTTGGAAAATATATTTTAGGAGCATTTTAAAATAAAATAAACACTTTAATTCTAGTAAAAGTAAAGAAAACGATACCAGACTAGCCCTACCACCATAAATAATTTTTTAAAAATGAATAATATACATTAAATAACTGTTTCTGGCTAGTGAATGGCAGGCATCACAAGGCTACAATCCCAGAGAGAAGCAAAATTAAAAAGATGAGCCCCGGGCTTCCCGGGTGGCGCAGGGGTTGAGAATCTGCCTGCTAATGCAGGGGACACGGGTTCGAGCCCTGGTCTGGGAAGATCCCACATGCCGCGGAGCAACTAAGCCCGTGCGCCGCAACTACTGAGCCTGCGCGTCTGGAGCCTGTGCCCCGCAACAAGAGAGGCCACGATAGTGAGAGGCCCGCGCACCGCGATGAAGAGTGGCCCCCGCTTGCCACAACTAGAGAAAGCCCTCGCACAGAAACGAAGACCAAACACAGCCATAAATACACAAATAAATAAATAAATAAATAAATAAATAAAATTAAAAAAAAAAAAAAAAAAAAAAGATGAGCCCCCTGAGAGCCATGGCTCTTGGCCTGTGGCAATTTTACCACTGAGGAGCTGGTTGCTGAAGTCTGTCCAGAGCTGGGAATCCTTACTGATCTAAGCACTTTCTATTCCTTCTTATTCTAAATGGTGCTTTTGTATTAATGTCTTTTTACTCTTTCCAGAGAATCCTTTGTTGTCCTTTCTTAGCACTCCTCACAATCATTAATCCCTAGGTGAAATCGGTCTTCCCTTCTAGTCTAAGTTGGGCATCTTTTCATCATTTTCACTGAGAAAAATTAGTGCACTAACTCTGGCTCAAGAAAAAGTTGCTTAAACAGAAATGGTAAAGCAGTTAAAAAATTTCAACCAATCTTGGCCCCAAAACACAAAAAAGAACCCCAAATGAGTAATTATCCCATAAGTAAATGAACATTAACTGTTTCTCAATTTTTATGAAAGACATATATCATATACTTGGAAAAGATAAAACTATTTGTATACTTCTCAAGGTTTTAATTTGAAAAATATATGCAGAAAATATTTAATGGCAAAAATCAATTGCTATGAAAGGTGATATTTGTTGCCTGATTCATATGAAGTAGCAAATGCTTTTTGTTTTGTTTTGTTTTTTAACTTTATTGGAATATAATTGCTTTACAATGGTGTGTTAGTTTCTGCTTTATAACAAAGTGAATCAGCTATACATATACATATATCTCCATATCTCCTCCCTCTTGTGTCTCCCTCCCACCCTCCCTATCCCACCCCTCTAGGTGGTCACAAAGCACCGAGCTGATCTCCCTGTACTATGCAGCTGCTTCCCACTGGCTATCTATTTTACATTTGGTAGTGTATATATGTCCATGCCACTCTTTCACTTTGTCCCAGCTTATCCTTCCCCCTCCCCATGTCCTCAAGTCCATGCTCTATGTCTGCGTCTTTATTCCTGTCCTGCCCCTAGGTTCTTTGGAACCATTTATTTTTTTTTTTTAGATTCCATATATATGTTTTAGCATACATATTTGTTTTTCTCTTTCTGACTTACTTCACTCTGTATGACAGACTCTAGGTCCATCCACCTCACTACAAATAACTCAATTTCGTTTCTTTTTATGGTTCAGTAATATTCCATTGTCTATATGTGCCACATCTTCTTTATCCATTCATCTGTTGATGGACACTTAGGTTGCCTCCATGTCCTGGCTATTGTAAATAGAGCTGCAATGAACACTGTGGTACATGACTCTTTTTGAATTATGGTTTTCTCAGGGTATATGTCCAGTAGTCCCGCTGGGTCGTATGGTAGTTCCATTTTTAGTTTTTAAAGGAACCTCCACACTGCTCTCCATAGTGGCTGTATCAATTTACATTCCTACCAACAGTGCAGGAGGGTTCCCTTTTCTCCATACCCTCTCCAGCATTTATTGTTGGAGCAAATGTTTTGAGTTGATTTATTCATGCTATAAATACTTATGTGAAAGCATATCACATCAGCTTTCATCATGATTTACATTCCAAAAATGATCAAACACCCTTCCACTTCTGAGAGATGTTAATGTTCTAGAAAGCCTGATTAATTTCACCCTGTATATGTAGCTACGACTTAAACATCTTGAACTTGCGTAAAGAGTACTAATAGATAAAACCCACAAATGTAAGGCATCTTTAACTATTTCCCATACAGTTGAAATCATCTGCCATAAATTCATGATTTTAAAGAAATAATAAAATGAGTAAGTTGTGCTAGAAAGAATCCCAAGTTTAGTCTGCTGAGCAAACATGCAATGAATTAACTAAGACTCGGTTAATTCTTAAAAGCTAATCTTAAAAAATAAAGTCGGGGGCTTCCCTGGTGGTGCAGTGGTTGAGAGTCTGCCTGCCAATGCAGGGGACGCGGGTTTGAGCCCTGGTCCAGGAAGATCCCACATGCCCTGGAGCAGCTGTGCCAGTGCGCCACAGCTGCTGAGGCTGCGCTCTGGAGCCCGCGAGCCACAACTACTGAGCCCACACGCTACAACTACTGAAGCCCAAGTGCCTAGAGCCCATGCTCTGCAACAAGAAGCCACCGCAATGAGAAGCCTGTGCACCGCAATGAGGAGTGGCCCCCACTCGCTGCAACTACAGAAAGCCCTCACACAGCAACGAAGACCCAACGCAGCCAAAAATAAGTAAATACAATAAATAAATTTATTTTTTAAAAAAAACTTGGTTTGATTACCTCTCTGTGGCAATACTGGTGGTTTCACCTGTCTTCACTACTTTGCAGCAGAATCCAAGCTAGAAAATTAAAAAGTACAGCACTGAAAATATCCAGATTCTCCCTCAAGTTCTGTGTGTATTTCACATAATTAATGCATTAAGAATATGTATATGCTAAGTGAATATCAATTGCTCAGTGGTAAAGGAGCTTATTTTGTGTCCTTGTATTTAATTCAGTTTAATGAAATTAAATATAACAAACTTTTTTTTTTGGTTAAATTCTCTACTAGGTGCCAGGCTATTAGGTGCAGAGAGAAGGAAAGGAAAATAACACATTACCGTGTCCTTGAGAACTCACTCTCCAGAGAGATTGTTAGACTACTCCTTCCCAAAACAAAAGCCAATGTGTACTTTGCCATCTACATTTGATTTTATTTCTCAGATATTATGGACTGACTTGTGTCCATCTTCCAAATTCATATGTTGAAGCTCTAATACCTAGTACATTGATAAGGTCTTTAAAGAAATGATTAAGTTAAAATAAAGCCACTAGGGTGGACCCTAATCCATTATGACTGGTGTCTTTGTAAGAAGAGGAATTCTGGACACAAAAGAGATACCAGGGATATACACACACACAGAGAAAGGCAGACATCTTCACGTCAAGGAGAATGGCCCTAGGAGAAACCAACACTGCCATTTCTTGAAATTCTAGCCTCCAGAACTGTGAGAAAATAAATTTCTGTTGTACATGGCACCCAGTCTCTGATATTTTGTTATGGTAGCCCTAGCAAACTAATTTACCAGATTACAACTGATATTTAAAAATGTATACATTTAATATATATTTCAGAATCTACTTTTCACTAGGTTCTCCACAATATAAAAGCAATAAACAAGAAAGTCACCATCTCTGACTTTAACATACACTCAGAGTGGGAATAACTAATACTGCATATGTAATGATAGGTTTGATGAGTGTGAAAAACTTTTGTACAGTTCATTATGAGAACAGACAACAGGAGTCCTAAGTAAAGTTTATCATGAGAGTTTTTCCTTATGGAGTTATTTCAAATCTATTCAAAGTTGTGTTTGGGCTAGCTAAGGAAGATGGCAGAGAAGGAGGAACAGAGGAGAAACCACTGAGTCTTTATTAAACTGAAACCACTGAATCTTTATTAAACTGAAACCTTTATTAAAGTGAAACAGTTGATGCAGACAAACAGGAATCAACTGGTGGGAGACAAAACTGATAGAAAGGTAGGAGTCGAAATAAGAAGAGTTGTGTAGGTCATGTTACCTACATGATAGTCAAATGTCAGAAAAATGTTTTTCAATAGAGCAGAGTCGATTGATTTTTTTCTATTTGGTTATATTTTGTTTGTTTTCACAGTTTTGTTGAGGTATGGTTTATATATCAAAAAAATCTCCCTGTAAGGTATTCAGTTTGATGAGTTTTGGCAATTTTATAGAGTCATAAAACCACCACCATAATTGAGATATTTAATGTACCAGATACTCCAAAGAATTCCATCCAGGCCCGTTGTGGTTAATTTTCTCTTCTATTCCTGCACAACCATCTATATCATTTGCTTTGTTTTATCACTATAGGGTTTTTTTTCCCCCTAGAATGTCATATAAATGGAATCATGTAATTTATACATAGTCTATTGTATTTAAATGTTTTCCACATAGTCTGTTTTAAGTATGGATCCAAATTTTGTTTGTTTTCTGATTAACCCACTATGGGATATGTATAGTATACATACAATTAGTATGTCAGTTTACCAAATGATGAGTAGTTGATTGTTTCCAAGTTTTGGCTACCATGAATAATGCTGCTATGAATATTAATGTGTAGTTCTTGATCTGGGCATATGTTTTATTTTCTCTTGGATAGCTATGATTTCTTTTCCCTTGGATAACTATCTAGGTGCATATTTATATTATAATTAGGTAAAATAATTGACACAAGTTTAAAACTGATTTGATGTAAGAGATTATGACAAGGAAGAAGTCAAATGTAGCTCATAATTTTCTGTCTTGAAAGAATGATTTAAGATAATATTGGCATTTTCTGAGATGAAAGAAATTTTTGAAATAGAAAATTATGACTATAGTTTGAAATCCTGAATTTGAGATTCTGTGATGCAGCCAAATGGGGATATCAAATAATGGGTTAAACAAAAACTCTACCGGTAACAAAAGTGTTCTTGGCTAGAAAGTACATATATTGTAATAGTACAGAGACAAATAAAATTCACAAGACTGAACAAGATCAGTGGCCAGTAAAGTATGGTCCAAGGGCCAAACTACCTATTTTTGTAAATTAAATGCTGCTTTTTAATTGCTACACCATTGGTTTACACATTGTCTATGCTACTTTCACACTACAATTCAGAACTAAGTAATTATGACAAAGACCAGATGATCCACAAAGCCATATTCACTCTCTGGTCATATTTACTCTCTGGTCCTTTACTGAGTAAAGTTTGCTGAGTCCCCGACATAATTATCAAGAGAATATAGAGTTATAAGAAAAGACTGTAAGACAGTGTAGACTAGAGGGATAAGAATATTCTGCATTTAAAAATAAGGCGGAGGGCACAGAAATCTAAACAGAAGATCCAGAAAGTATTCAGATTGTAAGGAAAAAAAAAATAGGGACGTGTTCTGCTGTAAAGTCCATGGACACAGAGTTTTAAAGAAGAATGAGAGATCGACTGAAATCAAGAAATATGAGGTGAATAGAGGGGTGGGATAGGGAGAGTGGGAGGGAGAGAGTCGCAAGAGGGAAGAGATATGGGGATATGTGTATATGTATAACTGATTCACTTTGTTATAAAGCAGAAACTAACACACCATTGTAAAGCAGTTATACTCCAATAAAGATGTTAAAAACAAAGAAATATGAGGATTGAAAAATAAGTATACGGAAGTCATTGATAAACTTACAAGGGCAATTGTGGTAAAACAATATAAATCCAATGACGGTGGATAGAACTGGGAAACGGGTATTAGAGCAGGGTATTAAATGTATTCAATTTCTTATGGCAGTGGGAAGAAAGATGATTGAGTTGAGGTCTAGAAACTTTTTGCCTATTACCCAGCAGGAGATCAGGGACCATTTGCTGCATTTGCTGTTGTCTAAATGAACCCGAGGATAATGATAATTGCCAACCAGTGCACAATGTACTGCAATACCTGATGGAGAATGTGAGGGGGTTATCAGTAAGCCAAATGTAGATCTTGGTGGGTGAAGTGATGCTGTAGTGGAGGACACTGAGACTATAGTGAAATAACAAAGTGGAAAACAAGAAAGAAAAGTAGACCTTATAGTGTCATCACTCATTCATAAATGCATGATTGGGATAGGACTGAGGTGCAGAGGGCTTTGACATTTATTACCTATGGTTGGATTTTGGGCAAGTGTCCCCTTTGCCCGGTTTTAATTGGTCATACTACATGAGAATACTTAAAACTTCCCAAAACCTTACTTTATAGTGAATATTAAGTAGTATCACATTTTACAAGGACAAGAAATATCAGCTTTAAATAAGAAATGTTGAAAGAAAGGGCACTAATCCCCACCAAGTTGCAATACATCTGTCTTGAGTGCCCTGTGAAAAATTAAATGGCTCATAAGAGTAACTATTGATTATTGTGGTTAGAATAAATTCATGCATTTTACCCTACACAGTATCAGACATGATAAAAGTTAATCAGGAAGTCCCACAGTCTAAAGGAATCGATATTCTCACACAAACTTGGTGAATGCTTCCTATTTTATTCTAACTTTGAAAGGAAACGAAGTAAAATTCACTTTTTTATACTACTGTACATCACCATCCTCCCATTCATGCAGGGTATCTGAATTTGCAAGCATATTGAATCCAGAAACCAAATTTCAATTTCATCACTATTAAAATAAAATGGATTCATTATAGAAATAATAGGTTGATGTATTTCTTTCCTTTTTTTTATTACTGGAGTAAAATTGCTTTACAATGTTGTGTTAGTTTCTGCTACACAATAAAGTGAATCGGCTATATGTATACCTATATCCCTTCCTTCTTGGACTTCCCTCCCCACCCCCCCACATCCAACCCATCTAGGTCATCACAGAGCACCGCGCTGAGTTCCCTGTGCTATACAGCAGGTTCCCACTAGCTATCTACTTTACACATGGTAGTGTATTTATGTCAAACCTGAACTCCCAATTCATCCCACACTCCCCTTCCCGCCCTGTGTCCACATGTCCGTTCTTCTCAGAGAAAAAAGTCAAAGAAGAATTTAAAACTGTGACAGTATACACATATTACTAGCTGAGGATGGTTAATTAATATGGCGTAATAGAGGATCCAGTACGATGACTAAATTTAGGGAATAACTGGATCTGAGACTTTAGATACTTAATGGTAAGATACTTAATATTGAGATATTTACCATCACTTAATGATGAGATACTTAATGGTGAGAAACTGGATGATAATTCCCTAACATTTTCTACAAATGGTTCTGGAACAATATGTTCCATTGCCAACTCATAGTGTTACATCTGGATCAATGAAACTGACAAAGTACGACAGTCCATAAGAGGCTTGAACACAAGACCTCCTGGGTCTTCTAGAAAAGAACTTATTGGCCTATGGGACATCTTTTCCTGGTTTGGTAACGACTGAGGCTCTTGGCTATGTTCACTTCTCTAGGCAGCCTGTCATCCTGTTTGGAATAATTTCTACTATAATCTTGGTTTGCTGTTGCCTCAGACAGATTAACCAGTTATTCTCACAGCCTCTTAATGTTGCAGTCATTTGAGTACATGATGGGTAGCCTACATTACTCACTCAGGTCCTAAAGGATCAAGGGTTAGAGTTCCTCAACTCTTCAGTTCTGGTTCTAGCCCCAAATCCTAGCTCTTTCAGATGTGACCATAGGCAATTATAAGATTTTGCCTGATGGTCTTCACAAGGCCAAGGGAGGAAGATAATTTGCCCTTCCCACACCAGTACATTGCAGTTTCTAGGAGGAGTTGCAGTCAAGAACTCACATCCTTCAGGCCAGCCATGCTCATACACATATCAGCACTCCTAGAGTAAGAATCCCATTCAGAGAACACTTTATACAGTGTCTTGTCTAAGGCACTTTCTCCACTCTGACTCAGTAATCTGTCAATAATGACATTACAAGAAAAAAAAAAAAAAACCCTCAGAACAACAGTAGTCAGGAACATAGACAAAAATTAAAAGAAAAAAAAAACTCTAACAAGGTATTAAAAAATGGACCGCAACGATCCATACCCATGTGCAGATCGAGAGAGAGAGAGAGTGTATATGTGTACAGGTTAGTACATATACATGTACTCCTGCGCCCTGCTGGCTGAGAAAACCTAGAAGCAGTGACACCCCAGGATCAATGAGCACACTTAGCAGAAGATACCAGTTTCTAGTACCATTCGCCAATAAAAGAAATCAGTCAGTGTCCTTGGAGAAATGGCTGACTCTAGGACTGGGGCAGAAAATAAATGAGTTTGGAGCATCTTTCATTGCCAAAGTAAGGAAGTACTTATAAGCGAAAAAGAAACAATGATGGCAGTATGTCAAAGGGACAGAGAAGCCAACCAAAAGAGTTCCAAATAATTAAAACCAGAAATTTTGAGCCACAAAATAAAATAGTATTGCATTATAAACTTTAATATAAAATATATATACCCAGGTGTCCTAAGTGTTATAAATAAATGATTCAATAAATAAATAAATGGGGTACAATAAAAAATTTTCCATATAGAAAATTTCCAAATAATTTGTGTAAATTCTTCACTCTCAAGGAGGTGAAGCATAACTCCTTAAGTGTAGACTGGGAAAATGACTTTATTCCAAAGAGTATAGTATGAAAAGTATGGAGGGGGGCAAAAAGATTAATTTAACAGTGGAGAAACCTGACAAACTCCACGTTAACATCAGTGGTAATAAGCCATGTTTATGATACATACCTTTGATATAATGTGATAAACAATGATGATTTACTTCTGTGGTTTTCCTCTGTAAGACCCACAACTGCAGTCTATAATGAGAAAAACATCAACAAATCCAAATTGAGGACCACTCCACAAAATACCTGACCAGCTTTCTTGAAAACTGTTAAGGTCAAGGAAAACAGTGAAAGTCTTTGTCACCATTATAACCGAGAGGATCCTAGGGAGACAGGACTACAAATTCAATATGGTATCTTGGATGGGCTCTTGGAATTGAAAAAGGTAATTAAGTAAAAACTAAGTCAATCTGAATAAATACTGAATTTTAGTTAATAATATATCAATATTAGTTAATTAATGGTAACACATGGACTATTCTAATGTAAGACATTAATACGAGAATCTGGGTGTGGAGTATATGGAAACTCTTTGTACTATTCCACATTGCCTTTTTGTAATTCTAAATCTATTCTAAATCTATTCCTTCTTCCTGGAAATATGTACAATGCAAGCTATGCTAAGGCTATCCCTGTGGGTTTTCATTATCACTATCAGGGATACAAAATCTAGGTTAACAGATGGTACACCGGGGTGGAGGTAGGAAGAAACTGTGATTGATTGAAAGGAAGTTTATAGATGGATAAGGAAACCAGAAAAGGAAATTATCACTCCATATCTAACTTAGCTTCCCAAAGCAAGATAATGATTTTCTTGGCCATTTCTGTTTGATGTAGTGCTGACTTATGTTCAAAGTTGGAAGAAGCCCAAGATGTCTTTTCCACTGAAAAGGAGAATGTAACTGAAGCCAAATCCTAAGATTTACCCCAAAACAACTTGAATCGTTTGAAGAAAAGACATCAGCCAGTATTTCTTGTTGAATATCCTGATTAACAGCAGTTGAATTTATCACATCTGTAGCATTTCCTTGGTTGTGTTATCATATAGTTTCTTTTATAATCTTAAAAGAAATACTACCTTAGGACTAGACTGTATGCTTTATGCCTGGCAGAGAGCAGCTGGTGCACCATGTGGCCGTGAACCAGGATGGCATTTTTTTAGACAACTGCATGGGTACAAAGCAAAGGGATTTTTACTGCCTGCTCCTCTATCAGATTCTGCTTTGTTCTTAGACCACATATGAGTATGGAGGGATCATTATAAAAGTGGCTATTGAAACAGCATAACGTCCGAAATGATGAATGTTGGTGATGTTAACAGTTAAAGATCAGTGATAATTTGTTTCTGAAACTTCAGAAAAGATATTTATGCAAAGTCATTTTTGCATATTGATTGAAATGCACCTTGAAACACATCTCTGAATATGATCAGCTAACAATTGCCCAGATGACATATTTGTTGAGGGTGCATATAATTTACTTGAATTTCACCATTACCACAAGTACTCAGCACTTTGATGACTCAGCTATCACTTGCCCCAATGTAGTAAGATGTTCTTAGGGCTTTGGAAACTGGATTTGGTATGGACTGGACATGGAAAGGATTTTTCTGGAGGCTCACCTTGGGTATGATAAGACTTGTTAACTTAGATAGGAACACAAGAGGGAGCTATTTTCAAGGAAACTGGCCATGTTCCAACAGTGCACCTTAAGAGGAAGAAAAAGTCTGATCAAATTAAAAGACAGTTACCAGGTGAACTGGTGTCTCAGGCTATATGACCAGCTTAAAATTGGCAAGTCATCACTGATAAATGTGGGTAAACATTCAACCATTATCATCATGACCACATGTTGAACTGCTAAATTAGGGCAATGGGAATTTGTGCCTCCGAGTCTCGAAAGTTAAGTTATGCTGTTGCTTTGCATGCTACACTGTTGCCTGTCATGAATTCTTTCTTAGTTCTTGAAACTAAGCCACCTTAAAACAGGGTGATGCCTGTTTTGTGCTGTGAGATGAATTGTAAATCTGAACCCAAACCACTGCAACAGGTTGAACAGGGTGGAGACTATTGCTCCATTAATGGAAATATATCCATGGTCTGTGGATCCAGTAATATCATCAAATATGATCACTTAGACCTTAATTCATATTGAAGTCTTCCTTTTTTATTTAAGCAAAACCTTTTGAGAACAGTAATATGTATGCTAAAATGTGTATAAATCATAAACGTATACGTGAATTACATGAATGAATTTCATGAATTAAACTTTCTGTGCAACCAGCATCCAAATCAAGAAATGCCATCTTGGGCTTCCCTGGTGGAGCAGTGGTTGAGAGTCTGCCTGCCAATGCAGGGGACACGGGTTCGAGCCCTGGTCTGGGAGGATCCCACATGCCGTGGAGCAACTGGGCCCGTGAGCCACAACTACTGAGCCTGCGCGTCTGGAGCCTGTGCTCCGCAACAGGAGAGGCTGCGACAGTGAGAGGCCCGCGCACCATGATGAAGAGTGGCCCCCGCTTGCCGCAACTAGAGAAAGCCCTGGCACAGAAACGAAGACCCAACACAGCCAAAAATAAATAAATAAATAAATAAATTTATTAAAAAAGAATCTAGAAAATTACTGACCATTGTGTGTGACTTTTGTAACTTGTAAAGACAAAATAGACAGTTTTAATGGACCCGTAAAACATTTAAAATGATTACATTGAAACACAATACTTATAAAATTCTATCCAACCAATGTGGAGGTTTTTTCATGCTGTATTTTCTGGCCAGTGTTTAATTAAATTCAAGTTCATTATACTTATATTTCTATCACAGGACTGTAAGTTCCCAGAGCCGATCTGTCTGTCATAAGCTTTTGGTCATTCCAAGATTAGTCTGAATTTATGATCCTAGTAATGATCATTTAATAGTAGGGACAAACAACTATAGGTAATTGTAGTGACACAAAGGAATAGATGTGTTTTAACACAGCTGCATAAATTGCAAACTATAGAAAATTCATAATTTTAAAAAGTTTCAACTCAGAGTCATTTTTAAAAGTGTTAAATATCTAATCTAGAAAATAATCGGGGAATAATGTTAATGACTGAAATGTTATGACCTTTATGTCATATCCCTGAAATATTTTTAACCATGATTTTCTTCTGTAGATGGATGCACGAACTCTGTCATTGAAAATATTGAATGAAACTGACAAGTATACAGGAGGGAACATATTATAAAAATACAACAAAACTACTTTACTGAATAATACTGAGTTGAAACATTGAAACGATTATTGTCTCTGAGAGCTAAAATCCAGATGATTTGCAGTATCCTATAAATGTATGATGTTGTTGGTTCTATTTATATAATGTACCATTTGACTTACTCTCTTTATGATATTTATATCTCCTTATGGCCAGACTTTTATAAAGCAATTTTTATCAAAGCTGTGAAGAGGTCTTTAACTTTTTCTTTTCAATCATAAACTTTTAAAAGGTGGCAGCACATACAGCGTTGAGTTTTATAAAAGAATCCACATAGAAAACTGTAATTTTCTCCTATTCGATATATTGTGATAAATTCCAAGGAAAGATATATTCATTCATATTTTTAAAAACTGGCTTATTTTCATTTTTAAGCATTTTTAATGTTACATATACACATTGATTTTAGAAATAAAACAGTGACCAAAATGGTTTTCCATACTAAGTAGATGTTATTTTACATACAGCTTTCTGTTTTTATTGAGATCTCCTGAAATTCAACACTGATAAAGTAAATTACAATCAAAGAAAAAAATATGTAATTAGCACTGTGCAATTTTTCTACCTCTCATTTGTTTATATACAGCATAACCCTTTTCTTTTTCTTTTGGACACAAAGGGAGAAAATTCTTCCTTCAACTCCTTTCACCAACATTTCAGGTATAGTCAAAACTTTCATAAAGAGAAGTGTTTTTTCTAACAACTCTTTTTATAAAAGAATAATAACAAGAGACAAGTTTGGCTAGGTACCTATGATAATTTAAATAACCCTTTCTCATCTTGGGTACTTTATTACAATGAATGCCTACAACTGTGAATCAATTTCCCAATTGGAAGGAAAATTTTAAAAAAAAACCTAACTGAAAAGGATATTAACAACAAAACCAAACAAAACTAAAACAATCTGGGAAAACATGTTGAAGGCTTTCTTCTAATCCATTCTCAGTCAAGAGCATACATCACACTTCTTAGGGAAAAAGGAGGATCCAAGTTATACTATACAATTTTTCTGACTATTCCCACCCTAAAAGGAAAGACAATGGGTATTTCATCCTACAAACAAATTAGGGTTATATAAAGAAATTCAAAATACCAAAAATCTATGTTTGAATATCATCGTTTAAGAGACGATATTCTGTCGGTTTCAAAATGACAGCTTCATTTTCTTTCACTCAAATAAATGTGAGTCCATATATAGCTCTGTCTTTAGGCATCTTGAAGCTAAACATTTACGCAGTTTTTCTTAAGTTATGGAGAGAGATAATTAAAATCTTTGGAGAATTTAATAAAATATTTTGGAAGGATACAGCTACCAAGATGTTTTTCTAAGCTATAATTTCTGATGCAGCAGTTATGAAGGTCTCTTTTTATAAATCTGAGAGGGTGTTTGTTTTCTTGCTTTTATTTTTTTAAAATAATAAGTGATTAATTATTTAAAGTCATTTGGTATTTAAGAAAAATGCTACCCTGTAGGCAAAAATAACAACAGGACTTATATCTAAAAGACCAAGAAAACATAGCCAAATTCTTCCTTCCCAAACAATAACAACAGCAAAATCCCAAGGTTCACCCTAATGGTCCAGCTTTACCATAACTATTCGTGATGCACTTCCTCTACTGAAATGAATATTTCCATCTATTTATTACAGATACTAAATGTTTAAGAATCTGGGGTCTTTATTCTAGGATTAAGCTATATGATCATAATTTTTTAAAATATATATTTAAAAAGAAATTGACATGCAGTTATTTAACATTTAAAAACAATAAAACTACAGTATCAGATAGAACATAGCGCCACATCCCCCAAAATATTTTAAATATTCTCATTTTAACATAAGTTCAGTTTATATTATTTTATATAATGCTTTTAAAATATTTTTAGGAAGTAGCACAATTCACTAGAGAAATCAGGTAATGCAACATAATCATCTCAGTGGAAAGTGTAGTTATTTGTATATAAGTTTCCAAATATTTCTTTCCTGGTTGCACCATGTTCCAGTTTTAGTCACAGTTCATTGAAACTGTAGTGAATGCTGCATTTGTTACAAATGAAACAAAACCAACAAATTTTGGATAATTAAAAACAGTGTCAAAGTTTTATTACAAACATGTTGCCGAAAAGATAACTCTAGAAGTCAATTACAAGATTCTTTTTTCGTAAGGATGTTTACAAAAGAGAAACTTTAGATAATGACTGTTAGATTAAAAACAAGGGGAAAATATGTTTGAATAAAATAATAATACATATGGTTGACAGTTACTTGGGTTTGTTGGGTACTAGATTCCCAGAAGTCTTCTTCATACCATTAAATTTATCACAAAATTGCTTAGACATTTTATCAGGAATGCAAAATTCTCCCCCAAAGGAAGTTGTGAATACTGTGAAACATACTATTTCTCAGATCTGATTTGGAAAAAATTTTGTTTGTTTCCAACCTGTAAAGAGAGATTTATAAAATGGCAGGAATCATTAAAGAACTATAGACATCTAAAAGATACATGCAGCCCTATGTTCATAGCAGCCCTAGTCACAATAGCCAAGACGTGGAAACAATCTAAATGTCCATAGGCAGATGAATGGATAAAGAAGATATGGTACATATATACAATGGAATACTACTCAGCCATAAAAAAGAATGAAATAATGCCATTTGCAGCAACATAGATGCAACTGGAGATTATCATACTAAGTGAAGTAAGTCAGAAAGAGGAAAACAAATACCATATGATTTCACTTATATGTGGAATCTAAAATATGACACAAACGAACCTATCTATGAAACAGAAACAGAATCACAGACATAGAGAACAGACTGGTGGTTGCCAAGGGAGAGGAGAGTGGGGGAGGGATAGAGTGGGAGGTTGGGGTTAGCATATGTAAGCTTTTATATATAGAATGCATAAACAACAAGGTGCTACTGTATAGCACAGAGAACTATATTCAATATCCTATGATAAGCCATAATGGAAAAGAACATTAAAAAAAAAGAATATATATATATATATATATATATATATATATATATGTATAACTGAATCACTTAGCAGTACAGCAGTAATTAACACAACATTGTAAATCAACTATCCTTCAAAAAATCAAAAAAAAAAGAACTATAGACATCTAAACTCAGATTAAAATTCCTTCTATGTGAACACAGCCCTACTGCTGCATGAGGGACCCTGGAATAGAATGAATTCTGGTACTTACTCCAGTTGCTGCAAATACAAAATCTTCTACAGTAGGAAAAGTGTATTTCAGTTTTACAACTCTGTTCAAATGTCTCTGATAAACCATGAATAAGAAATTATCTTCGCATTTTTAATAATTATACCTCTAGGTATACTGTAATCAAATTGTACAAGCAGCTTTTGATTATTTGGGAATATGATATATACGCCCATCTTTAAAAATTCCAATTTCAAGTTTAAAAGAATAAGGCTCACACTTGAAAGGGCTACAATAAATGTTTTTATTTATGTATTTTTTGTGTGCCAAAATATTAATATTTTGATTTAGATATATTTTGTTGGCCTTCCAATCCAGAGTTATAGTATCCCACTTATTACATTTTGAGGTCAGTTTCCTTTTCTAACATGGCACAAGAAAATTGGGAAAGGGGAACAATATTTTCCATTCCATTATGATGATTACTGAGATTTCATCGTTGACATGTGAGTGATATGTTGAAAGACAAGTGGGTTCAACCTCGTCAATGCTGGATTTTTTTTTTCCCTTGGCCATGACAGATAGTTCAGCCTATCAAGACATTCAAACTCTCAAACTGGTTGCAAACTTCTACCCTTGATTTTCCATCAAACCCTCCCTATCTTCAACTAACTTCAATATTTCTCTCTTGAATTATTCCAGCTCTATCTCCTTCAAACCCTTGAACCTCTTTCCCTTGATTAGCCTAAACACGCATGGTTCTTCTTCAGGATATCACTGAAATACAAACACCTCATATTCCCCATTCCAACTCTGCCCTGGGCGATGGTCCATATCTCACAACTCAGAGGCTCCACTAGAATTTTCAGATGGGAAATGAATAATGCATCTCTCACTCTTCAACATTTACCAGAGCAAGAACAAAACATATAAATATTTTAAAGATTCACCTAAACAAAAATTCTGTTTAGCACATATATGCTTTCACTCTATTTTTGAAACACTGGTGACAATCCTAGTTTCTAGTAAATCACAGATTAGAATATGGATTTCTGTACATATGCAAATAGAAGCTTGTCATACTAACATAAAAGAGTGATCACATTCCTTTGAAATTTCTCTATCTATACACATTGTACACATGTACTTGTAAGCTGGGCACAAAAAGAATAGGAGTAGCTGCAATCATATATTTGTTTTATTATTTTCACCCTCAACATTGACCTAATGTATTTTTAATTTTTTTCCTTATGTACACAGAATTCTAATCTGAAGATGATCTTTTGAATGATAGAATTTGGATTATGGTATAAAATAATAGTGTTATTAAAGTTGACAGTGTTTTATGACTTCCCTTAACTCATCATTTTCTGAGCATCCTTAATAAAACAAAAACAAAAACTGGTATATTTATGCCACTGAATTACATAATGCAGGTCATTTCTAATGTTATTTAATAGTGACATTTCTAAAACAAAACAAAGCAAAACCACTGAATTTTATTTTCCAATTTGTACCATTTGAAGTTCTATTTTAAGCTATTAGAATAAATCATAGCTAGAATACACACAACTCTATTTTTATTAGTTCAACCATCTTTCTAACAATCTTTCCAACATTGTAGACTCCACACCTGTATTTCCATGATGATACTGGAAAATATAGATTTCCCACAGACCTCAAAACCTTAATGTTTTTCCCTCCCAAACCTTTTCCTCTTCCACTGTTTCTTTTCTATGTAAATCATATCTACCCTACTCAGTAGAGTTCTAAACCTACCTTGCCTGTATTAGCAAACCAATTTCCTTTGTAAACCATTCAATTTAATTGGATCCCCACTCTGTAGCCAGAGAGATCTTTCTAAAATAAAAACCTGATATTATTACTTCTCTGGTTATCTCTTTATACTTTGCAAAGTCTAGCCCAAGGCTTGTAAGAATTGCTTGTAATAATTATGGTAGAGTCTATGATACTGTATTAAATAGACCCCCAAAACAAAAAAGCAAACAGTAGTTGAAAAGATAGAAGTATATATCACTAGGTTCTGGTCTAGTCCTTTTTAAGGGAACTTGGTCCCTTTCATTATTCTGTCCAAATATTTCTCAAAGTTTTCCGTTATCTGTATGATTCAAGCAAGTTTCAGAGAGATGTTCCTATTCCAGACTGTGAAAAGTGAAGAAAAGGAATTCTAGGGCCAACAAGTTTGGGTTTAAGGACAATCCGAAATTGTCCATGGACAATCTGAAACTGTCCATCTCTCCTTTCACATTCCATTGACCCAAACTTAGTCTGCAACTGATAGTAAATGAAATGAAAACAATGAAATAGAGTGTGTAAATGGAAAGTCTAGCTAACAGCTGGGAAATTCTCTATAAGGAAGAAGCAGAAAATGGATATTCGAGGATTGTTAGCACTCTTTACCACACCATCAAATTCAGCTCATCCCTGTTTCTCTCATATTCTGTGTTTCAGCCATTGTGATTCATATGAATTTGCCCTAATTATCTTCACCTTTTTGATTCCTCATGTTGGTCCTCAGAACAATCCTGTTTCCAACTATCAGTTTCTGTTACTTGTAACCAGGGAACACTTTCTAAACCATAGTGTCTCAGAAGGAAAAGCTATGGTCTTTTTTGATTTATGATTTGCTTATGTTTGTTTATTTCTTTATTCAAAAGCCCTTTCTTTTTAAATATTTTCCCTTTCAATAATTGAAGTATTTTTAGTTATTGATAATTTTACAAATTATTATCAGAATTAATACATGTGAATGACTTTTATTTTTTCTCAAAGCTAATGAGAATTTTGGTCTATGTTATTCAGTCTCCTATAAGGGCTGGAACATTTTACTTATATCCCTAGATAACCTCTGTTCCAGTTATTCTGGTATTTTGATGTTGTCATGGAGACCCTACCCCAGTTCTATGCTGTCTTTCTCTGGACTTACTATATGAGAGAAACTCCTTTTCCTTGAAGGTATGTTAAGTCAATTTGTAGTAGATCACACTCCTTCCTAATAAAATGTGCCTATGCTTATGCTATATTTAAAGTTTCTGCTATTGGTGAGCATTAAGTTATATGCCTGTGAATATACGCTGCATAACCTACTTCAAAAACAGATTCCAACAACAGGATAGTAAAATAACAATCATAGCATTGGGTTAATAAGTTATCTTTTGAAACATTAACTACTAGAGCAAAAGAGTATGAAAATGCCTTTTGGTCTCTAAGCAGATTTGGTGAACAAGCATACCAAAATATTATGTTAGAACCTATAAGGAGCTATTAGGAGCTTCTGGGACTAGTCATTCTTCTTTTCTTTAAGTGGAAATTAAGCCAGAACAATATTGTTTCTCCTTTCATTTCATTTATTTTTAACCTTCTACTGTCATTGTACTGCATTTACCAGCAGTGTATATCCAAAAGAATTTTAAAAGTTCAGCAGTACCAAAAGAGTTCCAGTTAAATATGAGAAAAATTAAGATATGACCTTATTACCTAAGGAAAACTAAAAACAATTTCTCAGAATCTAAAATTTTTCACATTGCAGCTTTGCTTAATAGCAGAAAAGAAAATATTGTGAGCAAATAATTCAATTTCAAAATATCTAGGAAATTAGAACATAACCCCCAAAACACTGTTTTGTTTATTATACAGATAATATGGGCCATGATATTTTGTTTCTTAATTATAAAATATTTTGCTTGAGAGTATATTTCATAAAGTTTGTGAAGTCTAGAACAATTTATTAAAATCAGAGCACAAATCATGAAGACAGTAACATTCACCAGCTTCTGAGAAAATATCGTCTCCATTACAGTCACATTCATTAAAGGAATTTCTTTTGATTAGGCTTTGTCATCTTCAATGGAAATTTTCAGGGCCATTGAAAAATTGCACACTTTTTTTTCTGTGTCATTCTAAATTCTTTAGAGAACAAATAAGGAAAGTGAATGGCTCTGTTACATGTTTCTCAATCATCTTTAAATGGGTCATGGTTTTAAATAGGCTGTGTCAAATTGGAATGATGTGAACTAAATTATACCTAAGTTTCTCGGTATCATCTGCTTAATGAATTCTTTGCAGGGGGTCAATGTATCATCAGATACGAATTGCAATTCATCTTTGAAAGAGTCAGAATCAATGTATATTTCTTCACTGAAGTGAAGGTGAAAAACCAGCCCTCAAGAAATATTGAAAAATAGGTAACTGAACAATAGCCATAGGTATTCAGTGTCTATAGCAAATAAAAAATCTAGTTACTAATGCCTGACATAATTTATTGCTAAATTCAGTTCCTTTTTGATTTAGTTCCATACCTGGACTTAGAACAAGGATACATAATTAAAATAATCAAGCCATTGAAATATCTTTGACCTTTCAAATGTCCCATGATATGTGCATAAAACCTGTATTTCGTATAGTTATATTATTACAGTGTTGAACTTTTCTTATTTTGATTGAGATTATCAATTACTTTTGGTTTTCCATTTCTCTTTTACTCTTTATCAGTTTGAAATTGCACATTCTATTTTAAATGTTCAGTTTCTTAGTTAACAATTTTACGTGTACATTTGACTGATCAAATTCCATAAAAATAGATCTCTGTTCTCCTTGTGAGCAATATAAAATATTATTAATATTTCATGCCTTCTGAGACATTTTTCTTCTAAAATGACATTGTCTGTATTTTAATTACATCTTTTCTAACCCCCAAATATCCAGCATCAAATATTTGTTTATTGTTAACACTTTAGATTCACCACCCTTTTTTACCATTTCTGATATCACAATAGGATCTATGCGTACTTTCTGAAAGCTATCACTTAAAAAAAAATACAACAACTTCAGTGAAAGTCTGTTAATGTTAAGTTCTCTGCTCTTGTTTATTTAATAATATTTTTATTTTTCCCTCAGGTTTGATCTATGGTTAGTTGTGTGTACAGTTCTAAGCTGAGAATTATTTTCTTCCAGCCTTCTTTCTAGGCAGTTGTCTAGCTTCAATTTTTGTTGTTGAAAATTCTGTTGTCATTTAATTGCTATTTCTTAGGAAATCTGAATGAATGTTACATTTTCAAATCTCTTCTTTATATTTCATTCTTCGTAGTTTTACCTGAATGTGTTTAGATTTATTCAACAAATGTTTATTGAGTGTCTGCTAAGTGCCAGTCACTCACTCGTCTAGGACTGTAGGATGCAACAGTTTTGGAATCATGCTGCCTCAATCTGGGGAAAGACATCATGTCCTTCATCAATTCTGGAAAAATCTCAGTTGGTATCCCTTAAGTAGGATTCCCTCTTTCACACTCCATGGCTTCCTAGCCTTTTGCTAGATATGTGTTAGACATTCTCATTCTGCATACACATCTCTCAAACTCTCTTTCAGATTCTCCCTTGCCTTGCCTCTCTGTGGTAATACTTAAGTACGCCTTTTTGCTGCTATGAATTTTCTCTCAGGCTGAACCTGAAATATTCTTTTATAATGTTAACTTTAGACATCTCTTCTTTTTTTTAATACCGTTATTTAGAGCTATAAATTTCCATCAGAGAACTGCTTTTGTTACATCATGTAAATTTTGCTATAACTTTTTCATTTTCATTCATCTTTAAATATTTTCAAATTTGCATTTTAATTTCTTATTTGATCCACTGGCATTTAAGAGTATGTTGTTTAATTTCCATATATTTATAAGTTTCCTCCTGATAAAGACTTCTAATTTTGTAGAGGTTGGGGAATATACTTCGTATGATTTCAATGCTTCTGATTTTATTGAGGCTTTTTTTATGGCCTCACATACGATTTATCATGGAGAATGTTCCCTGTGCACTTGAAAAGAATATGTACTCTGCTTTTGCTGAGTGGAGTGTTCTGTAGATGTCTGTTTGGTTTAGTTGGTTTATTAGTGTTGTTATAGCCTCCTGTTTCCCTGTTAATCTGCCTAGTTGTTCCATCCTTATTGAAAGAGGAATATTAAAAACTCAAAACTGTAAACTCTTTTCTTATTTTCAGGCTTTTGATATTTTCCTTTTTTGGTTGATGGAGAACATGCCTGACAGTCAGGCCCCGCCACGGCTTGTAGGCTCAGATCAGACTTTATCTTCAGTCACAGGCCTGCACCATTGTGCTCACATGTAGCTAACTATTCCACCTGTGTACATACCTGACTTTGGTCTGACCCCTGTCATCTGCACCCACTGCCATGAGACTATGGCAAGACCCAGCAGCCACAGTAACATACTTGGGCAACCAGCGCCCCCATAGCTACAAAGGTCCCCAGAGCTGGCCCAGGCCCTTGCTGTCTGCCCTGGTACACCACTATGTGTGTGTCTGTACGTAGCACCTGCCACTACTCAGACACCTGTAGCTGGGCCCTGCAATCACACGTGTGCACAGGACCAGCTCTGGCCGCCACCAATACCTGCCCTTGTTCCTAGCTGCTGCCCTTGGAGGTGCTTCTGAGAACCCCACAGCCACGATGGATGCTCCTCAGCGCTTATCAAGGACCACACATTTGCTGACACTGCGGAACCCAGCAGCCTGAGCTGAAGAGACATCATGCCACCCTGGGTTGTATGCCGGCACATGGGCCCACACTTGGTGCCCTGCACCAGTAGACCCAGGGTAATGGCACACTCCAGCACTTCCCCTGCCCCATGCAGGTAACAGTCTTCCCATAGCAAAGTCAGTCCATAAGGTTTGGAGAGGTTTCTGCCTCTTCAAATGTGCAGACACCTATGCAAGCCTACAGGGATCAGGAAGAGTCAGGGAAACATGACTCCACAAAAGGAATACAAGAAACTTCCAATAGCTGGCCCCCCAAAAATGGAGAGCCAAAAATTACCTGACAAAGAATTCCAAACAATTGTTCTAAAGATGCTCAGCAAACCCACTACTGTGTATATATCCAAAGGAAATGAAATCAGCATTTTGAAGAGATAGCTTCAGTCCCGTGTTTAATGCAGCTTGGTTCACAATAGCCAAGATATAGAGATAAAATAATACTCTTCAATGGGTAAATGGATAATGAAGTTGTGGGATGTATATATCCCACTGGAATATTTTTCAGCCATGAGAAAGAAGGGAATCCTGCCATTTGTGACAACATGGATGGACCTTACAGGCATTATGCTAAGTGAAATAATTCAGAGACAGAAAGACAGATACTGTATGATACCACTTATATGTGGAATCTAAAAAGCTAATCTCATAGAAACAGAGAATATAATAGTTGTTTCCAGGGGCTTGGTGGGGGGGGGGGTGGAAGGAAAGGGGAGATGTTAGCCACAGAGTATAAGCTTTAAAAAGAAAAAAGAAAACAAAAGGGAAGCAAGGGAAGGGAAGGGAAGGGAAGGGAAGGGAAGGGAAGGGAAGGGAAGGGAAGGGAGGGGAGGGAAAGGAAGGGAAGGGAAGGGAAAGGAGGGGAGGGGAGGAGAGGGGAGGTGAGGGGAGGGAAGGGAAGGGGAGGGCAGGGAAGAAATACTAAGTAACACTGAATGGAGCACTTCCTGGGTCACTGGATTTCAGAAAAAGAATCAGGAAATACACATTATATGAAAGTCATGAGCCTTAATCTTAAGTCAATCAGGGGGTATTTTTAATGGTGAAATTGTTAATTTATCAATCACAAGTGTGAAAGGCTTCTCTCTTGCAAGTTTTTCGTGCCACATGGAGTTGATAAATTTCAGTTCCAATACTGCTATATTAACATCTTTATTATGTCTCTCAATCTCTCTATGGCTTCTGTTTTTGCGTGTGTGCTTTTTATGCCAAGAAATAAAGTGACTGAAGAAAATAACCTCTAATATCCATTACAGTGTTATATTATTTAAGTGTTTATAGCTTAGAACAATAAAAACATGAAGGTCCATTTAAAGAACTGGATTATATTTTGTCTACAAACTATTAATCAGATTACAGCTAATGATGATTCCCCAGAATTAAAAGTTGTAGTGGAAGAAAACTGTGCTTACTTAATTACTTATGTCAAGGAATATCACAGAAAATATATTTGTATGTATGTTAATGAAACCTGATATATACTTTCAATTGTCTGTCAAATAAAACATTTGCAAATGGTGGGTTAAACACACTTACTGTACAAAGATAAAAACAACATGGATAATTAAGCATGTGAAATAAGATCATGTGTTTAGCTGTCTGGAAATTTTATATGAAAGGGACAAAGGAAGATTCAATTTTATATAAAAAGGGAAAACCACCTTCAATACATATTCCCAACACTAAACAGAGCTTTCCTGACAAGAGTTAAATTTATAAACACAAGAGATTAAATTATTCTTTTGTATAATGTTTTTTGAAAAATGCAGCTTGATTATTTAAAATCAATTATTCTTTGACAATGCATTTTATTTTCTAGTTCACCAAATAGAATTGCCATAATGGCATGTATTTTCCATGTACTTTCATAAAAATGTATATTTTTAAACTTTCATTTGAATCTGTTTTTCACTGGAAATATTCCTTTTACCTAGAACATGTGAATTTCAAAAAAAAAAAAATTTTATTTGAGGAATTTATGGATTTTTCTTAAAACAAATAACAAAAATTCAGTCATACGGGTGATTCCCATGGCTTAGGTTTACTATATTTCTCTCTTTCAGTTATTCTTTTATTTGGTGCTGAAGATAAGATCTAAGCTACTTAGAAAGCATGGCTTACTAGGTAATTTTGGCCACAAAATTTCAGATTCGTCAAGGCTTAGATCAATCACTTAAAATTTCAATGACATTAGTAGTTGCAAGCTTCAAGGATACGTACGTTCAAGAAGATATCATATTTAATAAATCACAAACTCATTGTTTCACAATCAGCTACTCTGCCATTCATGTTGGTAATGGCATCACTAAACTTCTGTAGTGACACTTCACCAAAGTTACCATTGAGGGCAATGGCCTACTGTCACATCACCTTGATGCATCTCCATCAAGGTGTTGACCTTGACAGGGTAGATCTTTATAACCACTTAGCACCACAAGCTTGCAAGCCAGTCAGTGAGATCACACATGGTAAAGCAAATGATTTATGGCAAGAATCACACACTGAAATGCCTTGCAGAAGCAGGTTAGGTAGTATAGATGAGGGAACGTGGCTGGCAATGATGTCACAAAATATCTTGCTTTAACAAATTAGTGTAAATAACATAGGAATATTCTCTATTTAGACTAAGAGATATACTCTTTCATTTTTCACTTAAAATGTATGGCTCTCTATATTTGCTCTTACTTTTGCACTTTTAACAGTGAATGACAACAGAGAAGAAATATTTATTTTTCCTCTTAATGCTACTCAACTGCAACTGTTTTACCATATGGTGAGTAATCCAACTCAGAGCTTAAGAAGTAGAACCCCTGACTCTTCTGTGAAATCTCAAGTTTTTAAAATGTTGGTAAATTATCCTATTTTTGAGAATTTGTCAATAATTTCTCTTTTCACTGCACTAATACCGTAAGCCAAACAAAATTCAACTTTGTGACCCCTAATGCAAAAACTAATTATTAAAATAAAACTATCCAAACAAAAAATAATACAATGTAGTCCCATCAATTCTACACTTTTACTAACATTTATCCCTTTGTGACAAATGTTGACAACTTTTACTGAGCCGCTAGTTCATTAATGTCAAAATTTGCAATTCTTTTGAAATTTTTAAACAGCTTCCTGGAAAAAAAATTTTCTTAAAAATTTTGGGATTTTTAAAAAATTCTTGAAGATAATTCTTTAAAGGTTTAAGTATATGAAAAATAGGGAAAGTATAATGATTATTTTCTAGTATATTTTACAAATAACTCAAAAGTAAATCTAAACTTCAAAAGGCTGACTTGAAAATACAGTGGAAAGGTTATCCCCCGACAGTGAAAGTTTTAGGTAAACTCATAATGGAGCCGAGAATAGCTCAGCAACCCCTTCAAGAACAGAGAGCTCCCAGGCCAGCAGGACTTGACATTAGCCTGATTACAACTATTAACACATCTAAAAAAAGAATGTGTTACTCAGAAGGCTCAGCCAAATACAGAAAAACAAAATAGATAGGATTGCAATATTAAATATTATATAAGCACAGGACAGCAGGTGCTTAGATGCTGATCACTGACTATATTATTAGCGATCCTAATTTTAAGACTATGACTAGCGCGAGGATAAATGCATTCGAGGACAAAATTGACGTCTTGTTATTTGATGCGCTGTGGCTGATGTCTATTTGGTGAGTTGTCATCTTACTGGCGTCTACTACTAATGCATGAGCTTCTGCAATACAAAGTTTGTTCTTTGGTTTGAGGAAGGCCCAGTGGTGCCCCTGTTCATTTACCTCCACCTGATACCCAGCAGCGATAATCTACCTATCCTCAGGCCAGGCTGAGGATCTTCCAGATTTCAGCTAAAGAACCATAGTACTGCTCTCCACGTCTCTCACCTTTGCAAACCTTCTTCTGATCAGCTTGCCTTCCAGCCCTAGACACCCACCCTCCATCTCCCCACAGGGCAGGCAGGGACAGCTGAATTCCTTTATAGTACAATTGCTGAGTGGTTGAGAAGTGCTAACTCTGTCACCCTCTGTAGCTTGAGGTTGTTAATGGAACACCCCACAAGGTTATCTTCTCCCATTATCCCAAACAGAAACTGAGACAAATGACCCTTTTCCATCTGTATTTACCTACTATTGTTTCATATTCTAACAAGACTTAATTTTCTGATCTTCCCTACATGTTCCCACCATTTTCTTCCCAAAATCCCTCAGTCTGGATGGAGTGGATGTCCCACTACTTTTAAAACATAAAATAATAAAAATACCTAAAATAATAAAAACACTATGATCTAGGCCACCATCTTTGGCTCTTGATATACAAAATGGGAGCTAAAAGTGTCTAAAATAAAATATTTCCTCTTGGAAAATCTTTGATTCTAAATACTGGCAAAAACATGAAAAGGTTTTTTTTTTTTTTCTTTTGATTCCTAGTAAAACAGTACTCATCTACTACCCTCCAATCACTAGGGAGAAGATCAGATACATAAAAGTGCAGAAGAAAACACATATTTAAAAAGTAGTATTTCCATTTTATTAATTATTTGATGCATTTTTGCTATATGCATGTTCTCTACATGTTATTTAATTTGAATTGACAAGGAATTGAATGTATAGATAACTGCCCCAATGTGAGCTACCAAGCAGCTTGAAAATTCAATTAGCAAATGTCATTTGTAAATGTTCACAGAGATCTGAACTAAAGTAGAAGAAAGCATAATAATAAACACACAGGATTAACCCGTAAGACATTTTATGAGCCTAAAATTTTCCTAGAGAAGAGCAAGCCTTCTAGTCTTCACTGTTTATTTATAATAATAAGTCCTGAATCTAGCTCTTAAGATGCTATCTTTGATGAAGCAATAGAATTATAAAATACTTTCAATATTATTCAAGAAGTACACCTAAATATTAAAACAACCTAGCATATCTTTTTTATCTTACATAATTTCCAATTAATGATAAAAGCATATGTAGACCAACATGTTAAGGACTGATTATTCAGAAGGAATTGATTTTTGTTGAGTGAAATAAATTGTCATGTGGCTTATGCTATGTTCCAGGATTGTTTTTAGCCAAGTAAACAAAAATTTGAGTCACCCTGA
Source organism: Balaenoptera physalus (assembly GCF_965194825.1). Classification (NCBI taxonomy): domain Eukaryota; kingdom Metazoa; phylum Chordata; class Mammalia; order Artiodactyla; family Balaenopteridae; genus Balaenoptera; species Balaenoptera physalus. The sequence continues at coordinate 159,951,908 of NC_138890.1, forward strand.
CCTTTTGTAATAAGGGGCAAACTATGCCAGACACACAACTGCTCCATCTTTTTCCACATTCAGTTTTAATCAGAGCTCCATTTAAGTTTTTGTGTCTTGGCAATCATTGCATTGCAAGGCAAAGAAACAGCAGAAACAAATGAGATGTTGCTTTGCCCCGGCCGATTAAATCATGATTCAAGGTAACATTCAGGTGACATTGCAAATTGTCAGAACAGCAGGGAGCCATACTTCAGGAAAGAAAAAAATGTGTGAAGGATGTTTATTTCCCTATCCAATATAAGTGACAAGGTTGAAATGAGGATGGTGGTGTGTCTATAAAAATATATCACCGTTTAAGGAATCCTATTACTAGACACGGTAGAAGCTCTGTCTTAGAGAAGCCTCCATACTGTGGGTAATTATCACAATCCAGAATGCTAATTGCTTTTCGATCTGCAGGCTGTGCTTTCAATGAGTCTTGTTGAGCACTGCTGGGCTGTACCTAGTCTGCTACTTAATGAGAACAGCCCTTATCAAAGGACAGCATCATCTCTGACTATCAAATCGATAGGAAAGCATTAGCCCAGGCTTTAAAGTTTGGAAACATGTTGGTCAATAGATTTTTGCTCAAATACTGAATATTTCAGGATCATTCCTAGAAGCCATCCCATTCCCCAAGTCTATGAATAATCAGCATATGAAACACATGGGAAGGTAAGGAGCAAGGGTCAGCCAGGGTCTTCTTTCTGCTGAAAGTTAATGTAAATGCAGTTATACACCAGATGCTATTTGGAGCTTCAATGTGCAATGAGATATTTTCCCATGACACTGTGGACATTTCAGACAACTGGGCCTGGATATTAAGACAGTATGAATTTATTTACTTATGTATGTATAAATGCAAATATATATGCATTTCATCTTCACTGTGTGTGAAACTTTGTGCTTTTTACTGTGTGTGAATCTAATTTAATACAGCAATCTTACAAGTGTGTGATTCTTTCTTATTTCTAGAATAAGTAAACATATGGGAAAAATTTTTTAAAAACAAATCTTCTAAGGTTACCTACTAAGTGACAATGTCAAGGTTTAAATGCACACCTCTATGGCTTCAGAACTCATATTAAGTATGTATTTAAAAATTACTATAATATATATGTGTACATATACGTATATATATTTTATATACATATAATGACATTCAACAAATAGAGAATTATATAGAAGAGTGGTGCTTAAATTTACCAGATTCAATGTATTATTTAAAAATAGATATTTTGAGTGTTCTCTTTAACATGCCAAAATTCAATTTAGAGAGAATAATCTGACTTTACAATTTACTAATAAAAGCAATTTAATGCTGCCTTTGAAAGATAAGGAGAAATTAAAGCATGCTATATAATAATACCTATTTTTTAGAAAACTTTAGGCACAGGGAGGCATGAGCCATAATGAAGTAAACATACACCACATATAAAATGAGCGTAAGCACAACAACTTAAATGGATAACGAATTTGAGTAAAGTTGGAATAAACAAAGTACAGTCTTACCTTGAATGTTCAGGTAGTTGCATACCTAAAAAAGACTCAGTCTATATGAAAACCTCATGTTCACATGAAGATGTTGTATTTATATTTTTTAAAAAGAATCAAATTTCAAGATTAGACACTAACAGACTTTTCATCTACACAAATGCAGAGAAGAATATTTTGCTAATTGCGGTGCTCAAAATATTATCTTCTGTGCCCAACTGCTCAGTAACTACTGGCATCAAATAATTCCACCTAAAAATGCCCTTGGTAACTCCCATTCATTAGGACAAATAAACCTCTTCAACTTCCAAAACATTCTGTAAAGGGTAGTGCATTATTTTATTTACATACATACATATGTATGTATATGTGTATATTTTATATATATATGTACATACAGTTTACAATATAGACGGAGTCAATGTATTCCAATTTCTTTGTGGCAAACTTTTTGCCTAATACGTCTTAAAGAACTTCCCAATGTTGTAACACTTATAACCCAGCCTCACTAGTTTTAACACCTGGATAGTATTTTTGGGATGTATTGCCATAATTAGCCATTTTCCTATTGACACATATACTATTTCCATCTTTCTATTATTTTTTCTATTTATTTTCTGTCTTTCTAATAATTTTTCTTATTTTTTTTCTTTCTCATCTTACCCTCAGTTTAAGATTGTTTTTCCAAGTTCCTGTATCTAACTTACTTAGATTATTATCAAATTAATGTGATACCTGACTTTTTATTTTCTAAGCATTAGAATCCGTCGCCCTCGCACCGCCCAGTCGGCGCCCCGCGGTTCCCGGGGCGCAACGAGGCCAAGCCGCCGCCCGCCGCCCCCGCCAGCGCAGGCCCCCGCCAGCGCAGACCCCCGCCCTCGGGGCCTCGAGCACGCCGGGCACGCCGGAGAGCGCGGACGGCCGCGTGGGTATGGAGAGGCGGCGGCTCCGGGGAGCCGGCCGCCTGACGTACCTGCGGCGGCCTCACGCTTGGGTCCGCCCGGCCCGGGATAACGGCGCCTCCGCGGCGAACACGCCTCAGAGCTCCATGCGGGGTGTTTACTCCCAACGCTCGAGATACTGCGCGATCCGGGCGGGGAGACCAACGGCCTGGAGCGCCGGCCCCGCCGGCCGTGCGTGCCCTGCGTGCGCGCTCTGGACGCCGGTGCGTGCCCTGCGTGCGCGCTCTGGACGCCGGGGGCCCAACTTAACTCTTAATTGGCCAAGATGGGGCTCTTTTGACATTCCTAAACTGTTTTTTTTTTTTGCATACACAGCTAGGAAAAAAAAAAAGCTGGCTTGATGAAATATCTTTTCAAAATTCTGACCCTAAGGGAACAAAAGTACTCCTAGGAGAAAGCTTAAGGTTATAACTCTTATTATGTCCTTGAAACGTAAACACAGACCACATTGCCTGAGACTACATCCTTTGCTCAATCAGTAGAACCCAAAACTGAAAAAAAAAAACCCGGGGGTGGGGGGTGGGAAAGAGGCATTTTTAACCTCAAGCAAGTAAATTTAACTTATTCCAACTTTTATTTACAAACTAGTGAGTTTACATTGTAATACCTGATTCACGACTAAGTTTTAAAATGAAGCTATGAGATCTCTGATTGTGTCTGTTTACATGTCTGTGCGTACATTAGAGACATGATATATCATTACCTTCAAATGATCTTATCAAAATTAGTTTGTAAAAGAGCTCTATTTAATTGACTTAAAATAAGTGCTTAAAAATTAAGTATGTCTAAATGTAATGGAAACCAAACTGAATTTTTTAAAGGATCAAGTGATCTAAGATTATTCTTTAATGAATGAAAACAAGTTTACATTTACTGGTTTAATTAAATAGGTCTATCTTCACAGTTAACAACCTGAAGTATAGAACTTTTATTGTACCTAAGTTTACTAAACGTCAAATAAGTTCACATTATCTCTGTTACAGATTTGTCAGCAAGAAAGCCAAAATTTGGTATAATGATTTATTTGTAAATTAAGTAATATAAATGAGATAAAAGCTTTCAGATGAACTCTAAGAATAATTATGTTTTATGGTATGTCTACTTCAATTAGTTTCTCCAAATCTTTTTGATAACTTGAAATTTTAGCTTTGCTATGTTAAGTTAAATGATAGGGATTCATTGAATATCCAGATCATTTTCAAATTAGATGAAATATTGAAACATTAATTGCTAAGTAAGTCAAAGTTTACCTATTTTGTCTTATTAAAGAAAAACTAAAGATGCTTTGGTTTATTGGACACACATCTTGTACCACATTGAGGAAAGTAATTATGTTGTTAGAAAATGTATGTTTCTAGAGGTTATGGAATATACTTATAAATTTACCAATCAGGAAATGCTGGTATGACAGACAGTTCACAATTGCTTGCTTCTTGGTTTGTGCTAGAGATTGGGGTTTCAAGGGTTAAGAATTCTGACTAATGAATGTGATTGGAACTACTAAAGATAATAAGAGAAATATTTCCATGAAAGGAAAGTAGGGTGTGTGTTTTCCATAAAAGATGGTATGAGGAATGGAAATGTATTTTTGGTGAGGGAAAATAAAGTAATTTTGTCCCAAAGCTGGTTATTTCCAAATTCAAAAGAAAATAAGTGACAAACTAATGCGGATATAGAAAGTTGTAGAAGGTCTGTGGAAAAGGAACCCTGAGAAAAGAGTTCTCGGGACTGACTAATATTGGAATGGATTTAATTAAGTGAATTTTGATATTAAAAGTCAGTTGGTGCAAAATTTGAATTAGATTTTCTCTCTGTTAGGTGACAGAGTTTTCCTGAGGTATTGATCTGCTTTTGATAACAAATTGTAAAGTTTCTTTACTTTTTAAGCAGTCTGTTGTAACTTTCTGTATTTGCCCTTGAAATCATTTATTGTCACTTTGGTTGAGTGCATAAGTATTGTTTCATACTGACTTATGATCCTACTTAGCCAAATGTTTTTAAAACCTTTTGATGTCTTTGACAAACTTCCTCAAATCAAATTCTAAATGAAGTTTTTTTGACCTTTAGGTAACTTTGGGATGCTTCAGAAGGCACCTGAAGCATCTCAAAGATAGAAATTAAACTTAATTAAATCCATTCCAATATTAGTAACCAACAAGGACCTACTGTATAGCACAGGGAACTCTGCTCAATATTATGTAACAAACTAAATGGGAAGAAATTTTGAAAAAGGATAGATACATGTATATGTATAACTGAATCACTTTGCTGTACACCTGAAACTATCACAACATTGTTAATCAACTATACTCCAATATAAAATACAAAGTTAAAAAAATAAACTTAGTTAGGCTTATTTGGTATGTTAAATCACATGGGAAACATTGTCAAATGAGTGACGGTAAATCTTCTTAGGTTATATAGTATGGGTAAATGATATAAACATATGTTGTAGAGATTATATGAAATTGCTAAAATTTGGATATATTCTGGTTTAATGTTATTAGTCATAATTTTAGTTATTATTTTACAATTGTTGTATGTCACAAAAATAACCTTAACCCTGCAACTTTGCTTCCAGAACCACAAGAAGAAAATGACCACAGCTGCATTTTAGAAACAGATTATCTTCTTACTCCTAGGAATAATTTACAAGAAAATTCTATTGATAATGCTGGTCTACTTTGGTTTACAGATGGGTCCTACTTAAAAAATGACTGAGGGCATTACCAAGATGGATATGCAGAAACATCCACAATGGACATAACTGAAAGTTCTTTTTTACCAAAAAACAAAGTCAGCACAAGCAGAATTAATTGCTTTAACTTGAGCTCATCAACTCATCAATGAGCTAAAGGTCAGGTAGCAAATGTTTATGCTGACAGTCATTATGCCTTTGAAGTGGCACATGACTTTGGAATGCTATGGAAACATCAAGAGTTTATTAAAGCTTGATGCTATAATCAGGAAAGCTTATTAAAAAATATTAAAAAATGGAAAACAGGTTGCAGGACTATTAAGTGGTATACAACTACCAAAACAGTTGGCAATTATTAAAATACCAGTGCATTCCAAATCTGACAGTATGGAAGCTAAAGGAAATCAGCTTATTGATGAGGCAGCCAAACAGGCAGCTTTAAATACCCATTCTGTCTAGCCTTGAGAATGGTCAGCGCTCTCTGTTAACCCTGCCAACCCAGTGAAAGATTTCCATCTGCCGGCTCAAGAAATATGCCATTGAAGAAGAGAAATAAATAGGGCAACAATAAGGGGGAATTTTGGACCTGTCACACAAATATAATTTGGAAATAATTAAACAAACAAACTATAGTGCCTGTTGGAGCTCAAATGCCATTACCCCAGCATGTACATTCTTTAACTCATTGGACACCTGAGAAAATGGTTTTATGGGGAAAACACTATGTTTGGAAACTTTCTCCCATGATGGCTCATAAAGTATATGCTTGTTTTAGTATCTACACTAAATATAATCCCAGAAAATCACTTCATGGGTCACAAGGCCACTTTCTCTTCCTAAGGGTCCCTTCGAGGTATAGCAATTGGACTTGGTCTGAATGTCACCGTCTCAAGAATATAAATATATCTTGGTAATGATCTGTATGTTTTCACACTGAGTTGAAGCTTTTCCTTGAAGAAGAGCCATGGCTATAAGGTTACATTGCTATTTGAAAGGATAATTCTTGTTTGGGGAATTCCTTCCAAGTTACACAGTTACCAGGGAAATTATTTTACTGGACAAATAATTAAATCTATTTGTGACATATGGCCAATAATGCAGCATTTTCACTGCACTTATCACCCCCAATCTTTGGGACTGGTGGAAAGAATTAATGTCACTATCAAAACTCAATTGGCAAAACCTTCAGAAGCATTTCATCTCTCATGAGCAAAAGCTCTTCTGCTAGTGCTTCTCAAACTTAGGTCTATACACTTTGCTAAACATCAGCTGTCTCCTTTTGAAATAATAACAGGACACCCTATGTAATTAGATGAGGGAATATGTGAACCAACCTTACTCAAGGGAGATATATTACATTGTTGTCAGGGTCTTATTGAGGCACTTAAAAGAAATGCAGAGTTGGTAGCTAATTCCTTTCACAGTGAGCTCCCCAGAAACAAAGACCTTGAGGATCATGGATTACAATCTGGAGATTTTGTTAATTAGAAAACACATCAAATCAAAGACTTTTTGTAGCCATGTCAGAAAGGACCTTATTAGGTATTATTAACTACTCCATGCACTGCCAAAGTAAAAGCCATAGACTGAGGGATTCACATCCCTCATTTCAAAAAGGGTTTTTGCATTGGACTGGTCTGTAGAGAGGAATGCTGACCTCAGACTTAAATCAGTGCTCAAACAGAGGAGAAAGAACACCCACACCAGGAGGAGAAGATGACAGCAGTGGTAGACAGCTGACCCAAGAATCAGAACCAGGACTGTATGACCCATCCTACTAGTTCAAATGAACTGGTTTCTAAACATCTGTCTCACTATGAAAATTGAAAGTTTTTTTTTTTTAAATGAAAGTTATTGTTTTACTTCTAGCTATACTTTTGCCTCAATGCTCATTATGGAAAGAAAATTATCTGGTAAAGTTGTCACAAAGTATAGCTACTGGGGGCAATCTAACCGATTGGTTGGATCTCTCATCAAATTCCTCAGTCAATAAAAATACTGATATAAGCCCTTCATAATTCCTGTCACCGACTTTTCAGATGTTCCTAAAATTACCACTCAACTAGACTAACCTCTGTCTGGCCTTCAGGTTCAAATTCTTCAACATATTAATGGATCCATCCCTTGTCTGATACTATCCTCAGTTCTGAGAGACTGAGCACAGATTACCCCAAGGCTCCTTTGCCCCATCTCTTACTTGATGAACAAATGTCTTAAAGAGAAAAAACATGAGTAAGTTATGCCAGTAACTCCCGTATGTTAAATACAGTACAGATGGCTTTTGGAAAGCCTGCAGGAAAAATGATTCATGGGTTAACATTGTGTTAACTAAACTTCCAGTTAATGAGACTATCAATGAGAGCACTCTGGGAGGAATCACTTGTGCTCCCCCAGGTTTTGTCTTAGTATTGGAATTGACCCACCTTCTCAAGGATGTGCACAGAAATATCTTAATAGCTGGCAAATAGAAGGTTTATGTCTACTAGGATATTATGTTATCCCATTGTCTATACATATGGAAATAGAAGAACCTTCTTTCTCTCTTTATTACAGAGGCAATAAATCCATGTTAGCAGGATATCAAGATACTTGGTAGCAAAGTCTTTTGGGAATCTTGGTTCCTAGTGCAAGAGTATATGTAAACAGAGATATGATCAGAAATCTATCAGCTACCATCAAATAGCTGAGGGCTCTATAAAAATCATTTCAGAACAGACAAAAAGTATAAGATAACAGGGTTGCCTTAGATTTTCTACTGGCTAAACAAGGAAGTATTTGTGCTACTGCTCACACGACTTGTTGCCCTTATATCAATACCTCTGCAGAAGAGATATACCTGGAAAAACATTCCCAAAAGATAAAATGGTTACAAGATGTAAGGCAAACTGACTCTAAGTGATCTGTTCAGTTGGCTCATCTCAGAAATAAGAATTTTTTTCCCACTCTGCTTTACAGATGCTTATCATTGTCATAGTAGGTATCACTATTCTTTTCCTAGTTATAAATCTACGCATGACATGTATCACTGCTTGCTTTAAATCTACTGCTAAAAGTACAAATACAATGTTTGTTCAACAGTTTGACATCACTGATAATATGTGTAGCCTATAAAATGTTTCCCTGTCAGCATATACCTCTGTGCTTGTTCACTACATCTGATTAGTTTTCCCCCCAAAATGGATAACTAGGAAAAAATACATATATATATATGTATGAAAAAGCCTGTCACTGAGGGACACGATGCACCCACTGCAGGCAGGTAGTACCACCCTGGCATCGAGGAACAAATATTTTGATCATCAAAGCTTTATATCAAAAGATTTGCAATCAAAACATGGAAATAATGAAAGAAAATTTCACCTATTAAGGTACAGGGAAGTCATTTTGGCTTTAACCATTAAAGGGTGCATTGTCCAGAAGTAAAGAACGTCTATTTTGAAGATAGAGATGAATGCCTCCATTCCTGGGATGCAATTGCCATTATTCCTTCAATGGTAAGACTCCCTTCCCAGGTGTCAAGGCCACACTGATCCACTGTGTACATACTATTCTGTCTTTTTTTCCCCCCTTAAACCTGGAAGGAATGTACCTTCCTTGCTTTTTTTGTTCTGACAAGATATAAAACTATACTGAAAACCATGCTTCTATGGAGAAGTTCCTCACAGCTATCTGAGAGGCTGTCTTCCAGGCTGTAGTCCTCATTTTGGCTGGAATAAAACATTTCTCTATTATTATTATAGATGTTTTATTATTTCTGTCAACAGTGGGAAGGCTGAGAATACAATGTTACAGATGTCAACAGGGTTCAAATGCCAAATGTTAAGTAGCTTTCCCTTCCCTAAGGGAAATGGGAAACTATTAAGAGTTTTCACTGAACAGGTAATAAAGTATGGTTTATATTTTTAAGATTTATATTTAAAAATAAATTTTAAATTTTGACTGCAGTATAGATTGGAAGTAGACAGGCAAACAGATTAAGATGTCATTGCAATCATTCAGGTTAAGAGGACTAACTGACCTGGAATTGTGACAATTTGGGTAGAATGTAAATATAGAATCCAAAATTTTCTAGGAGGTGGAGTTGACTGGAATTGGTAAGTGAATGGATGTTGGAAGAGATGAAGATGCTTAGGATAGCTGTTGGTGCCATTTAATGAAGTAAAAACCACCATAAAATAAGTTGATTTAATGAAGAAATTTGATGAATTTTATTTTGGACTGTTGAGTTTGACTTGCTTTCATGATAACCATTTGGAGGCGGCCCTAGTAAAAGAAAGATAAAGGAAGGAAAGAGAGAAGGAAGGAAGGCAAGCCAAATTCAGGTGAATATAGTTTATGACCAGTGATCAGTAAGAGATCAAGAGGTGAGATATTATGACTGGATGAATTAGAGCACTACAACAGAAAATATGGTTTAAAAATTGGGATTTAATTATTTATCATTTCAAATTCATCAATCTTGTGGATTGACAAAGGCAACCTTACCAGGATTATAAAAGAGGGTAGCATAAGTGGAGGAGAGAAGTAAGGTTTTTCTTGTAAGCCTAGGTAGGCTAGATTGTAAGTGGTGATATAGAAATTTAAGTAAATAAGAGAATTCCTCTTCAAGCCATGATAAAATAACAAAGAATAGACTTAACTTTTGACTTCAAACAACAGGAGAACTGGGCAAAATCAAACTATTGACTCCAAAACATTGGGAACGTGATGTGATACTCCTTGGCAGAAAGGAAATAAACATTATTAGCTCTACAATCACCTAAACTTTCTGGCTGGAACAATTTTCAGAAGCAGAAGAATGTGAGCAGACCCCACTCACTTTACTGAGTTAAGGAGGAAGAGATTACAGCTCCAGAGGCTGAGACAGTAGGAAATTATGGGGCAGAATTTGAATAAATGCTAGAGCTTGCTCTGAATCCAGTCTGTCTGGTTCCAGGCAGAGCCTGTGCTCTAGTTACTCTGCTCTGCTCTCTTTCTCTAGGTTACACAATATAGACCAATCTGTCATTTGTCAGTTATTTCACCACAGAAGGCCATACTTACTGCTTTCTGGTCTATTGCTCACCTCCCAAATCCAGCCGCTCATTACATCCAAATGTTTACAATTATGCACATCTTAAGCCCATTTTGGGTCAAGAGGTCTAATTTCTTATTAGGTCCACACTTCAATGATATCAAAGATTAACATCTCCAGAAGCATCCAGCTGTACCCTGCCATTAATTTACTAAAAAAGTGCATGCAAGAGAAAGGAAATTTAAGGAAACGAATATATATGATAGACCCCACAGTTCCTGAGCTCTCCTACTGGAGAGTTATTTGTGTACATCTTGGAAATGCTGCCAATAATAAGCAATTTTAGAAGGTAAGGAAGAATATGGAAACTTAGTAGTTATTGAGGAAGGGTTAAAATCAATTTAGAATTTTAATTCCATGAGTTTCATTATATATTTTATAAACTTAGGGTGTGAGATGTGGAGGAAAAACATATATTCAATGGTGTAAAGAGAAAACAATGCATTAATACAGGAACTGTGAATAACTTATTTCTAATATTTTTTATTAAAGTAGACAGGACAGAGAATTTTTATTTCATAGATAATTTCCTCGTATTTTAGAGAACTTAAAATTGAATTAGAACGGTTGACACTGCGCGAGACTCATCTTGAAGACTATTCAAAGCTTCACTTGTTACGTAATGAAAGGACAACTTCATATGATTTGAGCAGAGCTAGTCATTTAAATCCTTCCCTACTGTTCAACTTGGCTAGTCTCCATTGATATTAACCATTGACATTAATGTGTGATGGACAAAACTGAACCACAGACAGAACTAAAGACTGAGCCTGTCAAAGGATGCTCCTGAAAACTGGACATTTATGTCAGAAATGTGCTGAGAATTTTGTTCAATTGTACCACAAATGTTACTTTTACCTTATAAGGGGAGTAAAGCACAAAGTCAGAGTCTCCAGAAAAGTGAGGCAGAGCTGGGTAAGGATAGAAAACTCTCACAATCCAGGGAAGGGAGCTTTTCCTCTCCAGTGAAATCCTTACTCAGGCTGGATGAAGTCACACACAGGTGACAGTTCCAATAAGGAGCTATGGGAATCTGAGGAGTATATGCCTTGCCATGTCCTTATTTATGTAATGTTCTCAGTAAATTTACTTATCATTTTGTACAGAAGAAAATGTGCTTGTTATCTTTTGGGTACCACTTCATTGCCTCATTTTGAAAAATACTAATTGTTTCAGTAAGGCAGGCAGCGTATGCATTTATGTTCTGCTATCAAAAATTGAATTTAATATTTGTTTAATTCATTTTTATGTCTTAAATGCACATGTTCATGTTTTCTACATGTGAATATTGTGTGGCAGAAAAAGATCTGCAAACTGAATGGCTCTGGGAGATTATGAAATTTTAATGCTCTAAAATTAAGATTGGGTACATTTAGTTAAGATTGGGTGCATTTAGTTAAGTACTTTCATGAAATTACTTTTTAAAAATTAAGGTAAGTTAGATTGTTATTAACATATAAAAATAACAGAGGGGTCATAATTTTAACAAATGCTCTGTTAACTTGTGAAAACTATGCTATTATATCAGTCAACATAGCTAGTTAAATAACATGAAATATACTACATCACTAAAATTTTTTTAAACTGTTTTAAGAATGATAGAATGACTTTGTACATTTTAAATAGGAAATACAGGTGTATTTAAACGCTTATTTAATAGCCTTTTGGTAAATTTAAAAAGCCTGTCATATGAAAAGAGTATCACATAAAAACTAAAAGCATATAAATTGTAATTGGACTCATTTCTGTGAATACTAGTGACAAAATCAAGCAGCTTTGTTAATTTTAGCAAACGACTTTAGTCAATAAAATGGCAATAATATTAACAGATATTCAGAACATTGTCATAAAGAGAAAATAAATCAATACAAGTAAGATGTTTAACATGGAGACTAAAATAATAACATAGTTATTAAGACTAGTAAAACTACAACTAAAAACTAATTATACAACTACCATAATTATTAGTATCATTTTTATAAAAATCGCTAACATGTTTGTAGTTTACTGTATGCCAGTCATTGTTTTTGTGGTTTTCATATATTAATTCATTTTGTTACTATTACCTTTACTTTTCTTATCATAATATTCTGAAATTTATGGTATATTAGCAGTTTTGAAAGTTACCATAAATACAAGAAGGAAATTCTTAAAATCCCAGAGAAATAGCAGAGTCAGTAAATAATTTTCCTAATTTTGTGAAAATAAAATTTACAAAACTATGTTAAACTCTATCCTATTTTTAAAGATAATGCATCATATCATTCTAAAAATAAGTTAATCTAAATAACATTCATATTTTAGTCTATTAAATTCATTTTCCCAGTTATCTTAAGTTTTACAACACTTTAAAAAATAAAATTTTATGAAAGATGCTGAATGTTTAGTCTCCAAAGCTATAAAATTTAGCTTCACTACCAACTTATGTGACATGTGCCATTTAGTCTTTTATTTTTATACATATTATATTTCCCCAGATGTTTTGCAATTTGCCTCTTTTCTTGAAATCAACATCATGTTTTTCTATAATAAACATGTTTATTATCATTTTAGAAAACTTGAAATAAAGTCATAATACTGAACATTAAAATTACCCAATATATCAATCCACAACCCAGGGTTAACACTGTCAGTGTGGTAGCATTATTCCTTCCAATCTTTTTTCTATGCATCTTTACCTATATTTATATTTTTTTATGTATTATATTTGCTCTACATTACATTAATAGGACTTTTTCACGTAGAATATTTGCTACAGATAAATTAAGAAATCCTATCCATATTTCCCAGATATCAATATAGTATGGCAGAAAAAAACCCTACAAACTGAATGACAATGGAAAAAAAGATATAGCTTGTCTATCTTTACTTTTAAATCATACTACTAATAAAATTAAGTTGATAATATCTACCATGTAAAGGTGAAGGGCTCAGTTTCTGAAGGCACACTGCCTGGGTTTGAATCCTGGGTCTCCCATTTACCAATGTGTGACTTTGGACGAGTTACTCATAAGCCTCATTTCAAATGGGTAGAAGCATTTCAAAAACTTGTCAGATTGATGCGACAGTAAGTGAAATGATGTACGTGAAAATGGTTGGCATATTTCCTGGCATAGAGTTAAGTGTTCCATAAATGTTTTCTACTATTTTTATTACTATCATTTACAATCTAAACAGAATCAGGCTTTTTTTTTTTTTTTCTTTCTCTTTACATCACACAGAGGCAGGCAGACTTCATGTAACACTGACACTTGGTCTAATTTACATTAACCAACTCATGCAATTCCTTACTGACCAGACCAAGGGAGTGCCTTACCTACTGTACTATGCAGACTTCTATTGGGAAGCTTTACAATGCCTGCTGCTCTACTGGGAAGCTTTACAATGCCTGCTGCCCTGCTGCACCCCTCTTTTTAGAACTCTACAGAATAGCTCCAGATGGTCCCTGTATATTTTCGACAACCTTGGTCAACGTTACAGGTTTGGGAGCCTCCTTGCCTGTTTTAGATCAACGTTCAATCCATTCTGAGCCTCTATTAGTAGGCCTGTCTTCCTCCTTTCCTAGTAGATCTTCAGACTCAATGATGTTTCAAGTAACCCAGCTTAGTTCTCCTCCCTGCACCTGAAAGAGGCTAAAATGTACTCCAAACATGGATATACAAAATGCCTTTCATCTATTCACCACTGTCAGTGTATTAGTGAAAGTCCAATTTTTCATTAATATAATAAATCTGACATAAACACGGTCAATAAAAGTCTATTTCAAAACAGATTCCTTGAAGTGAAATAAATGTAAACCTCTTGCTATATACGGTAAAATTGAGTTAAAAAAAAATCTGTTGTGATACTGTATATCCACACATCAGCAGCACATGATAAAATCTCAGTGTTCTCTCAAAGACAAGGAAAGAACTGCTTTTTTTTCATATGTCATTATGATGGGAAACATCACATCTCATTGTGTCTCACTTTAGCTTATTTTTTCTCTTCACAGAAGTAAAAATACATACACTTATATTTAAAATAATGATGAGAAAAATAATCACATATTTATTAGTCTTACTATTAAGAATTAATATCAGCATTTGGGTGTATAACTTTCTGGAATTATTTGCACATATAGTTTTTGTTTGTTTTCCTTGTTCATAATATTGCTATGGTATTACAAACATTATTAAATGACATGAATTTTATTTCTATTAACAATTTGATTCTTTTTCCATGTCAATGTTCTTTAACTGGATTAAAGGTAACAAAAATATAGCATTTCATGCATTTCATTCATTTTTTTTTTTTTTTCACCTTCATTTTTCTATTTATTATCAAAATGGACTCAAGGAATCCCATGTTTTTCATTTGTTTATAATTCATTATCATTTATATTTTTATGCTCAAATGATCCCGGATATGACCCTTCAAGTTGGTGCCTATGTTTTTTGACATTCCTCCATTAAATTATCTTTAGCAGTTCTATCGAGGTTTAATTTACGTACCATAACATTCACTCATTGTGAGTATGTAATTCAATAAATTTTGGTAAATTTATAGACTGAAACCATCTCTAAAATCCAGTTTTAGAACATTTTCATCGTGACAAAAAGTCCCACTGTGTCCATCTGCAGTTCACCTCCATTTCCACTCCGGGGTCTAGGCAAACAGGGATTTGATTTGTTTCTACAAATTTGCTTTTTCTGTACATTTTCCACGCACGGAGTCAGCGTCCAGCTCCTGTTACGAGCGTATAAGCGTCTGGGAGCATCATGTCCTCTTGGCAACCTGACCCTCTCGTCACCATGAGTGACCTCTTCTGCCCTGGTAATCCTGGCTCTAACATCGACTTTGTCTGATATTAACGTTGGCTTTCCTGGACTAGTGTTAGCACCACTTACCTTTCTCCATTCTTTTACTTTTAACCTATTTGTGTCTTTACATTTAGATGTGTTCCTTGTAGAGTACACAGAGTTCAGTCTTGCTTTTTTATTTAATCTGACAATATCAACCATTTAGTTAATAAAACTAGAAAAAGAAAAAACCATACGACCATCTAAATAGACACAGAAAAGATAAACAACAAGAATTTACTTTATAGCACAGGAAACTATACTCAGTATCCTACAACAACCTGTATCATGAAAAATAACCTGAAAAAAATATATATAATTGAATCACTTTGCTGTACACCCAAAACCAACACAACACTGCAAATCAACTATACGTCAAAAAAATTAAAAATAAATAGTAAAAAAAATAGATGCAGAAAAAGCATCTGACAAAATCCAAAATCTGTTCCTAATAAAAAGTCTGATGGAATTTACAAAAAAGATACTAGAACTAAAAACTGAGTTTGGTAAGTCTGCAAGATACAAGATCAATATATAAAAATCAACTGTATTTCTATATACGAGCAATAAACAAATGGAAAGTGAAATTTTTAAAATTCTATTTACCTACAACAGACAGAATGTGGAAGCAACCCAAGTGTCCACGGATGGATGATGGATAAACAAACTGTGGTCCATACACACAACGGAATATCATTCAGCCTTAAAACAGGAAGGAGATTCTGACACCTGCTACGGCGAAGGTGAACCTTGAGGGCATTCTGCTCAGTGACACCAGCCAGTCACAAAGGACAGATCCTGTGTGATTCCACTGATATGAGGGCCCTGAAGGGTTCAGATTAAGAGAGACAGAGAGTAGATGATGGATGCTGGGGGCTGGGGGCAAGGGGTGGGGAGCTGTTATTTAACAGGTGCAGCTTCAGCTTAGGAAGATGACAAGAGATGAAAAGAGTTCTGGAGACAGATGGTGGTACCGACTTTACCACAGTGTGAATGTACTTAATGCCACAGCCTGTATACTTAGAATGCTTAAAAAGGGTAAATTTTAGGTTGTGTATTTTACCACAATGAAAAAATTCCATTCACAATACCATAAAAAATATGAAGCCACACACTATTGCTGAGGGAAATGGAAAAAGTCCCGTTTTATTCCTCACTGGCCGTCCCCAGAAGTGCCCCCATTGTTTATTTTCCAGTCTTTTCTTATTTTCTGACACACGTTATTCTAGTACCACTGCTGTCCCAGCCCTTGACCAGTTATGCTTCCAAACAGCCCCGGCTCCTCTTCGTGGGGGTGGTTAGACGCCAAGGGCTGGGAGTCAGGGGTGCTCATTGCTACTGGGGTGTCACTGCTGCTAGGCCCGGTCCCCAGACTGAAAGGGAGCAGGAGGTTTGACAGCATGAAGGACCAAGGATCTGATGAGAGCAATTTAACAAAGGCAGAAACTAAGTCACGAAACAACAGCTTCATCTGTGACAACTCAAAGAAACTTTCAACAATGCACTTGGCATAAAAGGATGGATTAGCAGTTCAATCATTCTAAAAGAATCACTCATATGGTGAGGGTGTCAATCCTTCAACATGCTACACCTTAAGCAAGCAATTAAAACTCCAAAGGAGGACTTCCCTGGTGGCGCAGTGGTTAAGAATCCACCTGCCAATGCAGGGGACGCGAGCCCGAGCCCCGGTCCGGGACGATTCCACATGCCGCGGAGCAACTAAGCCCGTGCACCACAACCGCTGAGCCTGCGCTCTAGAGTCTGCGAGCCACCGCAATGAGAAGCCCGCGCACCGCAACGAAGAGTGGCCCGCTCGCCACAACCAGAGAAAGCCACTCGCAGCAACGGAGACCCAACGCAGCCAAAAATAAACAAGTTTTTTTAAAAAAACAAACAAACAAAATAACCCCCACAAACTCCAAAGGCGGAGCCGTGAGCACACTTCAGGCAGAGAACAGAGCCCCGCGGAGCCCACCCACGCGGTTACGGCTGCACCTTCTCTACAGAGCTGCGTCAGCCACACACTGTCCCAGCGGAAAATCGGGGACCCTGAGGCGTCTGAAAGAAACATTCAGCTAACTCAGGCGAGAACTAAAGCTACTGCGGGACAATCTCTTGCTGTGACTTTAGACACTTAAAGCAACTGACAGGTGAGCCCAGCAGGGGCCCACGCCCATTACCTGCCTGCGCTCTCGGCGGGTCAGGCTGTGGCCGTGCAGGATGCGCCAGAGCATGCGCGCGGCGATCTTGGTGTCGATCCAGAGCAGGCGGAAGCCGTGGTAGTAGTGCTTCAGCTCATCCAGGACCCGCTGGCCCAGGGACTTTCTCCCGGCCGCCTCTGCGGGGGGGCTGTACACGGGGCCGCCTTCTTCCAGCTTCTTGTTCTTGTCTTTTAGGGACCGCAGGGACTTCTCCACCACGGAGTCATCGCCCAGCGGGGGCGACGAGCGCCAGCAGCGCACAGGAAGGAACCTCGGCGCTGCGACCACCACGCACGTGTGCCGGGGCCTCAGAGCCCAGCGGCCGAGGGGATCACCTCGCGAGGAAAGGCACACGGGGTGGACGGGACTGCAGCCGCCAAACGGAAGTTTCACGTAGCTCGTCAGCCCCGCGGTGCTGGCACAACTGAGGCAGGCACAGTCCCCCGCACGACCCCTCGGAGCGGCGGCGCGGGGCGGCGGGAGGCGGGCGGGGCCCCGGCCGCGGCAACTCCTCAGTAAAACGGACGCCATGTGCCCTGCGCGGCGGCCGCCGGCCTTCTGATGCTGCTGCTCCTCCCCCGCGGCGGCCGTGGCGCCTCCGCCCGCCCGCGGAAGGTTGAGAACGGCGGTTGGCTGCAGGCGGCTGGCGCTCAGCTCCTTCATTCATTTTTATAATAAATTTGTATTGTCCTTGTTAAGCATTTAGGGGGTTTTCAACTTACTGTTTAGACGTCACCATGATGGTCATTCTTAAAGCAATTTTGTTTATGCTCCAATGTACCCTAAGAAAAAAATTTTAAATACAATTGAAAAATTTAATAGACATTCATATTTATAAGGAAATACAAATTGCTCTCAGAAAAAAAAAATAATTGCACCAATTTAACCTCCCAACACAATCTGAGCATTCAATTTTCATGTCTACTACAACAGCAGCATAATGACTCATTTTTATAGGTTCTAGTTTTGGGTTAAATTAAGTGCTTTATGCTGGTTGGGTATTTTTCCATTTAATTAGTGGGGTAGAACTTTACAAAAATTTAATAACAATCTAATCTCTTCAGTTTATTCTCTGTTGCTACAATTTGTTGGCTGTTGTTCTTCTACTTTCGTTCATTCCACCCTCTGTTGGGATAACAGACTTTTAATTGATTTGCTTACATTCTTTAGATATTAAAAACATTAATCTGGACTTCCCTGGTGGCACAGTGGTTAAGAATCCGCCTGCCAATGCAGGCGACAAGGGTTCGAGCCCTGGTCCGGGAAGATTCCCCATGCCATGGAGCAAATAAGCCCGTGCACCACAACTACTGAGCCTGTGCTCTAAAGCCCACGAGCCACAACTAACGAGCCCACGTGCCACAACTACTGAAGCTTCGCAGGCCTAGAGCCTGTGCCCCGCAAAAAGAGAAGCCACCGTGATGAGAAGCCCACGCACCACAACGAAGAGTAGCCCCCACTCGCCACAACTAGACAAAGCCCGGGCACAGCAACAAAGACCTAATGCAGCCAAAAATAAATTTTTAAAAAATTAATCTTTCTTCTATTACTTTGTTACATATATTCACAACTTATAATTTTCTATGTAATTGTTTTTGTAATTGACACATACTTTTAAAAAACTGAGGTAGCCAAATCTAGTTTTAAATATGTATATGCATGGATGGATAAAAATATATAATTATATATTTACATATATGCATATACACACATAATTATATGTAATTTATAAAGATATATATTTAATTATATGTGCGTTTGAATTATTTTATGTAGCAGGTTCATAAATATTCAACTGCCAGTTAAATATTTGCTCTATATTTTTCTATTAAAATGTTATTGAATTGATCAAGATTGACATCACTAGTGAAAATCATGTTGATACCATTCATTCCCAAAATATTTCGATAAGAAGGACGCTTGACTGCTACGGTATTCTTCATAAAAGACCATAAACTCAGTGTAACCATGAGGAAAGATCAGAAACACTCAGATTAAGAGATATTCTACAAAATACCTGAGCAGTGCTCTTTAAACCTGTCGAAACCATGAAAAACAAGGGAAGACTGTCACAGATCATAGGAGACCAAGGAGACAAGATGACTGAATAAAATGTGGTGCCCTGAGTAGAATCCTGGGAAGAAAAATGTTAGTGGAAAAACTGCAGAAATTCAAATATCATCTGTAGTTTACTTAAGAACACTGTACCAATGTTAATTTCTTATTTTTGAAAAATTTACCATGGTTGTATAACATTAAGAAAATTGAGTGAAGTGTGTATGGAAACTTTCTGCATTATCTCTGCATGTTTTCTGTAAATCTAAAATTATTCCAAAGTATATTTATTTATAAATTATGATTATGTATCTATACAATGATACACCTAAAATTTACTTTGTTTTATTTTAATGTAAGAGTAATGCATGGTTTTTTCCTAAATGGTTAATATTCTCAATGGCAAATATATTTCTATTGGCTTCTTAAAGATTTTATATACATTTTTATATTATTATTAATTTCAGCAAGCCTTTTTATTTGTCAAGTTATATCTGCCTATTTTCTATTTATGATTCCCCTCTCTTAGCTAATAGATTTCACACCACATTTTATCTGAGTATTTTCTTACTTGTTTTTATCTCCGATCAGAAGTATTTTTAGAAATATGATCATGTATACATTGAGCTTTTTTCTTGTCCTTAAGCTGCCATACTTTCTTCATTCAACTTTGTTTGGTTTTGTGTTTGTTATTTATTCATCTTTGTGTTGTAAGTATAAATTCAAGGCTCAAGTTGCAATCTTCCTCTCCTGTATCATATGTGAGGACAGGGAAATACATATTTTTCCTAGGTGAATTCTGAGGTCCTAATATTCAACTTTGCATAGCAGTGGTCTGCTTTTCTGAACTTGAACCCTCTTTTCTCACTAGACGTTTCCTGACTAATACATTTAATTGCACATCTGTGCTGTATCCTTGATCATGTTGAACTTCTCCTTGTCCTAGAACTAATCCTGTGTTATTTCTTGTGCATACGGAGACAGGTTAATTTCCATACTAAATTAAATATAGTGAGAAAGTCTCCTGTCAAAGGAATTATGAATTCCAAGTTATAGTCTGATTTAAAAAGAGATTAGTTTATGGGTGAGGCACATAAGTATTGAGCTTTAGGTGATTCAAAGAAATTTCCTCTCAAATTGATGGATATTTTTTCTGTTTTCTAGTGAATCCAACAAATAGGTCTAGAATTTAGGGATAAAGAATGCATGTGAATCAAAATCTTCTTTAGCTTTTGGAAAATATATTTGTTTAGGTGCCACTGAAGTTGCTTTAGTGTAGGGTATGCAATGGAAAAAATGTAGTCCAGGAACGTACTTAAAATCTTTCTCACTGATATTGGTTATATCAAATCTCTTCCTCTTTGCAATAACCAATTTCTAGATCTTGGCATAGTGTTTTCTCTCCTCTATAACTCAAAAGACATAGTCACATTCTACCTTTTTGTTGTATCTTCATAAGCAATTAAAGCAGATTTTTCAGGCACTGTAGTTGGTTGTTCAAACTCATCAAATTATATTTTGTATCAACAGAATTTGTTTCCATTAAATCTTTGCTCTTTTTATCAGATGACATTAGCTACATTATACAGTAAGTCCCCTACATACAAACGTGTTCCATTCCAAGAGCATGTTTGTAAGTCCAACTTGTTTGTAAGTCCAACAAATTTAGTCTAGGTATCCAACTAACACAATCGGCTATCTAGTACTGTACTGTAATAGGTTTATAATACTTTTCACACAAATAATATATAAAAAACAAACACAATAAAGAAAACATTTTTAATCTTACAGTACTGTACCTTGAAAAGTACAGTAGCACAGTACAACAGCTGGCATACAGGGGCTGGCATCGAGTGAACAGGCAAGAAGAGTTACTGATTGGAGGAGGGAGAAGAGGTGGGAGATGGTAGAGCTGAATGATCATCAGGAAGAGGAGACGGAGGGCAAGCTGCAATTTCACTCACGCCTGACATTGATGGCACAGGTTCTGGTTCCCTGCTGGATTCAATTCTATTTACTCTTTTGAAAAAATGATCCAGTGATGTCTGGGTAGTAGCTCTTTTTTTCTCATCATAGATAATACGGTAGCCCTAGAATGTATTCTGTACAGCTGCTGCAACCTTCGTGTACTATTATATGTTCAGGTTCTGTGTTTCAAAAACTAACAATGCCTCCTCAAATAAAGAAAATCCCCTTGCCATTTCCTGTGTCATGAATCTCTCTGGTCCTTCAGTTATTTCTTCTTTCTCTTGTCTCTCTTCAGCCTTTCTCTGGGCCTCCAATTCCTGGCGCTTCTTATCAGTGCCAGCTACATTACTGCTGCTTTTACGCTTGCTTCCAGATATCCTGGGCTTGAAATAAACATAGTGTACTACTGTACTCTATACAGTACTGTAAAGTACACAATAGCACAACCACTTGTAAAGGATGCATGCACGTAACGATGTACGCCAGACACGTGAACTAGTTTACGTGACTGGACATGCAAATGCACATTCGCATCTATGAAAGTTTGCAACTTGACAGTTCATATGTAGGGGACTTACTGTATTCATAATGGAAGAAAAATATTTATACAATATCATTTTAAACAAATCAAATGGAATTGACATGCAAATAAACTTTATTCAGCAAAATCAGCTAGCAAATAAATAAAGTATGGCTATGACTTCTTCCTGACAACTTCAGAGAAATTGCACTATCCTAAATTTACAAAGGTGCTTTATTTTACTTAATTTTCCTTTCTATATTATGTTAGCATTTGACAAGTAATTTAAAGAATATAAAGAGTTTGTTGCCAACGATAGCTGGCTTTTAAGGGTAATTAGGAAAAAAAAATCCTTGACTTTAATAATAAAGTACCTTGCTGTAATACGGAAACAACCTGTTCTATAACCTATGATAATTTGATTAGTGAAAATTGTACATAATTTGGAGAAGTAAATGAGCTGTAAAGGGTAGAAGTAAAACTACAAGCCACTTCCCAATTAAAATGTACACATGCATAAGAATCTGTGTTTGTTTTAAAAATAGTTAACTGTTATAATTTGTTTCCATCTAGGATATTTGTTCTATATTTCTCCAACATTCACGATAGATAGTTTCTTAAAAACTTTGAGATTATTGTTGATTTTCTCCTTAGCAAGCACACATAAACACAACTAAAATTACATGAAATATGTCCTACAGTATCATATTGGAGATAAATTAAAATTAGAAATAGCTGAGTTACAATCTTCTAATTCAGGCCAAGTCCACAGAACTTGACAGTTTCAGGTTAATGATTGCTAGAAAAATACTCCTGCTAGATAACACAGAATAAGTTTTACATTAATTCTTGCCTGGCCAGCTCTGCACCTTGTTACTTAATTCTTGAATGTTCCATCTCCTCAGCAGCAAAAACACTCCGGAATCCAGGCTTGAGTTAATTTTTATTTTTTCAGTTACTTTTGAATCAGTATCACAAGTCATCAGTACAAATTGCTACCCTACAATACTACTAAGATTTGCCTTGTTTGCTTCTCCTTTTTATTTTTCATTTTTAGAAGTTAAAGTGAACCAAATATCCAACCTTAATTTAAACTGAGAACAAAGGAAAAAATAAACTAGTTCACAATTGATTCTAAATGTCAGAAGATTTACACTGGATTTTGGGAATGCTACATGATGTTTTGTAATTGCTCTGTCATATCACATCGCTTTTTCCTTCACACCCAAATTCTCGCTTTATTGATTATATCGACTCTCTTGGATTTCCATGTACAGCAGAAGTCCTTTGGGGAATACACTCTTCCATACAAATAGACTATGAAAATGCTTTGTTTCCCATATTTGTTTCCCCTTAGAAACAAAATAAGTAGACTTTTTTATTGCACTTTGAAAATTCAAGTCTACCTTTGCCAGAATAGCTTAGTTCTTGAACTACTCTTTATCTTAAGAAAATTGGTGAAAGGAACCAAGATCTATCTTCCACCATTTTTACTGACCCCCCTGAGTCAGTCCCCAGAAAGGGTCCTCCTGTCCGGTGTCCTTTGAGCCAGCAGAGTGAGCCCAAGTTTGCTTCAGTTTGGAATCAAAGAAAAGCCTTATTCTTTGATCAAAAAATGGAGAAATGTGAGCTTGTGCTCTAGGACACAAACTCTCTCGGAGAGTCTGAGGGTGGGGCTGCTTTATAGGGTTTTTGTCACTGGGGAGGGGGACAGAGTTCTTGCAGAGAGGGTACTGTTTTCTACTGGGCCATGTATGTCCAGGTTTTAGATGGACTATCAGGGGACTGACTCCTACAGCTCGTCCCACTGGCCCCTGGGCCAAGACCTTGGAATTTACTCTGAGGAGATCGACTTGCTCTGTCCAGGGAGGTCTGTCCACAGCCATTAACATCATCTTTTGCTCTTTGTCTAAGGGGACAGCAGTCTCCAATCTGTCTCCCGTTTAGGGGGATAGTAGCTCCCAATTTATCGAAGATCTCTCTTCCTGGCAGGGGTGTAGTGTATTCAGGACATACAGGAAAGAATGGGTGAGTGTGTGTTCATCCAATTTACATTCGAATGGCTCTATCAATGCCTGTTCTTGGGCCTTACTTGATAACCCCATAATTTTACAACTCTTGTGACCAAGTTTGCCTGATCTGGTATTCAGAACCAGTAAGGGGCATCAGTGTCGACTAAGAATTGGATAGGGATAGGCTTCCCCTTATTCCCAAAGTCAGCCAGGGCTCCTCGGGAGTCAATTGCAGTGCCAGCTTAGAAGCCCCTTGGCCCTGTCATTCTTCATCTATTTGGACCATCTGCCATTGAGGGTAGTGGCTGGGATATGCCATATCTGTCCCCCTTCGGGGTCAGCAAGGGCATTTTCCCTTCCAGTGTCCCTCTTGTTTACATATGGCATGCTGATTGTGTCCTAGTTTCCTTGGCTTGCTATCCCTCAGTGGGGGGCAGGGGTCACTCACTGGAGTCAGGAATCTCCTTGGGCGGGTAGTCCAGATTCCCCTGCTGACTGGCTGACATTGAAGGGCTTGCCTCCGGGTCTTTTCGTCCTCTGACTTTTCTTGGTTGTTAAACACCCAGTAGGCAAACTCAACCAGGGGAGAGATAGGGGTATCTAATTCTATTTCCAGTTTCTGAAGCTTAGGACTAATGTCAGGGGCACTTTGAAATGAAATATGACCTCAGGATTGCATTCCCTTCCAACAACTCAGGGTCGGTGGTGGTACAGATTCAGAGGCATTCCTTGAGGTGCACTAGCCATGCTGAGGGGTTTTGTCTTGGAACCTGATTGATTTCCTTTATCTCATTCCAATTGACAGATTTCTTTCCTACTGCCTGGATTCCCTCTAGGATCATATTTTGACAACGGGTCAGACTGTCTTCCACTCCACTCTCCAATGTCTTGTTGGTCCCATTTGGCTTTGTTATCTGGGATCCCTTGATTCCTCAGTCTGAAAATAGCATGAAATAGCATATTTCTGTTTTCTTTGCTTCTTCTTGGGCTTTTGAAAAGACCATGGCCTTTCCTTCCCTTGTTAGGAGTACACTGAGGAGGCTCTGGATGTCAGCCCAGGTGGGGTCATGGGCTTGAAAGATTCCCCTAATCAGATTCAGGAAGCTCTCTGGATCTTCTCTCAATCCCTTACTATGACTTCTGCAGTTATACCAATCAAAAGTGGTAAATGGGATGCACACCTGGATGAGCCCTCCTTCTCCGTCCCAGACCTGCCTCAAAAGGAGTACTTTTTCTGGCGGGTTGTTGGATCCTGGCTGGTAATTAGCCTCACTTCGTGTACTTGCTGGACTGTGTTCTGGGGGAGGGGGTTGGTCTGAAGAGGGACCCTCAAGCCTGTGGCCGAAATCGGAACACATGAAGGAAGGGTGTAGGGAGGGAGCAGTAGAAGGAGGGTGAGGGAGGAGCTTAAGAAGGTCCTCAGGGGGAGGGTCTAGGACTGGTATTACCTCAGTGGAGGAGTGCCCACATCCCTTTTGAGGGTTTTTGTTCAGATAAAAGGCCATAAAAAACTGGACATAGGGAATTTCATTCCATTTCTTTTGTCTCTGGCATAGCAAGTCCCGCTGTAAAAGGTTGCTGTAATTTAGAGACCCACTGATGGGCCAACTTTCCCCATCTCCCAGCCGGTATTGGAGCCTGTCTGCATTACATAGGAAGATGAAGTGTTTTGGGGTCAGGGGTGATACCCGAAAATCTTCCCGTTCTGCAGGATGCACCCTAATGGGCTATCCTTCTGTATGGTGGACATTTGGCTCCCCATTCCTTAGAGATTCTGTTTTAGATTTGTTTCCAATTTCCAAGGGGGGGGGGGGAGTTAGAGTTATTTGTTGGTATGAAAATTCCACAAGATTTGACCCAAATAAGATTTCTGGTTCTGGAAATTTTGAACCAGCACCAAATTGTTAATGGACTCCTCAAAAGTCCAAAACAGGAGGTGGTCAAATGGCGTGGACTCTGATTTAACTGGGGGTGCCACGTGAATGTGTAATGACCCACTCGTCCCTCCTCAGTCAGAATGTGCCACAGGAGGTTAAACGGAACTACCTCTGAGCCAGAGCCACTTAGCCACCTTAGTTCCTGACCTATGTGGTCCCTTAGCGGGGGGGCACAGCTGTCTGAGGCAGGGGCCTTCTCTTTCCCCCTTTCAGCCAAAAAGGAGGAGTTTTCAGACCTCCAGCCAGTTGAGAGCTAAAATTATGAGGAATCCCCATGGAGTACTTACCAGATTGCCGGGTCAGCTGGTATCCTGTGCTGATCCCAGAGGAGAGCCCGTGGAAACTTGGCTGATGAAGAATCACCCAAGGTTTGCCTCACAAGCAGAGGGGGAGGAGAGGTGGGGCGGTGGGGCGGTGGGTGTTTCCTGTTCTCGCCAGCAGCTCACGGTCCCGCGAGTGGCTCACAGGGCCCCCAGCCCACTTCAGGAACTCAGAGATGCATCCTTATCCATTTTGTCAGGCGGTCCTCACTACCTGGATCTTCCCGGGTCTCGCCTCCTGGCTCATGGGCTGCCCAGTTCCTCTACCAAACTGCAAGTGATGAGGGAGAATATACCGTTGACCCAGGTCAGCGAGGAGGGCAAAAAGTCCTGGTGCAGCCGTTACTGCCTTGTACAGGGGTCAGGCAGGCAGCACTGCTGGCGAGACAGCGGGTCAGACTGCTGCGGCTTTTTCTCGTCCACAGGACCCCGCCGTCCCCGGGCATCTGGCACCAAGGGAAGGACAGCCACAAGCAGCTGGAAGATACGCATGAGTATCAGTCTCCAAGCCCCAGTGACAGCCGGCACGGTGTGATCCCCTCGAGGGGGCCAAGTGCAGATGCCCCTAGGGGCTACACTGTGTGCGCACCACACCCGGGTATCGGGTTCCTGGGCAGAGTTGCTCTGAATTCTGCTGAAGGCTACCGCCATTGTAACCTTTCGGTGAACTCAGAAACCAGAGCCAGTCATCCTCACACAAACCTCCCAAAGCCTCCGCCATCCTCTCGCTGAACCCAGGGCGAGCCGAAATTGTCAGGCCCCCAAAAGTGTCCTCCTGGTGTCACCCGTGTCGATAAAACAAAATTGAGTTCAATTCTGGAGAGGTCCGACCTCACGTTCTAAAGTTCACACTCTTCCCAACGGATCCTCAACGGCGCGGCTGGCTGGCGTTCTCGTCAGTTACGCGAGAAGAGGGCGGAGTCTCGCGAGGCAGACGCAGCTGCGTGGCTCAGGCTCCAAATCTCGCGGAGTCTCTGCGCATGGCTTGCCGCTGCCATCTTGGATTGAGAGGCGTGTCCTTCTGCCCACGATCCCTGAGCTGAGGTGTGGGGAGCAGCGGTTTCGCACAAGAAACTCTGGTCTGAGGTGCCGGGTTCGAGGCCTCTGCACGCGTCCCCCTGTGAGTAAGTGAGACTATACTAAATACAGAGAAAAAGAAGAAAGGTTAGACTATATTTTATTACCCAGATTCTATTATTTGTTTCCTAGGAATTGTTATTATGCTTTGCAGGTGACACCACCACAATTTTTTTTTAATATACATAGAGCAACAGAATTATACCTAAGAGATATCTAATGTTTTCTCTGAATAAACTATTTTCTTTCAGAATTCTATCTTAAGGCAGATAAAGGGTTAATGTAAGCTGTAGTAGAGACTTTTCATAAAGGGAGGAATGGAGAATGGAAGACTACTTTGGCTACCTCGAGTTTGTATCCCAAATAATGCAACCAAAAATCACTTAGTGAACCTTTTCACTGACGAACGTGAACTAAAAGACCATTAATAAATGAGACAAACCAGCTATTAAGTTTCTAAATCATTAATTCCCGGTAAAGATGTTTTCAACATTCCTAAAGATAATGTATGTTTCACGGGGACTGTAGTAGACTGAATGATGGATTCTCAAAGATGTCCATGTCAGGCAGACTGAAGACAAGGGGAAAGAAAAGAAAAAGAAAAAAAGGAGAGGTGGTAACAGAACCAGAGGTTGGAGTGGTGCAGGATGAGCCAGGGAAGGCAGGCAGCCTCTGAAAGCTGGAAAAGGCACGGAAATGGGTTACTCCCTAAGCCTCCAGAAGGAATCCAGCTCCTTCCAACATCCTGATTTTTGAATTCTGACCTCCAGAGTTGTAAGAAAATAAATCTGTGTTATTTTAAGCCACTAAGTTCGTGGTTTGTTATAGCAGCAATAGGAAACTAATACAAGGACAGAGATTTTAACTGACTTGCTCTCTGTGGTTTTCCCAGCAGCAAGAACATTACTTGGAATATAATAGGGGGTCCATATATACTTGGTGAATGAATGAATTTATGAGTGAATAGTTGTAATAATTAACTAATTAAGTGGTCATGGTAAGGCATGGGGTATAGACTAGTATATGGGCAAAGCTCTGTGTTTCCCAAACCTCTGACAGCAGGAGGCAGGCTATAAAAGCTTCAATCTTATTCTACCACTACGTTTGAGCCCTCAAAATTCAATGTTTTCAATAAGATAAATACTTGTTTCTCACTCCTAATTATCAAGAGCAGGGAAAGTAATCCAAAATAGGCATCTCTGCTCCACAGTCATCCAGTGTTCAGATTCCCTTCTTTCATATTCCGACATTGCCTTGTGAGAGACTTGAATTATCTGAAGTTTGGTTCATTTTCGTATCTTGCAATTGATACAGACTATTCTCTGACAACTTGGCTAGGGTTATGGAAAAGAACATCAATGCATGGTCTCCCCATGTGGCCTGAACTTCCTTACAGCATAGTGGCTAGATTCCAAAGTTGAATATCCAGAAACAGAAATAAGCCAAATGGAAGCAATTTCTTTTTTTATGAACTGGACTCAGAATTCCTATTCCATCACTTTTAACATACTCCATTTGTCAGCATGATCACGAGTCTCCAGTAAAACTGACAAGGTGAAAACATAGAATCCAACAAACATTGGGAATGCCTAATTGTAAGAAGAACATGAGGGATGGGACATATATCTATGTGCCATGTGTAAAAGATGCAATCTAACAGCTTCACCATAAAGGGGAGAAGAGAATTTGAAGAGAAAGCAGCTTTTACTTTTTCCCCAAAGATGTGACATGGAGGTTGCATGCATCACTTCTGTGCATATCCCTTTGACTAAAATTGAGTAAAGTATCCACTCCTAGGTGACACATGCCAGCTAAGACTCTAGTGGAGGGGTAGTTATTACTAATGGGAGGAAAAGAGAACAGTATGTGCCATGATCTGCCACAGGAGTATCTATGCATACCCTTTTTCTGAATTGTATCACTCCCTTCACAAGGAAAACAACCTATGACCCTATTCATTACGTCCAGATCAAATACTAGGATATCTGGGAGCAGTCTTCACCGTAAGATAAATTATCTACCTATTATTCACACCAAATACCTAACTTACTTGGAGTAAGAATATTAAAATTATAATAAAATTTCCCATTTGGAAAAGGAAGGAATGACCAGGCAGTCACTGGTCAGAGCAATACTATCAATATTTTGCTAGAAAAGAACTGCAGAGATTCTCTGTCCTATCACTGGAGTAAGTTTCTTGCTTAGAATTCATTTCTGCTTATTGGAAAAAAGTTCTTGTGCTCTGTCCTTTGTGGCCCTGGCGTTCCCTTTGAAAAAATGTGTTCTTGTGGTAGATCTTCCCTAGCCATATCTGCATAGATATTAAAGAGATTGCTTTTCTCAGGAGCACAGCAGTGTTTATGGCCTGCTTCTGCTCCCACTGATTTGGGAGCTAGAGAATTTTTGAAGGCTAACTATGTGGTTTTCTTGGTAAAAAAATTCCTTAAAAAAACTCACTGAGCTTCTGGTGCAATTGTTTCCAGCTATTTCCATGTGCTTGAAACCACCTCCAAGGCTCTTTTCTGGAAATAATTATTAAACCTGCTCTTATGGAACGGTTCTCTTGTACAGCCAGTGAGTGTCATGGGCTATCATTTTAATGATGGCTCTATTGAAAATGTAAAACTGTATAAAGCAATAGGCTTGTTTGGAAGGTAACTCCCTTAATCTGATCATGGCACAGATCATCTATGGATTCATTTGCTGTGCTGAGAATTCTTAATGGGCACTGTCAGAAAGGCTCTGAGCAGCAGGGTTATCTCCTACTGTTGGGATGATAAAACAGTTGGCTTTTCCGGCCCTATCAGATCCCTCATTTCTGAACTCCTTCTATTCCCTTCGATCTCTGCTTGAAAATTGTCTACTTCTTGCTTGAGCTCATTAATTCTTGAAATAAGCTAGCTAAATGAAGCAATAAACAGCTAACACATGGCAACATTCTGGCTCTTTCCAATAGCTTCTTTTAGAACGTCAGGTTCCTCAGGCAAGCTCTGTGCTCTTCCAGTTACCAGAGGTGACATTTTAAATAAATGCACTGCTTTCACCCTGACTACAATATCAAGGCCACATTTTGTTTTTTAGGTTTTTGTGGTAGGCAGCAAGCTTTCCAATACACAATTCTTTATTGGCCAGAGTAAAGGGTAAGTTGCTAAAGAAATAAACCTCACCATTTCTGTGTCTAAACACACACATGTGTATTTCCCTGTTTGGATTATGGGTCCAGGAATTCTGTGCTCCATGAAACAGTCCAGGCACTCAACAAATTGGCTTTGTTATCCACACCACACAGCTATAAAAGTTGTTCTGGTCATTACCATTTCCATTTGGGAGCAAGGTAAAGAAAGAGTGAGTTATGGGTAGTTGTATTTAAGAAGATGTATTTGATGTCGTTGTGTCCCATTAGTAAGAGTTTAGGCACTTGGAACACCTAGGCACAAGGGAGATTGAGAAGTTCAGTCTCAAGCTTGATGGCCATGAACCTAAGCCATGAACGTAACTGATTTGGATGAAAGCCAGTAGGTTGCGACTGGTGTGAATTCAACATATTATATGTCATCTTTGCCACTGAACTCTATCACATTACCTATCTGAGAACATTTAATGGGAAGTTCTTGAAAAGGGCACTGAATAATCATTGCTTCTCCTATTATTTGGAGTACAGCAATAGTTGAATTTTCCAACCTTACAAGTCCTGAAATTACTGAAAACTCAGGCAATTTAGATTACAGACTATAGACAGACAGAGCTTTTGCTACCAGAGCTATATTTCTTTTCATCTCTGTTTGCAAACTACTTCCAAACCATATTATAAACCTTTTATACACTTTTACTGAAGGAACTGAGGAGCATCCAAACACACCAGTATTCTTGTATATTAAAATTACTTTCCCTAAAGCTATAGGTTTTTGCCAAATGGCCTACTTATCAGATGTTTTTGCAGTGAAAGAAAATGCGCAGTACCTTTCTAACCTGTAGTATCTCCCATACTGCTGGGAGCAGCCAGATGATACAACTCTGTGCAATGAAGAGTAAGTGGAAATCTCCTAGTTTTGCTTTTCTAATGACAACTTGACTCTCAAAACTATTTTGTTCCATTTATAGCTTTTCCACCTGCAATAACGTCTTGATACATGGATATAAATCGGCCTCATGGCAATCATTAGGCAGGGTGGATGAAGATGAAAGTCAGCCTGCTGAGAATCAGAGGATGGAAAGATGGAAAGAAACAGTGCCCATAGTATGATCATCGAGAGTCTACACAAAGCATGCGTTCTCTCCCTCTGGCCTTTCCTTGTCATGTAAGGTAAATTTCTTTTAGTTTAACTGCTGTTACTTGATTTTTAGTAGATCACATTCCTTCCCAATACAATGTGGCTGTAGTGTATTCTATTTAAACCTCCCAGAACTGGTGAACATTAGAGTATGCCAGTCTGTTGCCTGTGATTTTTACCTAAATTAACCACATGTCCTGGTATTTGTGCTTTGTTTAGTTCCTTCTGCCCGAATGTGGCCTGGCCCCAAGACTTGTGTTAGCCAATAGAATGTGATGGAAATGGTATTGTGCCAGTTCCTGGCCTGGCACCTTCTGTGTTTGTGCTTTTTGGGAATCAGAACCATCGTGTAAGAGATCCTCCAACCCTAATGGAAGATCCCCAGGGAGCAATCAGTTAGGACACTGGTGAGGAAATGGAGACAACCTGAGATTACACGGAAAGAGAAAACCTAATCCCTGGCATCTGGCAAGAGAAATGCAGATACACGAGTGACCACTGGCAAGACAAGAAGAATAAATGTCCAGATGGGCCCAATCAGTATTGCACAACTGTGAAAAATTATAAAATGGATGTTAAGTCACCAAATTTTGAATAGTGAATTTCATTATAAGAAATAATCACAATAGAAATTGATACACAAGAGGGAGAGGCTTCTGTAACAGAAACCTAAAATTAAGCGGCATTGGTTTTGAAACTGGAGAGTAGACAAAGATCTGAAGGGCTTCATGGTAACTGCTAATAAATTCTGAAAGGACAGTGAGAAAATTTCTATCACAAACCTTAATTAAGTAGAGCTGAGGTAAGTGCAGAATAATCAGCAAAACTGTTGCCTGCGTTAATGTGGAAGATAGAAAGTCCTCATATTGAACTAGTGGATATGGTTATGAAATTTCCAGACAGAATGTTGAAAGTACCAGTTGGCTTCTATTAGCTGCCTAGAATAAAATAGTGTAAGAGTGAGATGAGCTACAGAAGGAGTTGTTCACGTTTAAAGCATAATTTAGAGGAAATATGAAAAAGCCAGTGGTTACTGGGTTCAAAAATAAACTGGTTCTAATTCCCAGTCCCTCTTGGCAAAAGTCTCAAAGTAAGAAATGTTATTAAGACAAATACTAAATACAGGGTCCTACCATTAAAAGCAGCCTTAAGTCAGGGTGTGGTTCTTAGAGTCTTTGATGACACTCGGAAAATGTAAAATGGATGCCTCACACTCAATGAGAAAAAAACGACTTTTGAAAATCTTATATGCATTCCTCCTAGACAGTCCCTGCTAGATCATCGTTATTCTAAGAATCCTGATGGCATTGTACCACAGCACCCTAATTCTCAGTCCAAAGAAGAAGGGCATGACTCAGAAAGAGATGTTATGTGATCTTGCCTTTGTGTAATGGAGTGATTATTGAGACCTGAGAGATACACAGTTTTGCAAAAGAATTATATAAGCTTAAGAAAAAAAAAATAGTAACATGAAACAACAAATTAAAAGAGTCTTCAGTATTCACAAATTTCTCAGGCAAGAAACAGGCCAAAAAGACACTTAGATGAAGAAGAAGAACTTTTCTTATGGAAAAGGAAAGATGACTCAGAGAGTGCTCAAGAAACATGGAGCAGAACTGGGCCCTAATCAAGTAACTGGCAACATGAACCTGATTGGATTTCAGAATTATAAACTACTACTTCCTGCTCTGTGCCTCTTACTTTCTCTCTTTGTGAAAGTTAAGTGTCTGTTTTGTTTTCCCGTCCTAGTCTCAACATTGCATACTGGGTGTGTGTGTGTGTGTGTGTGTGTGTGTGTGTGCAAGTTTACTTGTCTACTTAGTTTAAAGGATTTCAGATAAGTGTTCTGACAGCTGAAAATCCTTATGCACAGGTGGACCTCATGATATTCCACATCTCAAGCCTGACTTCCTGACTCTGTGATGCAAAGAAACATCTGCTGTTCTGGGGTGGGGACTAGGGAAGATGAGTGTATTTTAAATGGGGGAGAAATGTGAATCCTTAGGAGCCAGATGACGTACTACAGTTATCTGTTAAATGATAGCTCCAAATGAACTATGCTTTCAGGTATCAGATTCTTGCATAGTCTTCTCCTTTTGAATCTGGGATGGGCCTAAGGGTTACTTTTAGGAGTAGAAGGTGGCCAAAATGATACCAAGCCAAATCTCTTAGAAGGCCTAGCTATTATAGCATTTGGGCTCTTGGAGGACGTGACCACATAAGCGTTTTTTTCTGGCAGACAGAAGAGATAAAGTAGTTGGGTCAATAGATTGAGAGAGAGAGAAAGAGAGAAAGATCATCTGGGTAAGTCTCCAGCTAATCCTCCAGCTTTCAAGATCAATAGATCATTTCAGGTGAGCATAGCACAGATTTCAGCATCTGTGAAATAAGCCATTATTTTTAATAATAATCAAAATATAAAAACTCTTTTTATTCAGGTATTAAATTTGAGTTAATTTATTATGCAGCAGTAGATAATCATGATATCTTGTCCCTTTCATCCTTTTCTCTCTGGAGCCTGGGCATGATACCTGGTGGTACAACAGCCTTGTGGTAGCTAGGAGGCCGCAGGAGTGAGGATAAAGGTCCACATGATGAGAATTAGAGGAGGACAAGCGAGAGAGAACCCGGCTCTGTGATGTTGTCATGGAGACCCTACCCCAGTTCTATGCTGTCTTTCTCTGGACTTATTATATGAGAGAAACTCCTTTTCCTTGAAGGCATGTTAAGTCAATTTGTAGTAGATCACACTCCTTCCTAATAAAATGTGCCTATGCTTATGCTATATTTAAAGTTTCTGCTATTGGTGAGCATTAAGTTATATGCCTGTGAATATACGCTGCATAACCTACTTCAAAAACAGATTCCAACAACAGGATAGTAAAATAACAATCATAGCATTGGGTTAATAAGTTATCTTTTGAAACATTAACTACTAGAGCAAAAGAGTATGAAAATGCCTTTTGGTCTCTAAGCAGATTTGGTGAACAAGCATACCAAAATATTATGTTAGAACCTATAAGGAGCTATTAGGAGCTTCTGGGACTAGTCATTCTTCTTTTCTTTAAGTGGAAATTAAGCCAGAACAATATTGTTTCTCCTTTCATTTCATTTATTTTTAACCTTCTACTGTCATTGTACTGCATTTACCAGCAGTGTATATCCAAAAGAATTTTAAAAGTTCAGCAGTACCAAAAGAGTTCCAGTTAAATATGAGAAAAATTAAGATATGACCTTATTACCTAAGGAAAACTAAAAACAATTTCTCAGAATCTAAAATTTTTCACATTGCAGCTTTGCTTAATAGCAGAAAAGAAAATATTGTGAGCAAATAATTCAATTTCAAAATATCTAGGAAATTAGAACATAACCCCCAAAACACTGTTTTGTTTATTATACAGATAATATGGGCCATGATATTTTGTTTCTTAATTATAAAATATTTTGCTTGAGAGTATATTTCATAAAGTTTGTGAAGTCTAGAACAATTTATTAAAATCAGAGCACAAATCATGAAGACAGTAACATTCACCAGCTTCTGAGAAAATATCGTCTCCATTACAGTCACATTCATTAAAGGAATTTCTTTTGATTAGGCTTTGTCATCTTCAATGGAAATTTTCAGGGCCATTGAAAAATTGCACACTTTTTTTTCTGTGTCATTCTAAATTCTTTAGAGAACAAATAAGGAAAGTGAATGGCTCTGTTACATGTTTCTCAATCATCTTTAAATGGGTCATGGTTTTAAATAGGCTGTGTCAAATTGGAATGATGTGAACTAAATTATACCTAAGTTTCTCGGTATCATCTGCTTAATGAATTCTTTGCAGGGGGTCAATGTATCATCAGATACGAATTGCAATTCATCTTTGAAAGAGTCAGAATCAATGTATATTTCTTCACTGAAGTGAAGGTGAAAAACTAGCCCTCAAGAAATATTGAAAAATAGGTAACTGAACAATAGCCATAGGTATTCAGTGTCTATAGCAAATAAAAAATCTAGTTACTAATGCCTGACATAATTTATTGCTAAATTCAGTTCCTTTTTGATTTAGTTCCATACCTGGACTTAGAACAAGGATACATAATTAAAATAATCAAGCCATTGAAATATCTTTGACCTTTCAAATGTCCCATGATATGTGCATAAAACCTGTATTTCGTATAGTTATATTATTACAGTGTTGAACTTTTCTTATTTTGATTGAGATTATCAATTACTTTTGGTTTTCCATTTCTCTTTTACTCTTTATCAGTTTGAAATTGCACATTCTATTTTAAATGTTCAGTTTCTTAGTTAACAATTTTACGTGTACATTTGACTGATCAAATTCCATAAAAATAGATCTCTGTTCTCCTTGTGAGCAATATAAAATATTATTAATATTTCATGCCTTCTGAGACATTTTTCTTCTAAAATGACATTGTCTGTATTTTAATTACATCTTTTCTAACCCCCAAATATCCAGCATCAAATATTTGTTTATTGTTAACACTTTAGATTCACCACCCTTTTTTACCATTTCTGATATCACAATAGGATCTATGCGTACTTTCTGAAAGCTATCACTTAAAAAAAAATACAACAACTTCAGTGAAAGTCTGTTAATGTTAAGTTCTCTGCTCTTGTTTATTTAATAATATTTTTATTTTTCCCTCAGGTTTGATCTATGGTTAGTTGTGTGTACAGTTCTAAGCTGAGAATTATTTTCTTCCAGCCTTCTTTCTAGGAAGTTGTCTAGCTTCAAGTTTTGTTGTTGAAAATTCTGTTGTCATTTAATTGCTATTTCTTAGGAAATCTGAATGAATGTTACATTTTCAAATCTCTTCTTTATATTTCATTCTTCGTAGTTTTACCTGAATGTGTTTAGATTTATTCAACAAATGTTTATTGAGTGTCTGCTAAGTGCCAGTCACTCACTCGTCTAGGACTGTAGGATGCAACAGTTTTGGAATCATGCTGCCTCAATCTGGGGAAAGACATCATGTCCTTCATCAATTCTGGAAAAATCTCAGTTGGTATCCCTTAAGTAGGATTCCCTCTTTCACACTCCATGGCTTCCTAGCCTTTTGCTAGATATGTGTTAGACATTCTCATTCTGCATACACATCTCTCAAACTCTCTTTCAGATTCTCCCTTGCCTTGCCTCTCTGTGGTAATACTTAAGTACGCCTTTTTGCTGCTATGAATTTTCTCTCAGGCTGAACCTGAAATATTCTTTTATAATGTTAACTTTAGACATCTCTTCTTTTTTTTAATACCGTTATTTAGAGCTATAAATTTCCATCAGAGAACTGCTTTTGTTATATCATGTAAATTTTGCTATAACTTTTTCATTTTCATTCATCTTTAAATATTTTCAAATTTGCATTTTAATTTCTTATTTGATCCACTGGCATTTAAGAGTATGTTGTTTAATTTCCATATATTTATAAGTTTCCTCCTGATAAAGACTTCTAATTTTGTAGAGGTTGGGGAATATACTTCGTATGATTTCAATGCTTCTGATTTTATTGAGGCTTTTTTTATGGCCTCACATACGATTTATCATGGAGAATGTTCCCTGTGCACTTGAAAAGAATATGTACTCTGCTTTTGCTGAGTGGAGTGTTCTGTAGATGTCTGTTTGGTTTAGTTGGTTTATTAGTGTTGTTATAGCCTCCTGTTTCCCTGTTAATCTGCCTAGTTGTTCCATCCTTATTAAAAGAGGAATATTAAAAACTCAAAACTATAATTGTTGAATTATCTATTTTTCCTTCGATTCTGTCAGTTTCATCCTAATGCATTTTGGGACTTTGTTGAATAACACATATATTTAATTTTTGTGTATATTCCTGATCAATTGACTCAACATTGTATACTGTCACTCTTTATCTCTAGTAACATTTTTTTGTTTTAAAGTTTATTTTTTCTGATACTAATAAAGCCACTTGAGCTCTCATGATTGCTCTTCACATATCTTTTTCTAGTATTTTGTTTTCAATATGTTTTGATATATGAATCTAAAGTGTCTCCCTCTAAACAGCATATAGTTGGATCTTGATTTTCTTTATAAAATCTCACAATCTTTGACTTTCAATTGTTTTATACAATCCATTCACATTTAATGTTATTATTGATATGGTTGGATTTATAGCTACCATTTTTATTTTTGTTTCTATATGGCTCATGTCTTTTTGTAGCTCTGTTCCTTTTATACTGTGTCCCTTTTTCTTAAACATATTCTAGTACAGTATTTAGTGATGTGTAATTCTATTGTTTAGTTTTTTTTAGTGGTTGTTCTATGGCTTAAAAATGGCTATTAACATCATCAAAATCTGCTTCACATTTGTACTGACTTGAATGCAGTGAAATACGGAAACTTCATTTCTATACAGCTCCACTCCCTCCCGCCTCTTGTGTGCTAATATTCTCATAAGTATTAGATCTATATATGTTACAAACCCACCAACATATTGTTATAATTAACACTCATATAATCTTATGCCTTTTACAGAAGCTAAGAGGAAAGCTAAATATATATGTGTGTGTGTGTGTGTGTGTGTGTGTGTGTGTGTGTGTGTATGTAGAAAGAGAGAGAGAATTTATAGTTGTTTATTAACCTTCTTCTTATCCATTTCTGTTTCTCTTCATTCTTCATGTGGACTCCAGTTACTGTCTAATTTCTTCAATACAGTTTTCTTATTTTGGTAATAATTGCATTTATTTTTATTTTTGGTAAATCTGTTTTTTTTTTTTTCTTCCAATTCTCCAAACACACCTTTATAAATAATGGACAGTATAAATGTTTGGAAGAGCAAATGGCAGAATTGGAGCCATTAAGCCATTTTTAGCGACACAGCTGTTTTGGGGGGTGGTTACAGAAAACACTGAAATTATCTACAATATTTTTAAGTCAATTCTCTCCTCATATCTTCCATGAAATACATTTTTTTTGCTAAATGAGGAAAAGTGCTGTGAATGGTGTGGGGTGGGGGTAGTGAGGGCTGCTCTGACCATTCCAGGTCACAAAGAAACAGACCTGCAGGCTCTGGCAGAGCACGCATTTATTTCCAGAGTCAGCTTCAAGTAACAACATCCCTGCTTGATGTTGTTGTTGTTTATTTGGTTGTTTTATTTATTTTTTTAGTGACTTGGTTAAACTGTCTCTGTGAAGTCTAATTCCCTTGCTTTGTGCTGCCTTTGATGTCCCAGTTCAGATAATTTATTTTTCCTGTTGTCATCTTTTAAACTGGCTACTTAGGGTGTCACCACTGGGTTGGCGTATGCCTCTTATTGGTCACAGGTTGTGCTTAAGCCCCTTTAGCCAGTTAGATTTTTCCTCTTTGTTGGTTATTTGTGTGACTTAGAAGCTGCTACAGGGAGTTTATATTTTTGCTTCATATTCAGACAATGACTGTTGCTTGGAGGTTTGCTCTTTGATCACTCCTGAGAAGGTGAATCCTTGAACATGTACAGTCCTACAGACTGTCAAGGATGTGTGCAATTTGATTTTTTTCTGGCTTCGTAATTGTTGCCCCTGAGTAAGAGAAGTTCATGCTTCAGCCAGTTTTCATTAGAGGTTGTGCTTAAGGTCCTTGTGCCTGCGAGGCCTCTTCCCTGCATCGATGGATCTGTGTGTCGGCTGGGAAATGCTTTTGAACTAACTCATGCCCTACTCTGTTTGCTGCTCAGCGGGTTAGCCCATGCTGTGTGGCTTTCCCC
Source organism: Balaenoptera physalus (assembly GCF_965194825.1). Classification (NCBI taxonomy): domain Eukaryota; kingdom Metazoa; phylum Chordata; class Mammalia; order Artiodactyla; family Balaenopteridae; genus Balaenoptera; species Balaenoptera physalus. Next base: position 159,991,064 of record NC_138890.1, read on the forward strand.
AGCCCGCAGGGATCAGAGGCTCCTTGGATCCCAGTATTATTTTTCTTGGCCAACTTGGTTCTCTCTGATGAATTTCTAGCTGCTTTGTTTTTTCACTTGTTGCCACTGGCATCATGAACCTATCAGGATCCTCATACTTGTTCTCCACCAGGCTCTCGTTTCTTTTTGACAATGTCTTTGGGCATAACGTTCTTCATGCTCTGTTCCAAACAAACTCCCCTCTGGCGGAGCAGTGGATATCTTTGTACTCCTAACTTTTGTACTCCTAACTTGCCTCTTCCCCTGGAAAGAAACTGCACCAAAACAAAGGAGCTGGGAGTGTGGGCAGCAGCTCACTTCTCCTGAGAGACACCCGTGCTTAACGAGCAGGCACTATCGGAGTGGGGGAGGGTAGACCATCATCTCCTTAGCTTGCCCTTCTCAGCGTCAAATCTCCTCCCTGTAAGTGAGCTGAGGTAGGATCCATGGTCACCAGGATTCTTGGCCTTTGGTGCTTGGAAATGGAGCTTCTCCTCTGCTAATATGGGCTGAGTGGGAAAGGGAGCCTCCATCTTTTAGCCCAGTCCACCCAGGATAGATTTTCTGTAACAAGGGGCTGGAGTGGAGGGGTGGCATTCGATGGGGTTAAGAAGTGCGAGCAGTCTGTCACTCCAAGGGTAAAACTCTAGTCTTAGACTGGAAACTAGAGGAAGAGAGTCCCCTTCTTCTTGGCCATTGCCACCCAGACTCTCCTCCAGTAGAGAACCTGGAGGAGAGGCTGGATGACATGGGGAAGTAGAGAGGAAGCAGGTTGCAACTGACTGGCTGTACTTACCAAGATGTAGTAGATTTTTTTAAATGAATGTTTCTCCATATGCTACATGCCCTTATGTCAGTTTCCTGAAAGTTAAATCATTGTAATAAAAATATATTTTTTAACTAGCTAAATAGTTGTTTTGCTGGGGAGAAAGTCTACCAGGCTTCTTACTCTATCGTTCCAGAAATCCTGCCTCAGTATCTGTCTTTTAATGTAAATATTCCACCTTGACGACACCACATCCTTGCTGGAGAATATATTTCTCTACAAGCCTATGTGAGTGATTTTAAATTCTGAAGCATCAAAAATAAGATACTCATACTTTCTTGGAATCCCCTTTTTTATTAGGTCTGTGTTCCAGTTTACCTTTGAAATGACTTCTCAAGGTTCCCATCTTTATGTGGGATTCTCAACACTAATTTGCTCCAGTTGGTATGAACTCAGTACCTACTTTCCCATGCTGTACAGCAACAAATACCATATTCGTTGATTTCTGGGAGATCACTCTATTCCAAATAAAGCATCAAACCTTCATACAACTTTCATTTTCAGTCTCCTCTTTTCCATTACTTTCCTGAAATTCCAAGTATTGATTTAAAAAGGATGTTTATTGTAATACGTCCATCATTTTATGTTTTGTTGTCTGAGGATTTTCTTATTATCCAATGCTTTATTCAAATTATATAATCCTCCATTAATCAGCATAACAAAGCAGTTATATAGTTAAAATATATAGTGTGTGGTAAGTCATTATATGATTATATTATACTCGAAAATGTGAAAAAATATATTTACCCAGTTATTCTCTTTTCAATAATTAATGATTAAGTCAATGATTAGTTTTTGGTATTTTATTTTAGTAAAGTAGTAAAACTAAAAAATCTGTAACATTTACTTAATTCATAAGTGTATTAGAGTAATTATAAGTCTCCATTTTATATTTTAAACAGCATAAACATACATTTTACGGTTTATAAGTTTCATGAAAAAAAAATACAATTTTAATTTTCTTTTACCAAAATTCTTTTACCCATGTATCAGAGTAGCAAAAAACTCAATTTCTCCATGTATAAGTACATAGGCAATTCTGGTTTTAAATTAAGTTTACCTTTTAGTACACCCTCAATGAGGTGTACACCCTCAAGTTTACCTTTTAATACACCCGCCCATACATACCCACTTGCTCTTCATTTCCTCTTCCTATTAGAAAAGATCCGTATTCCGGGGCCTTAGGCATTATTTTATGGTATTCAGAAAAGGTCAGCTGGGCCCTGGTTGGCTCTCTACTGTCTTCACTGTTGATGTCTGTGATGTTGTACTGGGATAGAGAGACTGGGAGGGGCTGAGATGGGCAGTCTGTTCTCCAGCTGCTTCAGGCTCACTGCTGACGCTTTCACGCTGAGACTCAGCCCACACCTTTATGTGGCTTGGGCTCTCAATACCAGCGAATTAGCTATGTCTTCAACCACTTTACACTGTTATCACCCCCTCGGAAAGCAAAACAGACACCTGTCCATTCTCAGTCCCTTCCAAACTGCAGTCTAGTGTGCAGGAACGTATGGATTCGCCCCCAGGGCCCACAGGAGAAAGAAAGAAACTCAACAGGGGTGTAAAAAGCAGTTATTTCAAGTCCTTTCTCAGCCTCAGCTTAGACCTTCTTAACACACCATTCCACTCAAGGCTGGCTTCATGGGTGTACCACCTGTGCAGTTGCCCGGGGTCCCAGGCTCAGAAGAGCCTCTCACTTGGTCTAGTGTTCTGTTGTCTCCATCTTGAAATCCTTTATGATTTTTGAATAAGGAGCCTTACATTTTTATTTTGAACTGGGCCTCACAAATTATGTAGCTGGTGCTGATTCTACTTGCAGCTGGACTATGTCGTTGAAAGTCCTCAGGAAAGCCATCTTCTTCTAGAGAGCAAGATAAAAAGTAATGACTACCCTCATGTTTTTAGTCCCCTAATTTTTTCCCAGGAGTTCTTTTACCATTAATGTGGGAAATGTTCCAATCTGGTTCGAAATTATCTTTTATATCTTCAGCCTCTTCTATTCTCCTCTGTAAATGCTTTCAGGCCTCCCAGTTCTTGAAAGGATTTGTTTAATCTCTGTCACTGGGGAACTGTTCTTAACATTTGGTGGCATTTACAACTTCTGGCTGTAATCATCCTGTTTGCACCCCTGCCCCAATGCCCACTCACCCCCACACACATACACATTCAAACACGCTTGAATACACACAGTGAAATCCACTGACTCACAAAAAAACTTTAAAAAAAAACCTAGAAAAGTGTTAGTTTTATCACTATTATGTTCTCTTTTTAAAAAATTGAAATAATATGTCTTCTTTTGATCTCCTACATTAAATGCCATCAGAATTGTTAAATTGAGAATATGCTTTTTAAAAAAAATCAATTCAAGCTCTGAGAACTTGATTGATGAGTAAAGTCTCCTAGTGTTACTCTCCTAGGGGAGAAATCTTAATCTACCTTATAATGCTAGAATGTCACTGATCTTCTATATTGAAAGCTGCCACATCTTTCTAAAGCATAGAATGATCCCAATGATTTGACAATATTTTCCCTTTTTGTCAGACCCTGTACTGTTTTGAAGATGAGATGTCAGGGAGACTGTGCCGCAGAAATTCCTCCATGCCTGCTCCTCTAACCCTACACAGGCCACTCTCTATTTTATACTGTGCTTGGGGAGATCGCCCTTATATCAGTACCTGTTTTAATTTTCTATTGCTGCTGTAAGAAATTATTATAAAATGTATGGCTTAAAACAACACAAATTTATTACCATACAGGTCTGGAGGTCAGATGTCCAAAATGTGTCTTATTTGGCTAAAACCAAGGTGTCCTCAAATCTGCATTCATTTTTGGAGGCTCTAGGAGAGAATCCATTCTCTTACCTTTTCCAGCTTCTAGAGGCTGCCCGGAATCTATGAATCATGCTCCCCTCCCATCTTGAAAGCCAGCAATGGCTGGTCAAGTCTCTCTCTCATTGAATTACTCTGATACTGATTCTCCTGCTTCCCTGGTCCATCTTTTGAGAACTCTTGTGATCACATTGTATTCAATCAGATAATCCAAGGTAATCCTCCTATTTTAAGGCCAGTTGGTTTACAACCTTAATTTCATTTTCAACTTTAATCCCCTCATGCCATGTAACGTAACATATTCACAGGTTCTAGGAATTGAGGTGGAATCCTTTGAGGAGGGCATTACTCTGCCTACCATAGTACTTTCATTTTTCACATAATTTCCTGAAGCTAAACATTAGGATTGAATTAAAATTGGGGAATGGATAAGTCCTAGTTTTCATACCACCTAGGTGAGGGTCCTATTAAAAAATCAGTACCTTTTCTTTTTTTTTCTTATTGGCCGTGCCCTGCGGCATGTGGGATCTTAGTTCCCCAACCAGGGATTGAACCCATGCCCCCTGCAATGGAAGCGTGGAGTATTAACCACTGGACCACCAGGGAAGTCCCAAAAAATCAGTACTTTTACGATAAAGGGTGGGCAGCCAAGTGGTACAACATATCACCTTTAGATATTTACATTAACACTCATGTATGTTTCAGAACTACAGTATTCAGGAATTCAAATTTTTCTAGTCTTGATTAATATTTCAAGAATAATATTTCAAGAATTGATATTTTTATACTAGAGAATGTCAATTTTAGTTGATGATACTTTGCTTTAATTATAGTCATCTATAGTCGGATGAAATTTTTATAAATTACCTTTTTCAGAGTGGAAAGCCAAATGTAAATATTAGAAAAGAAAATGTGAAAAAAAGGTGACATAGAAAGTTAACACTGGATGCATTTAGATGGGAAAATGCTGGTGAGTCATATATATAACACATTCTTTTTTCTCAAATATTTATATCCTTAGATTATGTGACAGAGAAAGAAAAATGAATGATCATGTTGTTTCTACTTCTTGCCTCAGGAAATCTCATTAAATCCCCATATATACCCAATTTTTACTAAAGGCAATAATTCTACAAATCTTTGAATCAATCTCAGGCAAAATTAATTAAAATCAAGAACTCCTTCCATATCTCCTTAAGTGATTATTTGTGTTCTAATAAATGTCTGATAAATGCTTTAGGCAGGCTTTAGAGATAACTGTTTGTGTGTGTGTGTGTATTTCAGATAGGCATATTCAGGAGATGATTTGAAAATTTTTTGTCATTTTAAATTTTAATATTGACATGTCCAAAGGAATAAATGGCAGGCAACTGCTCTAATTTCATAATCTTCCTTGCTTTTTTTTTTTAACAAATAGATTTGCACTTGTAAAGATTTGCATAGGTAGAAGGAGGAAGATGATAATGTGCCTGAAATATATTTTATATATATGTATATGTATGTATGTCATGGTAAATGCTGTTGTTAACTACTATATTAGTCAGTAGGTCAGCTGGTGTAGCTCTTCTTCTGCCTCCATTTTGACAAGCATTGTTCTGCTTTATGTATCTTTTCCCTTTCCAATGAGCTGGGGCTAGTTAGGGTGGGCATGCTTTTCTAAGGGCAATGATAGAAGATGGAGTGGGCACAGTAAACTTCACAAGCGCATTTCAAGTCTCTACTTGAATCAGTTGCTAACATTTTATTGGTCAAAGCAAGTCACATGGCTGGCCCCCAAATCAAGAGAGAGCAAGTTCACTACTTCTGAATTACTAAAGGAACTGCAAAGTTTCATGGCAAAGAACATGCATAGAGAAAAGAATAAAAAATTGCAGCCAATAATTTATTATAACCCAATTTCATTTTTTCTCTTTACTACCACAGATAAAGAATTTGGTGATGATTGAATTATTACTATATAGTCAAAAACAAAATGTTTCATTGAGAGATACTTCTATTGATGACAGCTGCCAGTCAGATTTAGTATTCCTTAAAAAGACACATCTGGTTTTCAAAATAATTTTTGTGGGAGGATAATAATAACTATGGAAAATCATTGAGCAATTTCTGTATATCAAGTAATTTATTAAGTGCTTCAGATTGGTTGTGAAATTTAACCTCTTTAATGACCTTAGGTATTCTCCATAAGATATAGATTCTGAGGCTTATATATTTACTTGCCCAGTGATACCCAGTTATTATATATTAGTGCTGAAATATAAATCCATGTCTTCATTGATGGCTGAATATTTACAATAATATTTTAAAATATTTTACCTAAAATATTTCCACAATATATTATTTCTGCTTTGTGAGTTATATACTTTTTATTCTGTTCTGTTGTTCTCTCTCTTATTTGTGTAGAGAAGAAGGGAAGGAAAAGTAGAATATAATGGAATATCTTATGATAATTCCCCTCCCAAATGTACCTGGCCATCAGTCCAGTGAGGAATAGATATAGATTATTGCTTGAAAAATTAACTCTGGAAGTATGCAGGCGTGCCTTTTGTTTAATGTGAGAGCTACTTGATACATCTCCATGTGTAATGTAATCATTCAAAAGGTTTTTTTTTAAAACGTCTTGCACTTTAGGTATAGTACACAGGTCAAATATATTTCAAGAAAAACTATTATTTTGCTTTTTTTTGTTTTGTTTTATCCATTTTTCATTTTTCCATATCAGATATTCACATTTATAATAATATTAATTTTGTAATTCAATATTTTTATTAAAATAGATGATATTTATTTATTGTTTAATATGTGCCAGGCACTCTTCTAAGAGCATTGCATGTTAGCTTTTGTGTGCTTCACAGCAAATGTATGTGTTATAATGGCAAAACTTAAGCGCATGGGAATTAAGTAATTTTTTGGAGTTTCCCCACTGGAAAGTGACATAGCATGGTTTCAGATGCAGATAGTTGAATTCTACAGTTCAAGATATTAACTGTTGCACGATATAACCCTTTTAGAACATAATAAAACTTTGCAAAAATGACAGGGTTCTCAACTCCATCATCTTCTACTAGTTGCCAGATGAAAGCATGGGATATTATATACATTCCTGATATTTTTTTCAGATTATTTAGTTAAATTATATCAAATATGTCAAAAGTTTTAAGTGGTAGAAATTCCTGACATATATTTAGTGAGTACTTTTGAGCTATTTAATTGGTAACAGTGAGTGTTAAAACGACATTTCTGAAATGTGAAGAAATCTGTATTATTTTTAAAAGGTGCTTTAAAACCCTAAGTAGGAGATGAGTTTGGATGGCCACTTAGATGCGTCCAGTGTTAATTGCTATTCTTGCTGAGATTTAAGACATGCTCAGATACTATATAAAACTCCTATCAAGTATGACATAGATTACCTCCCAGAAGCTGAGGGCAAAGGCCAGATCTCTCTTTGAGAAAGGCCAAATTTTTTACTACACGCATAGGAAAGACTGAAATAATTTCCATTTGTCCATGTTGCCATACTTTCTCCTTTCCCAGTCTGGGTAGTTATCTTATACTATGCACCTTATTACACTACATATTTTATTCTGTATAATATTTTAAGAATTGAAGTAATGAAAGTTTTGGTCATTTTTACCTGTAATGAAAATATTTGAATTTTTGCAAGGATTAAAGTGTATCCTTACTGTTGTCTCTATTTTGTTTTTGTGGTAACCATAAGATTACCCTGATGAAAATAATAAGCAATTTTAAGTAATTTAATCTTACAAAAACACATTTCAACATTCCAAGCAGAAATTTACCATAAAGCAAAATACTGAAATGTCTGCTTCTATAACTCACATTTTTTTCTCTTTTAAATTAAGAAAACCAAAATTTCCCAAATACACAATCGTATGTACATGTATATGTATATATCTGTATGTATGCATATATATATACTTATAAAAGTATAAGTACATACACATAAATGCATATACATACATGCATAATGCATACATATACATATTTCATACATATATATGAAACGTAATATGTAAGGTCTTTTAGTTTTTTGCATCTCAGCTCAGAAATTGGGACCATGCAAATAGTTTAAAACCTGGTTCTTTTTCCTCTTCAACTTTTTATTCTCAGAAAAAAATCTGTTTTAAATACCCAAAACCTGATCTATATTCTTGGCATATTTTCTGTGATTATGTTGTTGTACTGCCAATTTCCAGGACAGTAGAATAGACATGTTTGTTTTTTTCTTTCTTTTAAGTGCTAAAAATTAAAATTACTGGTTTAAAACAGTAATCACATTTTGGCTTTGTCAAATTAGTGAGCAGCTTCAAATTGATAAATGCCACAACTTTTGAGTTTTTTCGTACTGAAAACATGTCTCTTTCTGCCTACAACTTTACTCCTGAAGCATTCATGTTTGAAAGAAAAGCTTCAGAAAGTCAGGAGTGTGTGTGTGATGTGTGTGTATACAGGTGTGTGTGTGTGTTTGTGTGCGCGCATTTACATTTCTTTCCAAAGGGTAGGCTTATGTCTCAATTAATTGTTTTAAATTTTGTGCTTGAAGTATAGGAATGCAGTTTTTGCAAACAGATACCTAGTTCTAAATCTCTGAAAAGCCCATGTGTCTTTTTTTTTTTAAAAACCCAAATCAGTTTATAATACCTTTGATCATACCACACTGCTAAAGGTCAAAGCACTTTTACAGAAATATGGACACTTTAATGTCAAGTCAGAAAGAGGCACTCTCCCACATTAAAAAAGAGTTACTAACAGGTAAAATAAGTCCCGCACAGGCCTTGAAATGTTATCCTTATGATCATCCATCCTTTAATTAATGAGTTTATTTTTTATTTTTATTTTTTTAAAGTATTTATTTATTTATTTATTTATGGCTGTGTTGGGTCTTCGTTTCTGCGCGAGGGCTTTCTCCAGCCGTGGCAAGCGGGGACCACTCCTCATCGCGGTGCGCGGGCCTCTCACTATCGCGGCCTCTCCTTGCGGAGCACAGGCTCCAGACGCGCAGGCTCAGTAATTGTGGCTCACGGGCCCAGCTGCTCCGCAGCACGTGGGATCTTCCCAAACCAGGGCTCGAACCCGTGTCCCCTGCATTGGCAGGCAGACTCTCAACCACTGCGCCACCAGGGAAGCCCATGAGTTTATTCTTGAAGACTTCTGTACAGAGATGGCCAGATCCCTGGACAGTTGGTGAAATTTTTAGATCCCTTTTCATCTATCATCACATCCTAAAACACTGTTGAATAAGGATTTTTCTTTTATCTTAAGCAGTCTTCATTTTTAAGATAAAATGAGGAGTCCCTCAATTAATTTTTGCTCTAAGAAATCTGTTAGGGAACAACATGAGAAATTCTTTTCAGTGAAGTTGATTGATTTCACTAAACTGTCATAGTCCTGTTAATTTTAAATGTGGGTCAGCTCTACCTGTAAGCCCCCATGAGGTGCTGCGCTCCATTACAAGGCAAGGAGGGGGAGGACTCAAAACTTTTCAGTCTCACAGGCTGTTCTTTCTTGCTCCAGGAGGTGATGGAGAGGGAGAAGAATGGGCTAGCAGGCAAGCATGACAAGATTTCTCTACCTGTAAGTCATTTTGGAACCCGAGGAGATGAAACTCAACCCTCTTCATCAGCAAAATGAGATGGATAGGAGTTGACTATTGGAGAAATGGTAAGTATATCTCTCACTGAATGTTGTACCTATAACCTCCAGAGCTCCAGCCTGCTCTCAAGAATATGACCCTGTGCTCTGTGCCCACAAGTTGATGGAATTTTATAATCTTTCTCCATTGACTTCCCCTATATTTTTCAACAATTTATATTAGGTACCTCCCAAAAGCACAGGTAGCTTCTATTTTTTGTTGTTCTTTGAAAATAATTAACAAATTATACATTTTAGGGAACCGAGAGATTAAAAAAAAAAATTGAAATGCTTATTCTGTATTCAAAATACTCGTATTATGTAATTTTAACACACTGACTTTAGTCTTTTTTGGGAAGGTGAGACATTTTTTATGTAACCATGTGAAATTTCGGATACCTACCTAAGGGGGGGGGGGCAGGTGACGCCTGGTTTTGTCTACTACCTGCAGTATGCTGCAGAAGTACTACAGTCTACACGTTTCTAACCGTTCCTGGATCAGAAATCATGGGCAGTAATGACATCTTTTTATACCTTTTGAAATGGCTTCTGCCTTAATAATAACTTGAAACATTAAACAGATAAGTTTTATAAATATCTCACAAGAGAGTTCTAAGCATTACATATTCCATACAATAATAAGTAAAATATATCTTTTTGAGAAAGGTGAGCAGTGATATTTGTGTGACTTTCTTGAGACCAATAATTAACTCTCAATTTATTTACTTTTATTGTACGCTTTATATGCAAAAAGAGGACAGAATTATGTGGTGATTATTGAATCTTAAGGGACTTCAGGCCTATACATGGGAATAGTCTAAGCTTAATTTCTCTTTTATTTTTCTTAAAATGTTTTACAGGGAACTAAGAATACATTGATAAGGAAAACATAAAAATGTTCTTTGGTGCATGCTAATAATGATATAAAGTCATCTCACTTGCCTGGGAGAAATGTTTTATTCAGACAGAAAGTAAATGTTTATCTAAAATATATTATGTTTAGAAATGGATTGGATATAGAAGTAGCAAATTTACATTTCTATAAGTTGTCCATATGAAGTCCCAATACTTACCTCTATGGTGCGTTGCTGGGTTAACAAGAAACACACTCAGTCAAAAGTAGTGTTCATTGAGAACTTTATTATCAACTATGCAACTTGCCTTCTTGTGATGAATCTTGCATGAGAATCTTACTGGCAATAGACATGTAATGATCATCTGGTCCAAATATTCAATTACTGCACTAGATGGAAGAGGTTTTGTTTTTTCAACCCAGAAAGTTATAAACATATAAAATGCATCTACTGAGATTTAAATGAACCTGTATTCTGAATAAAAGCTATACAGCTGGCCAAAATAATTATATGTAATAAAATAAAAAGGCTATACTGAGCCTTCTGATGTTAATCTCTAGCTTTCTTTAGTTAAAGAACTGGTATTAATCAGAGTGCCTAAGGAAATGACATTAGTCCAATAAATATTTTTTTTGGCATCCAATTTTCGTATATTCAATGAGGTCTTATTTTCATACAAAATATTTTTCCCTGGACTTTTGTACTAAACTTTATTTTACACACACTTGTTCCAAGCGCATTCTTAAATATCTGTTCCTTAGCTTCTATTTCTATAAAAATCTTCATTTCCCTCTAGAATGGTCTCTGGAAGTATGTGAAGTTTGGGTTCTCTGTTTTCTTCCTTACTGCTATTTTTCTTTATTTGTCTTCTTTCTAATCACTACACAATATTTCTTGTTTTCTAGCATGGAAGAAATTCAGTATTCTTTTGTGACTAGAGAGGGGGTTTTGGGGCGCTTTAGATACTTTCTATAAAAAGAGTTAGTCTTCCTACTGAATAAGCTAACAAATGACCCCTCCATTATGCAGACCACTATCTTTCTATTATCGCAGTATTAAATTGAAATCACTCTATGGTAACACGCAAGTACCGATATATATTAAGAAACTAATACTGTAAGCTTGAGCCAGAGAATACCCTGCCTTGGGCCCTGGGCTTTAGAGGGCTTCACCATGGCTGTTGCTCTGGCCATCTTCCTCCCCATAGGAAAAGGAACTTAACAAGGCTAAGGGGATGGGGCTAATTGGAGCCGATGACATCCACTTTACCCCCACCTTTTAGATCATGCTGTGGTACATTGAGACTTAGAATTCTGTCCCCAGAGGGCTCTGAGGCTGCTTCCAGGACCCACGTTCCTCTCCTTCAGCTCTGTCTTTTGTGTGAGCTACATGTACAGTGTACAAAACTAGAGACCATAGTGGCCAATAAGAAGCTTTCTGCAGGAGGAATGGTGGTAGACTGAGCTTGGACAGGTCAGCTGAACTCCTGCCCACAAGGCCTCTTATGGGACAAGGTCTGGGGGCCAGCTTGCCTCATGCCCTCACAATCTGGGGTTGAACTTTGAGGATCCAAGAATTGTAGTTCAAATCTGGCTTTTATTAAGACAGCATATTTGTCAAAGTGGGAGAACAAAGCATATTTTATTTAACAGTTTAACTTGATTTATAACTTTTAAATATTGAAACATATATTATATGGGTCTTGATTATTATTCTTGCCCTGGGCCCTAAGAATGCTCAAGCCTTATTTATTTTATTAGATATAAGAAAGCAATCACATATACTCAAAAATACAAATATAAACCTCAACCTAGTCTCTACTTTGAAAATATAATAACATATTCCATTTAACATCCTATTTAGAGTGGAGCCCTTGTGACATCCCTGGTGATTCAGTTACAATTGCCTATTCAACAAGGCTCATTTTCCCTCAGGAAAAAAAAAAAAAAAGTGTTTTGTTTACATAACAAAGCTTTATTTCTCAAAACTCCTAAATTGTAAAAGTGTGGGACAGATATGTCTTACCCATATTTTTTAATCTAGGTCATATTAATAAGACCAATTTTTGGTCATAAGTAAATCTTAAAGTTTTAGTTGATTCTCACTTACAGCAATTTAGTTGTTAACCTAATACATGCTTCACATAAACACACACACACACACACACACACACACACACACACAGTTATTTTAAATAGAAACTATAAGAAGTAAGCAGGACACATCAGGGCAATTGTAATCTGTGCTAACTTGATAATACCCATTTGAGTATTACTACTTGTGTAGGTGAACACAGTTAAAAATGTGCAAACCTTTTAAGTGTTTCTTCTGTCTAAACAGTTTGAACCTGTTTATGGATAATCAAGCTGGCGGTGTTCTGTACATGGACTTCTGTATACTTCTACCAAAGTATATCAACGTTGGCAGTTCAAATGATCTTACACATTTTTTTGTCAAGTCAGGACCTTGTTTTTTTCATTATGTTGAAGGTCTATGGTGCATTTTATGAAGGAATTGATGGATGCCTAGGTTTGGGGAAGCAAAGTCTGTAGAAAAAGCTTAAGGGTGCCTCTGATACCTTCTTTTCCCCTGGCTGTGGATCGTAACTGTTACATTCAGATGTAATCTGGAACACCCAAGTTCCTTCCTTCATAACCTGCCACCAGAGACTGAAAATCATCATGAGACACATTAATGAAGCCCAGTTACGGTCTGATAATACTGTCATTATCACATAATTAGATTGGACATTGGCCATCTCAGAGCCAATTTAAAAGAAGAAAAAAAATACTATATCTCAAGGAAATATATGAGAATAAAACACTGTGAGTAGTGCCTGAATAACGATAAAGTTTCAGAGACAATGAGACATCTTATCACTGGCCTATTAGCAGTTTAAAATGGCAGTAATCAAATCAACCACTTCTCCTCCTCCCCCTATCTTTTACATATGAGTTACTGGTTAAATCTTCTACCGTCTCAAACTGGAGCAGTTAGCTCAGTAATGACATATTTAGTAATGGGAGAAAAATCATAATAGCTGTGGGTAATTGTTAGGAAGAATCAACACAACTCTGAACTTTATAGGTCACGATATCTCTGTAGCTTGTGGGTATAACTGCAGTCTGAAATAGATAACCATGTCTCCCTTAGCATCTTCCTTTTTCCTATTTTTTTTCTTGTGTGTAAGTTTACAAAGGTCAGATGCCAGTATGATCTAGAATAAGAGCTTTTGTGGCTGACTTTGAAAGGTTACTTTAGAGAAAATCTCATGAAGCAGCAGTACCCCAAAGTGCTGCGGGGAATGTGGCTAAAATCTTATTACTTCTTAATAGAGCTTCTAACACATTTGAAATGTAGAGTGTTGGGTTCATGCATGCGTCTGGGGGCTTTTGTCTCGATTTATTAAATAAAAATGAAGAGGCATCTCAAGGTCACATTTACACTTCTGAGGTAATGTCCACAGGATATCAAAACAATGTGAAAATCAATTCTACCATAATAGAAAAATTTGAAACACCTATTTAATGATTTACTAAAAGAATAATTGTAATGCAAAATATTTGTAATAGTGAAGGAAATGTCACAGGCCTCATTTCTCCATTGACTATGATACCATGCCCTGCCTTCCAAAATCCAGAAAACTTTTATTGGCAATTTGTCCCACAAAAGTATATTTTCAGGAAAACAGTGAAGTTCAGAGTCCTGCCAGAATTAAGTATTTTTGATATATTTTTCATTAATGTAGTCAACAATATAAGCTGAATGAAAAACTGGTGACTAATATAAATATCTGCATAAACCAATCCCAGATATTTTAGCTGTGAATGACTATAATTATAACTGAAGCAATATAAATATGCCTTGTTTGAATGTGACCTAGTAACATTTGATATTTCACTTTTAATGAAGAAATATATTTTTAGTAAAGCATGGACTAGTTCTATTTCTGGGACATGCTCATATTTTACATAGTGCTAGAAATTTGCTACAATTGATGTGTTTATTTTTGTTTTGTTATTTTTTGTTTGAGGTGGGAGAAGATTCTGATCTTGGAGATGGATAGGAGCTGGACTGGGTAACCAATGGTATGTTTACTTTTAGGGCATGATGATAAAAATAAAATACATTTCTAAAATTAGGTGTTCTGTGTTCATAGTGTCAGAGAGACAAAGACAGAAAGAGACAGAGAGACACACAGAGAGACACGCAGAGAGAAAGATCTGGTAGACATACATATGTAAATGTGATCAGCTAGTAGATTTCATACAGGAAATAAAATTACACATGCTAGATTCTTTCCTCTTTTCTCTTACCCTTATCTTCATTGGGGAAACATTAAAAGTACATATAAAAAGAGGTGTTATTGTTTTTGATTATTGCAGTAAAAACACTTATAAAAGAGCTATTATTATAGGGTGTAGTTCGGGAGTTATTGGTCAGGTATTGGTATGTCTGAAAATCTCACGTTTCTGTGTATATCTATTTACTGTAGTATCCAAATTACAACAAATGTGAGTCCTAATAATCAATTAGCAGTTTTTTAAATTAAATTCTCTTCTGCAAGGCATTTCTGAGAATCCCTGCATGATATTTGCACAGTCATAACGTCTATCCAGGTGTTTGTTTGTTTCCTCTCCCAGAAAGTCTTATTTGATTGCTGCTTTAACACATTGGGGGTCAATACATATTTCCATAGAGTCACAGATTGTGTTGCGTTTCCCCATACCAACTTTTCACCAAAATTGGACATAAGTCACTTCTGCCACTGATCAGAACTTAGCCTTTACTTGGCTGCAATTTTAAACAAAACTTTTCTAGAGGCTTAAGATAGAAGTGAAGTGCAATACAGAAAGTGGCTTCCCCACGGTAAAAAAGTGATTACTCTCAGGGCCCAAAGGTCCAAGACAAATATCAGGATCCCTGGAAGGTTTCATATGTTCAAGGTCTGCTCAGTTACAATCCATCCATTTCTTTTTGGTTTGAACTGAACTCTGAGTCCTCCATTCACCAGATTCTTAATTTCTGTGTCCTGATTCCCAAAGCTTAAACAATAAGGGGGAAAACTAACACAACACTGTAAATCAACTATACTTCAATAAAAAAAATAATGAGGGAGATCCTTTTATTATTCTGTAAGGACCTTCTTTGTCGTTAGTGACAGATTTTGACTTAAAGTCTATTTTGTCTGATATAAACATAGCTACCCCTGTTTTCTTTTTTATCATTTGCGTGGGATATCTTTATTCATCCCTTCAGTTTCAGTTATCTATGTCCTCATATCTAAAATGAAGATCTTGTGTATTACCGTGCTTGTGGTAATGGTTTCACAAGGGTATGCATAATTCCAGACTTATCAAATTGTATATATTAAGTATGTTCACTTTTTCTTTTATACCAATTATATCTCAGTAAACTCTTTAAAGAATAATGGGGGAGCATATGCTCTTCCTCAAATTCAAAGCTTCTTCATTACTCTAAATGTGGGTGACAGCACAAATATCCATTTATTTCAGTGTCACACCCCCTCTCCTATCTGCCAGGGGTTATCAGACCTCTGTGTCTGGGAGACAATATCATAGCACTGAACATAGGCTGAAATAATTAATCCTAAATAACACTATATGTGGGCCACCAGACATCTAGTCTAACTCCATATTAAAGCAATGAAACTCTGCTCTAACTCTTTGAAAGGCAATCCTCTTAAAAATACAAGTACACAAGAGCACATGTGTTGAGACATACGCTGGCTTTATAGCTTTTGTTTTCACATATGCATGTGCATAGGTGTCCACCAATACTCACAGACAGAAATAGGTGACTTGTTTTACATTTCTATAAATACAGTACCATTCTGCTGATTTTTCCATAAAATAAATGAAGGCTCCAAGTTGAATTGATACTTTATTTGGTAGCATAATAAACAATGTGTTATGGGCTGATTTGTATCCTCATAAAATTCATATGTTGAATCCCTGACTCCCAGTGCCTCAGAGTGTGACAATATTTGAAGTCTTTAAAGAGGTAAATAAGTTAAATGGGGTCATTAAAGTAGGCCTTAGTCTAATATATCTGGTGTTGTTATAAAAAGAGATTAGTACACAGGGAGAGACAGCAGACGTGTGTGCGCACAGAGACAACCATGTGAAGACAAAGCAAGGAAAAGACGGCCATCGGCAAGCCAAGGAGAGAGGCCTAGGAGAAACCAACCCTGCCAACACCTTAATCTCAGACTCCTGGACTCCATATTGTAAGGATAAAGAAATTCTGTTGTTTAAGCCACCTCGTCTGTGGTATTTTGTTATGGAAAGCCTAGCAAATTGATGCACGTTTAATAGATTTTGAATTGCGAGCCTGTTGTGAAATAACAAGAATAATAATACTAGTGTTAGCACTATTCTGTTTCCAGCTAGTACCTTATTACCCTATGTCCAGATAATGATATATAAGGATATATAAAATTATTCTCTAAATTAAAGAAAAATTAATACCATTATCATAAACTCATATACTTAAAAATCTGAATGAGTAGTTATACCAGAACTTTTTCCTCTGGTTTGATAGAAATTTGAAACCCAGAAAGGTTTGCATATTTGCATTTTAAATATTTTAAAATTTAATTGGCATCCTGGATTTCAAAGTGATGCTTTAGACATGACATAATTAATTTCTCAGTTGATATCTACAGTGTTGGCAAGGATGATTTTAATTTTCCCATTATACAAATTTTAATAAATGTTAAACAAGTAAATAACTAAAACTACCGCAAGTTGAAACTGAGAAAAATATCTACACAACTCAATTTTTGAGGTGCTCTAGTCAATTTGATCTTACCTCGTAGAGTGACTTTTATTCTAAATGTGCACAATATATATTTTTTCAAAGAAAATAATAATAGCATTTTGAGCACTTGCTGTGTATAAGGTCCTGTGCTAGCCACTCTACAAATATCATTGTATTTACACATCACAACAAATTTGTGCTATACATATAGGTCTCCCAAATTATAGATGTGGCAAAAGAGGTTCAGAAGATTAAATTATTTGCCTAATATTACATAACTAGTAATTTCAAAGCCAAAATCAGGAGCTGTCAAATTCTGAACCTATGCTTCTAAGTAGTACAAAATATTTTTTTTAGATGTATTTGCCTGAATGTGATTCCCAGATGATAAATCTTAGACATATTGTTTACATATAAATATTTACATACATACACATTGTGCATATTTATATGTATATATACTATGTACATAACATATATATACACATCTATGAAAATGTGTGTATGTATATGTATATATGAGTACATATATATGTATATATATGCATTTAGTTGTGCTTACACATGCATTAATGGGCTTACTTTTCTATGTAAGCATGATATATTTTGGAGTCTTAGGATATATTCAAAAGGAAAGTTACTAGAAAATTTTTTTAAAAAATTAAAAGTCAATTCAAATATTTCACTTGCGTTCCTTGAAGTACCTTAGATGATAATTCCTAAAATAATGTAACATTATATAAATCTTCCTTCACTCTCAAAATTAGTAGAACCCTTAAATTATTCTTAAGATCTCCCTGGATAGCCCAGGAAATAATGTACTTTACCACTTCAACCAATGAAAATGGGAAAAAATGATCAGTTCAATTGACGTAGAAAACTTTTGATAAAATTCCACATAGATTATGATGTAAAAATTCCTAGGTTGCAAAAAATAGAAGAAAATAATTTTAACTTGACAAATGGCATCCACTAAAACCTACACCTTACAAGAGAAATGATAGAAATACTTCCATGAAGTTAAATAATACAGTAAACTTACCTAATATTACTAGTTTTTGCAAAGTTTTCTGGGAGGCCTGAAGAACCAAAAATTAAAAGGAATTAGCAAGATACGATAACCAATTTATATATTAGATTTTGTTGATCTGGGTTGTCATGAATACATACAAAGGATATATTTATCTGAAGTACCCTTTTATTTGTCGTCAAAAAATAGACAAATCACATAGGTATCTACAGGTGCTGAACTGGATGCCACAGAGCAAAGCTGGGACATAAATCTAGTAGAACAGAATGTCAACATCCATTATTGGATGTAGCATAACAGAAGTACTGACTCCCTGCTACACGATTTTACTCTTAGTACACCAGCACGTCCTCAGCAAAAAATTGAGGGCACACTATCTCCTTGAAAGCTATACCCAAAGAAATTGTGAGCCAATTGCTATGACCCAGATGAGAGTTGAAGATTTAAGGAAAGTTTATTTGGGAGACACAGAGCTGGATGAAATGGAAGAAGGAACAAAAATGTCTCTGTAGAAGGAAGGAGTAGAATCCTCACTCTGGGACTGGTAGAATGTATCAGTGATTCGTGAATATTGTTTGGGAAAGTAGTATGCTTCAATTATGAGCCAGCTGGGAAATCATTTGGGTTTTTCTAAGGAATACTGTCCCGTTATCCTGAGGGTGAATCATGAGGACTTCAAGTCCTTAGAGAAGCAAGGAAGATTAAAAAATATTAGGATAATATGTTTTTTATTCAAGAATGTAGAAATGTTAATTCTAAATTTATGAACTCAGCCAACACATTAAGAATAGAACTTGTTCAAGATAATTAATTATTGAGAGTATTCAGATATGAAATATGTCAGACCATTAGAGATGATATATGTGGATTTTAATGTTTGTTAGTCAAAATCTTATCAAATACTTGTCATGATGGACAATTTTATTTGGTGTTCTCAGTAATTTCCCTATGGGGATTAGACAGTCTTCATTTTGAATGGATGGTTAAAAGAAAAAGAAGGAAAAATTGCTTTTTTAATGATGAATTTCCCACTTGGATATACAAAAATCAGAAGTGAGTCTTTGAATGCAGGCTATTAGTAGAAATGCTTTACACTGGAAAGACTGTAATAATATGTATACTTATATTTAAAGTTATATACATACGTATATGTACATATGTATATGTGTATATATATATAAAAAGTTTAATATATATGCTTAGAGTTAAAGACATTCACAGAATTTTACAAACTGAAAATTTGTCGAACTCTAATAATATTTCAGCAAGGCTGTACCCCAAAAAGAAAAATACAAACAAATCAGTATAATACATATCTCCACAAATCTCTACCTTTGACTAAAGGATAAAGGACCATAAAGGAATTATATCACCAAGAACATTAGTTTGCTAGGACTGCCACAACAAAGTACCACAAACTGAGTGGCTTAAAAAACAAATTTCTTGTCCCACAGTTCTGGAGACTAGAAGTACGCCATCAAGGTGTCAGCAGGGTTGGTTCCCTCTGAAGCCTGTGAGGAAGAATTTTTTCATGCCTCTCTCCTAGATTCTTATGGTTTGCTGGCAGTCTTTGTTGTTCCTTGGCCTGCAGAAACATTGCCATAATCTCTACCTTCATCTTCTCATTGCATCTCACTATGTGTATGTCTGTTATAAGTTTCTCCTCTTTTTTTTTTAGGACATCTTGTTGGATTAGAGCCTGCCCTAAAGACCTCATTTTACAGGATTACCTCTATAAAGACCCTATCTCCAACTGATGTCACATTCTGGGGTACAGGGTGTTAGGAATTCAACGTATGAATTTTTGAAGAACACAATTCAACCCATGAAAACTATTATGCTCCTAAACAAGCAATAAATGTCATGTTGTCTGTTTACCGGGGGTAGGGGGCAGCATAATAAAAATAGATAGGAAAAATACTATGTCAGCAGAGTGTGGTACCAGGATAAAAACATGGGCGACCCAATCCCTTTAGAGGATTTAGACGTTGTGGTATGTCATATTTTGGCTCATAATGGGAAAATAAACCATATTGCTTTATAAAGTAAAATCAGAGAAAAGGCCCAGGGAATTTATGGTTCTACCTTTTGGGTAGCTAACGGAAAAGAGATAGCTCAGGCTTGGAATCCATATTACAGTTAACAACTGTGCTTCAAATAAGGCTTTCAAGATTTCTCAGTTTCCTCTAGTAGGAAATGCAAGAGGATCATTAGGGGAAGAGGAGGAATAGGAGACCGAAGACCTTTTGTGGGATCTGGCAAGTCATAGTCAAGACACCCATACTCCCATTGTGGAGATGATCAAGAATGCATTTTAGAGATTATAATTTTGAAGGAGATAAGTTTTGGATGAAAAATAAACCATCATTTCTTTATTGAACTAGTGAAGGATTAAGGAGTCTAACCTGAAGATCCAATGCAAACTCCCTGTAGATGTCACTGAAGAGTGACCTTGGTCTTAACTGAATAGCTGATAGGGACCCTGGGGCAATGTATGCGACAGGCTCCAGGAAAGACTCCTACCCCCAGGGCAGAGACAAGTGCTTCCTGAATATCTGGCTGTTACGGATTTGTGTGCTCTGCATGGTTGCCCTTGTGCTGTCCTTGTGGCAGTAGTGGTGGTGGTGAATGTTAGGGAGAAGGTGACAAACTAACCACTGTCCCTTTTCCATGTCGTGCCACATTTCTCAAAACCCAGATAGTTCAGATGTGAATGTGACCTCTCTGCGACCAGGCATGGATTCAAATTCCCTTTCCCTTTCCATACTAACAAGCCTCTCTCTCAAGTGCTTAATATAGTCCTAGGCGTTTAATTCTCTCGCCAGTACAGCATAGAAGCGATGTGACATATTTTAATAGAAAAATGAATAAACATTAAACACACTAAAGTATTACCTCATCCATATATTTTTATGTAAAATCTTACTGATGAGAGATGAGAAAATGTGAGAATCATTTGTTTTTCCCTTAGGAATTTCCGAGAAATGAAATAAATTTTAGATAGTAGAGCCCTACTAAATTCACAAATGCTAAAGCAAACATATCTCAGTTCTTCATTTTCCCCCCTTTCTAAATACTTTTGAAATCCGTTCTCGCCATCTGCCCCAGCAATCCAGGCCTTCATAATGCATCTCCTAATCTATCACAAAGGTTTCTAAATGGCCTTTCCAAAAAGACGCTTAGGATCACAAACTTAGTTTTATTTTTTTAAATCAACTTTTTGTTTTATTTTATGATTTTTAGTTCCTTGTAAACACAGCCATATAGGCAATTGAAGTCTAGAGAGCTTATGAAATATATGTAATCCAACTCATCATTTACAACAAAGTATTAGAAATCAGTTTTCTTAGTTCAAGGTTTAAATGCTTTCAACAAATCCTTCCCTATTTTATATAATTTCTACTGTTATTTATGAAATTTTTGATAAGGAAGTATATCACAAATATATACACTTTATAGATTTGGGTTATTATAAGTTCTACTGCACATCTGAGCTGTGAAATAATTTACTTTTATTTTTATTGAATTATGAAAATGTCATTTGCCATAAGTGCACCATATATATAACACTGATGGTAATAGTTTTCTATTAACTTACAGAGTTTTTGCCATAATGACAAAGTATTATGAAATTCTTTCTTCATTTATTGTGACAAAGTAATCATATGAAATTGGAATTTGCTAACTATTTGATAATTATTTGATAATAATTTGCTAATTATTAACACTTTTAAACATATTTTTGGAAATAGAAAGCATAACAAACTTTTTTCTCTTTCTCATTAATGACAACATATTGAAGGGATGAATGAAAACAAGTATTTGTTTATTCATTTATTCCATCACTCAAAATATTTCTAAAGATTTTAAATTAGGGGTTATTCCTCCTTCCATGAAGAGCATAGTCTAGTGGGCAATACTCATTCATTCCTCTTGCAGTTCATTGGATTAATTAAATGCTCCCTCTTAGTTCTTGTCTGAAAATGTTAACTCTGTCTTACAACTCGAGACAAAAATCTATTAAAATGCTAGGAACTAGTTTTCAGTCCAATCAGCCAACCACTTGCATTTTGTGGACACTGATAATTTGTTCCATCTCTCTGGTGTATTCTCACCGAAATCAGTAGTTCTTAAACTTGGTTGCACATTTGTATCATCTGGGTAATGAAAGAGAGAGAGAGAGAGAGAGGAATCTCCAGGTGTGTATTGGGTATATGTATTTTAAAAAATCTTGCCAGGTTACTCTGACTGACAGTTGAGAACCACTGGTATGTGGATAAAACAATGCTGATCAATTTAAATGAATATTCTGTAACTGCATGTCATCTAGCACATTTTTATGACCATATATTTCCTGGTTATCCTTTATAACTGTTAGTGACTGTTTTTATCTATATAATACAGATATCATGAGAATAATGGAAATTACTTATGAGTTACAATTAGGGCATTTCTTTAAAAATTACAAAACATAGCCTGGCTATAATGGTCAAGGTATTGACTAAAAAAGAATAAATAAAAACAAATTATGGTTTGATCCTATAATTGGCTCTATAATAACAAAGGATTGATTCTGTGTGTACACAATAAAAGGCAACAGAAATCAATATGTAAAGCAGTCCTTTTTTGATTGGTGGAGTTTGTAAGAAATAATACATTCTATCTGAAGATATTACACTACTTCTGGAGAATAAATAACCTACAAATAATCCTAATCCCAAACATATTGCCAGGCACCTTTGACCTTCATATCAGCTCCGAAGTGAATAGTAAATTGGATTACACGGCTGGGCATATTTAGAGCAGCATTTGATCTTAACTACACAGAATGCACCTGTTTACTCAGACATGATTTTAATATCAGAGTATCTGTGGAAGGCTTAATACAAATCCCTTTAAGAACTCTACTGACAGGTATAATTTCCCAGTAGAAAAGTTAGTTCAAAATAACAAGACAACAGAGCAATAACTACATCACTGTACCTGGATTGGAAAAGAGAGAGAGAGGGGTGGGGAGAGAGAGAAATTGTGAATTATTTATAAGAGGATTAAAAAACATTCTCCTCCAAATCTGCTAAATATAAGAAAGTGGTAGGTTTTCATTTAATCATCAAATCATTAAGGAATTTTTTAAGTCCTCATTCTGTCTTTTTCGATTGATATGGCAGAGTAGGCTAAATATTAAATCATAATAACAAATATGGCTCTTAAATAACCATTAGGAATAAATAAAATAAGGGATGAATAGACCTATATATTAAATTACTGTTAAATATATGATAATAAATTTTAAAAGATGTAAGCTCCTCTTTGCCTTTTGATATTGCAAAAAACCTTTTAATTTCTATAGCATTTGAATTCTTCCATAAGGTTATCTTGGCTCTCCATCTGCCTACTCTGATGACTTTATTATACTATAAGAAATTTGATTTCTCCAATTCTTACATGATTATAATAGTCTTTCATAATAAATCTGAAGAATAAACTTTAGTATTTATATTATGATTAATCTTTTAATTGCTCTGAATTCTCAAATGCAGAAAAAAGGCAAATTAATGTCATCATAGGGACTTCCCTGGTGGCGCAGTGGTTAAGTATCCCCCTCCCAATGCAGGGGACACAGGTTCGATCCCTGGTCTGGGAAGATCCCACATGCTGCAGAGCAACTAAGCCTGTGTGCCACAACTACTGAGCCCACATGTCGCAACTACTGAAGCCTGTGTGCCTAAAACCTGTGCTCTGCAACAAGAGAAGCCACTGCAATGAGAAGCCCATGCACTGCAACAAAGAATAGCCCCCGCTCGCCGCAACTAGAGAAAGCCCGTGCACAGAAATGAAGACCCAATGCAGCCAAAAAATAAATTAATTAATTAAAATAAAAAGAAAAGAAATGCCATCATACATCTAATACAATCAATTGATCTCTTCCCTACCCCATATGTAATTAAATTATGTAAAAGAAGTCAATATGATAAATTTTAAAGACTTTGGAAACCTAAATACTTTATTTACACATTTAGAACTAATTGGATTCGAAATACTAATAGCAGCTTAATATATATTTTTCACATATAAATGTTACTATAAATCATATGTTGTGTAGGAAAGTGCTTGATAATAAGTAAAAAACCAAAGCAAAACAGTTAACAGAAGTTGATGAAGAAGAAATTGAGAGGGAACAAAAGAAATATGAGATACTGTCTGCATCTGAGTCACTTTTTATACCATTTTTTCCCCTAATTGTTTGAGTGAAATAGTAACATTTCTAGCCTGGGCAACACATTCTGTGAGTCAGCTCTGAATAAGGTGGCTAAATGATCGACTCATAGTCATGATTATAAAAATTTAAAAGCATGTTCCAATTTTTTTGCTCCCTTTTCAAACCTTTTTCAGCTATAATCCTACTGTTGCCTTACTTAAGTCAAAACTTGAAAGTTTGGCTATATTAGTACATAATGTTTGTGTCCATTGGAGTGTGAGTTACATTTACTATAGATAATTATTTAATGCCCAGGAATAGGCTTTTTGACATATTTTATATAGACGTTTTCTATTTTGCATCACTGAAATATAGTCTCAGGAATTCACTAGAACTGCCCATGGCAAAGGGATGCACCCTCCCAATGGCTGCTGGTGAGCTTCCTGTTTAACATTTGCCACAGCTGTATATACTGTATGACGACCATGTTAAAGCCCATACCCAGTTTCCCTGACTGTGATTAAATAATTAAATTTCATGACTTTCTTCTTTTAGAGAATGTAATACTTTAAAAAATCATTATTGAGAAAGACCTCATTATGAATCTGAAATTGCACACTGTGGTAGGCAGAAGGATGACCCCCACAGATGTCTATGTTGCTATCCCTAGGATTTATGTATGTTACCTTATATGTATATGTTACTTTATATGGACCTTATATGTCCAAAGGGACTCTGCGAATGTGATTGAGTACCTTGAGATGGGGAGATTATCCTGGATTATTCAGATGGATCTAGTCTAATCATATGCGTCCTTAAAAGCAGAGAACCTTTCCTGGCCGCGGTCAGAAAGAGAGATGTGACTATGCAAGAATGGCCAGAGAGATGCAATTTTGTTGTCTTTCATGGAGGAATGGGGCCAAGAGCTAAGGAATGCAGGTGGCCTCCAGAAACTGGAAAAATCGATGAAGCAAATTCTCCTTTATAGTCTCCAGAGAGAAACACAGCTCTGTCAACACCTCAGTTTTAATCCAGTGAGATCCATGTTAGGCTCCTAAGCTATAGAACTGTTAAGGTAGTAAATTTGTGTTGTTTTTAGCGGCAACTTTCTGCGGAAATGTAAAAAATAAGGCATGCCCCAAATACTTAACGATTTAAAATTCTTTGTATCTACATTTTAATTCATTATTACCTTTCAGGTCTGGTTCCCAGGGACCTTATCATCATCACCCTCTCTTACCTCCTTATATATGGTTCAGATGAAAGAAAGTATGGGGCCTAGTCTAAGAGCAAACTCAATCTGGGGAAAGCCTGCTCTTTGTCATGCAGTCAAAATCATTTTGAAATATAATGTGATTTATCTTATTTTTACAAGCATACAAAACTTACCCCCATGAAATTGGTGTCTAATTTAAGAAAAAATTGTTTCCTGTAAATTGTTTTTACTTACTAGTTGACCATTTATTCATAATTTACATCCTTAAATATAATAATTATTGTATAGTTTCCTGGAACCAATATAATTTCTCTCAAAATAATTTAATTTGAGATGACAACTAAAGGACTACACATGCTAATAGTTACAAAACACAAAACCTGATTTTCCCAGAATGTCTTTTATTAAAATTTTCATATAAGTTATTCTGACACAGTCAGGGAATAATTTATTTTATCTGAAGATTCTTTTGGTTACTCTAATGTAAAACAAAAATATAATGTATGGAATAATTATAATCCTAGTTTTTACTCACAAGAATAGGTTTTTATGAAGGTTCATCTTCCAACACTAAATTATAGAAGAAATATATAGACACACACATGCACACACTCACACACACACATGTGTATGTATATTCATAAACATGGATATGGATAACACATATGTAATATATATGCAGTAGTTTTATTAACTGCACTTTCTCACTTGTTCTTAATAACCCCAATCAATTCATTCTGTGCTTTCCGTATATCTTCACAATTTTTGTTTTGTTGGTTTTAACATCAA
The DNA here is from genome assembly GCF_965194825.1 of Balaenoptera physalus. NCBI lineage: Eukaryota > Metazoa > Chordata > Mammalia > Artiodactyla > Balaenopteridae > Balaenoptera > Balaenoptera physalus. The sequence continues at coordinate 160,017,259 of NC_138890.1, forward strand.
AAAACTACGTTTTTCACTTTATAGTTATCAAATCAATGTGTACTATCTGATCATTTCTGTTAAAGAAAGGAGACCTATGCATTTGAATGTCAAAAACAACTGATAATCTTATTTAATATTTATCAATGCCTATTATGAAAACAATTGTTTTATAATAAAAATACTTAGAAACATGAACAAAGACATGCAACTCATTCAAGAGTAATGAGATATGTTTTTTCCCAAGAAACTAATTTTAATATACTCATTTTAATTTTAATGTCCTCATTTTCACCAAATTATACAAATAACATAGAGATTTGTTACATCCAAATAAGTGATTGAAATAACATGACAGAATCATAATGACCTCTAACAATTATGACAAGCTGCAAACAAGAATACTCATTAATGAGGTTGTACAATTAATTTTGTAAAAATGCTCCAAGCACAATTTGGCAGGAGAAAGATGTAAGGATTCCAAGGACAATTTATAGTCTTCATTTAAACTTGTATTCTTTCCAATTAAAGTCCAGTAATGAAATTTTAAAAATTTATCTTTTGAATATCTTTTTTTCTATTTTATTACTTAATTCTTGGTCTTTAAATATAACACTGGGAAATTTGAAGACTTGCCAGGTAATATGCTGTTGTAAGTAAAAATATTTGGGTTAGTCCCTGTACTTTTGCAAGTAAATAGCCAAGAGACTGCAGATATATAAAAATACATATATAATTCAAATATTAAAAATTTAGAGGTTTCAAGAAACAAAAAGTAAAACACAAGTATAAGCATAAAAACAGTTCTAGCATTTTTTAAGAGAAATTGGAAATAACTCATGAATAAATTGAGAAACAACAGTAGTAAGTACACAAAGCTTTCTAAACAAAAGACTATTATGGCAAATAGAAGTAATTATCAAGAGGTTAAGTCCCTATATTTGGATTAAAAAAAGCTAACATGAATTAAGAGAAAAAAATAAAAGCAGAGTCAGAGTCCATTAAGTAACACCTGCCCTCAGACTTGTGTTGATCACTTATATGTGTAGGGTTGAAACCCAGAACAAAAGAGAGAAGACCATAAGCAAGGAAGCAGGGCAACGTAGACTGAAACAAAGCCTACTACACATTGGCAGAAATTCACTAACTTGGTAGGTAGGTGAAAAGAACAAAATAAATGTCTAACAGAACTACCACCCCCAATTTTTCTTTTGCTTTTTTTTAAAAAATCTTTATGACTTTTCTGTAATCTCTCTGCAAAGGAATTGTCCCACGATTACATACCTGGCTGAACTTCATTAAATTACTTAGAAGTCTAAAATATTTTCATATACATTCTCTCCGTATATAGAGTTATAATTTGTCAAACTGCCCTATGCTTGAAAATTTGAAATGGAGATTCAATCAGCATCTAAATGGACTATCAGAGAGCTGGGGATATACCCAGCTACTCACCAATATTGGGCTCCCTAAATTATAAGAGGCAGCATGGTCACTCAGCAGTTAATGGTTTGGCTACTCTCTAAGTCAGCCCAGATTCAAATCTCAACTCTATCACTTATTAAACAATGTCCCTGGGCAAATATCTCTAGTGTCTAAATTCCAGGCACATCATCAGTTCGAAAAAAAAAAAGGCAGGATAATGGTACCTACCTGCTAAAATCACTATGAAAATTTGTTACAATAATTCCTAACATATGACAGACTGACAATAAATGTTGGATAGAGAGAGGGAGAATCTGAAGTACCAGAGAAGAAAACAACAACCCACTTTATATTGAAAACAGAGAAAAGAAAGAAAAGGAATTTCAGAAAAAAATGCTGCTTATTCTTTATAATAAGAGCCTTTAATTTGAGTTTCCAAGAAGCAGAGCTTAAGACAAGGATTCATATGCAAACATTTTATTGAACACAGGCTGTCATCAGACAGACTAGGGCAAGTCCCTGGAGTAAACTGATGTCAGCCAACACTTAGGCAGCTGGAGATGGGCTCACTGGCCCCCGTAAAGAATGTCTAGGCAGGTCACCACCCAGTCATTTCAACTCTCAGATCCACATGCTTCCTGCATTAAGTTCACCATACCCAGGGGTACATAAAGCTGCCCACCCTCAACTGAACTGGAGAAAACTGTGCAATTTGATTTATGCTCCAGAGTCTAACGCTATGAGATACATTTTATGTAACCAAACCTTCCACCAGAGTTTGGAATAAAGAATAAAAACAAATAAAACTAAAACCTATTAGGTTTATGAATAAATTTTAAATGCACTAACAGACTACTTAGAGAAAATTTCAGTTTTCAAATGAAATTCAATATCAACCATTAAAAAAAATAATTTATTAAACTCAAAAAATATGTATGAGAAAAATTACCTTTTTCCCCATTAAAATTAAAGGCATTAAATTCTAGTGAAACAAATTTTTAAATTCTTGTTATAAATTGGACATATTGGGAGTTTTTTGAAGAGTAGATATAGTATAATTATTTATTAATCTATTTGGATATTTTATTCTTTTTCACATGGGCCATCTGGAATCATTTTACCTATACAATATTCTTTTGTCTTTCTACCGGAACTGTTACTCAGTTGATTATTCACGTTAGATCCTTGGCTTCGATAAACATTTCTGTAAAACGTATGAAACAAAAACATATATGAAGAGTTCTGCAAATGATATATAATTAGAAAGTTTGAGATATAATTTTTGAAAATCTTAATGTATATATGGATTAGTTGCTTTATTGGTTAAATCTATAGACTGTAGCCAATGAAGTTTCCTGACCAAAATATGTCTCTTTTCAGTACAACCATTTTAAAGTTTTCAGGATTTTCTTCTAAGCCATGTATCCAATTTTCATTAGTTTCTTCTTTTTACCACTTCATTACAGAAAATCAGCTTACCTTTGGATTGGTTCTTACTACACTCTACAGCCTAAGGTAGTTTGAGAGATGCATATTGTATTAATTTGTTCATCTTGCACATTAAGCACATAATCAAATTATCTGGTCCCAGCTCTGAATTACCAAAAGTGGTAGAAAATTATTTCCACAGATGCTTTAAATGTAGAGCATGTTAAAAATACTTTATTGCTTTTATGTGCATGTTCTTTTTATATATTTAAAGTATTTTGTTTAGGTATCAGTGAAGAGGGACCAGAAAATTACAGAAATTTGTTTCAGATTGTACGATTAATGAAGTTTAGAGTTTATAATTGTTTGTGTAGGGTTACCCATTCTAAGGTCACCTCTTAGTAAATTAATAATGTGAGATTCATAACTAAATATAATTTTAAACCAATTATAAATATGGGAAGTTGGCTCTCTTTTGAGGGATTCACTTGGTTTTGAAGTTGTTTTCATTGGGAGAAAATAACATTGCTCTGACTTGCTTGGTCTTTTCTTTGTGGCTGAAATTTCTGTGTCATGGAGTGTGGCGAACAGGAGGGACTACTGTTTTTTTCAGAACATGCCTCTTTGCAACTCCTTTTAATCAGTTATGCATAATCAAATGAGGAGAGTGTTCCTAGTCAATGGTTACTCCATCATGCATGGAGGTATGCAGATTAAAAAGTATAATAATTTCTGTATGGATTTTACTGACAGTCCCTTTGTCTTTAATGTTTATCTTTGAAGACATGAACCTGTGTGCATTTCCATTTTGGAGTACATTTACTTGCAATTTCAGATTTCTGATCCATCACCAGGGAAATTATATAGTTAAATACATGAAAGAAAACAAAAATAAAAGAAGAAAAAAATTATCGCTCCAAAATTAAAGAGTTAGTGCTCCTTCCTTAAATAACAATCTAGAGGAAGATGCTAATTTATTTTTGCTATATTATTATATTTCTTTTTGAGATCTTACTATTAAGGTTATTTGAGAGTTTTTATAATTTTATTTTTATTACATACTTCAGTAACAAAGTTCCCCCAAATTTCAGTTATATATTATAGCAGAGATTGTTAGGCAGGAATTCTGAAATTTAGCTTTATACAGCAAACCTAAACAATGAAGAGATGGTATTGAACCAGTATAGAGAATTGTTAATCTAAAACAAATGGACTGCCAGTTATTCCTCTAGGGGAAAAAAAAAAAAGTTTATTTAGGATCAGCGGAGAATTGCAGTTCAGGGAGGGCTGCAGTAAACAAAGAGTCCGTGGCTTTTCACCGGCTGAGTCCTTGCCTGGAAGAAAGAAGAATCTCTTCTTCCGGTTGGAATCAGCTATGTTCACAGGGTGTGAGAGCTCCCAATTCTGGTCTCCTAACTCTATTTAACTGAGATTTCTGTTGATTATTTTTCTTTAGAATACCTTGACCCATGGTAATTTGTTTTAAAAAACACTTGATTTTAATCTTAAGGCAGATATAGATTTTGCACAGCAGTCTTGGTGTGGTTTTAACATATTTCTATCTTTTAAATGGAAAATTAAGCTTAAGTATAATATGTCACACATACACAAAAACAAGAACCAATTAGTTCATTCACTTAAAAGGACTTATTTGGAGGTTGGCATAGGATGCTGGGGCTAGGAAAATGCTCTTCGGTGAATTGACAGGAGGTTAAGGAAATTCAGGCAAAATGGCAAACCCCAGGGTGCTGTAGGGGTAGCCGGCACGTTACTGAGAATGATGTGGTTAGGAAGTAGCTGAGAATCTGTGGCCAGAAAAATGTTCAATGATATTAAATAGAAAGAGTCATAGGAGACATTTTCCACTCGAACTTGACAATAAAGTGCCTCTTCCTACAAAAGTGGTAGAATAAAATGCCATCCTTCACCTCAGCTCCTGGAGAAAATGATGATGTCTCAGCTAGAGTTGAAGAAGTGCAGTAATTCAGGTTTTTAGAGAAAGCTGCCCAGTGAAGCAAACAGACAAAACACTTGCCATGTTTAACAAATTAAACCAGTATGGCAGAGTAGATTGTAAGAAAGGAAACCCTCACAACGTTTCCAGGATAAAGACTCTGCAAATGTGGAAAGGAGTTTTAAGTGAGAAGTAACATGTACATAGTTAATCATAAAACTGACCGTAGGTAAGGAAACAAAGGGTGCTCAAGGAAGAAAGAAAAAAGAACAACTCAGGCTGGATGGAAATAGACCACTGCTTTCGCCACATTGACAGTGTCCCTATTATATTTTTAAATTAAAATTAGTATTTATGGGCTTCCCTGGTGGCGCGGTGGTTAAGAATCCGCCTGCCAATGCAGGGAACACGGGTTCGAGCCCTGGTCCAGGAAGATCCCACATGCCACGGAGCAGCTAAGCCCGTGTGCCACAACTACTGAGCCTGCGCTCTAGAGCCTGCGAACCACAGCTACTGAAGCGCGCGCCCCTAGAGCCCGTGCTCCGCAGCAAGAGAAGCCACGACAATGAGAAGCCCGCGCATCGCAACAAAGAGTAGCCCCAGCTCACTGCAACTAGAAAAAGCCCACGTGCAGTAACGAAGACCCAAAGCAGCCAAAAATAAATAAATTAAATAAATAATTTTTTTAAAAAATAGTATTTATAATTACCTACATTCATATTTAAATTACTATATATTAAACCCATGTTTTAATCCCAGTGTCTGCATTCCATTATCCTCAAAAAACCCTCTGCCATTTGAAAAAGACTAAATGTAGGAGTTACTTCAGGTAATTATTACATGGTTTAGATGGATCTTACCGGATTATTACTAACAACAAGTCAGTGTTTATATCACAATTATAAGTATAGATAAAATATTGAATAGATTTTCTCTTTTATAGAGCATAATAATTTGGAAAAGATATGTGCTTTAGAGTGAAATATCTGGATTTGACACATGTTTTTGTGTTTCATATCTTTAAAACTGTGGGGCATTTACTTAATTTCTTTGCATCTCATTTCTTCAAATATATAAAGTATGATTAATAAAATTTACAATTCAATTTACAATTATCAGCATGAAATTGGATAATGTATGTACAATACTGAACTCAGGACATGGTACAGAAAAAATATTCATCATTGAGTTCCTGTAACTGTTGCCATTGATACTTCTATTTCAATTAATAGTTCTTCTAAGATGAATGACATTACTTGTTGTAAAATTATTTTTAAAGGATAGATTTTTAAGTGAAAAAGCCTTTTTATATAATACATCAAATTACTTCAGATATTTAAAATGGTATAGCTCACAGAAAATTTTTTGGCTCCTAACAATTTTTACTGAGTATCTAAGAAAGGGAATTTGAAGTTTGATCATTTTTAAAAAGATATAAGATGTAATCAACATTTTTATGAACATTTAGCTGTGCATTTTTTAGAACTGATTAGTTAAAATTGATCTTCCAACCATGAACGCAAGGATACAAAGACAGTATTTCTTCTGTTATAAATTCTCCTGAGATGTTTACTGTAGCATATCTTAATTTTTCACATAATAGAGTAAGAGGTGATTTCCCTGTTCAAATTCTAGATTTTTTTTTTTTTTTTTTTTTTTTTGGTAAAGAAAGAAGCAGGTTGAGAAATTGTTCTAGAACATTCAAATAATACAATGTTTCTATATTTCATTTTCTTCTTATTTCTTCTCAAGATCCCATGACAATAAATGTGGTTGCTTTTTTTCAATCCCAGGAAATATAAATTTTCCAAGCACAAAGGGCACACAGCCTCCGTTCAATATTTCCTCCTGATGCTGAGTGCAAAATTGGTTTCAGAAAGAAAATTGCTGACATTAAGCAAGCACCTAACTTGGCAAGTGATTACAACATATTTCTGAATGATGCTGTGAGATGTACTAGAAAAAAGGACTTTTCAGACCCTTAGAGACTGTTGCTCTATTCCCAGGGAAATTGAAAAAATTAAAAAGTTATACCTGAGCTCTAGTTCTTGATTTATAGAACAATGCAATAGAGAAAAAATATCTGAGCTTCTCTACTCTTCAATAGATGGAGTGACATTATCTGTTTGCATCCTTTCCTCAGTCAAGGAAGGTCTTAAAACAGCATCCTTCAATTCTTTCAGATATTAGACAATCAACCACATTACAAATATTTTCTATATACACATATTTTAGGAGTAATGTATTTCCCACAAAATAATGATTCAGCTATTTCCATCTACTTTGTCTAATTATGCTTAGTATTAATAACAAATTATACCCCATTACTGATATTTCCTAATTTAATTGGCTTGTGATAGCAATTCCTTTTAAATGACATAATGATATCTGTGTTAGGTTATTTGGGGGTGTAAGGTTTGGAAACATGTATATGTCACACAGATTAGTGAAGATTTCACTACTGTGAATATTACTGGAACAGCAAAGACCCCATAGATAAACCCAATGAAGACCAAACCACTATTAAGGAAAAAACAGTAACTCTTGGTGCTCAGAAACAATTCACATAATTGAGCTGCACTGATGGTATCTATGGAAATTTTCATTTTCTCCACATTTTCTCTATTTTTAAACGTTTCATTTTCATCAGGACCTATTCTTGTTTAATAGAAGTAATGACCTTTTAGAAGTGGCCAATTAACTCATCATAAGCATTCTTCCTCAAGCTAGTTTCTCATCATTATCATGTCTTGGCTATTCTCAGTCTCTGCTTCTGCAACAAGTCACTACTATATAACTTCTCTCCCTTCTCCATAGCCTTCCCTCATCTAATTCTTAATATTTTTCAATCAAGCCTTCAACTTAAGTAGAGCTTCTCCTGCCTCATGTTTCAAGCTTAATATATCATCTTAATTCATCTTTTAGCTCCTGTCCCTGCTGCCACTCTCTTATATTTTACACCCAAATTACCTAGAATTCATTGTTATTCAACAAGTCACTACTCTTTGTCAGGTATTATTATAAGACAAAAAGATACAGCCCTGAACATAGCAAAGTCTCTGCCTCTACTGTATTTGCAATCAGGGCTCTGATTAGTTCAGTAAAAACTTTCCTTCCTCCTATGCAGAACTCTCTTGCGGAACTACTCGATACCCAGCCAATAAGTTAGTGGTCCCTTGGATCAAAGTACACATGTTGATCTAATGAACTTTGGGCAGAGTGACAGAATTTTCCCTTAGCTTTTCTAAATGAGGAACATGAATACAGCCCCAAATCCTCATATCCTACACTCAAAACTAGTGGTTTGTAATAAACAAAAGCTTCCAATAAAATATGATAAAATGGTTGCTTTGCTAAATGATAGATTATGTGTTATTTTCCCTTAGTTTTATTTAAAAATCATATCTTATTTGCTTCAGTTTGGGTTAATTCAATATTTTGCTTGAATGGACACAAAATTGAATTCACTTTGCATATACAGACTGGGAATATGAAAATGATCTTTTCAGTGCTCAGATATTTCCAAATGTTCTGCTTTCCACTTTGCTTCAAAATAAAAAATGTCTCCTTCTTCAGAAATAGCAGAGTTCTCCCCCCACCCCCTCACTCTACAGAGACATTGTTGTGTCTTAAATAGAAGGGAAGAAAAAAAGTCCACATGAATCTTTGATGTAAATGTTATTCACACATTGGAATTCTATAAACTATTCATATGTTTCCTTTCAAAGTTTTTTACTTATGATATTCTGTAAAGCATATTTTTAAGCATTAGAAATTGGATCTATTAATTATAATAATACATTTTACCTATAAAAGAATGAGAAATATATATATGTATATAAACATATTTCCCCTGAAGCTAATATAAAAATTAAATTAGTGATACTTTGAATCTGCCAAGATGGGATTAGATGTGAAAGAGATTTATAGGACAAAACACTTTTGCAATATGAGGGGAGGAAGCAGGAATAGGCCGGGAGAGGCTTCAGTCACTATAAGCTTCTGACCCTTATGAAAGAAAGGAGAGAAGGAAGATTGGGTAAAAGAGTCACAGACAGAGGCCCAATTCTGAACATGTTTTGGCCCGGCCAATGCAATATTCCCAAGCCGGATGTGCGCTCCTATAATGATCAGGAACAGGCTTCAGTAGCACCTTGCTCTGCTCAGTCATTAGCCAGGAAAAGCTGTGGGAAGGTGGCTTTGGAGCATATGCAGTGGTAGATACAGAGAGGAATCCTCTAGAGTTGTCAGTCAACTGTGTTTCCCCACCAGGTGAGATCTGCTTGGCACAGTTTTATGGCAGCAGCAAGCCTCGACTTCCCATTTTATACTAAAGTAAATGTTTGTTTTTGAATGAAGATTAGAGGGTCACCTAGATTTGATAAGCCAATCGTGAGAAAATGATCTATGTAACATTTACATTACATTTGACTTTCCATCAAGATGTGTCATTAAATATATCCTAAAATGGCTTTTTCAACTGAAATCTTAACAGCAAGTTTTTTGTTTTTGTTTTTTTGTTTTGTTTTAACCTCAAATGCAGATCTTTCTTTAAGTCCTTAATCAAATTCATTAAAAATGTATACTGTAAATCCCTGATCTCAAATCCTGGTTTTATCATTTAGTGGATTATCTAGTTTTCCCTGGTAAGGATCTTCATATATTTCTAAAATAAACATTGCATTCTGTCATGTATATCAGTTAGGATGGGCTATACTGTACGGCAGTAATAACCTCCAAATCTTAAAAAACTTCAGTCTAATATAGGTCAGCAAGGGGGCTTAGTCACCTTTGGAGACAGCTGATGAAAGCTCCATCATGACTCATGCTAACACAGCTCTTAAAAGCCTCTTTAGGGATCCTGCATAAATCCCTTATGCTCAAGTGCCATTGGACAAACAAGTGAGCCCCATCTAAATATAAGGAGGGTAGGATGATGCCATCTTATTAATGCCAAAGAGGGAGAACAACTGAAGTATTTATGAGCAGCTCTAATGTTTATATCATTGATAAAATGTTTATTTACAATAGTGCCAGTTATAGAACCCAGAAGTATACTATTTTTTTCTTTTAAAATACCATATATCCATTAAGTAACCATTGTAGGTCTATTTACTTAACCAACTACAAAACACCTAATACTTCTATCTGGTTTGATTTTATTTTTTTTAATTTTGTGTATCAGAAATTCATGAGACTTTACCAAATTTTATAAAATCAGTAAGCTTAAAGCTAATAGCATTTAATTATTTTAAAAGAAAGCAGTCATGAGGCTTAGGGAATATAATAAATGCTATCATTAAATGACTTCCAGATCCCTTCCAAAGTTTTCAAAATCCTAATATTCAAGTGGCTTCACTGTTCAGTATCACTGTAACTTCGGGCAAAGTACTCAACCTATCTGTGCCTCAGCTTTCTCGTTTATTCAATGGGGAATGGTAAAAATCCTTTATCACATGATTGACATGAGAATTTATTGGGTAATGTGTATAAATCTCTTAGTGTGGGTCTATATGAGATATGTTTGAAAGTGTTAGCTATAATGTTCTATGAAAATGGGAACATGCCACATACATTATTTTGCAAACTTCTCTTTTGTCCAAAAGGGTATAGTAGATAAAACTTCAGGTTAATACATGCAGATTAACTTATCTTTTTAATAATGACAAAATCCCAATTGTATGGGCCCAAAAATTACTCTACCAATTCCCTATTAAAGACATCCCCATTTTGTTTTGCTTTCTTTTGCCACCATAAACAATGCTGTAAAAACATTATTGTATATTCAGCTTTACATATCAATGTATTTACTTTTGTAGGATTGATTCTCAAGTCACACTGCTGGGTCTTAGGACACGTACACTTTTGAGACTAGTATATATCTGCATTTTATTTTCTCTAAGTGTAACAACCTACAATTGCACCTCAGTGTACAATATTTTCCAGGTTTCTAAAAATCTGTTAAGAAATATTTTTTACTCTTATAGATCAGAGGTTTCTAAAATTTCTGCATTTGTGTATTTAATGAAGCAATATTGTAGTTATGCCAGTTGAAGACCATATAACTTTATAAAATAAACAATTAAATTACAAATATACTTGTTATAATATCAGCAGACCTAATCAAAACTTGTTTGAATATAAAGAAATGAAGTAAACAAAAAAATTGTCATTAATATTAGCTATAACCGACTATATACTTACTGAAATTTGGTGAAGTTCACTCGTTTACTGACTTGATACAAACAGTTATTTGATTCAGGATCATAAAATTTTCTCTACTTTACGTTTTTTTATATCTATGGTACACAGTTAAATCATTATTCAAAGTGAATATCTTATAAAATAACTAATATAAAAATAAAACCTACATAAACAACATATATTTCTATTTTATATCCAGCAAATTGTTAAAAGGACAATTCTCATTCAGTCAAAACTGTGTCCCAGAGAAAAATCGGCCCAGCTGGCTACAGGAATTTTGCTATTAAAATTTTTTCCGCTTCTGATTTCCAGATGAAAATCATACTGAAAATTTTTAAATACGATACATTTCTATGTCTAACAAAGAAATATGTGCTTAACTTTAGTCCATTCACAGGTATGTAACTAAATTTTGTGGACAAAAGAAACACATCAACTTCACAATGAATTACATATTATATTATATATATGTATGTGTATATATATATCAGAATACATGATTAGGTACTATCATTTTGTTGTTTTTTTTTAACATCTTTATTGGAGTATAATTGCTTTACAATGGTGTGTTAGTTTCTGCTTTATAACAAAGCGATTCAGTTATACATATACACATGGCCCCATATCTCTTCCCTCTTGCGTCTCCCTTCCTCCCACCCTCCCTATCCCACCCCTCTAGGTGGTCACAAAGCACCAAGCTGATCTCCCTGTGCTATGCAGCTGCTTCCCACTAGTGATCTATTTTACGTTTGCTAGTGTATATATGTCCATGCCACTCTCTCACTTTGTCCCAGCTTACCCTTCCCCATCCCCGTGTCCTCAAGTCCATTCTCTAGTAGGTCTGCATCTTTATTTCCATCTTGCCCCTAGGTTCTTCATGACCACTTTTTTTTTCTTTTTTTTTTTATTCCATATATGTGTGTTAGCATACGGTATTTGTTTTTCTCTTTCTGACATACTTCACTCTGTATGACAGACTCTAGGACCATCCACCTCACTACAAATAACTCAATTTCGTTTTTTTTATGGCTGAGTAATATTCCATTGTATATATGTGCCACATCTTCTTTATCCATTCATCTGTTGATGGACACTTAGGTTGCTTCCATGTCCTGGCTATTGTAAATAGAGCTGCAATGAACATTTTGGTACATGACTCTTTTTGAATTATGGTTTTCTCCTGGTATATGCCCAGTAGTGGGATTGCTGGGTCGTATGGTAATTCTATTTTTGGTTTTTTAAGGAACCTCCATACTGTTCTCCATAGTGGCTGTATCAATTTACATTCCCACCAACAGTGCAAGAGGGTTCCCTTTTCTCCACACCCTCTCCAGCATATATTGTGTGCAGGTTTTTTCATGATGGCTATTCTGGCCGGTGTGAGATGATATCTCATTGTAGTTTTGATTTGCATTTCTCTGATGATTAATGATGTTGAGCATTCATTCATGTGTTGGTTGACAATCTGTTTATCTTCTTTGGAGAAATGTCTATTTAAGTCTTTTGCCCATTTTTGGATTGGGTTGTTTCTTTTTTTGATATTGAGCTGCATGAGCTAATTGTAAATTTTGGAGATTAATCCTTTGTCAGTTGCTTCATTTACAAATATTTTCTCCCATTCTGAGGGCTGTCTTTTTGTCTTGTTTATGGTTTCCTTTGCTGTGCAAAAGCTTTTAAGTTTCATTAGGTCCCATTTGTTTATTTTTATTTTTATTTCCATTTCTCTTGGAGGTGGGTCAAAAAGGATCTTGCTGTAATTTATGTCATAGCATGTCTGCCTATGTTTTCCTTTAAGCATTTGATAGTGTCTGGCCTTACATTTAGGTCTTTAATCCATTTTTAGTTTATTTTTGTGTATGGTGTTAGGGCGTGTTCTAATTTCATTCTTTTACATGTAGCTGTCCAGTTTTCCCAGCACCACTTATTGAGGAGGCTGTCTTTTCTCCCCTGTATCTTCTTGACTCCTTTATCAAAGAGAAGGTGACCATATGTGCGTGGGTATATCGCTGGGCTTTCTATCCTGTTCCATTGATCTATATTTCTGTTTTTGTGCCAGTGCCATACTGTCTTGATTACTGTAGCTTTGTAGTATAGTCCGAAGTCAGAGAGCCTGATTTCTCCAGCTCCATTGTCTTTTCTCAAGATTACTTTGGCTATTCGGGGTCTTTTGTGTTTCCATACACATTGTGAAATTTTTTGTTCTAGCTCTGTGAAAAATGCCAGTGGTAGTTTGATAGGGATTGCATTGAATCTGTAGATTGCTTTGGGTGGTAGAGTCATTTTTACAATGTTGATTCTTCCAATCCAAGGACATGGTATAACTCACCATCTATTTCTGTCATCTTTAATTTCTTTCATCAGTGGCTTATAATTTTCTGCATACAGGTCTTTTGTCTCCTTAGGCAGGCTTATTCCTAGATATTTTATTCTTTTGCTGCAATGGTAAATGGGAGTGTTTTCTTAATTTTACTTTCAGATTTTTCATCATTAGTGTATAGGAATGCAAGAGATATCTGTGCACCAATTTTGTATCCTGCTACTTTGCCACCTGCATTGATTAGCTCTAGTAGTTTTCTGGTAGCATCTTTAGGATTCTCTATGTATAGTATCATGTCATCTGCAAACAGGGGCAGCTTTACTTCTTCTCTTCTGATTTGGATTCCTTTTATTTCTTTTTCTTCTCTGATTACTGTGGCTAAAACTTCAGAAACTATGTTGAATAATAGTGGTGAGAGTGGGGACCCTTGTCTTGTTCCTGATCTTAGTGGATATGGTTTCAGTTTTTCACCGTTGAGGACGATGTTGGCTGTGAGTTTGTCATATATGGCCTTTATTATGTTGAGGAAAGTTCCCTCTATGCCTACTTTCTGTAGGGTTTCTATAATAAATGAGTGTTGAATTTTGTCAAAAGCTTTCTCTGCATCTATTGAGATGATCATATGGTTTTTCTCTTTCAGTTTGTTAATATGGTGTATCACATTGATTGATTTGGGTGTATTGAAGATTCCTTGCATTCCTGGGATAAACCCCACTTGATCATGGTGTATGATCCTTATAATGTGCTGTTGGATACTGTTTGCTAGTGTTTTGTTGAGGATTTTTGCATCTATGTTCATCAGAGATATGGGCCTGTGGTTTTCTTTCTTTGTGACATCTTTGTCTGGTTTTGGTATCAGGGTGATGGTGGTGTTGTAGAATGAGTTTGGGAGTGTTCCTCCCTCTGATATATTTTGGAAGGGTTTCAGAAGGATAGGTCTTAGCCCTTCTCTAAGTGTTTGATAGAATTCGCCTGTGAAGCCATGTGGTCCTGGGCTTTTGTTTGTTGGAAGATTTTTAATCACAGTTTCAATTTCAGTGCTTGTGATTGGTCTGTTAATATTTTCTATTTCTTCCTAGTTCAGTCTCACAAGGTTGTGCATTTCTAAGAATTTCTCCATTTCTTCCAGGTTGTCCATTTTATTGGCATAGAGTTGTTTGTAGTAATCTCTCATGATCCTTTGTATTTCTGCAGTATCAGTTGTTACTTCTCCTTTTTCATTTCTAATTCTATTGATTTGAGGCTTCTCCCTTTTTTTCTTGATGAGTCTGGCTAATGGTTTATCAATTTTGTTTATCTTCTCAAAGAACCAGGTTTTAGTTTTATTGATCTTTGCTATCAATTCCTTCATTTCTTTTTCATTTATTTCTGATCTGATCTTTATGATTTCTTTCCTTCTGCTAGCTTTGGATTTTTTTTGTTCTTCTTTCTCTAATTGCTTTAGGTGTAAGGTTAGGTTGCTTATTTGTGATGTTTCTTGTTTCTTAAGGTAGGATTGTATTGCTATAAACTTCCCTCTTAGAACTGCTTTTGTTGCATCCCATAGGTTGTGGGTCATCGTGTTTTCATTGTCATTTGTTTCTAGGTATTTTTTGATTTCCTCCTTGACTTCTTCAGTGATCTCTTGGTTATTAAGTACTGTATTGTTTAGCCTCCATGTGTTTGTATTTTTTACAGATTTTTTTCTGTAATTGATATGTAGTTTCGTAGTGTTGTGGTCGGAAAAGATACTTGATACGATTTCAGTTTTCTTAAATTTACCAGCGCTTGATTTGTGACCCAAGATATGATGTATCCTGGACAATGTTCCATGAGCACTTGAGAAGAAGGTTTATTCTGTTGTTTTTGGATGGCATGTCCTGTATATATCAATTAAGTCCACCTTGTTTAATGTATCATTTAAAGCTTGTGTTTCCTTATTTGTTTTCATTTTGGATGACCTGACCATTGGTGAAACTAGGGTGTTAAAGTCCCCTACTATGATTGTGTTACTGTCGATTTCCCCTTTTATGGGTATTAGTATTTGCCTTATGTATTGAGGTGCTCCTATGTTGGATGCATAAATATTTACAATTGTTATATCTTCTTGTTGGATTGATCCCTTCATCATTATGTAGTGTCCTTCTTTGTCTCCTGTGATAGTCTTTATTTTAAAGTCTATTTTGTCTGATATGAGAACTGCTACTCCAGCTTTCTTTTGATTTCCATTTACATGGAATATCTTTTTCCATCCCCTCACTTTCAGCCTGTATGTGTTCCTAGGTCTGAAGTGGGTCTCTTGTAGACAGCATATATACGGGTCTTCTTTTTCTATCCATTCAGCCAGTCTATGTCTTTTAGTTGGAGCATTTAATCCATTTACATTTAAGGTAATTTTTGATATGTATGTTCCTATTACCATTTTCTTAATTGTTTTGGGTTTGTTATTGTAGGCCTTTTCCTTCTCTTGTGTTTCCTGCCTAGAGAAGTTCCTTTAGCATTTGTTGTAAAGCCGGTTTGGTGGTGCTGAATTCTCTTATCTTTTCCTTGTCTGTAAAGTTTCTAATTTCTCCGTCAAATCTGAATGAGATCCTTGTTGTGTAGAGTAATCTTGGTTGTAGGTTTTTCTCCTTCATCACTTTAAATATGTCCTGCTACTCCCTTCTGGCTTGCAGAGTTTCTGCTGAAAGATCAGCTGTTAACCTTATGGGGATTCCCTTGTGTGTTATTTGTTGTTTTTCTCTTGCTGCTTTTAATATTTTTTCTTTGTATTTAATTTTTGATAGTTTGACTAATATGTGTCTTCATGTGTTTCTCCTTGGATTTATCCTGTATGGGACTCTCTGTTCTCTAATCTGGACTTGATTAACTATTTCCTTTGCCATATTAGGGAAGTTTTCAACTATAATCTCTTCAAATATATTCTCAGTCCCTTACTTTTTCCTTCTTCATCTGGGACCCCTATAATTTGAATGTTGGTGCATTTAATGTTGTCCCAGAAGTCTCTGACACTGTCCTCAATTCTTTTCATTCTTTTTTCCTTATTCTGCCCTGCAGTAGTTATTTCCACTATTTTGTCTTCCAGGTCACTTATCCGTTCTTCTGCCTCAGTTATTCTGCTATTGATCCCTTCTAGAGAACTTTTAATTTCATTTATTGTGTTGTTCATCACTGTTTGTTTGCTCTTTACTTCCTCTAGGTCTTTGTTAAACGTTTCTTGTGTTTTCTCCATTCTGTTTTCAAGTTTTTGGATCATCTTTACTATCATTGTTCTGAATTATTTTTCAGGTAGACTGCCTGTTTCCTCTTCATGTGTTAGGTCTGGTGGGTTTTTGCCTTGCTCCTTCATCTGCTATGTGTTTCTCTCTCTTCTCATTTTGCTTATCTTACTGTGTTTTGGGTCTCCTTTTCACAGGCTGCAGGTTCGGAGTTCCCATTGTTTTTGGTGTGTGTCCCCAGTGTCTGTGGTTGGTTCCGTGGGTTGTGTAGGCTTCCTGGTGGAGGGGACGAGTGCCTGTGTTCTGGTGGATGAGGCTGGATCTTGTCTTTCTGGTGAGCAGGTCCATGTCTGATGGTGTGTTTTGGGGTGTCTGTGGCCTTTTTATGATTTTAGGCAGCCTCTCTGCTAATGGATGGGGTTGTGTTCCTGTCTTGTTAGTTGTTTGGCATAGGGTGTCCAGCACTGTAGCTTGCTGGTCATTGAGTGGAGCTCGGTCTTGGCGTTTAGATGGAGATCTCTGGGAGATTTTCACCGTTTGATATTACATGGAGCTGAGAGGTCTCTTGTGGAACAGTGTCCTGAACTTGGCTCTCTCACCTCAGAGGCACAGCCCTGACCCCTGGCTGGAACACCAAGAGCCTGTCATCCACACAGCTGGCCCACAGTCCCCAGGACTGTTGTGGCTTCATCTGCTGGGGCCCGTCCAGAGCCAGCAGCCTCAATGAGGCTGCCCTCCCCTCGGGCTCCAGGGCACTTCAGTGACAGTGGAGGGAAGAGACCCTGAGCCAGGAGTTCCAGCTCTGCAGAAACGTGGGCTCCATTCTGAGCTCAGTGGGTGAGACCACCTGTATTTTTTACAATTTGTTTATTATAAGCAAGATTTTTTTTATACATATAAGCAATGAAAATACACAAAAGTTGCTCTACAAAGAAAAGTAGTTTCCAGAATCCTCTTTCTCACCTTGGCCATTCTTTTTCTTTCAAATGCTTCTAGCTGTCATCTTGGTTATCAGAACTTTGATCTTTGGCTCAGTACTCAAATAACTCAAAACGGTTTTTTTTCCTCCCATAGCAAGAAAGTAGTAGCAGTTGGCTAGCCCACACTCTCTCCACAATAGGGGACTCTATCAGAAGAGAGCTCACAAAAGCAACTTGTTTATTAAAACATAAAATTGATTGATGCTACTGAATCAATACTTGACATTATTCATTTTCAATTGCTTGTAGATGTGATTAAAATGGATTCGAGACCTAAATTTATAGACCGGACACTATAAAACTCTTAGAGGAAAACATAGGAAGAACACTCTTTGACATAAATCCCAGAAAGATCTTTTTTGATCTACCTCCTAGAGTAATGGAAATAAAAACAAAAATAAACAAATGGGACCTCATGAAACTTAAAAGCTTTTGCACAGCAAAGGAAACCATAAACAAGGCGAAAACGCTCAGAATGGGAGAAAATATGTGCAAACGAACCAACAGACAAAGGATTTATCTCCAAAATATATAAACAGCTCATGCAGCTCAATATTAAAGAAACAAACAACCCAATCCAAAAGTGGGCAGAAGACCTAAATAGACATGTCTCCAAAGAAGACATATAGATGGCCAAGAAGCACATGAAAAGCTGCTCAACATCACTAATTATTAGAGAAATGCAAATCAAAACTACAATGAGGTATCACCTCACACCAGTTAGAATGGGCATCATCAGAAAATCTACAAACAACAAATGCTGGAGAGGGTGTGGAGAAAAGGGAACCCTCTTGCACTGTTGGTGGGAATGTAAATTGATACAGCCACTATGGAGAACAGTATGGAGGTGCCTTAATAAACCAAAAATACAATTACCATATGATCCAGCAATCCCACTACTGGGCATATATCCAGAGAAAACCATAATTAAAAAAGACACATGCACCCCAATGTTCATTGCAGCACTGTTTACAATAGCCAGGTCATGGAAGCAAGCTAAACGCCCATCGACAGACGAATGGATAAAGAATTTGTGGTACGTATTTACAGTGGAATATTACTCAGCCATAAAAAGGAACGAAATTGAGTCATTTGTTGAAACAGGATGGATCTAGAGACTGTCATGCAGAGTGAAGTAAGTCAGGAAGGGAAAAACAAATATTGTATATTAACGCATGTATGTGGAACCTAGAAAAATGTTATAGATGAACCGGTTTGCAGGGCAGAAGTTGAGACACAGATGTAGAGAACAAACGTATGGACACCAAGGGGCGAAAGCCACGGCGGGGTGGGGATGGTGGTGTGCTGAATTGGGCGTTGGGATTGACATGTATACACTGATGTGTATAAAAGTGATGACTAATAACCTGCTGTATTAAAAAATAAATAAAATAAAATTCAGAAATTCAAAAAAAAAATGACTATACTACCCAAAGCAATCTAGAGATTCAATGCAATCCCTATAAAACTACCAAAGGCATTTTTCACAGAACTAGAACAAAACATTTCACAATTTGTATGGAAACACAGAAGACCCCAAATAGCCAAAGCAATCTTGAGAAAGAAGAATGGAGCTGGAGCAATCAGGCTCCCTGACTTTAGACTATACTACAAAGCTACAGTAATCAAGACATTATGCTACTGGCACAAAAACAGAAATATAGATCAATGGAACAGGATAGAAAGCCCAGAGATAAGCCCACACACCTATGGTCACCTTATCTTTGATAAAGGAGGCAAGAATATACAATGGAGACAAGACAGCCGCTCCAATAAGTGGTGCTGGGAAAACTGGACAGCTACATGTAAAAGAATGAAATTAGAACACTCCCTAACACCATACAAAAAAATAAACTCAAAATGGATTAAAGACCTAAATGTGAGGCCTGGCACTATTAAAGTCTTAGAAGAAAACCTAGGCGGAACACTCTATGACATAAATCACAGCAAGAAACTTTTTGACCCACATCCTAGAGAAATAGAAATAAAAACAAGAATAAACAAATGGGACCTAATGAAACTTAAAAACTTTTGCCAGCAAAGGAAACCATAAACAAGACAAAAAGACAACCCTCAGAATGGGAGAAAATATTTTCAAATGAAGCAACTGACAAAGGATTAATCTCCAAAATATACAAGCAGCTCATGCAGCTCCATATCAAAAAAACAAACAACCCAATCCAAAAATGGGTAGAAGACCTAAACAGACATTTCTCCAAAGAAGATATACAGATTGCCAACAAACACATGAAAGGATGCCCAACATCACTAATCATTAGAGAAATTCAAATCAAAACCACAATGGCCAGAATAGCCATCATCAAAAAATCTACAAACAATAAATGCTGGAGAGGGTGTGGATAAAAGGGAACCCTCTTGCACTGTTGGTGGGAATGTAAATTGATACAGCCACTATGGAGAACAGTTTGGAGGTTCCTTAAAAAACTAAAAATAGGGCTTCCCTGGTGGCGCAGTGGTTGAGAGTCTGCCTGCCAATGCAGGGGACACGGGTTCGAGCCCTGGTCTGGGAGGATCCCGCATGCCGCGGAGCGACTGGGCCCGTGAGCCACAATTACTGAGCCTGCGCGTCTGGAGCCTGTGCTCCGCAACAAGAGAGGCCGCGACAGTGAGAGGCCCGCGCACCGCGATGAGGAGTGGCCCCCGCTTGCCGCGACTGGAGGGGGCCCTAGCGCAGAGATGAAGACCCAACACAGCCAAAAATAAATACATAAATAAAAATTAAAAAAAAAAAATTAAAAAAAAAAACTAAAAATAGAACTACCATATGACCCAGCAATCCCACTCCTGCACATATACCCTGAGAATACCATAATTCAAAAAGAGTCATGTACCAGAATGTTCATTGCAGCGCTATTTACAACAGCCAGGACATGGAAGCAACCTAAGTGTCCATCAACAGATGAATGGATAAAGAAGAGTGGCACATATATACAATGGAATATTACTCAGCCATAAAAAGGAACGAAACTGAGTTATCTGTAGTGAGGTGGATGGACCTAGAGTCTGTCATACAGAGTGAAGTAAGTCAGAAAGAGAAAAACAAATACTGTATGCTAACACATATATATGGTATCTAAAAAAAATGGTTCTAAAGATCCGAGGGGCAGGACAGGAATAAAGGCACAGACATAGAGAATGAACTTGAGGACACGGGAAGGGGGAAGGGTAAGCTGGGAAGAAGTGAGAGACTGGCACTGACATATATACACTACCAAATGTAAAATAGATAGATAGTGGGAAGCAGCCGCATAGTACAGGGATTTCACCTCCGTGCTTTGTGACCACCTAGAGGGGTGGGATAGGGAGGGTGGGAGGGAGATGCAAGAGGGAGGGGATATGGAGATATGTGTATATGTATAGCTGATTCACTTTGTTATACAGCAGACAGTAACACAACAATGTAAAGCAGTTGTACTCCAATAAAGATGTTAAAAAATAAACACAATATGAAAATAGTGAAAATTTGATTATTGATCACTGAACACTAATAGCTAATGATAATATTTCCTGACAGTAATGGTCTCAAAATCACGGAAAATGCATACATGAGGACTAAAGGGCTAAATAATGAGGGCTAAAGGGCTAAATAATGAAAACTAAAGGGCAGACATTATAATAAGAACAGGGATTATCCAAAATCTTTGGAGAAGGTTTTAACCCACGTTTTTCAATCTTCCTATGAACAGCTTTAGGATGATACTGAATATAGAGTAGAAATTCCCTTGGGAGTTTAGGTAAGTCGAAATCTATTAGTTTGTTCAGTTGGCCCTATTTTCCTAGATAAATCACTTGTAATATCACCACATACATCCTGCTTAAGAGAATCTTGACTAGAAATTAAAGTGCTACAAATACTCTTGGTATGTTTAAGGTAAAATTATCTGGGCATGTACTGTTATGGACATGATCTTAGGATGAAAATGGGCTTTTTAAACACAGCTATGTTGAATCACATTCTGTACTAAAGGAAATTATTACCGTTTTCTTTCTTCTCATTTGCTACCTGTGCACAATGACATTTTCTTTTTTTTTTTTTTTTTTTTTCTGTTGTACAATGACATTTTCTTAATGACAGAATCAAAGCCAAAACTGACCTGATGAGAACATCTATTCCCAGTTTCCATAGAAATCTACTTCATCAAATCCCTGAGTGGAAAAAATGAACCTCCAAGATTTAAGAAAGCGTTCAGGTACTTCCCTGGTGGTCCAGTGGTTGAGACACTGTGCTTTCAACACAGGGGGTTCGGGGTTAGATCCCTGGTCAGGGAACTAAGATGCCACATGCTGCACAGTGCGGCCAAAAAATATATAAAATAAAATAAAGTAAGTTAAAAAAGGAAAGCATCCAATTTAAGAGCCGAAATAATTTTTTTCCAAGTGCATTAGTTTTCAGTGCAAAATATACTTGAAAGCAGTTATCAGTTCAACTTCCCTTGAGCTGTTAGCCGTAACATTAAAGAAAATGTCTGACAATAAACGTATTGAACTTCGTAGGCATAATATTTTAAAATTTCTTAAAGCAGAATTTAGTTTAGATCCTCAAAATGTAAAGTGCCTCATTTTAAAGTGTTTTTAAGTAAAAATGTGTATCTTCCATAATTTAGGTATAGCATTTGTCAACTTTTGGATGTAAAATAAGTCATTTCATTGTCTTTTTAATGGGAGTTTAATACTTGACATGGGACAATCAGTTACCTATTGAACCAGGTTCCCTGAACCTAAGAGAAATTAGACAGCAAATACTTGAAAATCTAGAAGCTTTCTATACTAAAAATGAGTTTGTTTTCTCTACTTTATCTCAGGAATGGAAAGGAATGAAACGAAATACCCCTAAAATAAAGGGAGATCAATTCAATGTATAACACAGTTCCATTCCAAATAACTGTATCTCATTGTTCCTTGGCAGAGTGAAGGCTATACTGTGTATATGTGGGGATGATATTTCTTGAGAACAGAAGGACAGCCCTGCCATATCCTGACATTTTAAATTTCTAGGTTTCATTTATGATTTTATGAAATCTTAATGCCGTTTACTCCTCACTTTATAATCAGACATTCCCTGTATAAACTGACAAAATTCAACCCACTTCACAGCCAATTTACATTAAAGAGAAGAAAAACTTATTAGGACAACTGGTCTGCCTTATATATGTGAAGAGACTGAGGCATGAGAATGTTATACTCTTACGTGATGCTTTTTCTTTTAATAACAGAATTACTTATCACTTTCTGGCTTCCAAGTATGGATATCAAACAATTATGCTTCTCACAGCGTGTCACAAGTTCTGTTTGAAGTCAGAAACAAATACACACAGAATTAAGCTTTTTCAGGTTAAAATTTGGGGTGCATCATAGATTGGTTTTGCAACTTTGTTTCACTTCAAATGAACAAGTTGTTATATCTGTTTATCAGTCTATATCTTTATATACACATGTGTGTATAAATAGAGGGGTTTATTAAAAAGCATTGATTTACATAATTATGGAGGCTGGCTAAGCAAGTTAAACATCCCTAGAGCTGCCAGTGAGGATGGGAAAATCTGGAGCAGGCTGAAACCCCATGGGCATGAGCTGAAACCCATTTTCCACACGTGAGAAGGAAGATCCAGAGGAAAAGGCAAGCAATTTTGATGTGGATGGAACTTTTTACCTTTATTGTTTTTGAGGTTCCTTGGGTTTACACATTCATCACAACTTACGACATTGTACAGATTAAATGGGTGCAGTTTATCAATAAATTTGGTTAAAAGAGATATTAAGGGTTTCCCTGGTGGTGCAGTGGTTGAGAATCTGCCTGCCAATGCAGGGGACACGGGTTCGAGCCCTGGTCTGGGAAGATCCCACATGCCGCGGAGCAACTAGGCCCGTGAGCCACAACTACTGAGCCTGCGCGTCTGGAGCCTGTGCTCCAGGAGAGGCCGCGACAGTGAGGCCCGCGCACCGCGATGAAAAGTGGGCCCCGCTCGCCGCAACTAGAGAAAGCCCTTGCACAGAAACGAAGACCCAATACAGCCATAAATAAATAAATAAATAAATAGCGTTCCCTTAAAAAACAAAAAAAAAAAGTCCACTTGTGTTGCTTAAAAAAAAAAGTAAAATTAATAAAGTAATCTATAGTGTTAAAAAAAAGATATTAAGTGCAATAGAAGCATTTCTTAACAGTGTAAAGTTTTCTAGTTTTTAGTTATTTTAATAAGATCTATTTTTAATGTTGTCCACATATTGACTATGAGTATTTATTTGACATCCTAAATGGAATTAAGAACTGAAGTATCCATCCAAAGCATCTACCTCCCTGGTTTCCTCTTCCTTTTGTAACTAACTACTCTACTTTTCAATTAAGATTTATCAACTTCAAGAAGATTATATTACATTGGAGATTAAATTACAGTTATATATTAAAAAACATTTCAATAATTTTTTTAACTTGATATATTTATTAAGACAAATACTTCATTTGGAAGTAGAAGAAGTAGTTTTGTCTATTTTCAAATTTCTCCTCTCACTCGTTTTCCAAAATTTATGTTTTCAGACTTCTACTTTATGTGATACAATGAAATTATTCTTTACTGAATATTCTATTTATTTTTTTGAAAATAGACTTAGAGACTTATGTGATATATATATATATGTATATAGTACATATTATATATATTATATTTTTTAAAGAGCACGTCATCTTTTTTTAAATTTAAGGATCTCCTGGTCTAATTTCCTATCTGTGAGTACTTTCTTCAATTCAGAAGATTCTATACAGAGAAATACACTAAACCTGTAACAACCATGATCCTAGACTTAAAGGATCATGTCATATGCAGAATAGTTATGAAGAATAATAACAAATTATGATCCAAGGGAATGATGTCTAAGTGCTTGCTAGAGGTACAAGTGATACAAAAGGGAGGGAGGGGTATAATGACATTAATTATTTCTCCAGGAAAGGAAATCCAATTGAATATAAGCACTAGGTAGTAATTTATTTAGTCAAAGCCACCACATAGTAAAATCAATGATGCAAAAAATTAACATCAAGAAACGAACAGAGTTATCACATTAGATGAAATTCAGAGTCATGACTCATCGGTTTATAATTTGAGTTATATGTTCATTACCTTCAATTTGTATAATTCTTAAACACAAATTCTTGAATACTTAAATATAATTCTTGTAGAGGTCAATACAAATTACAAGATAAAACTGTATTCATTGTGAGGGGAAATAGATCCTGCCTCTTGATGAGAAGATGAGTATGCATTTACAGGGATGGGAGGAATTGCTGGTATCCAGTTTTTTAGGAAGCGTGTCACCGATACTTCTATTCCCCTTTATTCTAGAATATAGAACATTTCTCAGCTTCTCTGAACAATTAAAATGTTTTATTCATTTTTGTTTATTTATATATTTATTTTATTTTCCACTCATTAAAGCATTCATTTAAATACAGACTGCTAAGTACTATTATTCTAAGTTTTAAATTTTGCTTCAAATCTGCCCTCTCCTTTTTAATTTATTTTTAAAAATCATTTGTGCTATTGCAAAAGCATCCCATCAATCTTGTGTTCCTCTAGCACATCATTCCTTCGGCACAATATTCCTCATTGCTTCCGGAATTGTTTTCTGAAACAAAGATTTGATCAATCATTTATCATTTTATTTTACAGTGTTTCTTGGCCTAAGTTCAAACGCCCTTGTGTATCACAAATTCTCTTTATAAATCTACTTCCAGATGGCTTTTCCACCTTTACTTACCACTAGGAAGTCCTTAACACTCTACCTGCCAGCTCCAAAACACTACTTTTCATTTCTTATACTACATCAAAATCTACATGACTCCTTGACAGATTATCAACTATAGAATCTTTCTGAAAAACCCTTATCTTTGCCTTTCGACATGTCAATGCTTTAAATCATAGCTCAATTTTGCTTAGTCAGAGATAGGTATTTCCTAATCTCTACCCCTGGCAGGCTTGCACAAATGTCTTCTATGCTTACATGTACCTTGGATTTGTCACTATCAAACTGTTTATTGTGCTATACAGTAACTTTAAATTTACCTTTCTCTCTCCATCCAACTTTTGAGCTCCATTAGGTCACACACTGACCAGTACTGAGCAGTGTACGTTACATAGAAAGCATTCAATCTATGTCTGTTTGCTAATGAATATTTGACTAGTTTCATTTTAAAAGTCCATAATATATTTAAGAACATATTTCACATTGAATATACGTTCATTATATTAGTCATGATTTTTTTTGTATCTTTCAATCAAAATATACTAGTAATATATAAAAGCTATACAATATGTAAAGAAATTCTACTGAAATCTTACTCATAGATTGAGAAAATATCAACATGATGTTCTTAGTTATGTTTCTTCTGCAAACAAGTTAAATAGAATATCCTCTAATGGAAATTTTAACTCTACAAACCAATGATGGTACCCTAGGAGTGTAACTTCTGTACTTCAACAGAAGAAATAATCACTTTTTTCTTAAGATTTTGTTTTTGTCTTTTCAAGCAGCTGTTATTGAGCTCACTGGACTGCAAAATGCAGTCTTCATTTCACTGCCAAGCTATTCATCTGAACAAGAGTGAGAAGAGTGGTGTGCTAATTTCTTGATAGCCCAACTGCTTTGTCAAAAAGTGGAAAGTACTGCCAAATTTGCTTTACAAAATAAAATATGTTTAGCACTGATCTGCTGCTAGAGAAAATAATTTGTTTTCACAAATATTTATGTTTTAGCAGGTCTCAAAAGGAAAAGTAGCTTATTCTCCCCTCCAAAAAAAAAAAAAAAACCACCACAAAGTCTATAATATTCTTTTGTCACCTGTCTTCTGTTTTACCTTTAAAGTAAATCTTCATTACAGGCCATTAGCACTCTGGAATTGGATCTTATGTTGGGCTCTGCAAAAACTGGAATTGACCCATGACCCTTGATAGTAAAAGAGTAATGAGAAACACTGTGAATTTTAGAAAATGAAACCTCACAAAATTGGAAAACTGGCAAACCATTACATGGGAAATCAACAAAAAGAAATAGTCAAAGATGGTGAAAAGCAGACTATGAGGAAATAGGAAAGAAACTGGGAATCTAATCAAATTTTGAGAATTAAAATAGGGCCAGGAGTCAAAACTTGGAGTAATTTCCTAAATTGCTCTAAGATTGCATAGGTGCCACTTCTAGAGGAAATAAAACCTGTAACATGAGCTGGAAGAAAATTACAAAGGGCAGAAGACTGGCCTGGAAAATTGATGAAATACTAAATATCCACAAGTCTTGAATTTAATCAAAGAGAGACAAGTCTAGGTAACACTTTAAGAGCAAAATGACTTAGATAAATCAATCTTTCCTTTTAAAATTGAAATATAAGTAAAAGTATAATACCTGTAATTACCAGTGTATTTTCCATGGTGTGGACATGTTTTGGAAATTTGTCTATTGTGGAAAATACATATTTAATCTAACTGAACGAAGAGTTGAAACCTAAGTGTAATGTATATTTCTTCAAAGATTCCTAACAGTTTCTAAATTTGCACAATTATTTCAGCAAGTGTTCATAAAACATTCAGTGTATTAGTGATTTTAAGTCTAATTCGATCAAACTACAAATGTCTTCAAGAGAGCAACTTCTGTAATTCTTTCTGAAACAGAAAATGTCAAGAGAAACAAAGAGAATCTCTATATATAATGTCAGAGAAATTTTAAAGAATTTTTTTAAGAATTTTTCTTTAAGAATTTTTCCTCCGCTGCTGAGATCTGCCAACATTTATGGTGTAGCCAATGATACCCTCAAATTGCAAGCTCAGTCCTGTGAGTGTCCTGTGGTCAAGGAAGACCTAGACTCAGGAACCAGAAGGGTCTGACAATGGTGCTGTGGCCACCACTTCAGAACCCGTTAAGCCTGCTGAGAGTTTATGGACACTGGGTTACATAGGAAGCCATAGTCTTCAAGTAGTCCCCTATTTAGAGTGCATAAGAAGCATCTGGGGGGACCATTATAAATGCAGATCCCCAGGCCCGTCCTCCAGTTACTTTGATTCTATAGGTCTAGACTGGGACCCAGGGACCTGCTTATGTAAATAAGCCCCTCAAGTAACTTTAGTGGAGTCATCTAGTGATCATACTCATACTATGAAAAACACTAATAGTTCTTAATTGTCTATAAATTTTTAACTGTGTTTCTTAATGTCCCCACAAGTTATAAAACTTGTCATTTCCATAACATGTCTTCTCTGAAGGGAACTGAACATATCCTGTTGTGTCCATACCTATTCGGAATTGAATAAACCACCTAATACAAGATACTGCTATTTGTTTGATTTTTAACAGAGCTAGTGATTGAGTAATGACACATTCTTGCACTGTAGTTTTGTTTCTGAAGAAAATTTCATACATAAGAATGGCTGCATAAGTTAAAGCAAAATTTCATTTAAGAAGTGATAGTTGAGGATGAGATTCTGGACTGTTGATTACATTATCAAATATCACTGCCATTTTATATTCAATGCCATCATGATAGTAAATGTTATGCACAGGTATGCCAGTAAAATAACAATGTCAATCCTTGTCTAAGGCATTATCACTCCCAAAGTTATTCAGGGCCTGCTAGGTGGAGTTATAGATCTAGAGGAGAGAGTGAAGTAGAAGGAAGGTGATTGTCCATGAAAGAAAAGAGGGAAGAGGAACGGTAATGGGAGAGAGAGTGGCAGAAGGGAACTCAGGGTGGTGAGTTCCATAGTCAGAGAGTTATCATCTGTGCTAGATGACAATGATCCTGAAACTTCCTCAGGGTTTCATTTTATTTACTTATTTATTTATTTATTTAGTTGTGGCGGCGAGTGGGGGCTACTCTTTGTTGCAGTGCACGGGCTTCTCATTGCGATGGCTTCTCTTGTTGCAGAGCACCAGCTCTAGGCACGCAGGCTTCAGTAGTTGTGGCATGTGGGCTCAGTAGTTGTGGCTTGCAGGCTCTAGAGCGCAGGCTCAGCAGTTGTGGCGCACGGGCCTAGTTGCCCTGCGGCATGTGGGATCTTCCCAGACCAGGGGTCGAACCCGTGTCCCCTGCATTGGCAGGCGGATTCTTAACCACTGCGCCACCATGGAAGCTTCTACATTATGAAAGACCACACATTGTCTAGGGATTTCATGCATTTGGCCTGTCTACCAGTCTCATCTTTTTCAAATTTCATTGTCTTACATCAGTGCATCTCTAATGTGGAGGATGTGTCGTGGTCAAGTGATATCTCTCTGAAATAGTATATTGTCAACAATCTGCATGGCCCATGTCATGGTGGCCCATTATGTTTTATTATGAGATACATTTAGGTAGGACGAAAGATTCTCATTTCTTACTAATGTGACCTCCTGTATCTTTTCAGTTTGATCCCAATTGTGCTTACTGTACATTAAGTTAGTTATGACCAATGTTAACTCCTTTTTGCTTATTTATGTCATTTTATCATACCAAATTCCATATTAAGAGAAATAACATTATTTTTTTTTCTTATCACCAGATTTTCCCAAAGAAGTAGTAGGAAACTTTCCTATTGCACGTCGAGGCAATCTCAAAAATTGTGCTGAAATATTTTGAAGTGTGAATAACTGAAAGCGAGTCAGTAAGAAAAAAAATGGGGAAACATTAAGTTAATTCTAGATACAAAGTGTGAATAGTAATCATACCCTGATAAACATCAGATACCTTATACTACTATGGGTCCTAGACAGGTTTAATGTCTGCTAAGTTTATGACCCAGATATTCTAAAATACTGCTTGTATACAAAGAAAGTCACACATTAATAGAAAACTCCGCCATTCCAAACTTATAACAGCAGGTGTATACGAAAGTGTAGACTGAAAAAAAAATGCGTAACGTGGAAATTGTGAGTTAAATTTTATTTGGGACAAAATGGGGACTATAGCCTGGGAGACAGCATTTCAGATAGCTCTGAGAAACTGCTTTGAAGAGGTAGGGGGAGAGGTCAGTGTTTTATATGATTTTAGTGAAGGGGGGACGTGCAGTCAAGCATGCATTTTGGCAGAGGCTGGCTGCTAGTCACACGGAGCAGATGTCACCATTAATGATTTTAGTGATTTTCTAGATATAAGGAGATGAAAGAATTGGGCTCCTAAAATCTTCTCCAGACAACAATCTAGCTGTCTAAAGGCTTGTTCTGCCAGTTTTTCCCAGAGCACAGAGTGCCTCATTCCTGATCTTCACCCTGAACTCCTTTCGGGGTGTATTGAAGGTCAGTGACTGCAGTGGCTAGTCATTTAATCCTTGTAGAGGCAGACGGGAAGTGACAATTTTTTGTTGGCAAAAGGAACATAAAATGAAACGTCCTTACACAAAACAACAATGCTTCAATTAACCACAACCCTATAGAACGGTAGTTTCCATAATCCTCATCTTCCTATTGCCACCATCCACTGCAGACGTTATGGATTGCCTGATGATCTAGACAAGTATTCCTCAGTCCTGATCTGTGTCCTGGTGCTGGATTTTGAGTATATTTTCATATGTCTGAAGGAAAATAAGAAAAAATATGAGTTTGTCATAAAGATAAATTCATTCGGAGAGGAGCTTCAAGATGGCAGAAGGGTAAGATGCGGAGATCAGCTTCTTCCCCACAAATCATCAGAAATACATCTACATGTGGAACAACTCCTACAGAACACCTACTGAACGCTAGCAGAAGACCTCAGACCTCCCAAAAGGCAAGAAACTACCCACGTACTTAGGTAGAGCAAAAGAAAAAAGAAAAAACAGAGACAAAAGAATAGGGACGGGACCTGCACCAGTGGGAGGGAGCCGTGAAGGAGGAAAGGTTTCCACACACTAGGAAGCCCCTTCGTGGGCGAAGACGGCAGGTGGCGGAGGGGGGAAGCTTCGGGGCCACGGAGGAGAGCGCAGCCACAGGGGTGCGGAGGGCAAAGCGGGGAGATTCCCGCACGGAGGCTCGGCGCCGAGCAGCACTCAGCAGCCCGAGAGGCTTGTCTGCTCACCCGCCGGGGCGGGCGGAGCTGGGAGCTGAGGCTCGGGCTTCGGCGGCGGTCAGATCGCAGGGAGAGTACTGGGGTTGGCGGCGTGAACACAGCCTGAAGGGGTTAGTGCACCACAGCTAGCCGGGAGGGAGTCCGGGAAAAAGTCTGCAGCTGCCGAAGAGACAAAAGACTTTTTCTTGCCTCTTTGTTTCCTGGTGCGCGAGGAGAGGGGATTCAGAGCGCCGCCTAAACGAGCTCCAGAGACGGGCGCGAGCCGCGGCTATCAGCGCGGACCCCAGAGACGGGCGTGAGACGCTGGGGCTGCTGCTGCCGCCACCAAGAAGCCTGTGTGCAAGCACAGGTCACTCTCCACACTGCCCCTCCCGGGAGCCTGTGCAGCCCGCCACTGCCAGGATCCCGTGATCCGGGGACAACTTCCCCAGGAGAACGCACTGCGCGCCTCAGGCTGCTGCAACGTCACGCCGGCCTCTGCCGCCGCAGGCTCGCCCCGCCTCCTCCGTACCCCTCCCTCCCCCCGGCCTGAGTGAGCCAGAGCCCCGAAACAGCTGCTCCTTTAACCCCGTCCTGTGTGAGCGAAGAACAGACGCCCTCAGGCGACCTACACGCAGAGGCGGGTCCAAATCCAAAGCTGAACCCCGGGAGCTGCGCGAAAAAGAATAGAAAGGGAAATTTCTCCCAGCAGCCTCAGAAGCAGCGGATTAAAGCTCCACAATCAACTTGATGTACCTGCATCTGTGGAATACCTGAATAGACAACGAATCATCCCAAATTGAGGAGGTGGACTTTGAGAGCAATGATATATATATTTTTTCCCCTTTTCCCCTTTTTGTGAGTGTGTATGTGTATGCTTCTGTGTGTGATTTTGTCTGTATAGCTTTGCTTTTACCATTTGTCCTAGGGTTCTGTCTGTCCGTTTTTTGGTTTTTTTTATTATGTAAAATTTTCTTTTTCTTAATAATTTTTTATTTTAATAACTTTATTTTATTTTACTTTCTTTTATCTTTCTTTCTTTTCTCCCTTTTATTCTGAGCTGTGTGGAGGACAGGCTCTTGGTGCTGCAGCCAGGCATCAGGGCTGTACAACTGAGGTGAGAGAGCCAAGTTCAGGACATTGGTCCACAAGAGACCTCCCAGCTCCATGTAATATCAAACAGCAAAAATCTCCCAGAGATCTCCATCTCAATGCCAAGAACCAGCTCCACTCAACAACCAGCAAGCTACAGTGCAGGACACCCTATGCCAAACAACTAGCAAGAGAGGAACACAACCCCATCCATCAACACAGAGGCTGCCTAAAATCATAATAAGGCCACAGACACCCCAAAACACACCACCAGACGTGGACCTGCCCACCAGAAAGACAAGATCCAGCCTCATCCACCAGAACACAGGCACTAGTCCCTTCCACCAGGAAGCCTACACAACCCACTGAACCAACCTTACCAACGGGAGCCACACACCAAGAACAATGGAAACTACAAATCTGCACCCTGTGAAAAGAAGACTCCAAACACAGTAAGTTAAGCAAAATGAGAAGACAGAGAAACACACAGCAGATGAAGGAGCAAGACAAAAACCCACCAAACCTAACAAATGAAGAGGCAATAGGCAGACTACCTGAAAAAGAATTCAGAATAATGATAGTAAAGATGATTCAAAAACTTGGAAATAGAATGGAGAAAATAAAAGAAACGTTTAACAAGGAGCTAGAAAAACTAAAGAGCAAACAAACAGTGATGAACAACACAATAAATGAAATTAAAAATTCTCTAGAAGGGATCAGTAGCAGAATAACTGAGGCAGAAGAACGGATAAGTGACCTGGAAGATAAAATAGTGGAAATAACTACTGCAGAGCAGAAAAAAGAATGAAAAGACTAGAGGACAGTCTCAGATACCTCTGGGACAACATTAAACACACCAACATTCAAATTATAGGGGTCCCAGAAGAAGAAGAGAAAAAGAGAGGGACTGAGAAAATATTTGAAGAGATTATAGTTGAAAACTTACCTAATATGGGAAAGGAAATAGTTAATCAAGCCCAGGAAGCACAGAGAGTCCCATACAGGATAAATCCAAGGAGAAACATGCCAAGACACATATTAATCAAACTATCAAAAATTAAATACAAAGAACAAATATTAAAAGCAGCAAGGGAAAAACAACAAGTAACACATAAGGGAATCCCCACAAGGTTAACAGCTGATCTTTCAGCAGAAACTCTGCAAGCCAGAAGGGAGTGGCAGGACATATTTAAAGTGATGAAGCAGAAAAACCTACAACCAAGATTACTGTACCCAGCAAGGATCTCATTCAGATTCAACGGAGAAATTAAAAGCTTTACAGACAAGCAAAAGCTAGGAGAATTCAGCACCACCAAACCAGCTTTACAACAAATGCTAAAGGAACTTCTCTAGGCAGGAAAAATAAGAGAAGGAAAAGACCTACAATAACAAACCCAAAACAATTAAGAAAATGGTAATAGGAACATACATATTGATAATTACCTAAAATGTAAGTGGATTAAATGCTCCAACCAAAAGACATAGACTGGCTGAATGGATACAAAGAGAAGACCCGTATACATGCTGTCTACAAGAGGCCCACCTCAGACCTAGGGACACATACAGACTGAAAGTGAGGGGATGGAAAAAATATTCCATGCCAATAGGAATTGAAAAGAAAGCTTGAGTAGCAATTCTCATATCAGACAAAATAGACTTTAAAACAAAGACTATTCCAAGAGACAAAGAAGGACACTACATAATGATCAAGGGATCAATCCAAGAAGAAGATATAACAATTGTAACTATTTATGCACCCAACATAGGAGCACCTCAATACACAAGGCAAATACTAACAGCCATAAAAGGGGAAATCCACAGGAACACAATCATAGTAGGGGAATTTAACACTCCACTTTCACCAATGGACAGGTCATCCAAAATGAAAATAAGTAAGGAAACTCAAGCTTTAAATGATACATTAAACAAATGGAGTTAATTGATATTTATAGGATATTCCATCCAAAAACAGCAGAATACACATTCTTCTCAAGTGCTCATGGAACATTCTCCAGGATACATCATATCTTGGGTCACAAATCAAGCCTTGGTAAATTTAAGAAAATTAAAATCGTATCAAGTATCTTTTCCGACCACAATGCTATGAGACTAGATATCAATTACAGGAAAAAATCTGTAAGAATTACAAACACATGGAGGCTTAACAACACACTACTTAATAACCAAGAGATCACTGAAGCAATCAAATAGGAAATCAAAAAATACCTAGAAACAAATGACAGTGGAATCACAACAACCCAAAACCTATGGGATGCAGCAAAAGCAGTTCTAAGAGGGAAGGGGCAAGACTGGAATAAAGATGCAGACCTACTAGAGAATGGGCTTGAGGATACGGGGAGGGGGAAGGGTAAGCTGAGACAAAGTGAGAGAGTGGCATGGACATATATACACTACCAAACGTAAAATAGATCGCTAGTGGGAAGCAGCCACATAGCACAGGGAGATCAGCTTGGTGCTTTGTGACCACCTAGAGGGGTGGGATAGGGAGAGTGGGAGGGAGGGAGATGCAATAGGGAAGAGATATGGGGACATATGTATATGTATAACTGATTCACTTTGTTATAAAGCAGAAACTGACACACCATTGTAAAGCAATTAGACTCTAATAAAGATGTTTGAAAAATAAAAAAAAATAATAATGATAAATCCAGATTTCAAGATTCCAAAAAAAAAAAATTCATTCAATTTATAAAACCACTCGTTGTTTTAACATTATCACCTTCCAATCGTTTTCTTTCAAGATTCAGGCTAATATTTAGTTAGAGATTTTTGTTTGCTTATGTGTTTCTTTTGTGATTTACTGTTCCTGCTAGGGAAAAGTCAAAAATAGTAATTGCCTGTTATATTCAGAAATTTTAAACAGTTATACTGAACCAGTAAATTAAGAAATCCTAGCAGTGTTAGTCTGCTCTGTCCCTCTCCTTAAGGAAATGAAAGACAGTTACTGGTGATCTCTTACACATAGTTATTTATTTATTTTCCCTTATTAAACAATTTGCTGCAACTGTGGGGGAGAAAAAGTAGATTCTTTTGTCTCACTTATCTTTGTGACATTTCATTGGCTGATTTTAATTAACATATATTTGATTTAATGTCAAAATGCTCTGGTTCCTTTAAAATGTCAGATTTTAAAGTCCTGACATATTCTTGGAAAGAGCAAGGAACTGAATGAGTTAATTAGGAAGAGTCTGGTCACTCAGAGATTCCAGTGTAAAAGGCAGTTCATTTTTGCTGATAAGAAAGTTGTCCTCGAAGGTGGCACAGTCTTTTTTCAACTCAATGCTAGAATTACCTTCCATATGAAGCCTGATTCCACACTTGTCTCTCACTCGATGGAGAACTGACCATATTTTCTTCTATGATCCTAATCTATGTTAATAATCATACAACTTCTTTGTATTCATCTATAAAGTTCTTGAGACCAGGAACTTGTCATATGCATCTGTTTGCTCAACACTTAAAACTGCACTTGACACACAGTAGGCCCTAAGTAGATATTTCTTAAATTAATGTGAAAGGAGGAAGCAACAAAAATATTAATACAGGAGATTTTGATTCAGAGTAAAGATGAGAAAGCAGTTGAGAATTTTACAGAGAATATTTACTCAAAAATATTAAGACTTGAACTTGACATAACTGAGACCAGTTGAAAATATGTTGCTGTAAGGAACTGTGGAGAATCTATGTAACAATTAAAATTTAAGCCTTTGGAGATTATGAAAGTGTGAGACAGATAGGCAAAGACCTGGGAATACCACAAACAGCTCATGGATATGAATGGGATAAAAACAGATAGATAGTGACCTTCATCATAGGTAGATAACAGGGTACACATTTGGATTATTTTTAAGTGTGAAAAGTTGTTTTCTTAATTGTTTTATATCATTTGTGTGTTAAGGTATATAATAAAATGAACTTAAAATGCTTCATTTAGTTTTTCTAATGAACTTATATGAATGTAGATTAAGTAAGTGAATAAAAAGTGATAGTTCTAGCTTCTACCACCACACCTTAATTTCCAGTGCTTTGGGGAAGTCTCAACCTAACTAGCAATTATGCCTATTAGAGGAGTTATGAAATTAATATGTTTTCAGCTAACTCCCCAAATAGAGGAGATGTAGTTCAGATTAGATCAACTTTAGTTTAGTTTAGTCCTTTAAATATAATGGGAATTTAATGGTGTATAGAAATGTACGTTGTGTATTTATCTTAAAAATGTACTTAATCTCATCATCCTAATTCTTGTTTGATTTGAAAAGCATTAGAGAAGAGGAGAAGGAGAGAAAAGGACAACTGTTTCAAGGCCACTGATCACACATAAAATAATATCTCATGATCATTAACGTTTCATAAGTTTAAGATGCAGACTTCAAACCTGTGGACATGTACTGAAGGGTAACTAAGTGGTGCGGCAAACTATGGATTATACTCTCAGTTTTGCAGTCAGGACTTGGAAATGTGGACCATGGAGCTCTACCTTGTGCCCTAATCCCCCCAGGTGAGGCTGATGGGAAGAAACACCGGCCAACCAGTCCTGCTAGCAATAGGTTTGAGATAGTTCCAGAATTACAGTATGATCATTAAAATTGGGTACAACTTGGGACTTTACTATAAATCCTACTGTAAATGTAATCAAGGATGTGTCAAACTTCGATTTCCAAAGCTGCCAACATGTAAAACCTACCTGATTTTCTGTCATTGCATTTTTCAAACCAGCTGGGCTTCAATGAAATTATTTTGTGTCCCTGCTGGGTCATAATGAAATGATTTTTCACCTGGTTTGAAACTCATGCAGATCCAAATAAAATTGAAACTGAAGTGAAATGTACAAGGTGTCAACCACAGGAACCAGTACCAATATTTTTTTTCCCCTTAAAGTGATTGCTAACTGAAACAGCAGGCTTCACACTTGCGTAATCTCAGCAGACTGCAGCAATATTTAACTTCACAGACTGTTTGGGGACAATGGGGCACCATGATAAAAGAGAAGGGCTGTTACTAGTTGGTTGAAATGAGGAGATGTTGACTATTGATTCCTTAGGTTACAGTTAGTGTTGATGGTAAATATAGCTAAAATTATCACAATCACTCTATCAGATTCAATTTATTTTATTTTATTTTATTTTATTTTCTGCTATAAATGTTAGATGATTTTAAACTGGCAAATTAGGATCCTTGAATTAACAAATTAAAGGTATCAGCGATGTTCTGTTTTACTTTGAATCCAAAATACATATGGCCTCAGAGATTATTTGATTTCATATTTTGAAAAGTATGAGCTGCAGAAATTGAAACATTTCTTGAACACTGTAATCACTATGAAAATTATTTTAGATTAGTGAAATATTTAAGAAAAAAATAATGAGCCTTCTAAACAAAGATAACATGACTTTAATTTATTGAAATACTTATGTTTGTATATAATTTTCTCCCCAGTTTTAGACAAAATGGTGCAATTTATTCATCTTAACATCCTTTATTTTTCACCATGATAGCTGAATATAAAAGCATGAAGTCAGGGTTGTCTAATAATTAAAGTGTGGCTGGCTTCTTCATCCCTGTCTTTATGAACAATATTGTTTTGAGATGTGCTCCTGGTTTCAGTAGTTGAGGTTCTCTTGGCTTTACCTCATGAGGAAAAGGCACCTAGAGTTAATATTCATTCAGAACACCCATCTGCCCAGCAGTGGTGATGGTTTTGTACAAGCATATCAACTTTCTTTTACACATCCTTTTTTTAATTGAGGAAAAATGGACCTAACATATTATATTAGTTACCAATGTACAACATAATGATTCTATATTTGTATACACTTCAAAATGATCACTACAATAAGTCTCGTTACCATCTGTCACCATATAAATTTACACATTTTTTTTCTTGTGATGAGAACTTTACGATCCTTTTTTCTTTTTTTAATGATGAATCCAATCAGTTTTTCTATAACACTTGTCTTGAAAACCAGCATTTTCCAAACAATTGATATATCAGGGAACAATTTGAGCATGATGGAGATTTTGCCTGCCTATATGTGATTTAATCTGTGAGAAACAAGAGGTGAACACAGAAAACTGCACTCAACTGAACAAGAGCCAACTAAAAACATCCAAAAAATAAAACTGCGCATAGGAGCACACCAAGCAAGGAGGAGCTGCACTCATCCCCATCTGGTGTTCCAAATACCTGTGTGATTTCAGAGAACACGCCTTCCACACCTTTGCAACAATCCCCAAGCTGCAACCCTTCTAGCAGCCAGCCAGGCCCAGCACCTTCCCCTCTCTTTAATTTTCGCCTTTTCTCTCTGCCTCCTATATATCACTCCACTCTGTTCTCTGTTCTTTTTCTTTCTTTAGCTCTCTTTTCTTTCACTCATTTTCTATCTACCTTTTATTCTCTTCCTCTTACACACAGGAGGAGAGGGTGTTGTACATACATCCACAAGCAAACCTCAAGTTCTTTCTAAGATAAAGTGCTATATTGATTTGTAATATTTATTTCTTAACCATGTAACACACATAAAGCTGTGCTATTATTTTTATTAGGTGGATATTTTGTTGTTGTTGTTAATGTGGCACTATGACAATTTTGAGCATTGGCCGTTTCACCCCATTTTTCATAAAGTCTGTGGTTTTTATTGAGACTAGGAAATCAGCCTCTGACTGAGGATTAAATGAGATGATGCAGTGCTTATCTAAGTGCCCACTAAATGTCAGTGATTGTTATTTACTGCTAACAATAAACCCTGAGAGTTGGGCACTTTTATCCTGCCTGGGTTCAAATGTTGACTTAGCTGAGTAATTCTGGACAGGTAAACTTAATCTTTTAGGCTTCATTCCCCTCATATGTAAAATGGGATAATAGTGCAATCTCATCACATTGGGAAGATGAACTGTCTGAAGAGCTGAGTTCAATGTCTGACATAAGGTAAGAACACAAAAAATGCCTGCTCTAAGCACTAGTGTTAAAGTCCAACCTCAGCCCGTGAGGGGCCATCCCTGTTATGTGGGATGGTGAGTGGGCTGCCAAATCCGGTGGAGAATCAGAGAGGTGGGGGGAGCAGAGGGGCATGGAGAGTGTTGCCAGCATGGAACAGCATTCACCGACCCCGGAGTTTAGGTCTCAATTCCAGCTACCTTTCCGTTTCATGCCCCGAAGGGGTAGAAAGTCCCTGTGTGCCAAGTGTAAGGTACACGAAGTGTACAGTACATGGGGAATTTTGCTTTCTCTTGCAGAAACCCTCTCGTCTCCCCCCACACACTGAAAAAGGGAAGCTCGTTTGAAAGTCAAGCATTATAAGCATAGAATATTGAGACCAGTTTCTAAACTACAAACGGAAGGGGCTTTAGCTCACTTTATCCACTGCTACTCATGATTCTCACGGGAGAACGTTGAGATTCATAGAAATGAAGTGGTTGGCCCAAGGCCTCAGAATTTGCCAGCTGGCAGACCTGGGCCTGGAACAAAGATCTGTTGACTCCAATCTGCTGTGTTTTCTACAATTCCACCCTGGAGCATTATTATTATTATTATTATTATTACTATTATTTTGGTGTGTACATGTGGGTGAGTGGAAGCAATGTGAACAGGGATGGTAGTCAAACTATCTAAAAATTGGTCAGTTTTGTCTCCTTGATCTAAAGTTCCTAGGGATGAAGAGTCCCTTTGAGAACTCAGTGCAAAAGTTGTGTTTGGCGAGCTGGATTAGGAGAACAATATTTTTCATCTGGAGAACTGGCATTATGACTTTTGTAGACATTTGGCTTTTAATAAATTCAGGGCAAATAATTCATTTCTTTACATAAGGGTAAAAAATGTTTTGTTCTTATCACTCCCAGGAGTTGGGTACAAGCTAAATGTGAGAAC
Organism: Balaenoptera physalus; assembly: GCF_965194825.1. Taxonomy (NCBI): domain Eukaryota; kingdom Metazoa; phylum Chordata; class Mammalia; order Artiodactyla; family Balaenopteridae; genus Balaenoptera; species Balaenoptera physalus. The sequence goes on from NC_138890.1 coordinate 160,056,717, forward strand.
TGAATTTCAGAAGGACACCACTACATGCTTAGATTTCCCACTGGGAGGGGAAATTTTGAGACTGAGTTTTTGGAGGAGAGCGTTATCCTCTTCTCCCTTAATCCATGTCTCATTTTACCTACACCTATTAGCTGGAAACAAGTGAAATTTCAATGTGACCCTTTTTGACCCACAGAAATGGCAATTTAATATGGTCCCACCCTATTATTGGCTGAGCATCAATGGTGACTCCAACTACTGCTCTGGGAAATGGAAAGAGATGGATGAGTTGAACCCTTTTAATTCTTGCTGATTGCCATTTCATGAGTGGCAGCATGTAGTCTCAGAGAGACCTGGGTCCAAATTCTGGCTCCATCAAGTACTAATATGACACTCTCTGGCTTTTCTTTCTCTTTTTTTAGGGTTGTTTGGTGTGAGTTTAAGCCGCTTAACCACAGTGTCTCCTAATTCATAAAAGGAACTAAGTATATTCCCTCCTTCTCTTCCTTTCCCTCATCTGACTAGAGTGACACAATCTGTGGGGTTTCATAGTGAATTTGTCATAGGATTTATTATAACCTGTGAAAATCAGTGGCCATTTTGAATTCAAATACATGGAGAACTAGAGGCATTTTAAAACCCCAAGAGGTTATCCTTAGACCTTAATCTAGAAAGAAAAATAAATGAACAGATGGACAAAAGAATTGATCTAATTATTAAAATTCTGCAGCTTTCAATGCCAATTTATTAAGTTACATCTATTAAATACTTTAAACACGTACAACATTTCATTCACAGTGATTGGAATTCATACAGTGGTGCTGGAAGACAGGGCATGCATATCAGTTAAATACCTATCCAACAACATACAATATGCAATTTACCTTGGGTTTGTGATGTTTTAACATAAAACATAAAATCAATAAAAGCACATGGGGCTTATCACTAAAACCACATAAACACCTATACTTGTTTAATCTTTTCACCCCTGAAACAAAAGGGGGGAAGTTACGTATTTTAATGACTTTACAAATAAAGTCATCTGATTAAGTTCAGCTACTTTATTTACTCAGCATTGTGTGTCTCCTTCCTTCTGAACGCATATGCAACATGATAGTGGGACTTGCCTGTCATACTCCCTCTTGCCTTGGCTCTCCAGCATCTAAGTAAGTGCTGCCATGTGACGTATGCTCAAGAAAATAACTGAGTCATGGATGACATGGAAAGATTGCTGGGCTGGGTGTCAGGAGATATGCATTCTAGCCTCACATTGCTACTAGCTACTGTCTGGCATTGGGCCATTTACGTCACTTTTCTGAGCCTTGCTTCCTTCATCCTTAAAATGATGTAACTTGGAGCAGATAAGCTCTGCAGATCCCGTCAGCTCTAAAATTCCATGACGTGCTTTATTGGTCAAGATCTCAGAGTCACTTGTGTTGGACAATTTCTGAACAAGTGGGAAATGGCAACCACTTCTAGGCTAGAAGTCCTGAACTCCTGACAAGACCTGCCAGGTTCTTAATGATCAAATAGAACACACAGAAGTCAATTGAAAAATGGCCATGTAATCAAAGATTTGAAAAAGACCTCAGAAATCCTTTGGCTCAATCCTTTCTCTCACCTCAATGAAGGAATGGTTTCTACAAAAGCCTTGAGATGAGCCCTTGGCTTGAATGTCTCCTGGGACTGAGCAATCACTATCTGGGAACATTCTGTTTTGGGGTGGAAAGTTCATTTGGATATCAAGCCAGAAATGGTAACCCTGTAACTTCAACTTATTAGCCCTAGCTTTTTCCTCTAGGGAGACATGGAAGAAATTTCTTCCCCCTTTCTACATCACCCCATAGATATTTGATAATATTTCTCATGTCTTCCTCCAACTTCTCCTCCAGTTATTATTTATTACTATTTAATAAGAGCAGACAGTAATTGGGTGAGCCTAGGATTATGATTCAGGGGGATAGTATCCTAGCTCTAGATCACCATTAACTCATTGTGTCGTCCCGAACAAGTAAGCTCTGTCTGGGCTGGTATGGTATTTTCTTCTTAAAATGGGTGATGGAAGGGATGGCAGGGGGCAAATGTGTCTCAGAGCTTGGAAAGTTGTAAATATGGTTAACAGAGTGGAGCAGGGCATAGATGTGACTACTCTGACCCTCACTCTCTCACTGCTGGAGCAAAAGCATTCAGGGGTTAATAGTCCACTGAATTCTTCCCAGGCCCAGCTGCCAGTGTGATGCAATAGCTCTTAATATCCAGGACAGCGGTACATCATTTAAAAAATTTCTTAGTATAATTTGAGATTATACTGATTTCCTAGTATAATTTTGCAGTGTGGTGATATTTAAGGAACACGTATGCTGCTTTAGAGTGGAAATGACAGTATTATACTTTGCAAACTATTTGATGCCTGTCAAAAAGACCCCATCCAAACTTTACCCAGGAGGGAGACATTACCGTCATTACTCTGGCCAGGAAACAACTCCGTCCTCTGACCCAGAGGAGGACATTATCCTTTTCCTCCAAGACTGTTCTACAAACTTCCTTTGAAGAATATTCCAGAACAAAGGCTGCCAATACCTCTTCACAAGATGTGCAGGAATACAAGACACCTATGGAGAATTTTCTCCCAATCATATTATTCCCAAGAGCAAATATGAGATTTCCTTTATCACCTTGCTCTCCCTAGTATAAGGTCCAGAGGAATGTCTCCCAGAGCATGGCATTCAGCCACTCCATGAAGAATCTCCAGGAATGGAGAGGTGAATCGGTGATTGTCCTGACCAGTTCCTCCAAGGGTACATTTATCCTGGTAAATCAACCCTAAACGGGATTAAGCCCTCAGCTACTGATTCAGAAGATCAATCACAGTAGTGTTATAGAGTTTATTAGACATGGGACTCTAATAGGTCACAAGCCTCACAAGGATACCCCTCTTAAAAGCACCAATTTAATAATCTGCCAGAACTACAACTCTCAGACAGACTAGACAATTGTGACAGATCAAAAAGGCATTTTTTTCCCCTTGGTGACATACTGTGTATCAACTAATTACATGCAGATTGCAGATTGAGTGGGGATTCCAATTAATAGGGTCTAATTTTATTCCTCTTTTATTGGCAATATTTCTGATTTATTTATAACTTGAGCTTAGCAAAAGGCATAAACATAGCAGGTGCATAGGGCACCATTCTGTTCTCATGAGGATTTGTATTGACACTGCCAAAATTTGCCCTTATAAATGCCATTGTCTTTTCTGCAATAGTTAGATGACCCCTTTTTTCAATTTAATACACTGTCCCCTTATGTATGTAAATACATTCAGTACAGACCAGGTCTAACTATTTCTTTATGGTTATTTTCTGTTTTTTTGTTTGTTTTAAGACATAACATCTGAGACTACTATCTGTTAGTATTTTAATTTAACAATCTAAAGTTATCTTCTTTCTCATATTTTCAATATCTGAGAAAATTTTACTCTCCCATCATACATAATTACTGGTGAAATTTTGCATTTTAATATGTTAATTTGGCATTTCATGTTCATAATAAAAATCACTGATTTTTTCTATTGGGGTAATATAATTTTTTTATAGATATATATACAAGCAAGAATGTATATACATATATACATATTTATTTATTTACTTATTTTTTTTAACATTTTTATTGGAGCATAGTTGCTTTACAATGGTACGTTAGTTTCTGCTTATAACAAAGTGAATCAGTTATTCATATACATATATCCCCATATCTCTTCCCTCTTGCATCTCCCTCCCTCCCTCCCACCCTCCCTATATATACATATTTAAATCTGCCTTCTTGCGTATATATCCTGGAACTCTTCTCAGCATGTAATTTTGCTTCTATGTTGGTTATGCTTTGCTTGATATAAAATGTATTTTCATTATGAAGTTCTCAAATCCGTGGTTCATTTTCATTTTCACTCTGTGTTATCTTATGCTTAGAAAATACTTTCTGCTCAGATGCTATATAAATCTCATATTATTTGCTTTAATGTTTATATTTATCATTTAATTTTAAGAATTTATTTTGGAACACGAATAAAAGAAGTGAGAATTCTATCTCACTTCTCCCCACAGGTATTTTAACTGAGGTCTTACACTGTTAACTTATTGATTCTTTCCCCTTTAATACTCTAATAGCACACAAACTAAAAGCAACAAAAAACCCCAAAACAAACAAAAAACAAAACCTCCATATCACCTGACAAATCACAATATACATCATGTACCTGAAATCATTTGATTATTTTAGAGCGAACTGGCTTTTATCTCATATTTTACAATGTCACATATGACACTTGGCCTGCAATGTTTTGTTATACTAGCCTTCAATGCATTAATCTGAATAATTAATCCAAGATATACAGAAATAATAAGGTAACCTTATAAAATAAAAAAATCAAAATGAGAAAGTATAAGGGGAATGAAAAAAGAGTGACTCTGTGAAGTTGTGCAAATTGCTTCAAACTGTTCTTTTTACATTTTCTTTATCATTTCTAACCTGTCAAATTCTGAAAAGTATTGACGTTTTTATTTTCATGCATAATGGCAATTTAATTTTTGAAATAAATCCCATGCATTTCTTTTCTTGGCAAAAGTTTCTGTCTTTGGAGTCCTTTGGCCATCATTGTCCAAGGCAAGCATAAGGCAGATATCACTAGGGAAGGAGGAGGGTATGATATAGAGCTCTTTCCCATCAGGAAGGAAGTGGGGAGAGAATATCTTTCTGGCAGAGTTGATGGTGGAGAGAAAGTTGGAAAGGGAAGACAAATGTCCTTTACCCAAAGATCCAGGATATTAACCCACTGAATATTCAGCTTGACTAAGAAGGATATGGGAAGGTACAAATACACCTAGTTTCCGGTGGGGAGATGGTGAAAGTAGAGGTACTTTAGTTCTACTTCTTATTTGCTAGAGAATGTCTGATAGAGTATCTTAAATCAATGTTCTTAGCAATGCTCCTTGTTTTCCCATGTCCTACACAAAGCATAGACGTGATCCAGAACTTTTATATGATGTATTTGTGGGCAAGGGGTTGTGGAGTGGGGATCTGAAGTCATCTGAGAATGAAGAATCTAGGTGTTTACCTTGGGATTGCTGCAGTGCAGGGTGAGGTGATTCTATAGATAAGAGGTGGATGGATCAAAGTCAGAGGCCAAATGGGGGTTGTGTCTGAATCTCAGAGTGCCTGTATTTCCCACAGGCACTTGGTAAACTCAGGGAAATGAACCAACCCCCTGAAGCCAACCCCACAGAGACTCACACCAAAGCAACTGATGGTAAGCAACACCAGAGAGGCCTTTAGTAACAGGTACAGTGAGGACGTTGGACACTTCTCAGACACCACAAGGATGAGCTACATTTTAACACGTCAGTAAGGTGAAATTATTACACTGAATAGGATTACACTATTCAGTATTATCTATAAGATTTTCTGGAAAAATCACATTATAAGATTCTCCATCTACTTATTCTCACTTTTTAAATTTGTACTTTGATATTCAGGAAGCTATACATCTCAGTGTGGATAGGCCTTTAAATTAAATATTGTAAGACAAAGTAAAGTCTGTTGGAAAATGCACTGGCAAGAAAAAATTTTCTTTAGCATTCTCATTAAAAACAGTGAAAGAAAGACTGTCCTTACCATTATCAAAATACATTTAAGAACTTAATAATCAAAATACTGTAGTGTTAAAATTTAGACACAAATGTCTGGATTTATGGGAATTTTGTATACAATAGATATTGTAAATATATATCAATAAGAATATATTCAATCATTTTATTGGTTAAATTGGCTATGTGCTTAAGAAAATTAAGTTAGCTCTCTATCCAATACTATGCACATAATCAAAACAGTTCAAATACATTAAAATATTAAAAATGATGCCAAAATACATAGACACTTAGAATACAGTATGTGTCATAGTGACAATGTATCTACTCATGCTCAGATTAATGGATCATTCTCAACTGCTTCTGCCTCATACCATCTTTTTTCATGGAGTGAGAATTTCCCATCTTACCAAATTCTCCACACAAATGGTTAATCCCCTCTATGTATTGGAGGGTGGAGATTTGGTGTAAAAAAACAAAAACAAAAACTAGTAGATAATGAGTTTGCTTTGGGAGTTGTATTGATCAGAAAATAAGAAGTTGATGTGCAGAATCTCCTGGTCACTGGTTTTCCAATTTTGATGTGTTGGGTATTGGCCATTGAGAATTTCTTTCCCTATAGTTTCAGTCATTTCTTGACCTCCTTTTCCCACTTCTCAAAATTCACTTATATAATTGTTTAGAGAGAGACAACTCCACGCTTATTTGTTGCATCTCTCTGTGTAGCATTTTAAGAATAATATTTTTAATAATACTGAGAGTATAATTTTAATTTTCATAGAAGGCTAAGATTCAATTATTTTTTTCTTAGAGATTTGAAAACATTTTTCCATTTACTTCTGGTATCTTGTGTTGCATATAAAATATGAAGCAAATTTAATTACAGTGTATATTGTATATTTTTATAACTATATAAATTTAGAGAATTTAAACTGTTTTAATACTAAAATAACAGTAGAATTGCTTTAGAATATATTGTTTTTGTCATTCCTGCTGAGCCCATTTGTAGTCTTTAAATTGAGGATATGTGTTTTTTTGTTCGTTTGTTTGTTTAGAAATGTTTTCATACATTTTGCTTTCATTATAGCCTCTATTTAGTTCTCTCATTAATCTCCTTCTGGAAGGCATTCTAAAATGTAGATCCATCATAGACTAGGCCTATTTGCCTTCCATAGATACTAGCTTTTCCATAATATACTTAAGCCCTTTCAAATCTGACATATTTCTGTCAGACGTCTGAGTGATACACTATTTATATGCATAAGAAATCTCAATATTGGTAAGATTTTTATTCTTTCCAAATTGATCTATAGATCCAATGCAAAACTTACCAAATTTAAACATATATTTAACCTGTGATGCAGCAATTATACTCGTGTATATGCTTAAGAGAAACTAGTTCATATGTCCACCAAAATTACAAAAAATGTTCATAGCCAAGTTTTTTATAATAGTCAAAATTCTAACCAACCAAATGTCCATAGTAGATACCAAGTGAAAAATTTCATTGTCCCAGTATGAATTAATCTCCTGTACATAATATTAATAAAGACCCAGACATAAAAGAAGCAAAGCAGTATGATTCCATTTATATGGAATTTAAAACAAGCAAAATCAATCTAAGATGATAGAAGTCAAATCATGGCTAACCTTATACTGAAGGTGGAAGCAGTAATACCAACTGACAGGAGGACTAAGGAAATTTCTAGAGTTCAGGAAATTCTCTGTATCTTGGTCCAGTATTGGTTACCTGAAGGTATGTACATGTAAAAATGTATCAGTGTATAAACTTAAGATTTTCAATATAAGAAAATGAAAAAAAATCACACATCAAACTCTTTTACATGCTACTGTGTAAGGTGAATCTCTAAAAGAAGATTTTAAAATGCAGCATTTCCCAAGTATATTAGTTAATGAATTATAGGAACTGGCTTTCAGTGTAATATGATAAGAGACAAGAAAGTAATTGAGCTAGAATAAAGTACGTAAAGGGTAGTGAGTTAGTTCTGACTTCTAATTCAAGAAGAGATTAGTGGATAATAACCAGGATTAGGGGACTGTTGAAAATATCTTATTCAACTAGGCCCTTTGGCAGTAATACAAAGTATGGAAAATTTTTCTTTAGAGAAATTTCAAGAGAATTAGTATACAACTATATCTCCATCTAAGGTCAGAAAATTTTGCCTATCATGGGACCTATTGTAGAGTCTTTTATTTGTCTTCCATCTGAATTTAAGCATGAATCTGTATATAATAAAATGACCCTTCTGCTTGATCAAAATAAATAACTTAAGATATTTTAATTATTTTATTGTAATACAAAATATAAACATTCTTGAGACATCTGGGAAACCATGGTAATTACTTTAAAACTTGATATAGTAGGTAGACACTTGAATTCCTTACGTCTTATGCTGAATCTCCTCCCAGTCGATAGAACAGCTTAGCCAATCAGTTTATCTTTACTCTCTCTTATTCTTCTAAACTCGTGTTGTTTACTGTAGTTGTTAAAAGATAAATACAATTTCAAATCCTTCTCTGTCTCACTAAGCCAACTGTCCTTATCGTATTGTAAGGCTTTCTTTGTTTTGCCTGGAAAGCTAGAAAACTTTGTAACAGTTGTTCTTTTCTCCAGTATTCCCAGGCTCCAGGCCTTCCCTTGCACTTCTATTAAGACAATGTTTCTAACATGAAAATCTGATCATGCTTATATTCTTTGCTGATAATTCTCCACATGCATTACAATCATATAAATATACTTTGTTTTACGTAAAACATGTGAATATTTCAAAGAAAATTATTAATCTAAAGACTAAATTATTTTATAAATGTATTAATTACCCTAAGTTATCTTCTAAATATATCCTGGCATTTGGGTATTTTCTTTGCATAATTTTTTGTATTGATATATTACTAAATCAAATATAAAGAACTGCTACAGTTTAGTACCTAAAGGTCCCTGAGCTATGGTTTGACAGCCAAATAATTGGAGGTAAAAATTTGTAGTCTTCCAATTCCATGACCTATATATCTAACTTCAATAAAATAATTTCACTATTTTACCTATATTGTTAACATATTATTGCCACAGTCATCCAATAGCTTCCGATAGAAATATAAATTTTAAATAGTATGTAATGCACTGATAAGTCTGATCCCAGAATATAGGTTATTATATTAATATGCTTCTTGCATTTATTAACTAATAACTTACCAAAGATAAAAAAAAGTATTTGATGCTCTAAGTCATATAAGTAGCGATAATAGATATTCTATGAACAGTACATAATTAGATGTGAGAACTAAAGAATCTGATTCAAATAATTCCTTTGATTTACAATGAAAAACTAGATAATTTATTATAAATATCAATTAGACTTAAGGGGTAAAATAAAATTTAAAAATCAATATTGTGTTAAGATAAATTAGGTTTAAACAATTAGCAACTGCAGATCAACTCTGAAAAAACACATAAAATATCTTAAGGAAGAAATGCAAGAAAAATAGAACAACTTTCCAAATAATATAGTTACCAAGTAAAAGACTGGGACTCTTGTCCCAAAGCCAGATATTCAAGAGTTTTTAACTATTTTGATCTTAATTCAAAAATTTGAAAATAGTGTTAATCCTAATATAAGTTGTTTACTTAATTTTTAAATTTAAAAATAAGTTCAATAATATGCATATGCACTAGGAAGTACTTAAATTATTAACAATCAGTTGTACAGTACACTCTAATAGTTTTAAAACGAGAGGAAGGTAATTCAACAGATTTCAGGTTGGTTGCAATATTTGGATTTGGGAGGCAAATATTACAGAGTCCATTTTTTCAATGACTTCCTTTTTTTTATTTTTGAAATGCAATTACAATTATATATTTCATGTTGAAACTTTACCAACTAAACTACATTATCCCAATACCCACATTACTTTTTTAATATCTAGTTGTGACAGGGAGTTTTCCATCACTAATTAAACATATATTCAAATCTGGTCATTCCTTTTCAATGACTCTGGTAACTTTTTCCCATAAATTAAGCTTAACTAGTTACATTTCTTTGCTCCATTGAGTTAAGGTATTTTCAGGCCTAAACACATTAGTATCTTTGATATATATTGCTTAAATTTGCAAAGACTTTTGGGCTTCAAAATTATGCATTAAGATAAAATCATAAGTGATCATTAATATAATTCTAAAATATCTTGTAGGTTACCCAGAAAGTACCCAAGGTATTTTATATCTGTTAAGTGATTAAGTAAATAGTAATAAAACATTAATAAGAAAATATCACAGATCAAAGAAAACATTTTATGGAGGAAATATTCTGTGCTATAGACAGCCGTGTAATCTCCCACCGTGAGCATTGGCTTGGAGATCATCAAACTGAGCTTAATTATTTTAAAAACATTGATTTCCATCAAATAGATGATTTGTATTTTTTCTTCTGGATTTTTAGGCAGCATATTTCCGAACAAAGTATTTGATTTAGTATTTGTAAAATGCTCTAAGTTAATTTAAGATGTTATACATTGCAATGGAAATGGATTCTGGGAAAATGGTGAAATGAACATGATTCCCTTCCATTCCACTATCTTCTAAGACCAGGTAAAATGGTTGCAAGGCATATGGGAGACTGATTGAAAATAAGGTCTGGATTCTGTGAATCTCAAAGGGCCACCAGATTTTTGGAGAAGCGTGTAAGAGAGACCAGATATGAGGATCAGGAAGTGGAAGATAGTATAAGACTTTGGTGAGAAGAGACCTGTATGCTCAAGTAAGTCAGTATATTGGCTCTATGTTAGGATGCCCAAACTCCTACATCTCAAAAATACCAAACAAACCACCACCAACAACAACAAAAGCATGAAAAAAGTTCTTATTCCTACTGGTCTCTGAGGCTGAGACCTAGGAATGTGAAAGTTTCTTCCAGGTGCAATAATAATGTTCTGATAGTCTGCTTTCTTTGGCAGTACTGGTTCTCTGGCAGAGAGATAATTTGCCTCTAATTACTTATGGGACTGTGACCACATAGGAAACTAATTTTTAACTCTGCTGCATAGTGGAGTCACCTGAGAATTAAAAAAAGTCTGTCCCTATCCCCCCTCAACTCTCCATCCCAGGCCATGTAGATGCTGATTTAATTGGTATGAGGTAGAGCCTAGAAACTGGGATTTTAAAAATGTCTCCCCAGTTGATTCTAATATGGAGCACATTGAAAATTATGAGGGAGAGGGGCCATATGCCAAAATCCATACCTAAGGCCGTTTGAGCTGATTGATTTAGGAGAAACTAATAATAACTTCCAAAGTAGGCAAGTCACTCTGAGAGGAAATGATTGATCAATCAGAAAAAAATAGAACACATGTTCAGGGAAAAGTAGTTCTCAGACAAGGAAATTACAAATTCAATAGGAAAAAATGATAAATAAAAGGTTATTTAAGAAATTTCAGTTGTTTCCATTTTTTTCTAAATATCAATTAAGTCATTCAATAGACCCTCATGTGACCTTGTGAAAGTGATAATCGGTGATGATCGGAAGAAAATCATTTTCTTCATTTTCTTCAATTCACTTTTTGCCTAAGCTGTATCAGATAAGTTTTGTTTACCTGAAGGCAATCATTCCCTTCAGTCATTCCACTGGCAGTCATTGCCAGTGGAGTGAGATGGTCAGGGAAGTAAGAGAATGTGTTGCTGGAGCATCCTCTGCATGAACATTTCTGCATACCAAGTGATGCAACAGTGGAAGGGGAGAGAAAAGTGAAGCTAAACACAAGATTTCTGAGTGCTTAAAATAGCCAAGTTAAAGTTGGGGTATATAAATTTAATGGAACTATTTTGAACATTCAGCAGTTAAGAGGCAAAAAGAATGAAAACAGGGGAAATGAGGGCACTATTTTACCAGTGTTGTAAGATCCATCTTAAGCTGGTTTTGAAGTTGATTTTGAAGAACCACCTGGGGTAAATCTGTATTTGAAGATGGAGTTTAAAGGGACAGGGAAAGGAAGGAACTCAGTGGTTGTTTATTGCTGCATCTTTGGACAAAGAATTTGGATTATAAATGTCCGTGAGAGAGTTGAATTCTAAGTTTGTATTCAGAACTGCCTTCAGTTGGTAAGAGACTTTACGTTGTGTGTCCGTGGACAGTTTAGATAAAAGTAACTTTCGAGCTTTAATGATCTGCATATATGCCAAATTCTATTGATCTGACCTGATCTCAGAATCACGAAGCATTAGATGTCCCTAATTAATGCATAAATTCACTGAACATCTTATGTACTATAGGATGCATTTTCTATTTATGTTCTTTATCAGGAAAGAAAACATAGTGGATTTAAAATTCTTGGAATATGTATTTGATTTGTGCCCTCAGAAACAATAAACATTAATATTGGGGTTACACATTATTTATTAAACAGTGTAGGAAAAACCCAAATCAATGAATTACAAATTAGTCTTTTCTAAGGGTATTATAATGCAGCTAATTCAATTGTTTTACTATACTATTCACTTTTTTTGTAACACAAATACAATTAAAATGAGAAATACATCAAGCTGTTGAAATTATTTCTACAAAAATAGTCCATAAGTCCTCTAAAGAAAATCATGTAAACTTCCAATTTATACTTTGCAGAAGCATACTTATTTCTACCTTCTCCTAAAAAGTATTCCACAATTAACTCCCTTTAAAACTACAGTATAAAGACTATCTCCATGATTTCAGGAATTAGGAAGACAAACATTTTAGGTTTAAGGTGTAATCAAGTTATTCATACATAGATTTTTTTTTTTTAGTGATTTTATTTTACTTAGGAAACAGCAATGAAATATGTCTGCCTTAATAACCAGTACAAAATACATAATTTCTAATGAATCATTCTGATTATTTTCCAGAAGTTTCTATAGTGAGGATTCACTAACATAGTCAGATGGTATTGTATGTCCACACCTTGTAAAATCTGGTCAGTGTGCTTTGCTCTTTCCCTTTTTTTCCCATGGTGGAGAGAGGGAGCGCTTCTCTTTTACATAAGTAAAGGTTTTTATTTTGTTTTTAAGGAAATCCTTTAGGAACTAAATAGATATTTTCTGGAATTTGGACGACTCTACGTCAAAGGTGCATAGAAGAATAATGGACAATAAAACCAGAACCTACAGAGCTAATAACTGGTGGCCTAATACAATGTTAAATGACGTGGATTCTGCAGGCAGATTGCCTAGGACTTGAACTCTGATGCTACCACTTTATTGGGTGTATGATGTTAGCAAGTTACCTAAACTTTTGTGCTCAGTTTCCTTATCTGCATAATGTCCATAATATAGGATCACTTCATATGACCATTGTGAGTATTAAGTATTTAGAATAGTGCATAGTCCATACTAATTACCATGTAAGTATATGCTCAATATATAATAAGAGGCAGCTACTGTTTCAAATTTTCTCATTCTTTCTCACATCTGCTTCTTTCTCTACATTCTTGTTCTGTTTTTCTGTCTTTCACTATAGTATGGTTTTGTCTGATTTTTCACATGTTTTGGCCACATCTGGCCATGCCATCACTCAGTAAAGACAGATGAATATGACTTTAGTGATACTGGCTAGTTTAAAATTTAAGGAAATGATATTTCTATTGGCTAGACTTACATCAGGAATGTAGTAGTGGTCTCATCAGCTATAGACAGTGCATGTGTTCTACTACCTCTTTTCTCCCATTTTTGAAGGCTATCATAAATTAGAAGAAAAAATGCAAAAAGCAAGTTGCTTGCAACATATATTCACTTTATAAAATAAAAAATTGACTGTGCATTTAATTTTATACCTTAAAATACCTATTCAATCCATCCATTTTATATAGTCACATCAATAATTAACTTCCTAGTTCTTAAAATAGCATTCTTCCAAAGAGCAGATAAATGAAAAATTGTTACTACACACAAAAAATGGGGTCATTCATTTGTGAATTGCAATACATAAATGTCTCAAAGCCTAATTACTGGAAAATTACAGTAAAAACACTCTTTCTATGTACATACACATCACTGTAATGAAGTAGTTTGCCAAGTAATCCACAACAAATTAAGTCTGTAAAGATGAAATTAATCCTACTGACATTCATAAATCAACAGCAAGAATGACAAAAATTGAAGATAGCAAACAACTCAAGACAGTACTGATGATGTCTTGGTGGTGATAATGAAGATTTCTCCCTAAAAATCTGTATATCTTAAATCCCAAACAGGTGTTCGTGTATAATAAGAATGTTGCCAACTTATGCTTCACAGCCAGTCTTTTTTTGTATACAGTCAATCTTCATTATTTGTCAATTCCATGTTTGTGAATTTGCCTGCTATCTAAAATGTATTTCTTTTTTTTTTAACATCTTTATTGGAGTATAATTGCTTTACAATGGTGTGTTAGTTTCTGCTTTATAACAAAGTGAATCAGTTATACATATGTCCCCATATTTCTTCCCTCTTGCATCTCCCTCCCTCCTACCCTCCCTAACCCACCCCTCTAGGTGGTCACAAAGCACCGATCTGATCTCCCTGTGCTATGCGGCTGCTTCCCATTAGCTATCTGTTTTACGTTTGGTAGTGTATATATGTCCACGTCACTCTCTCACTTTGTCGCAGCTTACCCTTCCCCCTCCCCATATCCTCAAGTCCATTCTCTAGTAGGTCCGCGTCTTTATTCCCGTCTTGCCCCTAGGTTCTTCATGATGATTTTTTTTTTTTTTAGATTCCATATATATGTGTTAGCATACGGTCTTTGTTTTTCTCTTTCTGACTTACTTCACTCTGTATAACAGACTCTAGGTCCATCCACCTCACTACAGATAACTCAGTTTCGTTCCTTTTTATGGCTGAGTAATATTCCACTGTATGTATGTGCCACATCTTCTTTATCCATTCATCTGTTGATGGACATTTAGGTTGCTTCCATGTCCTGGCTATTGTAAATAGAGCTGCAATGAACATTTTGGTACATGACTCTTTTTGAATTATGGTATTCTCAGGGTATATGTGCAGGAGTGGGATTGCTGGGTCATATGGTAGTTCTATTTTGTTTTTTAAGGAACTTCCATACTGTTCTCCATAGTGGCTGTATCAATTTACATTCCCACCAACAGTGCAAGAGGGTTCCCTTTCCTCCACACCCTCTCCAGCATTTATTGTTTGTAGATTTTTTGATGATGGCCATTCTGACCAGTGTGAACTGATACCTCATTGTAGTTTTGACTTGCATTTCACTAATGATTAATGATGTTGAGCATTCTTTCATGTGTTTGTTGGCAATCTGTATATCTTCTTTGGGAAAATGTCTATTTAGGTCTTCTGCCCATTTATAGATTGGGTTGTTTGTTTTTTTTGATATTGAGCTGCATGAGCTGCTTGTAAATTTTGGAGATTAATCCTTTATCAGTT
This sequence comes from Balaenoptera physalus, assembly GCF_965194825.1. Classification (NCBI taxonomy): domain Eukaryota; kingdom Metazoa; phylum Chordata; class Mammalia; order Artiodactyla; family Balaenopteridae; genus Balaenoptera; species Balaenoptera physalus. The sequence continues at coordinate 160,071,759 of NC_138890.1, forward strand.
GCTTCATTTGCAAATATTTTCTCCCATTCTGAGGGATGTTTTTTCGTCTTGTTTATGGTTTCCTTTGCTGTGCAAAAGCTTTTAAGTTTCATTAGGTCCCATTTGTTTATTTGTGTTTTTATTTCCATTTCTCTAGGAGGTGGGTCAAAAAGGATCTTGCTGTGATTTATGTCAGAGAGTGTTCTGCCTATGTTTTCCTCCAAGAGTTTGATAGTGCCTGCCTTACATTTAGGTCTTTAATCCATTTTGAGTTTATTTTTCTGTATGGTGTTAGGGAGTTTCATTTCATTCTAACTTCATTGTTTTACATGTAGCTGGCCAGTTTTCCCAGCACCACTTATTGAAGAGGCTGTCTTTTCTCCATTGTATATTCTTGCCTCCTTTATCAAAGATAAGGTGACCATATGTGCGTGGGTTTATCTCTGGGCTTTCTATCCTGTTCCATTGATCTATTTCTCTGTTTTTGTGCAAGTACCATACTGTCTTGATTACTGTAGCTTTGTAGTATAGTCTGAAGTCAGGTAGCCTGATTGCTCCAGCTCCGTTTTTCTTTCTCAAGATTGCTTTGGCTATTTGGGGTCTTTTGTGTTTCCATACAAATTGTGAAATTTTTTGTTCTAGTTCTGTGAAAAATGCCAGTGGTAATTTGATAGGGATTGCATTGAATCTGTAGATTGCTTTGGGTTGTAGAGTCATTTTTACAATGTTGATTCTTCCAGTCCAAGAACATGGTATATCTCTCCATCTATTTGTAACATCTTTAATTTCTTTCATCAGTGTCTTATAATTTTCTGCATAAAGGTCTTGTCTCCTTAGGTAGGTTTATTCCTAGATATTTTATTCTTTTTGTTGCAATGGTTAATTTCACTTTCAGATTTTTCACCATTAGTGTATAGGAATGCAAGCGATTTCTGTGCATTAATTTTGTATCCTGCTACTTTACCAAATTCATTGATCAGCTCTAGTAGTTTTCTGGTAGCATCTTTAGGATTCTCTATGTATAGTATCATGTCATCTGCAAACAGTGACAGCTTTACTTCTTTTCCAATTTGGATTCCTTTTATTTCTTTGTCTTCTCTGATTGCTGTGGCTAAAACTTCCAAAACAATGTTGAATAATAGTGGTGAGAGTGGGCAACCTTGTCTTGTTACAGATCTTAGTGGAAATGGTTTCAGTTTTTCACCATTGAGGACGATGTTGGCTGTGAGTTTGTCATATATGGCCTTTATTATGTTGAGGAAAGTTCCCTCTATGCCTACTTTCTGGAGGGTTTCTATAATAAATGAGTGTGGAATTTTGTCAAAAGCTTTCTCTGCATCTATTGAGATGATCATAAGGTTTTTCTCCTTTAATTTGTTAATATGGTGTATCACATTGATTGATTTGTGTATATTGAAGAATCCTTGCATTCCTGGGATAAACCCCACTTGATCATGGTGTATGATCCTTTTAATGTGCTGTTGGATTCTGTTTGCTAGTATTGTGTTGAGGATTTTTGCATCTATGTTCATCAGTGATATTGGCCTGTAGTTTTCTTTCTTTGTGACATCTTTGTCTGGTTTTGGTATCAGGGTGATGGTGGCCTCGTAGAATGAGTTTGGGAGTGTTCCTCCCTCTGCTGTATTTTGGAAGAGTTTGAGAAGGATAGGTGTTAGCTCTTCTCTAAATGTTTGATAGAATTCGCCTGTGAAGCCATCTGGTCCTGGGCTTCTGTTTGTTGGAAGATTTTTAATCACAATTTCAATTTCAGTGCTTGTGATTGGTCTGTTCATATTTTCTGTTTCTTTCTGGTTCTGTCTTGGAAGGTTGTGCATTGCTAAGTATTTGTCCATTTCTTCCAGGTTGTACAGTTTATTGGCATATAGTTGCTTGTAGTAATCTCTCCTGATCCTTTGTATTTCTGCAGTGTCAGTTGTTACTTCTCCTTTTTCATTTCTAATTCTATTGATTTGAGGCTTCTCCCTTTTTTTCTTGATGAGTCTGGCTAACGGTTTATCAATTTTGTTTACCTTCTCAAAGAACCAACTTTTAGTTCTTTTGATCTTTGCAATTGTTTCCTTCATTTCTTTTTCATTTATTTCTGATCTGATCTTTATGATTTCTTTACTTCTGCTAACTTTTGGGGTTTTTTGTTCTTCTTTCTCGAATTGCTTTAGGTGTAATGTTCGGTTGTTTATTTGAGATGTTTCTTGTTTCTTAAGGTAGGATTGTATTGCTATAAACTTCCCTCTTAGAACTGCTTTTGCTGCATCCCATAGGGTTTGGGTTTTCGTGTTTTCATTGTCATTTGTTTCTAGGTATTTTTCGATTTCCTCTTTGATTTCTTCAGTGATCTTTTGGTTATTAAGTAGTGTGTTGTCAAGCCTCCATGTATTTGCATTTTTTACAGATTTTTTCCTGTAATTGATATCTAGTCTCTTAGTGTTGTGGTTGGAGAAGATACTGGATACGATTTCAATTTTCTTAAATTTACCAAGGCTTGATTTGTGACCCAAGATATGATCTATCCTGGAGAATGTTCCATGAGCACTTGAGAAGAAAGTATATTCTGTTGTTTTGGGATGGAATGTCCTATAAATATCAATTAAGTCCATCTTGTTTAATGTATCATTTAAAGCTTGTGTTTCCTCATTTATTTTCATTTTGGATGATCTGTCCATTGGTGAAAGTGGAGTGTTAAAGTCCCCTACTATGATTGTGTTACTGTCGATTTCCCCTTTTATGGCTGTTAGTATTTGCCTTATGTATTGAGGTGCTCCTATGTTGGGTGCATAAGTATTTACAATTGTTATATCTTCTTCTTGGATTGATCCCTTGATCATTATGTAGTGTTCCTCTATGTCTCTTGTAATAGTCTTTGTTTTAAAGTCTATTTTGTCTGATACGGGAATTGCTACTCCAGCTTTCTTTTGATTTCCATTTGCATGGAATATCATTTTCCATCACCTCACTTTCAGCCTGTATGTGTCCCTAGGTCTGCAGTGGGTCTCATGTAGACAGCATATATACGGGTCTTGTTTTTGTATCCATTCAGCCAGTCTATGTCTTTTGGTTGGAGCATTTAATCCATTTACATTTAAGGTAATTATCGATATGTATGTTCCTATTATCATTTTCTTAATTGTTTTGGGTTTGTTTTTGTGGGTCTTTTCCTTCTCTTGTTTTTCTTGCCTAGAGAAGTTCCTTTAGCATTTGTTGTAAAGCTGGTTTGGTGGTGCTGAATTCTCTTAGCTTTTGCTTGTCTATAAAGCTTCTAATTTCTCTGTCAAATCTGAATGAGATCTCTGCTGGGTCGAGTAATCTTGGTTGTAGGTTTTTCTCCTTCATCACTTTAAATATGTCCTGCCACTCCCTTCTGGCTTGCAGAGTTTCTGCTGAAAGATCAGCTGTTAACCTTATGGGGATTCCCTTGTGTTTTATTTGTTGTTTTTCCCTTGCTGCTTTTAATATTTTTTCTTTGTATTTAATTTTTGATAGTTTGATTAATATGTGTCTTGGTGTGTTTCTCCTTGGATTTATCCTGTATGGGGCTCTCTGTGCTTCCTGGACTTGATTAACTACTTCCTTTCTCATATTAGGGACATTTTCTACTATAATCTCTTCAAATATTTTCTCAGTCCCTTTCTTTTTCTCTTCTTCTTCTGGGACCCCTATAATTCAAATGTTGGGGCCTTTAATGTTGTCCCAGAGGTCTCTGAGAGTGTCCTCAATTCTTTTCATTCTTTTTTGTTTAATCTGATCTGCAGTAGCTATTTCCACTGTTTTATGTTCCAGGTCACTTATCCGTTCTTCTGTGTCAGTTATTCTGCTATTGATCCCTTCTAGAGAATTTTTAATTTCATTTATTGTGTTGTTCATCACTGTTTGTTTGCTCTTTAGTTCTTCTAAGTCCTTGTTAAACGTTTCTTGTATTTTCTCCATTCTATATCCAAGATTTTGGATCATCTTTACTATTATTATTCTGAATTCTTTTTCAGGTAGACTGCCTATTTGCTCTTCATTTCTTAGGTCTGGTGGGTTTTTGCCTTGCTCTTTCATCTGCTGTGTGTTTCTCTGTCTTCTCATTTTGCTTAACTTACTGTGTTTGGGGGTCTCCTTTTCGCAGGCTGCAGGTTCGTAGTTCCCGTTGTTTTTGGTGTGTGTCCCCAGTGGCTAAGGTTGGTTCAGTGGGTTGTGTAGGCTTCCTGGTGGAGGGGACTAGTGCCTGTGTTATGGTCGATGAGGCTGGATCTTGTCTTTCTTGTGGGCAGGTCCATGTCTGGTGGTGTGTTTTGGGGTGTCTGTGGCCTTATTATGATTTTAGGCAGCGTCTGTGCTAATGCATGGTGTTGTGTTCCTGTCTTGCTAGTTGTTTGGCATGGGGTGTCCTGCACTGGAGCTTGTTGATCGTTGAGTGGAGCTGGGTCTTGTCATTGAGATGGAGATCTCTGGAGATTTTCACTGTTTGATATTATGTGGAGCTGGGAGGTCTCTTGTGGACCAATGTCGTGAACTTGGCTCTCCCACCTCAGAGGCACAGCCCTGATACCTGGCTGGAGCACCAAGAGCGTGTCATCCACACGGCTCAGAATAAAAGGGAGAAAAGAAAGAAAAGAAAGAAAGAACTAAATAACATAAAATAAAATAAAGTTATTAAAATAAAAAATAATTATAAAGAAAAGAAAATTTTAAAGTAATTAAAAAAAAAAAAAAAAAAAGGACAGACAGAACCCTAGGATAAATGGTAAAAGCAAAGCTATACAGACAAAATCACACACAGAAGCATACACATACACACTCACAAAAAGAGAACAAGGGAAAATATATATATATATCGTTGCTCCCAAAGTCCACCTCCTCAATTCGGGATGATTTGTTGTCTATTCATGTATTCCACAGATGTAGGGTACATCAAGTTGATTGTGGAGATTTAATCTGCTGCTCCTGAGGCTGCTGGGAGAGAGTTCCCTTTCTCTTATTTGTTCGCACAGCTCCTGGGGTTCAGCTTTGGATTTGGACCCGCCTCTGCATGTAGGTCGCCTGAGGGCGTCTGTTCCCCGCCCAGACAGGACGGGGTTAAAGGAGCAGCTGATTCCGGGGCTCTGGCTCACTCAGGCTGGTGGGAGGGAGCGGTACGGAGGAGGCGGGGCGAGCCTGCGGCGACAGAGGTCAGCGTGACGTGGCACCAGCCTGAGTCACCAAAGGCAAATGACTCTTAATCTAGAATGTAGGTATCTTTTGAGTTCTATCTTAGTTGAAGATCTTCTCCCTCCGTTTTTAAAACTTTGACATAAGGAAAAACACTACCCTGAGGCATAGCTGGTCCTCAGGACCTCAAATCCCTTTTTGGATTGTAGACCATAGGCCAACCAGCCCGAGAGGCTTGTCTCTAAAATGTATTTCTAACCCCAAAGTTAATACTCAGAAAGCTTATCATAGTCACTTGAGGACATGTGCAGATCAGCAAAAAGTTTGAGTCACTCAAAGTTCTTGTTCCCAACAACACTCTCTCTTCTGTTTCAGCTCTCCCACTGTAAAATGTGCCATTTTTGTGCTTTTTTTAGTGATTTTGCTGTTTAAAATGCCCCCCAACCATAGTGCGGAAGGATTGTCTAGTGTCCCTAAGCACAAGAAGGCTGTGATGTGTTTTACAGAGAAAATACATGTGTTAGATAAGCTTTTTCAGGTATTAGTTGTATTGCCCTTGGGTGTGAGTTCAGTGTTAAATCAATAACACTACCCATGCAGGAAAAAAAAAAAGAAAGAAATTTTCTGATCTGTACATGAGCCTGCTTCATAAAGTGCTAAAGTCAAACCTACAGTGCATAATGAAGCTATGGGAAAGATAGAAAAGAGATTACATTTGTGGATGCATGAGGTGATAACCAATTTAAAAAGCTTAGTGGACAGCATTACTATCAGGCTAAAAGCCAAATACATTTTAGGTCATGTTACCCAGGGTCAAGAAAATGTTAGGAGAAAAGGCTACTGTGTTATTATTATAAAGAAATACTGCTTCCAATTAATTATTTGTAACAACTATATATTAAATAAGATATCTTTTAATAGAAACACACACAAAGCAAGATTATTTATTGATTGGTTAACGAAAATGTTGTGACCGGTAGCTTGCAGGAAATTAACCTCGAATTTCTCGCAGGAGAAATGGCTTAGTATTCGCTAATTCTATTTACCCTAATTATTTCCTTTATCAGGCTAGTAGCTACTATTTACCTTTTGGATTTATATTTTCTTACTCAGATCAATAGGAACGATTCTACTCAAAATCAATTGCTTGATACCTGGTATTAATATAATTCTCTTATTTGATTTTCTTGTCCCCAGCCACTTCCTCTTTCAACTTGTCCTGTTAATTACAAAATATCTGCTTACTTATTTTTACAAAAATCATTGAGTATAGAAAATATTTTACTCAGGTTGCTCTCTCATTCAAGGACCTAAAATATTGGTAAATTGTCAAATCATAGTTGGTCATATTTTTGGTTATTTAAAATTATATTTAGTACTCTATCTGTATCCCACCCAATCTTATTTCTCACTGTGTCTATGCATGCATTCTCTAATCAAGTGTTGTGTCTTCTAGCATTTTGATAAACTTCATGTCTTTTCATATCTTGAATTTGCTTATGTTCAAAAGATGGATGAAACTCAGCAACAAGCATCAGGGTAAAGAAGAAAAAAAGAAAAAAATTCGGACAAAAAGATCTTCTAGGCTGGTTTCTGTAGCCTAAACTCAGGAAGTCCAATGTACAGTATGAAAATGAGTATTGCAAACTCCACTTTGGTTTTTCTGAACATGTTATCAATATGGGCAAATTAAATAAGTAGACTTTATAGATGTTTTGTACATTTATGCCAGTAGAGAAGTTTTTTGAGAATTTACTCCATACATAATAGCCAGTTCCTAGGAATATGAGAATGGTAATCAACAATCTAATAGGAGAAATATGAACTTGTTTGAATTTCGATAACTTTGTCACATACTGAAGTTCAGAGAAGTACTCAATTTCCTGAAGTGTTGAGATGCAGTTTGAAGGAGTAGCCCAGGAATGAGGAGGGGTTCAAGTCTGACATTAAATAGAAGTGATGTAACTGAGGGTCCAGGTGTCATTTTAAGGCAACTTTAGGTCCAGTTCTTATGTAGACCTGAACCACTAAAGGGCTAATACAATAATACTTCTCTTATTGGTCAAAACTGTGTCATAGAAGAAAGAATCTTGGGACAATAGGTGGAAGAAAATAGCAATTTCAGCTACTGAGTTTAGGAAAGATAAGTTTTGATTTTCTTTACCTATGGTACTTGATCTACATACCCCACATATACTTTAGCCCTTTTCCACACACACAAAATAATTGATATATTGCTCTAATATATGCTTATTTTATGGAAAAACCAATTAAAAGTAAGAACAGATAATCTATGTAATTATTTACTTTACATTTTATGTCAGTTAATTTCTGTCTTATAGTTTACTTGTGTTTCTTTCCATTTTATAAATACTGACAGAGTAAGAAATCAATTGTACTAAAATAATAAGTTAATATGCATGATTTGTTTGTCCCACCTTGGTCTTAGATGCAAGAAGTCAAGCATATTAATCAAAGATTTGTTCAAGGATATTAAAGCTTTATATTTTTTCAAAAAATCTTATTTTGAATTCTAACAAACTTAACAAATAATATGTATGCTCTATAGTTACAAAATTCACAAGAATGGAAGTATTTCTTTCATCACCATCCATTTTTTAAAAAAATCCTTAAAGTTTTATCAGAGTTAGAACCATAACTTTTCCTGGCATTTCCACAGGAATATGGATTTCTGCATTTTTAGTAGATTAGAAAGAATACTAAAATATTTGAATGCAATGGGGACCATCCTTCTCTCCCTCTCAAGAATTTTGTGACAATAAAGTATTTTGTGTTGCTTAGGAATGAATAAAGTGTCTTCTTATATTTCACTCATTAATTCATTGAGTAATTTTTATTGACTTATACTATATCCCAAACATTGTTCTAGGCTTGAAAGATTCATCATTGAATAAAACAGACAAATATCTCTGCCCTCCTGAAGTTTTAATTATATAAATGTCACCCAGAAAGGTGAAAGAGTAGAACGATTTTATTTTTAAAGCCAGGACTAGAAGAAAATGCAGTTTGTAATATACCCTAGAGATCCTGAATAAATCTTTACAATATGAATTATATTTTGTCCCCTCACCTATTGGCTTTTATTGGCAGCTTCATGATTTATATATGAATGAGTGTGGAATTTTCTCTGGATCACCTACAGTGTGTTGCATATTTGGAAAATTTTAAAACAAACTTTGTCCATAGATCATATCAAACTCATGAATAAATCATGACTAAACATTGCCTTTTCTTAAATAAAATACACATATACAAATAAATAGTTATGTACTTTGTATATTTACACATATATTTGTAAATACATGATGGAAAACATTCAGTGCCTTAAATAGGAATAGGAATCATTTTCAAAGCACGCACTTACAAAATATTATTTTATGCAACTTTCTGTACAAATAAGAAAAATATATAACTTCAGTACACTTTTATTCAGTCACGGGACTCCTCTAGCAAGATTTTTTAAAATCTGCTTATTTTTAGTCCTTTCATTTACTCAAGAAATATAATTTAAATTATATGCTATGTAAGAAGAAAATACATTCTGAAAGCTTTTTGGAGTTCACTTTTAAAAGACTTTTTCAGCATTGGAAACCACAATTGATAATTAATACACTCAGACTGCTATTCTTTGGCTTCCAGTAGTATAAACGTTTTTGCTTGAATGATTATTCATGCGCAACTCACTAAAGTGGATAATATGAGAAGGAAACAGGAAGAAACCAAGTGAGGATACAGGGAGGAAAGCATTTTAAGTATGACAAGAAAAAAAATGGGTTTACTTAGTCTTTATTTGGCACTTAGCAGGTTTTTAATAAATGTATCCCTGAGATAAATCCATCAGACTAAAAGTAATGTGCCTATCAAAGAGTTTTACAGAATTTTTTAATAGAACCATATCTGAAATGCTTTGTGGTCCTGGTGTGTGTGCAACTACTTATTCAAAAAATACAAGTCTAGAATGAGTAATCATGGTTTAATTTCTTAAAAGCATAATAGGTTTTACTCAATTATTAATGGTTTTGAGTATGGTCACTTAGTAGATCTCTGTTATGGCAATAAAAGAAAATTATAAAAAGGTTAAATTCACTTAACCCCTGGGACTTCATGATTCAAGACATTCAATGTAATCTAAAGATCATCCCACTACTGAGGTTCATTCTTAAAATTCAATCCCCAGGAGCATTTTCACATGTAATTTTATTTTTTACCTCTTTAATTATTAATAGTGAAAAAACTTTTGATAAATTAAAAAATTCATATCAAAGATGATTCATATCATATAAATAACTGAAAATCAACTCTGTCCACTATTTGAACACAAAATTGTCCATCAAGTCTTGCTTATTATTTTCAACCCATGATAAATTTACTCTATATGAGAATAAAACATACATTTTTAATATTAATTATTTGACGGTTATTTTTATTAGATTGTGCCATGTCTTCTTTTTTTTTTGGCTAAACACTCATATTGCTATTTAATTATTATGTATACCTGTTTTACCTTTGCAACTTGAAGGCAATATCTTAAGTAAAACTTTTAGAACCTCTTATGGTGGGCCCAGTACTTTACAGATGGTAGACGAATATTAATAACTGTTGCTTGAATGGCCTCTCTGTTCCTATTCTAAAGCAACATGTGTAGTGGAAAATGGTTGTCCTTTTATATGGAACAAGACTATTCTTTGGTCAAGTGACACTGTATCCACACACATAGGACTTCAAGGAAAATAAAACAGATAATATAGGTAGCTTACCCAATGACTCATGCCAAGTAAATACTAACTTACATTTACTGTGGTTTTATTTTATTATAGAAACTGTTTCATGTACTTTGTGTATATTATTTTATTTAATCCTCAAAATATTCAAGGTAGTTGTTTTGATTATGCCAGTGTACTAGTTAGGTAGCAGACTAAGGGAACAAGAGTTCAAGCAAATGGGCTAAGGCCATCCAGTAAGTGGTGGAGCTATAATTCAAAACACACAGTCCAGAGTTCCAGGAGCCACAAGTTCATGCACTAGGCTCCGTTGCCTGTCATTAGTGCAGGAATCTTAGAAGTAAATCCAGGTCTCTTTGACATAAGCATTGGCAATCTTTCATTGGTTGTGTTAGGTTGATAAGATTTGGGATTTTATTTTAATGTTTTAAAAAAATATTATTTCTCAAGTGATTTTATAATAAAATACAATCTAGTAAACAAAGCATTTATAATATAATTGCAAATAAAATTGTAAATGTATTTAATTTTGATCTATTTTTTAAACAATTGATATATTGTACAATATATTTGTGTATAAATGAAATGCTTATCCGAAATGTAATGGAAACTAAATTAACATTAAGCTAAGTAGTTAGATAGAAGCTGAGAATATCTGTGAAAATTTAGGCTTCTTTCTTCATGAATAGAGTTGCCTCCTTTAATCTCTAGACCCAGGCTACAAATGAGGGTAGCATTTATTGATCATGTGATATGAGTCATGAACTGCTGAAGGTGTTTTTCTCATGCCCTTTAAATCCTCACACAATCCTATTTTATATGTCTTAATACAGCCAATTTATAGATAAGGATATAGAAATTCACAGAGGTGTCAGTAATCAGAACTTATCAAGAAACGGAATTCAAGTAGCTTCAAATTGCAGTTTCTTTTATAATACAAAATAACTACTATTCAGAACATGTTATATTAGAAACTGAATTTCTGGCTAATATAATTTCTTATTGATTGCAGTAATACTATTTTAGTGTTCTGATTTTTCAGGTCATTACTGAACATTATCTTAATGTATTTCAATCATAGAAAATGTTTTGGGTAGAATGGTTTGGGGGATCATATGAGCAATGATAATTTAGATGATGTTTTGACTATTAATATAAAATTGTATCTAGCTGTTATATCATTGTTTATGATGCGTCTAGAAAGGTGATTTTTATCATAGGTTATATATAATTCAATTTAGATATCATGACTTAAGACCAATCAAATGTTTTATTTAAATAATTAATATTACCTCTCCATCGTAATTTAGAAATGAACTTTATGCATTTCTCACTAAAACACATTTAATCGTATCTGCATTCTCAATTCTGGCACTTACCAGACCCATAACATTGGGCAACTTATTATCCTTTCTGGCTCTCAGTTTTCTCAGCTGTAAAATAAGTCAGAAATATTTACATCATAGTGTTGTGGGTATTAAATGAGTTTGTACATGTAAAAAAATAGCAAGACAAGTCATATACATAATTAGAAACTGATAAATGTTAGCTATAGTTAAAGTTATTTCTCACCTATCTCTCTTGACAAAACTCAGTGTAAGAGAAACAGTGAACATTACTTTTATATTAAACAGTCATTTTCTCATTTAAATGCAGGCGCTTCATTTTTTAAAGTAAAATTGTAAGCATTTGTTTTATCGCATGCTTTATATCGACTATTATAATTGTATTACAATTTTAAAATTAACGTCAGGTTATGTGTCTAGTAAGTTTCTTGCAGCATGGAGATTTTATTTTATTTTTTTCCACTAAGTTACAACACTATTGACTAAGAGATTAGTGTAGCAACCACAATATAAAGTCATAAATATTACTATCTTTTATTAAATTATAACAATGAAATTTAATTTTGTTTGCTATTTGAAAGCTAGCTAAAATTGCTTTCAAGGTGCTTCATGGAAATGCTTTTTAGCTTCTGGAAGGAATATGTGCACGTGTTTGTTGTTCACATATGATCTTTCCCATCATTAACCATGGCTGGTTTAGTGGATATTGTTATTTAACTGATGCAAAAGAAGTATAAGTAAGTTTCTTTGTCATTTCTTCATGAAAGATTAACATTTAAGACCACAAAACCAATGAATTATCTTTATTAAGTTTTTGCGGTAAAGCATTGGCATTTGTCCAAAAATAATCCAAATAAGTCGGATAGATATTGTCTTAGCATGTATCAACAAATAATTATAAGGTCAAAACTTTTAAAATTATTTAAAATGTTTTCACTCAGAGACTAAAAAACATATTTGAAAACTAGATTTGAAAACTAGATTTAAAAAATTTTTTTCAATGTGAATATATTAAAATACAAAATCAAAATACAAAATCATATTCTACATAATAAACTCTGACACATTAAATAAGCACAGTGAGCTTTTATATTGATTATGCTCTAGACATATAGAATATTTTAAGGATTTTTCTTAAATTTTTTGTCAAATATCTTACATATTTCAGTGTAATTCAGCAAACATTTATTTGGCACTTACAATTCCAAGAACTTGCTATATTCTAGGAGAAATATATTTAATAAAATGCATTTGCTACCCTCCAAGCACTTATTGATTACCAGTAGGAAGACATAAAGTATATTATATTAGATCTTAAAGAAGGAAGCTGCCACAAGGTGCTAAGTGATTACAAAAGGGACAATTAGCTGTATCTTCAATTTCAGGGAAGCCTTAAGAAAAGCAACATTTCACCAAATGTAATTATAAAAATTTCAATAGTGCTGTATGAATGTCAGCCACTTCAATTACATTCTCCATAATGCCCACAGCAACACTGCAATGGAGACAATGTTATCCCTAGTTTACAGATGAAGAAACTGGCATTCACATATATTGTATAATTTACAAAGATTGCACATTACTAAGTGAAGGTCCAAGAATCAAATATAAAAACAAAAATACAGTATCATGGTCATAGTTGGCATTAGATGGTTTTACTTACTGGTAAGTTTCTATGCAAACTTCACTGTTGCTTCAACCCCACTTACACTCCCCACCTTTTCTTACAGAAAAAGGAATAAGTATCTCTCCCTCTTCAAACTGGGTCCAAGGAATTGACCTATTGTAAGCATTGCTCTTAGTCTAAGAAAATTCTGGCAATCAGAACATCAGGAGTGAACATTTACTGTCTTAACCTGAAAACTGTTAATAACATCACAAAAAGTTTGTTCTTATTGATGATTTTTCAGTAACAATATGCAGTAAGATGATCCACTTAATGAGAAAGATTCCCCCACAATAAAGAAAAAAATGTTGATAAGACATTTCATGTCAATAAAAGCATAAGTCCATGTTTTTGATTTTGAATATTCAATAGTTGGATGTTTTTGAAGTACACTGTGAAGATTTTTCATATTCTGACAAAAGACCCTTTGTTATTCACACTTTAGCAAATGAATTCCCTCTAGCATGATTTTATTTGATTTTATTCACATATTCCATTTGAGATATCAACATACTTATGTGTAGTGAATAATACAGGTTCATAAATATTTTAAATTAATACCATGTCCCATTATCTTCTACACCCACTAAGCATATATTTTTTATTTCTCTCACCTTTTAAAATGAGATAGTCATCAGATTCTTCTACATTTAATTCATCCAATAGATAAAAGATCCAATGATCATGCATTTGTTTTTGTTTTTAATTTTTTTAACATCTCTATTGGAGTATAATTGCTTTACAATGGTGTGTTAGTTTCTGCTTTATAACAAAGTGAATCAGCTATACATAGCATTTGTTTTTCATGTAGCTGAATATTGTCATTTGAAATGTATTACCAAAGGCAACACTGAAAATTAAATATAAACTGAAAATAATTAAAAATGTGAATTAAGGAGACCCCATGTCACTAAATGTAGCACAAGTAGAGTAGCAAAATGGCAGAGTCCTAAAAAATATTGATAAAGTCTAGTCCTAAAACTCCTGAAAACTATAAATTTCGGAATCTGTTTCATGAACATCATCTCTAAGTTATATACTAGTCAAGAGAAGAGCACAGTTAGATAGTATCTAGGTTGCAGTCATGTCTTCTTAATTAGGGAAGGTTTGCTGCATATTTATTCCCATATATAAAGGACTTAAGGCGGCAGGGAACCCAAGAAGTTGCTATTGGGCAAGCTAAGGTAGAACAACTACAACTGAGGGGAAGGGAACAATTTGTAAATTACATGGACGAGCTGTGAGTTTATAGGAATAGGGTGACAATTAACACCATAGTTTGCACTGCCATTAGAATGTTGGATAGCTCATTTGTACAAAGCTTTAGCCAGCCTGGTGTAAAGTGGCACACTTACACCCAGTGACAGTTTCTCAAGGTAGTAATGGAAGCCACCAACCACAGTAGAAAGAAATGTTCTGTTGGCATGAAACATTTTTTTTTTGCCAGAATTCATTTATGCATTCATTTGTTCATTCATTCCTTTCAGCTAGTATTATTGTGCATCTTTCTAAATATTATTGTGCAGGGGATACCACAGGGGGAAAAAAGTGTCCCTGCTTTAGATTGGCTCACTATCTAGTGGGAAACACATAGAGATAGACAGTTAAAGAAAACAAATTTTAGTTAGCATACAAGTAGAAGTGGTCAATTTTATAAAACAAGCCATGGAAACTTTCCCAGAAGAAGTGATAATTGAATTTTATCTAAACAGACTAGTAGAAATTAATGAAGGGAATATAGAAGGGATTATTCCTGACAAAGAGTATGATGTATACAAAAAACCGAAGCATGGAAATATTTAAGAAATTAGGTTTGAAGAGTGGAAACCTGCTGTCCACGAAGTTGAGAACACATTATTTCTTCCAAAGTCATACAGCATCTGTGAAATGCCCGGCAGCCACGTTTTAAGACTACTGTTTTCTTTCCAGTGACACTCTGAAACCACTTTTACTTTCCCGTTTATTACCAGAGGAAACAAATTTCTAGGCCACCCTTGTCTCATGACAGCATACAGTTTCTAATTAATGTTTCTCTTAATCCTGCTTTCTAAACAGTAACCAATTTCAAACCCTCCCATACTTTCCTTGGACTCTCCTCAGAATCCATCAGCCCTATCCCAAACCTTACAAAATATGCTTACCTCCTCCCTCTCGTTGAGTAGCAAGCATTCTACCGTTTCTCTGTGGTGCCCTCCACTGCTGCAGCCAGTCAATGTCTGATTTTGTCACACTGCAGGCTTGTGTCTGATTGTTTTTTGCTATTTGCCTTTAACAAGATAAGAAAGTAAACAGTCAAATTGAGAAGGATCTTGTAGGACCCTTGGGAAATACAGCTTCAAGATTAGGGGTGCAGACTCTATATCCAAATTGCGGAGTTTGAATCCACTCTAGATTACTGACTAGCTCTATAATCAAATAGCTTAACCTGTACTTGTCTCAATTTCTTCATCTGTTAATAGGACAATAATAGTACTTCCCTTAGAGAGTTGCGTGTGTGTTTTTAACTGAGTTAATATATGCAATACATTTAGAAAGACAGCCACATATGTTAGTTATTATATATTATGTGAAGAAACTTGGATCCCTTTTTATAAGCAATGAGTAGGAGTATGAATACATGTAACTCTTAGACCATTAAGCACCTGAGAATTGAAAATATTTAAGAGGACATGAGTGGAACAAGGATATCAGTCAAGAGGCTGTTAAAATAGACTTAATGAATGACTGAAGTAGAGTCCTGAAGGTAAAGTCAGAACAAACACGTTGACTGAAATATGTGAGAGCTGACATCACCTAGACCTTGTTATTTATTACATATGTCTACATGCAAGCATGCATGAAATGTTTGTATGATTGAAATATAATTGTGATCATATAGAACATACAATTATAGATATACAGGTTGCAATTTATAAATACTTCTAAGTCAATTCATTTAAAGCATTTGAAAAAAGGTAGGGTGGTTTGGATGCAATATATGCAAAATTAATACCAGCCAGTTTTACTGACAATTACTTTTGATTTCATCACATGATCTATGAGACGGAAAATATATTTAAATTTACTGGGAATATACTGAATTGTGAGTCTTATTTAATCAGTTCATTTAATGCCTAGAAACCAGTCTATGTAGTTAAATGTGTGAGCAAAATGTGAATACGTGTGTGAAGGTCTTAAGTGATTGACTTACTGAATATAGCCACTTGGAAACATGGCATTAAAATGGGTTGGTCAGTCAATTAAGTAAGAGTTCTTGGAATCTGCAAGATGACATTGGCAATTCAGAATTCATAAACTGGTTTGTAAATAGAGTACTAGAGGAATAGAAATTATGCAAATTACAGCCCCCTTCAGTATTTAACAAATGTCATCATTTCAAAGCACAAACCAGGAAGTGACAGCTTACTGTTAAATATTAGACTTGTAATTCTGGAGTTGCCAGATGAGTGTCTTTTCAGAAACAAGAATGTAAATCTAAGGGTGAATAACTGACCTTAAAGAGAAAGCTCGTATGCCTACCTTTTTTTCTACTATTTTTATTTTACAAATATAAATGTAAGTATCTAAAGAAAAATGTCTAGGTAAAAAATAAGTTGGGCTCAGTTACAAATTTACCTTTATTAGGTTCTGTTTATCTATACCGTTGCTTTTTGGTTCATTTCAATTTTGAAACTTTCCAGTAATCTCCCATAGCTTATGCAAACGATATATATGATGGGTGTTTACAATTTTTTTGGTCAAATTATGGGTGAGATGGGTGAGCTATAGGTGGATGATATTTTTAATTGTGTTGTTTATTTTCTTAATGAGGGATTTTAAAATTTCCTTGTATACTTTGGATGTACATCGTTTATCAAATGTGTGTTCTGCAAATATTTTCTCCCAGTCTGTGGCTAGAATTTTCATTCTCTTAATGTCTTTCAGAGACCAGAGTTTTTAATTTTAATAAAGTCCAACTTATTACTTTTTTTTTTCGTGGATCATGCTTTTGAGGTTGAATCTAAAATTCATTAACAAAGCTAAGTTCAGATAGATTTACTTTCAGAAGTTTTATAGTCTTTCATTTTATATTTACATTTATGATTCATTTGTAGTTTAATTTTATTTAACTTTTAAGGTCTGTGTCTATTTTCATATGTCTGCATATGGACATTCAATTTTTCCAACATAATTTATTGAAAAAACTGTCCTTTCTCTGTTGAATTGCCTTGGCATCTTTGTCAAAAATCAGTTGACTATATTTGTATGGATCTATAGCTTGCCTCTATTCAGTTCTATTGAACTATGGGTCTATTCTTTAACGAATACCATATTTATTTTATTATGGTAACAATAAGTTTCAAAATGGGGTAATGTGAGTTCTCCAACATTTTTTCTGCAGTACTCTGCTGGCTATTCTAGATCTTTTGCTTTTCCATATACATTTGAGAATCAGCTTATTGATATCTACAAAAGAGCTTGCTGAGATTCTGACCGTGATTGTGTTGAATCTATAGATCAAGTCTGGAAGAATTCACATCTTAACAATATTGATTTTTCCCATCCATGGACATGAAATATCTTCCCATTTATTTAGAACTTTGATTTCTTTGTCAATCTCTTGCAGTTTTCCATATAGAAATTCTGTACATATATCATTACATTCATATCAAAATATTTAATTATTTTAATGTTATTGTAAAACCAATACTTTTTAAAATTTTCAAATTCCTATTGTTTATTTTTGGTAGATGGGAAAACAATTGGCATTTGCACATTGACCATGCACTTGTAACCCTGTTGTACTCCCTTCTTAATTCCAGGAGTTTATATGTAGCTTCTTTGATTTTCTCCAATGACAATCAGGCCATCTGCCAATAAAGACAATATCATTTCTTCCTTTCCAGTGTATTTTTTTTTTTAATGTTTTACTTGTCTTATTGCACTAGCAAAGACTTCCAGTATGATGTTGAATACTTGTGTTGAGAAAAGATGCTCTTACTTTGTTCTAGATGTTATGGAGAAAGTATTTCGTCCTTCAACGTTAAGTATAATGTTAGCTGAAGCCTTGTATGGATAATCTTTATAAATTTTAGGAAGTTTTACACTTTTCTCAGTACTTTTTTCTTTAAATGTTTGGTAGAATTTACCAGTAAAACCATATGGGCCTAGTATTTGCTTTTTTGAAAAGGTCATTAATTATGGATTCATTTTCTTTAAAAGACATAAAGATATTCAAATTATTTATTTCTCCTTATATGGGTTTTGGTAATTTGCACCTTTCAAGAAATGGTCTACTTCATGTAAATTATCAAATTTGTGGACGTAACGTAGTTCATATTATTACTTTACTATCTTTTTATTGTCCATGTGATTGGTAGTGGTAATCTCTCTTATACCTTTTTTAATCCTTGATTAGTGTTTCAAGATGTTTTGTAAAAGAAAAAAAATCTTTTATTTGTTTAGAGAAACTCTTTCATTTTGTTGATTTTTCTATTGTTTGACTATTTTCAATTTTATTATTTCTGCTCTAATTTTACTTCTTTATTCTTTTAATCTCATTCTTTTACTTCTTTATTCTTTTTATTTCTTTAGGTTTAAATTGATTTTCTTTCTCTGGGTTTCTAAAGTGGAAGCTGAGGTTATTGATTGAATATCTTTCTTCTTTTCTAATATGTTCTTGTAATACTATAAATTTTCCTGAGCACTGCTTTCACTGTATCCCACAAATTTTGTAACATTGAATTTTTACTTTAATTTAGCTAGAAATTTTCTTTCTTTAATTTCTTTTAAGACCACTTCTTTGACACCTATATTACTTAAAAGAGTCTTTTTTAATCACCATTTTTTTGGAGATTTTTCCAGCTATCTTTTTGTGTTATTAATTTCTAGTTCAATTTCTTTATGTCCTGAGAAAATACTTTGTATGATTTCTAGTCTTCTAAATTTGTTAAGGCATGTTTTACGGCCCAAAAGTGTAGTCTATCTTAGTAAATGTTCCATATTAGCTTGAGAAGAACATGTATTCTGCTGTTGTTCGATGAAATATTCTATAAATGTCAATTAGATCCAGTTGATTTTGGGGGCTTTTCTGTTTACATGTATCAAACATATCTGTTTGAATATATAGAAATATGTTGAATTTCCCATCTAATAGTGGATTTGTCTGTTTATCTTTGTAGTTCTATCAATTTTTGCTTCGTGTATTTTGATGCTCTGTAGTTAGGTTGATACATATTAACAATTGTTTTTACTTCTTGGATAACTGACCTGTTTATTGTTATGCAATGCCCTTCTCTTTCCCTAATATTTTTTCTTATTCTAGAATTTATTTTGTCTTAAATTAACATAGCACCTCCATTTTTCTTTTGATTAGTATTACCATGGCATACTTCCTCTAACTCTTTACTTTTAACTATCTTTGTCATTATATTTAAAGGGGGGATATTTCAGGCAACATATTTTGGGTCTTGTTTCTCTTTCCACTCTTTTAAGCTCTATCTTTTAACTGATATATTTAGATCATTTATATTTAAAGTCATGATTGATATAATTGCTTTAATATGTACCATGTTTATAGTTGTTTTTAAATTCATTGCATTAAGTCTTTGCTATTCTTTGTTCCCGCTCTAGCTTCACTAGTTTTAGTTGAGCATTTTATATGATTCCATTTTGTCTGTTCTCTTTGTGTAGCAATAATTCTTTTTTTAATTTTTTATGGTTGCCTAGAGTTTCCAATATACATTTTTAACTAATCTAATTCTAACTTCAAGTAACACTATACTTCTTCACATGTAGTGCAAGTATCTTGCTACATTTATTTCCAATTCCTCCCTTCCTTCTCCTATTTGAATGAATGAATGAATGTTGTCATTCATTCAACTTAACTCTATGTTATAATCACAGAGTACAATATTATTATTATTGCTTTAAACAAACCATTATAGTCCTAAAAATTAGATGGCCAAGTGTAGGGTGCGTGTTTAGAACAAAAAGGTCCTAAAATTTCTAAGGTTTTATCACTCACTAAGTGCTTTTCCAGCATATACCTGAGCATACTAATTGCAAATATGTCATTTCATATGACAGTCCTACAATTCATAAGATCCTTTCACTAACATATATCTTCTCTTCTCACAAACCCATATGTAATTACTCTGTGAGAATTTTAATTCCAAGAAAAAGATTTACCACCTTGCATGTAAACTTATTTTAAGTTCATCTTGTTAAAATCCATCTCCTCATTCTAACCTATTCAGATATTTTAAGATGCAGAGTCTATTATACAGAATATTTATAACCTCCCAGTTTCATAACTTTGCAAATCTAACAAATAGGCTTCCTATGTCTTCTTCCAATTCATTAGTGAGTGAAAATGAAGCATAGTTTTATAATACATACATTTTCAAGGACTCATGACCCCTGCTTCCCCCACCAAGCAATTAATAATATTACTTTTGTTTGGCCAATGGGTCAATCACAAGTACTGTTTAGGAATAAAGAGCCTAGTTTTAATGCAGATGACAAGAGCAAGAGGCAACTTGTAGAGAAATCGAATGGGTTTATGAACCTAGAATTCTAGAGGTAGCACACTTTTAAAGCCAAGTCCTATTTTGTTGAATTCTTTTGACCTGTATATCTTCATTTTTGCCTATGAATTAAATTTATTGTAGGTAGACCAAAATAATTAGCTTAATTTATTATTATAATATTTTATACTCATGGGCTGAATTGCAGTCATTTTAGTCATAAAGATCATGACTGAACTTTCCTACTTTTTTTTCCCAACTAAACCTATATACAAATATTGGACAATAAGAAACTGACTTTAAAATGTACTGGTGGTTGTGATGTTTGTCACAGCAAAGCCAAGGGCTTTGATAAAGAACCCAGGAGATTCTTGATTATGTAAATCTAAGGCAAAGAAAACATTTTAATAATAATATTTTTCCTCAACCAAGTTATTCCATTTAGAAAAAATAAATATACATCCCCCAAGAACATCTCTACTATTGAAATGTCTCTATCAAAATATATCACGCACCTGCAATTCTATGACTTCTAAGTGCCTTACATTTATTTACTGAAACAAGTATTTTTACTGTGAAACTGCTATTAGCATAAAGTTTAAAAAGATGTAGTAGGTTTTAGCAAAAATGAATGTACATATGTAAATAAGATAATCATGAGCGTGTAATTTATTTCATCATGGAGAGATAACTTGATGATAATATTAGCATCTTTAATAACTTAAATAACTGGAACCATATTCAATATTCAGGATCTTTTTCTAAACATGTCCCTATTAATAAATTTGGATCAAAACTCAAGAAATTTTTAAAAATATAATTAGATAAAAATACGCAAAGTATTGATATATATTAAACAGTGGCTTATACCTTTGGGAATCACTATAATCACTGTTATACATTAAGTTATGTCACTCAAAAAGATATGTTGTAGCCCTAACTTCCCTTCCCTCAGAATGTGATCTAATTTGGAATTGGGTCATTGTAGATGTAATTAAGTTAAGGTGATTGCCTACTGGAGTAGGATTGGTCCATAGTCCAAAATAATTTGTATTCTCATAAGAAGACAGTCATGTAAAGTGGAGACACACAGAAGAATGCCACATGATGGCACAGGCAGAGACTGGAGTGATGCAGCTACAAGACAAAGAAACCAGAGGATGAGAGCTACCAACAAAAACTAGAAAGAGGCAACAAAGGATCCTTCTACAGCTGTGAGAGGAAGCATGATTTTGCTTGATTTTGGACTTATAGCCTCCAGAGATGTGAGATAATACATTTCCACTGTTTTAAGCCACTCAAAGTTTATGGCACTTCATTTGGACAAACCTAGGAAACTAGTACAATTGCCAGAAATATTTGGATATCAAATAGTATTAGAGTAATAAGTGGCTGCCTCAATAATTCATATATACTTACCATATTGAGTTTGGGATATTTGTACCAATACTATTACATTTAAGTATTTGAACTCTGGAGATATTAAGAATGGAATAAATAATATTTCAGTCATTCCAGGAATATTTATCAAGTGCTCTCCTCATGCCCAGCTTGTTATAAGAGCTTGTGATACAGAGGTGAACAATATCTACAATGTTTCTCCTATGATAGAGGATTCTGGAAAGACTGATAGTAAACAAATATGAAATAAACAATAACAACAACAAATAACAGTAAACATATTTTAACTGGTAATAAGTGCCATGGAGTTAAATAAATCATGGGAAATCCATCAAAGGAGTTCTGAGGGTTCAAAAGCACTGCTATTTTATTTAGAGTAGTAAGAAAAAGCCTCTTCATAGTGGTGACAATTGAGCAGACACTCCGCTGAGGGAAGTGGGAGAAACAGTCATGTGTCAATCTGGAAAAGAGCTACCGGAAGAGAGAACAGAAAGTGTCTCAAGTTTGGAGAGGGCGAGAGTGTGACTGGAGTGGAGTGAGGAATAGAATGTTGGGAGACAGGACCACAGGGAGATGATGAAGAGCCATCACTTGGGGCCTCAGCCGTGGTAAGAACTTTAGCTTATTTTAGATGAGAAGCAATTGGTTGGTTTTGAAAACAGTGATATAACATTCTTTGTGTTTTAAAAGCATCACTTTCACTGCCATGTAGAGACCAGAGTACAGAGCACAAGGGTAGAAGCAGGAAGAATATTTGGGGGCTATTGCAAAAATTCATGTTTGGTGGGCTGAATAATAACCCTCTCCCAAATATTCATGTTCTAATGCATGAAATATGTGAATGTTACTCTATGTGGCAAAAGCGACTTTGCAAATGTGAAGTTAAGGATGTTGAGATATGGAAGTGATTATGGATTATCTGGGTGGGACCAGTGTAATCACAGGGTCCTTATAACAAGGGGGCATCATGAGGTTCAAGAGTAGGAGAGGATATGTGACAATGAATGGAAATAGATGTAGGAATGATGTGCTTTGAGGATGGTGAGAGGGGCCATGAACCAAAGAATGCAGGCAGCACCTAGTAACCAGAAAAGGCAAGGAAATAGATTCTCCCCCTAGAGCCTCCAGAGAGAGCACGGCCCTGCCAACATCTCGGTTCCAATCCAATGGAATCCATTTCAGACTTCTGATCCCCAGAATTATAACACATGTGTTATTTTATGTCACTAAATTTGTGGTAATTTATCACACTAGCAATAGGAAACTATTTCATCCTGTGAAAGATGATGCTAAAAGGATATTAGAAGTGCATTTAGGAGCTTCCCTGGGGGTCCAGTTGTAAAGAATCAGCCTTGAAATGCAGGGGACGCGGGTTCGATCCCTGATCAGGGAATTAGGGTCCCACATGCCATGGGACAACTAATCCTGTGTGCCACAAACTACAGAGCCCACGCACTCTGGAGCCCACGCGCTACAACTAGAGAGAAGCCTGGGCACCACAACGAAGAGCTCGCATGCCGCAACGAAAGATCCCACGTGCCTCAACGACGACCCCGCGTGCCGCGACTAAGACCCGTCGCAGCCAAAAAAAGTGCATTTAGTCAGAAGGGTCCAATTCTCATTACTTTCTGAGATAACATTAGCAAGATTGGCTAATGGTTTCAAAGTGTGTTGTGAGAGAGGACTCAAGAATAACATCAGTGTTTTAGCTTAAGCAAGTTATAATTTTCAGAAATCGTTAAGGTAACAAAAAAGCTGCCTGAGCAAGAATGGAAATCAGGAGTTCAGTTTTGGATATCTCAAGTTTGAAATGCCTATTAGACATTGAAATGGAGGTGTATGATAGAAAGTTGAATATGTAAGACTCAGAGTTAGGGTGGAGATTAAATTAAATTAAGTTACACATTTGGGAGTAATCATTGTGCCATACATCTTCACACATAAATAAATGCATACATATCTTCATACATAAATACATACATACATACATAGATTATCTTCATACACAAATGCATGCATACATATATTATCTTTATACATAAATGCATACATATATTATCCAATTTAGATTCATTTAGCTCTCACAAGGCCCCAATTAACTCATTATTTTGTTGCCTGCTCCCTTTTTTATAAATCTGTAGCTAATGAGACTCAGAAATTTTAAAATCTATGAAAAGGTCTACTTTGTTACAAAGCTCAAAATATGTTTTACTGCCTTTATGTTTTACTGCCTCATGTTTTATGAAGAGATTTTATTTTCTTCAAACGCACTTGTGAAGTTGTAAGAGGTTTTAGTTTAAGGAATTTGAGGGCTGATCACAGAAAAATACATGAACAAAAGAGCCAGTACCACACGTAGTTTTTTTGGAAATATTTGGACAGGGTTTCATGGCAGGAGAAATTCTTCACAGCGCGCGATTATCCAGAGGCCACGGCGGGCATGGGGGGCCATCACCCAGAAGAGAAATAAGGTAAGAGACCTCTGGGAAAATGGGGACCCGAGAGTGAGCTTACATGTGTAGATGATGTGCTCAGCATAATGTCAGGTCATCTTTGGGTCAGAGAGCTCAAAAAGGTCATGCCAAGTTAGGGTATTATAACTATAAGACTCTATCTTATGAATAACCTGCAGATACTGGGTGAGATTTCATGAGGTATGCAAAACAGGCAGGCTCTAAATGGCTAAAAATCTGCTTGTTTGGACTATTTTGGAAATACTTGCACGTGAAAAATAATTTAGCTTGGTATCAGTGGGCTTTTGAGCAAATGAGTCTTAACATACAGTGAAGAAGTAACCTAAGGATCAATACACAGAAGCCATCTTTAGTTCACTTATATAACAGAAGAGAATATCAATTTTTACATATTTTTGAAATCTGAAGATATAAATGTTTTAAATATAGCTTAGATAATCTATAGGAAAGTAAAGCAAGGAATTAACGTGGTGACAAATATAGGAAATAAATATCTTAGAGAAATCTAACCAATACTTTTGAATACTTTAGTAAAATTTTTATTTTCTATGAATATTATTTAATACCATTATTTATAAAGTTGCCTCCTCTTCTCACACTTCAACACAACTCTGAGCCCATAATATATCAGCCATCTAGTTAATGAATAATGCTCAGAATACTAATTATATTGTGAGCATGCATTAATGAGTAGAATAAAATTATAACAGGGTCCAATTTTCCCTTTTGATTTCATTCATATTAAAAATAAGCCAAAAAATCAGGTAATATCTTTAAAACTGCAATGGCTGAAAAAAGTGTTCAAATGCAATAATACTCACAAGCGGTATGTAACTGACAAAAAAGGAGGTGCCATATAGTGTCCCTGGCATATTTTACTAATGCAAACCATGACCTAATATACTATGAATATCACACACTCTAATTTTTCAAAAGAATTGTAAGAACTAATATAGGTTTGCAATCTATTCTTTCGATAAGTAAGAAAAACACAACATATCAACAATACACCAGACATTTTAATGTTATAGAATAGCATAGGTATAAAATCAGATAAAGATCACTACTTTCAAATTAAATAACTAGCGTCATGGAAAACTACTGATTGTGCCCTCATTTTTCTTCTTGCATGATAGACCGGTACAAATTCATTCATGGTCCACCTCCATTGCACATCCAGCAGTCAGTGACCACCAGTACAAACTGTTAGACCGTTGAATTGCTATCAGATGGATTTAGTGACACACATGGAAAGCTGTGATTCAGCAAGAAGCAGCTGTATTTAAGCCTTTTTTTTTGGACAACAGTGAAAAGTGCTGAAGTGCTACTATTCTTTAAGGGAAAAAATGTGCAATTCGAGAGTTAACTTTACTCTCACCCATCTGAACATATTACCAACATTGAGATTTAAAAAAAAATTCTGCCCAGACTTTTGCATCATCCCATAAATAGAAAAGCATTAAACTACTTAACTTGACATATCTGGTTTTCTTTAACTAACAATAATCTTTTGATGCTCAGACTACCTGCCCTTTGCTGCAAAACGCCCATATATCCTGGCTCCTCCCCACACCTCCTCGTAAGTTCTCTCAGGGTTACCTGAAATGCTGCCTCCCAAGCTTGAAGTCCTAAAAATTCTCGCCGAATAAAACATAACTCTCAAAAAATAAAAATAAAAATAAAAATAAATGCTTCTGTTGCCTCCCATTTCTCATTAAATATATTTCTTCCTGTTGATTCTCTCCCTTTTCTTTCTCCCTGCCTTCCTACCTTCCTGTCTTTCTGTCTTTCCTTCTGATTTTTTTGTTTGTTTGTTTTTGATTTTTTGTCTTTCTGTCTTTTTTTTTCTTTATTTTTTGCAGGTGCAGGCCATGAGAGACATTGTGTTATATAACAAATCAAAAATGTATTAAATTATTACAATTACTCAAAAGTCCTTAATTTTTGTCTGGAAGGTCCATTAATAAAAAAAAAGATGATTTTACATCTGTCAAATTCAGTAATATTGCAATAGAATATTGATGGGAATGAAAAGAAATAATTATAATTATCTACATTGCAAAGAAACAAGGTTCCAGTGAGAAAAAAGAAGTTAGCTTTCTACTGAATATTATAGCAGTTAGTTGCAGTTTGCAGCTAAAATTGTTAAAGTAAAAAAAGTGAGAATTTTGTATTTGTAGGTTTCTTAGAGTAGCTCTTTTAGTTTGGTATTAGAAAGCACATGTAATATAACCAGATGATCCATCAGATCTGAAAATAACTCTCTGCTTTTTCTATTTCTATTCATTTATTCACCATGTATCGTAATCTTGTTCCCTGAAAGATGACATTTTCATGATATGTCATCTCTCTCACAAGTTCTTGAGGTAGAGAGGGTTATTGATGAATACTGTGAAGTTCAGGCACTCCGATCATAGAGTAAAATAATACTGGAGCAATTGAAAGGGCAGAAATGGTCTAATATGACTCAGATTTGACAAATCTTAGAACTGATAAACAGAAGTCCAGCAGTCATAGAAAAGCTGGGTATTTTTATTTTAAAAATATCAAAACATCTATTTGGTCTTTATGCTACAGTGAACTTCTAAAAAGCTAAGATTACTATTTTATAAAATTGAGAAGTTCCTAATTTTTTTCTAAAGAGGCATTTTTAAAGTAGTTTTAGAAGTCAAATAATATATTAATCTTTAAATCTTAATGACTGAGTAGCATTCCCACAGATATAATACAAATAGGTATAATGTACCTACTATGTTCCTGATACTTCCTTAAATCTAGATATACAGCAGTGAACAAAACATTCACGTCCATATGTATAAGTGCAATCCAAGAAAGAAAGAATGGAAAGATATATGCCAGAGTTGGGACTAGCACTTAGTTATGAGGCTGACCTGTGCCTTATAGGATGCTGAACACCATCTCTGGCTTCAGCACGCTAGAACTCAGTAGCAGCCTCCATTCCCTCCAAGTGTGGGAACCAAAAATGTCTACAAATGCACCCCAGGGGCAAGAATCATCTCCAGTTGAGAACCACTGATCTCTACCAGCTATGGGTAGTGCTCTATTTATGGAAAAGAGCATGCTAAATAGAGGAGGATGGTGAATTGGTCTTTTAAATCTCACATTTCTCTTTTACTGTAGTTTTGAGGTGATCTTCATGTATCACTCATGAAATATGTAGAAATTAGCAAAAAAAAAAAAATTGACTAAGCACCTAAATGTGAAAGGTAACAACAAACCGAAGTTCATTTTGCCTATATAGACATGAAGTAGTACGGTAACAAATATGTTATTTTTGTGTGTATCACTAGATTCCTCTTCAAATTATTTATAGAATAAGGGAAGAATTCTTCCTATAGTGTACTGTGTTGAAAATTTCAGTGGGATCATAACAATCTTGTGTTTGTCTAGAATGAACCCCTCTTGAAGAGGTAGAAAAAGCCAAGAACAAAGAGACAAAAAGCTACTAGCCAAAAATTGAGCCTATATTTATTTTTTGAGAAAAGCTTATTAACATTATCTTCTCATGATTTTGCCAAAATTACTCCCCCAAACAATGGGAGGGGAGAGTGGAGTGTGCATCTCTTTTCTCCATGCATGTACAAAGCCAAATGGGAGAAAGAGTAAAGAAAGAGAAAAAATAAGACTCCCTCCCCTCCCAGCCCCACTCCCTACTGCTGCCAGGAAATTATCGTCAGCACAAAAAGTAAATGTTTTTAAATGACTGATAAATAATAATACACATTAAAAGTCATTTTCAAGATGGCCAAGGGTCCTAAATTAATTGATCATTTGATAGTCTCAATA
Source organism: Balaenoptera physalus (assembly GCF_965194825.1). Lineage (NCBI taxonomy): Eukaryota > Metazoa > Chordata > Mammalia > Artiodactyla > Balaenopteridae > Balaenoptera > Balaenoptera physalus. The sequence goes on from NC_138890.1 coordinate 160,099,830, forward strand.
GTTTCTACTATCTAAATTTGTGATATAGCTCCATTGTAGGAAATTGCTGTAGTTTTTATTTTATTGAAATAGTGATTTAGGTATGGATAACCAAAAGCAAACTTTTCTTGTAGATACTTGCTAGGTACACAATTGGTTTGGACAGATCTTCAATTATGAAGGAAAGGTTAAGTTGTATTTTGACAGCTAGATTGACTGTTCTGGTTATTTTCCTTTAGTTCTATTTTATGATAATAATGATGAGCCAAACAAAAATAACATAAGTGGATTCAATAACATGAATCATTGGTAACACAACACTGGAATATAAATTTGAAATATGTATAATTGTCATTTGAGCTATAGAACATCCTCTATTATTAATGATATTTCATGTAACCAAAGACTTTCAAGTTATTGTAGGTTTGTTAATATTAGACAGGAACTGAAATATTGACCCTAAATATAAGAATCTATTTTAATTTCATATGTGTGTTAATTTGATCATCTTAAATTTGGTGAAGTCAAGTAAGCAGTTTGAAGCCCAGAGGAGAGCCTTGGCTGGAAACAGAAATATGAATGACCCAAATTATATAAATTTACGTAAAAATGTGATCATCTTTGCAAATTCTCCATATATGCTGTTTTGAGTTTTCAGCAGCTTACTTCCTTCATTCAGAGGAATTTTTATCCATTTGGAAGAGTAAGTCAGATGATAACATACCAAACAAACCATGTTACTTGAATCATTTTAATTCAGATATCCAGTGTCCTCAACAGATGTTTGGGAGTGAATTTGTGATCTAAATTGAAATTGTAATACAGGGAAATAAGCTTATGGCTTTTTTATCATTGAACAATAATTGATACAGAGGAAAGTACATAACAAAAGGGGTTGATACCACATGGAAGTATTCAGACTGCAAGGAATCTTGGGGGTACAAGTGTTGGTTCTGATGTTAACCAATTCTGGTGTAAACACTAACGCTGTCTCTGTCACTCATGATTTTTGTGACTTTTGGGTAAATTACCTTCCCTCTTTTTAGTTTGCGAAGGACTGCAACAATAAATCACACACTAGGTGACTTAAACAACAAAAATTGATTTTCTTACAGTTCTGGAGAAAAGTCCAATATCAAGGTGTTGGCAGGTTTGGTTTCTCCTGAATCTTCTCTCGCTGGCTTAAGGATGAATGCCTTTTTTCTGTGTATCCACATCCCTGGTGTCTCTTCCTTTTCTTCTAAGGACTCCAGTCATATTGGATTAGGGTCCCAACCTGATTGCCTCATTTTAAGTTACTCACCTCTTAAAGACCTGATCTCCAAAAACAGTTACATTGTGAGGCACTAAGTGTTGGGATGTCAACATATGGATTTGAGGGGGACATAATTCAGCCCATAACACCTCTCTAAACCTTAGTTTTTATTATCTGAAAAATGAAGATAATATTAGTATTTATATGACAAGATTACCTTAAGAATTAAATGAGATACAGAGTAAAATCATTTAAGTGAGTGAGGCGCATGTTAAATATTCAATAAATATAAATTTTTGCTGCTTTCATAATTATTATTATTAACATCATCCTTATAATTTTATCTGAATTTATTTTGTTTGGGTTATATTTTATAATATAAAAATATTAAAAAAGGATTACTAGTCCATGTAAACCTTATGTTTCTCTAGCATTTTATTTTTTTAATTTTTAATGCTTTTTTGCATTTATCTATGTATTTATTTTTAACATCTTTATTGGAGTATAATTGCTTTACAATGTTGTGTTACTGTCTGTTGTATAACAAAGTGAATCAGCTATACATATACATATATCCCCATATCCCCTCCCTCTTGCATCTCCCTCCTACACTCCCTATCCCACTCCCCTAGGTGGTCACAAAGCACCGAGCTGATCTCCCTGTGCTATGCGGCTGCTTCCCACTAGCTATCTATTTTACATTTGGTAGTGTATATATGTCAGTGCTACTCTCTCACTTCATCCCAGTGTACCCTTCCCCCTCCCTGTGTCCTCAAGTCCATTCTCTACATCTGGGCTTTATTCTTGTCCTGCCCCTAGGTTCATGAGAACCTTTTTTTTTTTTTTTTTTCGATTCCATATATATATGTTAGCATATGGTATTTGTTTTTCTCTTTCTGACTTACTTCACTCTGTATGACAGTCTCTAGGTCCATCCACCTCACTACAAATAACTCAATTTCGTTTATTTTTATGGCTGAGTGATATTCCATTGTATATATGTGCCACATCTTCTTTATCCATTCATCAGCTGATGGACACTTAGGTTTCTTCGATGTCATGGCTATTGTAAATAGAGCTGCAATGAACACTGTGGTACATGACTCTTTTTGAATTATGGTTGTCTCAGGGTATATGCCCAGTAGTGGGATTGCTGGGCCATATAGCAGTTCTATTTTTAGCTTTTTAAGGAACCTCCATGCTGTTCTCTATAGTGGCTGTAACAATTTACATTCCCACCAACAGTGCAAGAGGGTTCCCTTTTATCCACACCTTCTCCAGCATTTATTGTTCGTAGATTTTTTGATGATGGCCTTTCTGACCACTGTGAGGTAATAACTCATTGTAGTTTTGATTTGCATTTCTCTAATGATTACTGATGTTGAGCATCCTTTAATGTTTTTGACGGCAATCTGTATATCTTCTTTGGAGAAATGTCTATTTAGGTCTTCTGCCCATTTTTGGATTAGGTTGTTTGTTTTTTTGATATGGAGCTGCATGAGCTACTTTTATATTTTGGAGATTAATCCTTTATCAGTTGCTTCATTTGCAAATATTTTCTCCCATTCTGAGGGTTGTCTTTTCGTCTTGTTTATGGTTTCTTTTGCTATGCAAAAGGTTTTTAGTTTCATTAGGTCCCATTTGTTTATTTTTGTTTTTATTTCCATTTCTCTAGGAGGTGGGTCAAAAAGGATCTTGCTGTGATTTATGTCATACAGTGTCTGCCTATGTTTTCCTTTAAGCGTTTGATAGTGTCTGGCCTTACATTTAGGTCTTTAATCCATTTTGAGTTTATTTTTGTGTATGGTGTTAGGGAGTGTTCTAATTTCATTCTTCTACATGTAGCTGTCCAGTTTTCCCAGCACCATTTATTGAAGAGGCTGTCTTTTCTTCAATGTATGTTCTTGCCTCCTTTATCAAAGATAAGGTAACCATATGTACATGGATTTATATATGGGCTTTCTATATTGTTCCACTGATCTGTATTTCTGTTTTTGTGGCAGTACCATACTGTCTTGATTACTCTAGCTTTGTAGTATAGTCTGAAGTCAGGGAGCCTGATTGCTCCAGCTCCGTTTTTCTTTCTCAAGATTACTTTGGCTATTTGAGGTCTTTTGTGTTTCCATACAAATTGTGAAATTTTTTGTTCTAGTTCTGTGAAAAATGCCAGTGGTAGTTTGATAGGGATTGCATTGAATCTGTAGATTGCTTTGGGTAGTATAGTCATTTTCACAATGTTGATTCTTCCAGTCCAGGAACAGGGTATATCTTTCCATCTGTTTCTATCATCTTTAATCTCTTTCATCAGTGTCTTCTAGTTTTCTGCATGCAGGTCTTTTGTCTCCTTAGGTAGGTTTATTCCTAGGTATTTTATTCTTTTTGTTGCAGTGGTCAATGGGAGTGTTTCCTTAATTTCTCTTTCAGATTTTTCATCATTAGTGTATAGGAATGCAAGAGATTTCTGTGCGTTAATTTTGTATCCTGCTACTTTACCAAATTCATTGATTAGCTCTAGTAGTTTTCTGGTAGCATCTTTAGGATTCTCTATGTATAGTATCATGTCATCTGCAAACAGTGACAGTTTTACTTCTCTCTGACTTGGATTCCTTTTATTTCTTTTTCTTCTCTGATTGCTGTGGCTAAAACTTCCAAAAGTATGTTGAATAATAATAGTGAGAGTGGGCAACCTTGTCTTGTTCCTGATCTTAGAGGAAATGGTTTCAGTTTTTCACCATTGAGAACAATGTTGGCAGTCAGTTTGTGATATATGGCCATTATTATGTTGAGGTAGGTTTCCTCTGTGCTTACTTTCTGGAGGGTTTTTATCATAAATGGGTGTTGAATTTTGTCAAAAGCTTTTTCTGCTTCTACTGAGATTATCATATGGTTTTTATCCTTCAATTTGTTAATATAGTGTATCACATTGATTGATTTGCATATATTGACGAATCCTTGCATTCCTGGAATAAACCGCACTTGATCATGGTGTATGATCCTTTTAATGTGCTGTTGGATTCTGTATTTTTTTGAAGATTTTTGCATCTATGTTCATCAGTGATATTAGCCTGTAGTTTTCTTTTTTTGGTGGCATCTTTGTCTGGTTTTGGTATCAGGGTGATGTTGGTGTTGTAGAATGAGTTTGGGAGTGTTCCTCCCTCTGCTATATTTTGGAAGAGTTTGAGAAAGATAAGTGTTACCTCTTCTCTAAATGTTTGCTAGAATTCTCCTGTGAAGCCATCTGGTCCTGGGCTGTTGTTTGTTGGAAGATTTTTAATGACAAGTTCAATTTCAGTGCTTGTGATTGGTCTGTTTATATTTTCTATTTCTTCCTGGTTCAGTCTCGGAGGTTGTGCTTGTCTATGAATTTGTCCTTTTCTTCCAGGTTGTCCATATTATTAGCATATATTTGCTTGTAGTAATCTCTCAAGATCCTTTGTATTTGTTAACTCTCTGTTGTTACTTCTCCTTTTTTCATTCCTAATTCTGTTGATTTGAGTCTTCTCCCTTTTTTCCTTGATGAGTGTGGTTAATGCTTTATCAATTTTGTTTATATTCTCAAAGAAACAGCTTTTAGTTTTATTGATCTTTGCAATTGTTTCCTTCATTTCCTTTTCATTTATTTCTGATCTGCTCTTTATGATTTCTTTCCTTCTGCTAACTTTGGGTTGTTTTTTTTTTTTTGTTCTTCTTTCTCTAATTGCTTTAGGTGTATGGTTAGGTTGTTTATTTGAGATTTTTCTTGCTTCTTGAGGTAGATTTGTATTGCTATATACTTCCCTCTTAAAACTGCTTTTCATGCATCCCATAGGTTTTGGGCCATCGTGTTTTCATTTTCATTTGTTTCCAGGTATTTTTTTGATTTCCTCTTTGATTTCTTCAGTGATCTCTTGGTTAATTTGTGGTGTATTATTTAGCCTCCATGTGTTTGTATTTTTTACAGTTTTCTTCCTGTATTTGATATTCAGTCTTATAGTGTTGTGGTCAGAAAAGATATTTGATACAATTTCAATTTTCTTAAATTTACCAAGGCGTGATTTGTTACCCAAGGTATGATCTATCCTGGAGAATGTTCCATGAGCACTTGAGAAGAAAGTGTATTCTGTTGTTTTTGGGTGGAATGTCCTATAAATATCAGTTAAGTCCATCTTGTTTAATGTATCATTTAAAGCTTGTGTTTCCTTATTTATTTTCATTTTGGATGATCTGTCCATTGGTGAAAGTGAAGTGTTAAAGTCCCCTACTATGATTGTGTTACTGTCGATTTCCCCTTTTATGGCTGTTACCATTTACCTTATGTACTGGTTTTCTCCTGTGTTGGGTGCATAAATATGTACAATTCTTATATATTCTTGGATTGATCCCTTGATCATTAGGTAGTGTCCTTCTCTGTCTCTTATAATAGTCTTTATTTTAAACTCTATTTTGTCTGATATGAGAATTGCTACTCCAGCTTTCTTTTGATTTCCATTTGCATGGAATATCTTTTCCATCCCCTCACTTTCAGTCTTTGTGTATCCCTAGGTTTGAAGTGGGTCTCTTTTAGATAGCATATACATGGGTCTGGTTTTATATCCATTCAGCCAGTCTATGTCTTTTGGTTGGAGCATTTAATCCATTTACATTTAAGGTATGTTCCTATTACCATTTTCTTAATTGTTTTGTGTTTGTTATTGTAGGTCTTTTCCTTCTCTTGTGTTTCCTGCCTAGGCAAGTTCCTTTAGCATTTGTTGTAAAGCTGGTTTGGTGGTGCTGAATTCTCTTAGCTTTTGCTTGTCTCTAAAGGTTTTAATTTCTCCGTCAAATCTGAATGAGACCCTTACTGGGTAGAGTAATCTTGGTTGTTGATTTTTCCCTTTCATCACTTTAAATATGTCCTGCCACTCCCATCTGGCTTGCAGAGTTTCTGCTGACAGATCAACTGTTAACCTTATGGACATTCCCTTGTATGTTATTTGTTGCTTTTCCCTTGCTGTTTTTAATATTTTTTCTTTGTATTTAATTTTTGTTAATTTGATTAATATGTGTCTTGGCGTGTTTCTCCTTGGGTTTAACCTGTATGGGACTCTGTGCTTCCTGGACTTGATTGGCTATTTCCTTTCCTATGTTAGGGAAGTTTTCAACTATAATCTCTTCAAATATTTTCTCAGTCCCTTTCTTTTTCTCTTCTTCTTCTGGAACCCCTATAATTCGAATGTTGGTGCATTTAATATTGTCCTAGAGGTCTCTGAGACTCTCCTCAATCTTTTCATTCTTTTTTCTTTATTCTGCTCTGCGGTAGTTATTTCCACTATTTTATCTTCCAGGTCACTTATCCGTGCTTTTGCCTCAGTTATTCTGCTATTGATTTCTTCTAGAGAATTTTTATTTTCACTTACTGTGCTGTTCATCATTGTTTGTTTGCTCTTTAGTTTTTCTAGGTCCTTGTTAAACGTTTCCTGTATATTCTCCATTCTATTTCCAAGATTTTGGATAATCTTTACTATCATTACTCTGAATTCTTTTTCAGGTAGACTGCCTATTTCCTCTCATTTGTTTGTTCTGGTGGGTTTTTACCTTGCCCCTTCATCTGCTACATATTTCTCTGTCTTCTCATTTTGTTTAGCTTACTGTGTTTGAGGTCTCCTTTTCATAGGCTGCAGGTTCGTAATTCCCATTGTTTTTGGTGTCTGGCCCCAGTGGGTGAGGTTGGTTCAGTGGGTTGTGTAGGCTTCCTGGTGGGGGACTAGTGCCTGTGTTCTGATGGATGAGGCTGGATCTTGTCTTTCTGGTGGGCAGGGCCACGTCTGGTGGGGTGTCTGTGAACTTAGTATGATTTTAGGCAGCCTCTCTGCTAATGGGTGGAGTTTTGTTCCTGTCTTGCTAGTTGTCTGGAATGGGGCATCCAGTGCTGGAGTCTGCTGGCCATTGGGTGGAGCTGGGTCTTAGCTTTGAGACAGAGCTCTCTGGGAGAGCACTCGCTGATTGATATGACATGGAGCTGGGAGGTCTCTGGTGGTCCAATGTCCTGAACTCGCCTCTCCCACCTCAGAGGCTCAGGCCTGACATGAGGCAGGAGCACCAAGACCCTGTCAGCCGCACAGCTCAGAAGAAAAGGGAGGGACTTCCCTCGTGGCACAGTGGTTAAGAATCCTGCCAATGCAGGGGACATGGGTTCGAGCCCTGGTCTGGGAAGATCCCACTTGCCACGGAACAAATAAGCCTGTGCACCACGACTACTGAGCCTGCGCTCTAGAGCCCACGAGCCACAACTACTGAAGCCCGTGTGCCTAGAGCCCGTGCTCCACAACAAGACAAGGCACCACGATGAGAAGCCTGTGCACCGCATTCAAGAGTAGCCCCCGCTCACTGCAACTAGAGAAAGCTCGCACGCAGCAACGAAGACCCAGTGCAGCCATAAATAAATTTATAAAAAAAAAAGAAGAAAAGGGAGGAAAAAAAGAAAGAAAATATTTTTTAAATATATAAAAAAATAATTATTTATATAAATAATACTAAAAAAAGAAGAGAGCTACCAAACCAATAAACAAATCCACCAATGATAACAAGTGGTAAAAACTATACTAAGATAAACATAAAAATCAGAAACAAGTCAATTGCAGACAACAAACCCAAAGTCCACATTTGCTCCCAAAGTCCACCGCCTAATTGTAGGATGTTTCCTTCTCTGTTCAGGTATTCCACAGTTGCAGGGCACATCAAGTTGATTGTGGAGATTTAATCCACTGCTCCTGAGGCTGCATAGAGAAATTTCCCTTTCTCTTCTTTTTTGCACCGCTCCTGGGGTTCAGCTTTAGGTTTTGGCTCCACCTCTGCCTGTATGTTGCCCTTAGGCATCTGTTCCTGCCCAGACAAGACAGGATTAAAGCAGAAGCTGATTTGGGGGCTCTGGCTCACTCATGCTGGGGGTAGGGAGGGGTACGGTAGTTATAATGGAATGCGGGGTGAGCCTGCGGCAGCAGAGGCTGGCATGACATTGCAACAGCCTGCAGTGTGCTGTGTGTTCTCCCAGGGAAGTTGTCCCTGGATCACGGGATCCTGGCAGTGGCGGGCTGCACAGGCTCCCGGGAGGGGAGGTGTGGATAGTGACCTGTGCTTGCACACAGGCTTCTTGGTGGCTGCAGCAGCAGCGTTAGCATTCCGTGCCCATCTCTGGGGCCCGAGCTGATAGCCGTGGCTCACACCTGTCTCTGGAGCTCATTTAGGTGGTGCTCTACCTTCTGCGGGCAGACAGGGAAGGAATCCCCTCTCTTTGTGCACCCTGAAACAATGGTCTCTTGCCTCTTTGGCAAGTCCAGATGTTTTCCTGGACTCCCTCCCGGCTAGCTGTGGTGCACTAGCCCCTTCAGGCTGTGTTCACGCCGCCAACCCCAGTCCTCTCCCTGCGATCCGACTGAAGCCCGAGCCTCAGCTCCCAGCCCCCGGCCGCCCCGGCGGGTGAGCCGACAAGCCTCTCGGGCTGGTGAGTGCTGGTCGGCACTGATCCTCTGTGCGGGAATCTCTCCGCTTTGCCCTCCGCACCCCTGTGGCTGCGCTCTCCTCCGTGGCTCCGAAGCTTCCCCCCGCCCACCCCTCATCTCCGCCAGTGAAGGGGCTCCTAGTGTGTGGAAACCTTTCCTCCTTCACAGCTCCCTCTCAGAAGTGCAGGTCCCGTCCCTATTCTTTGTCTCTCTTTTTTCTTTTTTCTTTTGCCCTACCCAGATATGTGGGGATTTTCTTGCCTTTTGGGAAGTCTGAGGTCTTCTGCCAGCATTCAGTGGGTGTTCTGAAGGAGTTGTTCCACATGTAGATGTATTTTTTATGTATTTGTGGGGAGGAAGGTGATCTCCACGTCTTACTCCTCTGCCATCTTGAAGGTTCCCCTCCCCAGCATTTTACCTGAGTTAATTGCAGAGGCACCAAATCCATTCTCATTTTGGGAACAAAAGGGAATGAAAATATTTTCCCCACTATCAACATAAAAAGTGAGTAATAATTTGTTACAAAAATGTGTCATTTTGAATTCTCCTTTTTACAGTACTACTTCGAAATTTGAACTATATTTTCATAGTAAGTAACCATATTTAAGGCATAAGGAAAAGGTGAATACTGTTATATAACTCAGGATATGAGAGGTTATTCTGCAATAATAAGCAATCTCTGAATAAAATAATGTCTTAACATGACCGAAGTTTGTTTATTGATCATTGGCAGTTGGATGGATGGGCTGTTAGCCTTCCTCATTATAGTCATTTAGGGATCTTGGTTCATACAGCCACCACATCCCAAATTCTGCCAGATATCATGGTATAAAAAAAGAAAGCTCTGGAAGGTCTTGATTCATCTAGTAAAGGCTCTGTCCTGTAAATGAGATGTTCTATTCACTTACAACGTTTAAATCAGAGTTAATCATATGGTTACCTCCATTTGCATAGGAGTTAAGAAGTATAATTCAATTATGTGTTCAGAAATCAGAGAGCTGATATATGAATATTTAATTAACATTAATTGCTATCACAATTTACTCCCTCTATTCTTCAAAATCCAATTCATGCATTTTGATACTGTCTTTATAACTATAGGACTTGATTCATGGTAAATCACACACACACATGCACACACACACACAAAATAAAGTACATTATTGTGTAAAGATCAATTAATATCAAACTTATAGCAAGTATCCCTATAGCAATATCATCCCTAATAGTTATAACATTATTTATATAAAATAAATGTAACCTGATGTGATATATTATTTTCCATCAAAACACAAATTGCTCTTGAATCAAGAAAGCATAAACCTTTTTTGATGACAGTTAACAAAGCATCTCTTTAAGAATTATCTCTTGCGAAAAGGAGCCATTATAATATAAATTCATAAATATGTAGCACTCCAACAGACTGTTAAACAATGATGGATGTTGCTAGAAATAAGCCAATGTTAGCATATACGATTATTGACTTAAACTACTGTAACATTAATAATATAAATAGAGCTGGTTTAAAGAAATGACACATGTAGCCTTGTAACAAAACATTACTATAATTGAAATAGTAACATTAAATTAAACATAGACACTGCTTTCATACAAGAAAAGTGTATTTAAATATTGTAATGTTTCTTTCTCTTGAGTCAGAAGTTATGATGATTATAATCATGATAATTCCTGAAAAATTAATCGAGTTGAATAATTGATCAACACTGTGTTTGCCAAATAGTTATAGATTCTATAAATTCTCTGTTCTATGGTACAGTAATATCCATAACAAAGAAGAAAACTACTAAGAAATAAAAACAAATAAAGTTTCTACATATGAAATCCAAAATATGTAAAGTATTAAGAATACTCAAAGAGAAGTTTATATGTATTTTTCATACTTTGCCCGAATTTTGTTCTCAAATTTCAAAAAAACTTTAGCATATATATTATAAAATAGTGAAAGCATGTGAAAGGTTACATATTTCTCCAGGGCAAAAAAAATGCATTGCCTTATAAGTTGCAGAATGCTAGGTTTCCCACAGTGATAGACTCAGAAATAAAAGAAAATATTTGAATAAATGAATTGTTATCTTTTGTTAAGTAATGATTCCTTCTAAATATGATTTCTATGCTTCTCTTAAATGATAACTAAAATTATTTGAATCTATATAAAACAGCTGAATTATGACAAGTTGGACAAATTTATTAATGGAAACTTTAAACAGGTTTTAAAATCTAGTTTTTTGGGGGTTTTTTGTTATTCTTTTTTTAAAATTTTTATTGGAATATAGTTGATTTACAATGTTGTGTTAGTTTAAGGTGTACAGAAAAGTGAATCAGTTATACATATACATATATCCACTCTTTTTTATTTTTTTTTTAGATTCTTTTCCCATATAGGCCATCACAGAGTATTGAGTAGAGTTCCCTGTGCTATACAACAGGTTCTTATTAGTTATCTATTTTATATATTGTAGTGTGTATAGGTCAGTCCCAATCTCCCAATTTATCCCTCCCCTGCCCTTATCCCCTGGTAACCATAAGTTTGTTTTCTACATCTGTGACTCTACTTCTGTTTATAAATGTTCATTTCTACCCTTTTTTTTTAGATTCCACATATAAGCGATATCATACGGTATTTGACTTTCTGTGTCTGACTTACTTCACTCAGATGACAATCTCTAGGTCCCTCCATGTTGCTTCAAATAAATTATTATACTTCATTGAGTAGAAGTGTCTGTCAATTACCATGTCTATATATGATGTTGGATGTAAGGAAAATCACTGAAATCAGAAAACTTGTTGCTCATTTTTATCTTTTTAATACATTAAAATAGCTATGTTTATGCATGAATAATACGATTCAAAGACAGAAATGGATGAGGACAATGAGGACAATATTGACATGGCCTAAAATATTCTTAAATAAAATCTATTATGGGTGTGTCCATTTGTGAGCTATATTTAGACTTTGTTGTGCTGGACATATATTTTGGGTACCTTCTTCAATTACCTTGATGTCTTCCATTTACCTCATTTACCTGGCACAGTGTCCTCAAAACTTGGAGTCTCAGATGAAATGGCCCACCTCATGCCATGATGTTTGGCTTCCTGAGCAACCTCCGTGGGGGCCATTAATAGAACCCAGAAAAATAAGAGAGCTGGTTACCTTTGTAGAGAGCCCTGATGATGAAAGTCATGAGAAGACAACGTATTCATTTCATAGGGCTGCTGTAACAAAGTACCACACACTGGGTGGCTTAAACAGAAAAGTATTTTTCACAGTTCTGGAGACAAGAAGTCCTAAATCAAAGTGCCTGCAGGGTTGGTTCCCTCTGAGGGCTGTGAAAGAGAATCTGTTCCATGCCCCTCTCCTAGCTTCTGGTGAATTATCCCCAGTCTCCGGTGTTCCTTTGCTTGTGACAGTGTTACTCCTGTTTCCATCTGGTGTTCTCCCTGTGTCTCTGTCTCTGTGTTCAAATTTCCCCTTTTCGTAGGGACACCACTCATACCGGATTAGTCCTCACTCTAATGACCTTGTCTTCAGTTGTTCATCTACAAAGACCCTCTTTCCAAATAAGGTCAAATTCAGAAATACTGAGGGTTAGGACCTCAACATCTTTTGGGGGTATACAATTCAATATATAACATAGAAAAACTGAGAAGAGAACTGCCCTCGGATTGCTTTGAGGTGCAATTTCTTCTTTCCAACTTTAGACAGAATGACTATGTTGTATTGTGATTTTTATATTTTATAATGTTTTGACATACTGAGGATACCTAGCTGGCTAAGGAAAGTTTGGTCCTTTCAGAGCTAGCTAATCCCTAGAGATAGGGCTGACCTTAAACAAACAGACTGACAGTTATTTCTCCAGCAAAAGAGGGTTTATTTAGGATCAGCAAAGAACTGCAATTCGGGGGCTGCAACCATGGGAAACCATGTGCAAGTCTTCTGCAACAAGGCAAAAATAACTTTTTTTAAAGAAGGGAAAAGGAAGCTGGTTAGGCTGTAATAAAGAAAGAATCCACTGGAGGAATTGAGGTCTGAGTGTAGTGGTTTTTCATTGGCTGAGTTGTGACAGTCTCTCATTGGCTGAGCTCTTCCCAGGCAAGAAGAGGAAGTCTTTCATCCTGTTGGGCTCTGCTGTTGTGTAGGATGTGAAAGCTCCCCCTTTTGGCCTCCTGACTCTATTTTAAGTGTGGTCTTTGTTTATTCATTGTTACAATGATAACTTTTTGGTGAGCTCACCTTTCTTATAGACAACTGATTCTGAATCCATATCCTTATACACCTCCTTTGTCTATCTTTTATACATCAAGCCATATATCTGCTGCCCTAAATCAACTGGGCGCCAAGTACTAGCCAACTAGAGGCCAGCGCCTGAGCTCCAGAGCCCACAGAATTATTCAAACTGGCCAATCCTAAATGTTTACCCCATCCTGCCATGGCTTTTCCCCAATTAATGCTGTGTCCTATGTTTTCCCCTTGCTTCTCCTTCTGCCTCCTGACCCAAATTTGGTTCTTTCCCATGTGGGCTTGCATGGCATGCATGCCCCCTTCTCTTGGGAATTGTAAGTAATAACTTCTTGTTTCAATGGCATTGACATCTATGTCACTACTCAGTCACCTTTATAAATGAAAATCCCACAGATACAATTGAGACACAAATACTCAGTAAACACACCCACCAAAAGATCTGGTGGGTTCTATCAGTCTTCTTATTAAGCACATTGTATTGCCTTACTTCACACATTTCCATGCCTCACTGCTGTTTATTTCATCACCATCACTACCCTGGTAGGAAGTTTGTACTTCTGAGATCTAATATCATCACATTTGCCTTATCTCAAGCTTTGCTTTCTAGAGGACCAGGCTAATATTTATTTAGAACCAGCAATGTATAAAATAAAAGAAAGAATGGTGAAATAAGGCTTGCTTAAAAACTAGATATTAAAATCTGTTAAAAAGTTCTAATTATTAAAATAATAAGATAGAAAGCCATGGTTAAAAAGACAAGTCAATATGAACTGTAAAGTTCAGAAATGCTCAACTACACATATGTGATTAGCAAATAAATAAAGCACTATATAAAAGCAGTAGCATGAGTTGCTCGATTGGTATTGAGGGCAATTAATTAATCATTAGGAAAAAAATACCCTGAGACAAAAGCAGAACTGTGCAATAAATTATGAGACACTGTTCAATCTAGTTAAGTTAGTAACCAATAAACCAAAGAACCAAATAAATTTGCATTTGTCATGTATTCAATTGAAAACATTAAATAATATCCTCCAAATTGGAGAATTTGTAACAAATGTGATCGTCTATTCTTGATGTAAATATGGTAATACTTACCAAAAACTTGAAAATAGTTCATATTCTTTGAATCAGTGATTCATTTTCAAACAGAAACTATTTTAAGGTAGACTTAGGCATTCATGTGAAGTATATTCAGAGATGCTTATAAGAGAATTTACAAAATGAAATTTTATAAATTATGACCCATTCATATATTAACATCCATTAAAATGGTGTAGAAAAATAACGTTGATAGGTATGAAAAGATATTTGTGATATATCATAACATGATAAAAGTGAATTATAAAACCCTATGTTAGTACTTTCTCATTTTGGGTAGAACTACAGAATTATGTTACATACAGAGAAATGATATGTTACAAAAAACAAAAGATACAGAGAAAAATTTGAATAGGAGACATTTTGGATATTATAATTACTAGTGATTTCTATTCTTCATGCCAATGTGAATTTTCTAAACTTTGTGTGATAAGTATGAATGCAAATTCCATGAAAAGTAAAGTTACTTACTGTAAATATGATTTAGTGAGTACAGTGTCTGTAAATATAAATCAAATAAATATAGTTTAAGTTTCTTAATACCAGAATTTCAGAAATATTGTTTGCAAAGCACTGTTCTAGGGATAAAGAACATAGAGGAGACATACAGGAGAAGAAAAATGTAGATGAGATGGGAAATATTTATGAGGAGTATAACACAGGTTTTTTCTTTTTATTTTAAATGCTGTCTTGATCCACTTTGGAGAGACTGACTAGGGGCTGGTCCTCCTCGAGCAGCCTAATTAATTCCACACCTTACCCACTTCTCTTACTCAGCTCTCACACTCCAGGCCACTATGCACTTGCTCTAATTTCCCCAAGGTCAGGTACCAAACAACTGGGGACAGCCCCTTTGTCCTGGAGCCCACAGAATTATGCAAATTTGGCAACCCACCAAGAGCCCCAGAAACCTAGCTAACCCCCCTCTACTTGTCATAGATAAGCTGCCCCCTACAGCTCCATCTTGCTGTTACCCAGTCACCACCTCCTGTGTGGCCCTGTGTGACAGTGTTCTCTCCTTCTTAGCTGTAAGTAATACAGAGTTCTGCCTTTCATCTATGCAAGTGTCAGCATGTTGTGTCCCATCATCAAAAGAATTTTTAAATCTTATGAAACAAGGAAGTGTGTATGTCTGTGTATATATGTACACACATACATATACTTATCTTTTTCCTCAACACTTCTGCTCTAGTTCAAGTGTTCATTATCCTTATGCTGAACTATTACCATATCCTTCTAATCCAAACGACTCACCTTCCAATTCAAGGTTCCTAATATTCTTTCTAATCACATTATTATGCCTCTCCTTAAAAAACTCTTTGTTCAGGTGTACAGACAGATCTGAGTCTGGAGTCAGACCAGTTTTCTCATTCCTCTTACATGCACATTACCAGATCAAAAGGATCTGTGCTTTTGTTAAGCTCTCAGACAATACAATTTCTACTGCCTGCATTATCCTTGCCATATCCAGCTGGAAACTTCCTGGTCATTGTTCAAAAACTAATACTAATATATCCTCAACTCCTAAGATGAAATGTAAATCTTCCTCATCCATTACTGTAACACTTTGCAAATACCACCACAATGTGACCTATGTATCATATTTATGTGGCTACATTTTCACCTCCCAAATGTAAGTGGACTTTCTAAGACTAACTTGTATAGCTAATTTTGGCTATATTTTCTTCCAGTTATCAACTACCTGACAGATAGGGCATGCTTGATAATTTATTTTGCTGAATTGAATTGAATGGAACTATGTATATACATTAGTTAGTAAATACTTAGTGATTTGAGGATGAGATCACTTTTATTGAAAGTCTTTCTTAAATTAGAGGTTTGGGGGAAATTAAAAGAAAAATAAGTGAGATCTTTTCCCCCTCCCACACACACACCACTGCCAGTGTACGAGAAGTATCTGTCCTAATGCTTTTACATGGCTCAGAAATTGTTAAATATTGAAACACTAGAGACATCTCAATGGAATTTAAGCCTAGAAACCATAAATTTAAGGACTTCTTTCAGGTAATACATAACCTAAAGTTATTTTTTCCATTTAAAATCAGGGAGATTTATATCCTTTATCCATCAGAAAAAAATGCTAAAGAAAATGTCATTTTGGCAGTCTTTAGAAAGATGGATTCATATTTATAGAGAAGCATATCTTTAAAATCCTGCATTTTTATGAGTTTATTCAGTACCATAGAGACAGAAAGTGCTAGATCAAGATAAATAGACATGAATCCCTCTTGCTTTGTAGAATAAACATTCTAGATATTGTAGGTGGTGTGAAAACTCTGCACAACTTAAGAAAAAAGCTTTGAGATAAAGAGTTGATTAATCTGATAATAATCTACAGGATCAGCACAGTCTCTGAGCTGGTGTAAGAATGCAAATGAGAATAAGGGTAAAAGATGGTAGGGAGATTTTATAGGAGATTTTTTTATATGGCCAAAGAGGTCCCCAAATGTGTTAGTGAAAAAGAATTGGAATGTGGCTCTATATTCTTTTGTAATAATATATGTATGTGTACATTATATAGTTATAAATGTATATTACATATTTATATATGTGTATATATATTATGTATTTCAACTAATTAATTATATGCAGTTTACTGCAAAGTATGACTCAGTTTACTGATTTGTTAAATCCAGAGCTTTAATCATCCCCTCTTCTTGATTTATTAATGGAGGCATATGTCCCAAATTGAATGGAGTGACACTTGAGGATGTGAAGCTGGGACCTGTGGCGACAATCAAGTAAATGACAGCCTTGACCAGCATGCTTTCTTCATATTGAAATCAGGTAATTCAAATAAGATCTTTTACTCTAGATCTTTTACTCTAAGTCCAAATGTTGGCTTCTACAATCCTAAATATATGTCTGTTTATTAAAATTCTCACTCAAAATTTTAGCCTGACTTGTGACTCCTTGTTATTTTTCTAAATCTAAAATAAGAAATAAATACTAACATAAATACTATTTATAAATAAAAATGATTACAAAATATATCCTGCTTCTACTCCTCAATATTCTTCATAATAACTAAAAATCTATATTTTAGTAAAAATGGAACTCAGCATACATGAATAAGAAATGAACACATTAAAAATATGAAATCACATCTGCAAATAATGTTGCTCCATTGCAGTTGCTCCCTATACACCCCAAAGCAATGTAAGACCAGAGACAGCATTTGACCCAACTCTCTGAAGGATAATTTTATTATTTACAGCAAGGAAAGGAAAAATTAAGGCCCTTTGTCAGTGGCTGAGATGAGATTCTAACATGTTTGAATTACCATTTCTGGGCTTTTTCCACCATTTAGTTCATAAAACACAAGCATCAGTTCATCCATAGTTGTGAGTAATATATGGCAGCTTGTGTGGTGGTTTAGACATGGAGTTACAGGAGCTTAATAGTCTGTATTTATTCATTCTTGGAGCTGATAGGTATTTGAGAGACTTTGCAGTTTACAAATTTTCAAACAGAAATAATAAATCATATTAATCAACAGGTTTTACTTTCAAGTTTATTCTATAAGTTACAAGACTTGAGTATCAGAAAATACTGAAAAAGTATATATATAGCATGTATTAATTCAATGCAATATTTTCATGAGAAGTACTTGATTATTTTTTTTCTTGGCCATGCCACATGGCTTGCAGGATCTTAGTTCCCTGACTAGGGATTGAACCGGGGCCCTCAGCAGTGAAAGTCCAGAGTCCTAACCACTGGATCAGCAGGGAATTCCCTGTTTATTATTATTTTAAAATAACTAGAAGACTAACAAAATATGGATTTTAATATAGATTTTAAAAATAGAGGAAACATTTCAAAACTTATTATTAGTACATGAAAGAAAATAAGAATACAAAAATAAAGATTTCCTTTCAAAATATATAAAGGTATGGTATCAAACATCGATTTAATTGGGTTTTGTGCATCAGAAATTAGTTGTTTATGTCTTTGGAATCAGTAAATTAAGTGTGCAATCTGCCTATTGATAATAAGGAAAATAAAGTGTCTTATCTCACATCATGTCGAACCATAATTATATGAACATTTGCACACAGATAATTTTGTTTGTATTCACTTAGAAGTACCTGCTGGGTAGGGATTATCATTACATTCAGGGTATGCCTGATTTGCCAAAAGGCCAGAAATATCACACAGCATACTAAATTCTCTCAGCAACGAAAGCACATTTAGAAAGAACGAAAATGAGGCATCGTCATCATTTCAAGGAAAATATTAGCTGATTTTCAAGCACTTTATGTACATAGAGTAATGCAACCAATTTAAATATGGAAAACATTGTTTTCAGTTCACCTGATATTTGAGGGGTACTACCTACATAATTCTCTTGACAAAGGAGGACAAAAAATAGTTGATACTCAAACTCATTTTTTACTTACCAAATTTGCAAAATGGACAAATCTATCAATGTACAATATAGAATTACCACAATTCCAGGGACTTATTAGAGACTTTTAAGGAAAAGTACCTAATTCTATCTTCTACCAAAAAAGTTCGTTGGAGAAAATAGAATTTCAAGATCATTGTTAAAAAGTACGTGTACCATACATCAATATCTTGAGACAATTTACTTCTAGAGGATTCTACACTACCCTTGCGTTGACCAAACGTTTTAGAGCCATGAAATCAGATTGTTTAGAAAGTCGCACTTGCCAAAGGAAATGTGTTTTGCATGAATAACATAAGGGATACTGAGGACAGTATTTCTTGGGTCACTGTGACCCCTCTGAAGTCACATCTGAAGAGTTTGTTCATGTGTTTGTTCTGGTAAAGTTCTTCCTTGTTGTAGGCAGAATGGCGCCCGAGACATGGCCACTCCCTAAACCCAGGAACCATGAATACATTGTATTACTTGGGAAGACGAACTTTGCAGTATAATTTAGGTTGAGGATCTTAAAATAAGATTAACCTGGAATAAATGTCGAGGCCCAGTCTGATCACAGGGGTTCTTAAAAGCAGAGAACTGTCTACAGCTGGAGCAAAAGCCCTTCGGCAGAAGAGAAGTTAAGAGAGTCTCAAAGCATGAGAAGGACAAAACATCCTTCAGGTTTGAAGATGGAGGGGGCAAAGAGGGCAGGAATCCAGGTGATTGTAAGGAACTGAGAGTCCCCCGGATAATAGCCAGCAAGGATCTAGGCCAGAAAAAGCTGCAAGAATTCTGCAAACGACCTGAATGGTCTTGAAAGCAGATTTTTCCTTAGAGCCCAGGCCAGCCAAAACTTTAACTCTGACCTTGTGAAACCAGCAACAGTCAGCCCACTAAGACTCTGACTACAGAGCTGAGTTAATATGTTTGTGTTGTTTTAAACAACTAAGTTTTTGGTAATTTGCTACAACAGCAATAGAAAACTAATACATTCACCCCCAAAAAATAATGTACTTCTTACTTTGCATGACAAGAGCAACATGAGCCATTATAGTCTCTTTTTTTGCGGGCTGTAAAAATGCTCGCAGCTAATTTTAAATTTTATTATATGAACAGTGCAGGTAGTTTTATATCTTGGAGCAAGATGCCCACTGAAGGAAACTAGATTTCTATCCTCCCATAGTGACTGGAACAAGGGGCATTCTATCCAAAAGCACAAACTTTAAAATAACTAAGTTATGGGGATCTAGTGTATAGCATGTTGACTATAGTTAATAACGTTGTATTGCATATTTGAAAGTTTCTAAGAGAGTAAACCTTAAAAAAAATAAAAACAAAGGGGAATTACCATCCTTGATGATTACATATCAAAGGGGTGGCTCCCAGGTCCTTGAAAAAGGCAGTCCTGGGTTGTAGAACCTGGCAAGAGGCTTTTTAAAAGATTTACATCTCAAAGGGGCAAACTTTCGACTAGTAAATGCTCTAAGAAAAGGGAGGTCAGGGGCCTACAGCAGGAAGAAGCCTGTCTAATATTAAGTCAAGATGAGGGGTTCAGTTTATTTCTAAGTATTTTATTCTTTTTGATGCTATTGTAAATGGAATTGTTTTCTTAATTTCCTTTTTGGATAGTTCATTGTTTATGTATAGAAACACAACTGGTTTTTATGCTGATTTTGTATCCTGCAACTTTAATGAATTTCTTTATTCTAACAGTTTTGTTTTTTATTTTGTGGAGTCTTGGGGACTTTCTACATACAAGATCATGTCACCTGTAAACAGATAATTTTACTTCTTTTTCAATTTGGATGCCTTTTTTTCTTTCTTTCCATCTTTCTTTCTTCCTTCCTTCCTTCCTTTCTTAGCTGAATCTTCCTCTGTACCCCGACACCGAACTAAATCTGAGACGGTTCTGGGTGAAGTAGAAAAGAAGAGCTTTATTGCTTTGCCAGGCAAAAGGGGCCACAGTGGGCTAATGCCCTGAAAATTGTGTACTGTGTGTCCCCAGTCGGAGAGGGTAGTGAGAAGTTTTATAGTAGTGGTTCAAAGCAGACGTGATCATCTCATGGACATTCTTCTGATTGGTTGGTGGTGAGGTAAGTGGGAGTCAACATCATCACCCTTCAGGTTCCATCTGGCCTGGGGTCCACGTGCTTGTGTTCAGCATACCGTTGTTAACCCTTAACTTCTCCCACCTGGCGGGGGCTTCAGTATCTTCAAAACAGCTTGAAGATACTGTATGTATCCCTTGATGGGGCACCAGGACTTTGCCCCAAGGCTGCACTGTTATTTCTCTTGACTCTTTGTTTCTCCATTGTCTCACATCCCCTCCCTTCCCTAATTAACAACTACTGGAACCTGCCCTTTGGAACTCAGGGAAGGTTATGGAGGCTGCATGAAGCCTATTGCCAGTAATCAAAGAAATGGGGGACACAGAAAGTCTTTTGTGCACAGGAGCCTACAGGGCCCTGCTTGGTATCACTTTCCTTCCTTCTACACCTAATTTTTGGGGAGTTTTTATTATGAAAGGTGTTGAATTTTGTCAAATACTTTCTCTGCATATGTGTTCTTATTGCACACATAAATAATATAATAATAATAAATAAATAAAGAGGGCAAGAGGAAGCTTCTGGAGGCAATGAATATGTTTATGGCATAAATTATGGTGATATTTTCACAGAAATATACATATCTCCAAACTTGTGGAGTTTCATTAATTAAATATGCACAGCTTTTTGTATAACAATCATACCTCAATAAAATGTTTTACAAAAATTGAGAAAAACAAATGTGAGGGGAATGTTAAAACTGTCTTGGTCAACTTCAGTAGCATCATAGAATCAGCTCCGTAACAACATGTGAAATCCTGAATCATGGGAGAGTTTCCCCAGTATCAACAAACTCTCCCCTAATCAGTTTAATGTCTCTGCCCTTCGTGGGTCCAGGACCCTCACGATCCTTTTGCAGACACGTTCTCCCGGTACCTGCAGGTATAGATCCAGATTCTTCAACTCCTTTGCTAAATCATCTTTTTTGTTAACCTAAAACAAATAGATTGCCAGTTATTTCTCCAGCAATAAATACTGCCAGTTTATTCAAGATCAGCAAAGAACTGCAATTCAGGGTCTGCAACCATGGTAAGCCACATGCAAGTCCTGTTGTAACAAGGAGAAGAGGATTCATATATAGGGGAAAAGGAAGGTGAGAGGGCTATGGTAAACAGAGAGTCCATTGGAGGAATGGAGAGTTTAGGTTGCTTTCCATCGACTGAGTTGTGAAGGCTCTCATTGACTGAGCTCTTGCCAGGCAACAAAAGCAATTCTTTTTCCTCCTGTTGGGCTCTGCTATCACTATAGGGTGTGAGAGTTCCCACTTCTGGTCTCCTGACTCTATTTTAATTGAGGTTTCTGTTTATTCACTTTTATACTTTCTTCCTTTATACATAAGTGCGAGGGCAGCACTTATGGAGCCAAGCTGAGACTTGACTCAGGTTGTTGGTATAGGATAGAATAATATACAGCATTATCCTTGAACTGCAGCATCATTGCCTATAAGCTTGTTAAAACACACATTTGTAACTCACCCTAATTTAGCAAATTGGAATTTTTGGGGAGGTGGGGACTGACATGTTTAATTTTAACCCTCTGTCCAGGTGATTTGTATGTACATCACAGTTTGAGAACCACTAGTCTAGTGATTTGGGCAGGTAGAGACATATATTGAGGAAGGTAAACATACTTGAGTAATGTTTCCGTTTCAGTTGATATCTTTGCATCTTTTCCAGATAAAGGGAGGCCTCTATTCTGTAATAAGTGGCAGGGACCACTTCTGCTGTCTGGAGGGGTTAAACTTATGTGTGGGTTCAGGTGTCTGAGAGCATCTGGCTAGTTGTCCCAGCCTCAGGTCTCAGGGTCTCACTTCTTTCCTATCGCAGTGAACACTTTAGCATAAAATGTTCACCAGGGCTGAAAATTGACCCACTTTTGTAAGTGGCTTATTTTTTCAGAGGAAACTCTCTTTAAACAGGACAGCAGCTTCTCTGACTTGATAGTTGGCCTACTTGAGCCTGTCATTTTTTTTTCTTTTAGGACTTAGATTTCAGTTAGGATCTTCCAGTTACCTCATCACTCCTTATGATTACTTATAATTGCCATTTTCCAATATTTCTCAAATACTAGAGTGATCTTACAGCCAAGTATGAACCTTCCTACCTTTATTCCATCTAAATCCACAACATGTGAGGGTCTCAGTACTTCAGGTATTTAATGGGCTAAGAGTGCTCACTCCCTATCTTATTACCACCAGTGGCCAGAGAGTGACCCAGTACAGGAATCACACAATAAGAATCTGTTTGCTAGAAATCCTCCTCCAGCACCAACTGTCTTTGTTTAGGTTTTCCCCCAAACAACCCTGAGATAGGAATTCAAGTACAGGTAGTTTATTGGGAGATAATTTAAGAAATTATAATAGTTGTGTGGGAAAGTTAGACTACTAACAAATACAAATACCTAAATTAGACCTACTGAATTTTGATTATCTATTTAATTGGTTTTTTTCCTCTATATCTGGGGTCAAAAAATATTTTCTGTGGGAGGCCAGAAAGTAAATATTTTAGGCTTTCCAGGCCAAATGATCTGTGTCACAATTACTCAGCTCATCATTGGAGCTGAGCATGGATGTGTGCCAATAACGTATGATTCACAAAAAGAGGTGGGGGAGTGGATTTGGCCCAGAAACTGTACTTTACCAACTTCTGCTCTTTATTGTGACCTATTTGAGGATGATAAGCATGACCTTTTATCAGTATAACCTAAATATCTGGCCAAGGCTCTACACATAGATACATATAGAGAGAAAATGAATGAAAGTTTTATATGTTTATAGATAATATGGATGATGAAATTGAGGTGATCTTCCCCACCCCTTCCACTAGTCAATGAACTTGAAAATATGGTTGCATTTTAAAAATCTAAGCTTTAAACTTAAACTCAAGATTGAACCATGCATAATTATCTTTAAAGCAGAGTAGCAATGCACCACCTAAATAAGCTGGGCAGTAACCTAATTTACTTTATTGCCTTTGATAAAGAAATAATATTTCCCTCAGTAGGTCAATTGTAAAGAAATGAAAAGTAGATGAAGCAGAGAGTGGTGAACTCTGACTGATTAGCACAACTCTATCCAAGACAGAAAGGTGGAGCTTTGAGGATTTAACCTCATTGGCACCATGGCAGACAGAACATCATTGTGAAAGCCTCTGTAATCAATCACGATTTTTTCTAGATATTTTGCCTAATCCCCCATTGTTTTTGTTGAAAATAGATGTATAAAATGTATTATGATCCCCTTCACATCAAGTTCACCTATGTGTAAAACAATGGATTGTACCGATAAGGACACAGGCTTGGATAGTAGATTTATAAAGAAAAGCAAAGTTACAAAGAAAATTCTGCATGTAGTAGATAAAAGAATGGTTAGAAGGAGGCTTCAAGGGACAGTATACTCAGTTATTAAACAGGACTGTATGTGCACGGGTATTCCTTATATTGTATTAACAACTCATACCTCTTACAAATGTTGCTTTGCATGCAACTTCTATATTATGAGAAAAGTATTTCCCAAAGGATTTGTGTATTTTGCTTTCTTGGATGTCTTTTTGAGCAATGTGAAATTCCTTTCATAAGTTATGAAAGCAGTTCTCAGAGTGTTAGAATAAAGCATTTTCATGATGAATTACCTTCACTCTTAGATACTAGATATATGAAGAGAATTAAATGAAAGTTTTTTCCCTCAAAATTTGTAGGATATCAGTCTTAGATCTAGATTTTAGCTCTTTCTCAAATGGACATTGTTCCCCTTCCTTCCTTATTGATATAATAATGTTAACAATGTTATCACATTTAAATCCTAAGTCAGTACCTGTTTCTAGCATCACATACAGAAAAGGAAACACAGAAGGCAAAATTAAAAGCACAAACATTTAAAATTTACAACCTCTTCATTTACTTCAAATTGCAAATTATTTGTTACCACATTCATTATTTAAGTAATAAAAAACATCAGCCTCTCATTGGTGAAATATTCTTTATAGTAGTTTAAAGAATAACTGCATAGAGTCTTGTGCTATACATATTCTCTTTTGCAGTAAAAAATGGCACTGAGCATAATTACAAGAATTAATGATCTTGGATTAGTATAGCCTTAAATCAAACAGAGCTTGTAAATTATTTTAATTGTGACATCCAGTTAAAATATTTTGGTCCATGAGCCTTTACAAATTGTATTAAAATGCGCAAAAATAATTTTGCTGTGATATATTTCATGCTAACGCATGTTTATCATGACCAACTTCAAAATACAATCTTCCCTTCAACCTTTTCTTCTAGAATTATGCATTTATTTTTCACTCTGAATCTATGAAGCCAGCCTAACCTCAGACTCTTTTAGCACTGACGAAATTAAAACACTAACTATTCTTCCTCAGAAACCTAACAAGTTCTCTAGTTACTAGGTCAAACTGCACTCTCTGCTCTTACTAGTTTGCTATTGTTGAGTAAACTTAGCACACTCAGCAGCTTTAAAAAGCCCATACTTATTATCTCACAGTTGCCATGGGTCGGGAGTCTAGCACATTTTAGCTAATCCTCCATTCAGGGTTTCACAAGGTTAAAATCAAGATGTCAATTGGGTAACCTTTCTTTCTAAAGCTTGGGGACATCTTCCAGACTTATGCTGTTGTTGGCAGAATTCAGTTCTCTCTGGCTATAGAATCAAGGTCCCCTTTTTCTTGCTCTGTCTGCTGGGGGATGTTTTAGCTTCTGGAAGCCACCCATACTCCCTTGCCACGTGGCCCAGAACATGGCAGCTTACTTCTGAAAGCCAACAGGAAAATCCCTCTCTACAGTCAGCTATGATGGCATCTTATATAACATAATCACAGGGGTGACTAATCTCATATTTACAGGTCTAATGTACACTCAGAAGAAAGCCCTGAATACCAGGGACAGAAATCCTGTGGGCCATCTTAGAATTCTTCCTAACACACTGCCCCAATCATATGTTTCAGCCACAAGCAGAAAATGGTCTCTCCTGGTCCTGAGAAAATAATTTTTTTGTCACAGTCCAAAACCACTGAACTGGAAAATGGTTAGCTTTTACCCTTGAATGAAATTAAGATTTTCACTGCAAGAAGGAACAGAGGAGTCAAATAATTTCTGAGAATTTCTAGTGATGGAACAATTTCTGACTTACTAAACCTCTGAATATTAAGCCTGGACCATCTCCTGATACCATGTTCTCTCATGAGAAGGCATACACAATATCATAAAGGTGTATGCACAATCTCCTCTTACGAATTAATAAACATGGAGCCACAACCCAAAGTAGATTTTAACTGTAGAACTATCTCATAGAAATGAAATTATCAGCTATTTAAAACAATTTTTCACTTTACTACTCAATTCTGAATTCTCCTTCACACATTCAGCTCAACGTTGATGTTTGATAATAATGAAAAAATTTGAGAAATGCGTTAAAAACTTTCACAATGCAAAACTTATGCCCAGAATGAAGAAGATAGCACAGTAGACATACCAAATGACAACCAGGATAGCAGATCACCAAGGTCAAAAGCAGAGAAATATGTTAGTCAATTTGTTTTTTCTCTTTAATATGTGATTCATTTGAGGATGTTACAAATGTAACTGGATCTAGCCAAGGATATTTTTATCAGGTGTGATAAATTGTATTTGACCTACTGGAACCACCCACTGAATACCTAACTTCATGTATTTCACACCTGGGCAACATTTGTAGTCTTTCAAGCTGTCACTTTGGGACATGAATTTGTGTTAGCATACACATAAATCATTGTAGCAAGCAAGGGGAACTGAAGCAGAGTTGCTGGCTTCAAAATAGTCATATCACCAAATAAACTGAGGAGATACATTAATTCAGTCAAAATAAATAGGTCCTACTTCTAACTTATTTAATTTTGACTTGTTCCTTTTTGGTTAAATTCTACCAAAATTGCTATTCATAAAATTAAAACCATTGCTGTTAAAAGTAACAGATTAGCACCATAAACAAACCACGGCTTGTGATAATGAAAGTAAGGAACACTCGATCATGAGGAACTAGTATCTTGAGATACCAAATTATTGAAAAGTAAGAGTGATTATAATTATAGGCTGATGCGGTTATATCATTTTTTACATGAGTCTTTGAACAAATAGTTTCAGAGGGATTAGAAGCAGTGCTGAAAAGAAGGAAATATCATCTTATTTATTTTGGGTCATTTAAAAAACTTGTCAAAGTCATTTTGAAACTTTCTGTCCTTAGGGAGATTTTTTTTTTTGAAACAAGAAGTCTACATAATGTCTCTAAACAACAAATTTTACTAGCTTCCTCAGAGAAGGTTAGTTAGTTTACAAACATACTCATAGACTATTTATCTTCATAGTATTAGTTTTTTATATTATATACCTCCTCTCAACAACAATCTACACTCAAATTTCAGTTTTTATCTAGTGAAAATCAAAAATATCCATCAATAAATTAAAAGGAGTCAAACAAATCAGTCAATCAGCTCTCAGTTTTACAATTTTATTTAAAAAGATATCATTGGCTCTAAAAAGTTTTGTTGTTTAAAACGTATGGACACCAAGGGGGGAAAGTGGCAGGGGGAGGTGGTGGTGGGATGAATTGGGAGATTGGGATTGACCTATATACACTAATATGTATAAAGTGGATAACTAATGAGAACCTGCTGTATAAAAAAAAAATAAAATTCAAAAAAAAAGTTTTGGTGTTTATTTGTTTTTTAATTGGGCACATTTAATTTCAGGGGCCTTTTAATGAATATCTATTTTTTTAAATTCTTTTAAAACTATTGTTTCTATAAAGTACCATATCCTGTTTAATAAAACTGAATAATTGAATATGTCTTTCAACATGAGTTTTGATGGAGTTGGAAATAAAGAGCGTCCATAAATAAGGACTTCCCTGGTGGCAGTGGTTAAGAGTCCGCCTGCCAATGCAGGGAACAAGGGTTCGATCCCTGGTCCGGGAAGATCCCATGTGTCATGGAGCAACTAAGCCCGTGCGCCACAACTACTGAGCCTGCGCTCTAGAGCCCACGAGCCACAACCACTGAGCCCGTGTGCCACAACTACTGAAGCCCGCGTGCCTAGAGCCCGTGCTCCACAACAAGAGAAGCACCACAATGAGAAGCCTGTGCACCGCAGCGAAGAGTAGCCCCTGCTCAACGCAACTAGAGAAAGTCCACGTGCAGCAACAAAGACCCAATGCAACCAAAAATAAATAAATAAAAATAAAATAAAATAAAAAATTTTTAAAAAGGAGCTCCCATAAATAAAATATATTATTAAATTTCATACAGGTAAGGTATTGTAAATAAGAAATAGGATAATAATGATAGCGAGCTTTCAGATACACTAGACATTAGAGATAAAAAATAATAATAAAAATACAGTAATAGCCAGGTTAAAATTAGGCAGGTATGCTGAATTCCCAGCTGTGTTTCTTCTCCCCTTTGAGACTTCATGAAGATAAATATGTGTAAAAGGTAGATTCACAGATAAAGATGGAAAGAAGAAGGAATGTCTGGAGATGAAAAGGCAGAAAATAGACAAGTGGTAACAAACTTAGCAGACACCTCTGCTCTGCATTCAGAACATGCAGAGGCCAAAGAAAGGAGAAGGATACATTTGTCACCCATGTCTGGGGAGGTTGACAATGCTGAGGAGCCAACTAGGGTCATAAACAGGAGTGAGATATGCAGCATATTTGTGGAGCATCTGTGTCTAGAACACTAGGTACACACTCCTAGACAAAGACCTGAAAAAAGTGACTGGTGAGACTCACAGTTACAGAGGAAGGTGTCAGCTGATATCAAGGAAGCAATGGGACATTTAGAAATAGCCACATTCCAACCCCAGCTTCTATCATGACACTACTGACATTTGAGTATCCTCTTCCCCAATCGGTATTGCATGAAGTCATCAAAGGGACAAGCCCCACCCATATATAAAGTAGTTCCATTAGACACTCTTAGTGTTTCACCCCTAAATCACACATTCATTCGTTCAGTCATTAAGTAAATAAATGTGCACTCATCATGGTCCAGTAACTGCTCTAGGTGATCAAAATATGTGAATAATTATGAGTGACAAGATCACTTCTCTTTAGGAACTTACATCTTTGTTGGAGGACACTGGCAATAAACGTTGGAGATAAAAATACAAAAATATCCTAAAAGTAAGTGCCATGAACAAAGGAAAAAAAAAAGAAGTGGAGCAGTATAAGTGTGGGAAGTACTGAGGAAAGAGGAATTAGTTATAATATTAATTAGAATGCCCAAGGGAAGTGTCATTGAGGAGATGAAAATCAAGCAATGACTTTAAGGAGGTGAGGGAACTGGCCACATGGGTATCTCAGGGAAGAGAATCCCAGGCAGAGAGGATAAGAAGTGCAAAGGACACAGGATGAATATTCTTACTATTTTTTTAATACATACATTAAATATATTTATTAAGTTCCTAAACCCATAACTTTGAGATCATAAAGTCTTAGAGGGCAGAGGTCAAATGGACTATATCACTGACATTCTAATAGCAATTTCAGGCTTTCACATGATGAGGCAAAATGAGTATTTATAGAGGGGCAATAACAATGAGTGTCTTTCTGGGCTCCACACCGGTGTTCCAGGGCCTTCTAGAGGAAATCAGCTGGAGATACGAAGTAGCTTTTAAAAGCTTTTGACTGAAAGAAGCCACCCCAACTGAGAGATAAGGGGCAGGGGAGGGGCGGGGGGGGGGTACAAGCCAGGTAGGTGTCTGGGGTGACGGCTGAGAGAGGTGGGATTCAGGAACGAAGACCAGGGACTTGGATTGGCTGTCAACCCAAGGGATTGAGGGATCTTGGAAGGACAAGGCAGGAAGTTCTGTGATAAGAGCATCATGCTGCCACTAGTTTTATTTATGGATGGGGAATGAGAAATGGGAGTGTGAAGGGCATAGGTAGGACGAGCTTGCTTGTCTCAAAGGATATACATGTGGAGGGTGTTTTTATTCCTATTAATCCATCCCAGAACTCCTTGCTGACTCTAGAGACTGATATCCCCATTTTAATCTCTCCAAGCGTAACAAGTACTTACTATTTTTAAAAAAGCAAGGAAGTTACTGTGGCTGGAGGAGAGTAAGGAGGGAAGTATTTGAATATCATAGAGAAAATGGGAGCTAGATCTCGTAGACAACTATCAAGAGTTTAAAATATAAATAGACTACCAAGGAACAGGATATAGCAAGAAAGTACCCCATGTAAAAGCAAAAAACAAAAGATACAAAATTTTAAACATGAGAAAAAGGCAGGAGAGATCATGGAAGCAGCAGAAGAAATGTGCACAAACCAAAGCAAAACCAACTGATTTTCAGAGAAAATAAATTATATCCATAAAACAGGAATAAAAATCCACTAAAAAAAAGAAGAATCAGATTAAAATAAAGAGTATTTAAAGTAAAAAAATATAAAATTAAAAACTTTAATTAAAAGTTTGGAAGATAACTTTGAGGATATAATACAGAAAGCAAATTTAAGTTAAAATTTAAAAATGAAAAGACTTAGAGGAACATTGCACAGCATCCCACACAAATAATATTAATTCCAGGAAGAGATTAAGATCAAACAGACTGGAGAAAATACATAAATAACAGAGTAGCATTTCCTGGGAAAAAAGTATGATTCAATAGTATAAGAAGGCACAAAAAATGTTTAGCACTATGATTTTTTAAAATATCTACATCAAGTCTCATTTTCATGTTTCAATACACTAGGGAAAATCTGAACAGAGCTGAGAGGGGAAAAAACACTTTATCTATAGAGGTGTGATAATGCAATTGGAACTGAATTTTTCAACAACATTGCATTGCTGAAGGATAGAAGATTGGACAAAACTTTTACAACTCTTAGACAAAATCATGTTTAGATAGAATTCCATTTCTAGCCAAATTAGTAATCGAGCATGAGAGACAATAAAATTTGGGAGAAAAATACTGAAAGGAATTATTTTCCTTTGACTCCTTTTTTAGGAAGACTTTCTCAAGCAAAAAGAAAACTTAACTAAAAAAAAAAAAAAAAAACAGTAAGGACTAATATGCAGAACCTGTGACATCAACCCAGGAGAAGTCCCCCAAAATACAGTTAAAACAAAACAAACACACAGAATAACAAAAACACCACATCCTTACTGTTTTGCCATTCTGAAGTCAGAAGTCCTAGGGGTCGCCCACTGGTCCTCTACTTTAGGTTTTACAAGACTGAAACCAAGGTGTTGGCAGGGCTTCATACCTTTCTAGAGGCTTTTGGGAAGAATCAGCTTCCAGGTTCATTCAGGTTGTTGGCGAAATGCAGTTATCTGTGGTTGTTAAGACTGAGGTGTCTATTTTCTTGCTGGCTGTCAGATACGGTGTCACCCTTGCTTCCTAGTGGCCTGTCTCCAGTGGCATGCAGTATTACTACCAGTAATCCCTCTGTCAGCCTGCAGAGACTATTATATAACTGCCTGAATTCATTTCCTATTGTTGCCGTAACAAATACCACACATTTAGTGGCTTAAAAAAATCCACCGATTTATAATTTTACAGTTGTGTAGGTTAGAAGCCCAACATGGATATCACTGGGCTAAAATCAAGATGTCAGCCAGGCTGCATTCCCTTAGAACAACTCTGGAATAGAATCCATTTCCTTGTCTTTTTCACCTTCTAGAGGTCACCTGCATTCCTTGGTTCATGGAATGCATGTCCCTTTCTCCATTTTTTGAACCCAGCAATGGCAGGTGAAGTTCAGCTCACATCACACTACCCTTACTTACTCTCCTGTCTCCCTCTTGCTATTAAGGATCCTGTGATGACATTGGTCCCACCTAAGTAATCCAGGATAATATCCCTATTTTGAAATCAGCAAATTAGAAACCTACTTGCACTGGCAACCTTTATCCTCCTTTCCCATGTAAGCTGTCATATTCACAGATTCTGTGGGATCAGGACATAGATGCTTTCAGGAGACCGTTACCCTGCCTACCACAGCCCCTCTTCCGTCCATTTACCTTCTGTTGTTGCTTTCTTGTAATGAATAGAGCACAGCCTGACACATTGGAATGAAGTACTCGTTGGGCATTGCAAAACACACTCAGGACCTGAATTAATCAATCATCCCTTCACCATGCTGAGTTCTGAGCCTCACCCTACTTATTTTACCCCATCAGGTCCATACAAATTCCACTTTTATATCTATTCTACACTCATCTTGAGAAAACTGTCTTAAGCTCTCTATAATCTGCCAGCATTTTTCATTATATAGTCAACATAGATTAGAATTATAATAGTATAAACAAGCCCGGAATTCCAATGACAACACACTATGAGTTCATGTCTTCCTCATAAAAAGCTCTGAAGTTTCCAATAACATTTTAGGTCCCAAGTCTTTTATGTCAGAACTCAATTTTCCAGGCTAATGAAGGTCTGCTCTCCTGTAGCTGTACATTCTGGAGCACATGTCTTCCCCAGTGAACGGGGGAAGAGAGAGCAGGAGGGTCTCATGAGGTCCAGTAATTGCTTCAGCCCAGATCTGGCATAGGTCACCTCTGCTCACAATCCAGTGGCTAGAATTAAGCAATTCTTAAATGTCAGCAGTGGGAGCAGGAAAGTTTAATCCTCCTAGACTCATGCAGAAACAAGAGATCCAAAAAATTCTGAGTGCTAGAATTTTTCACAGTACTTATTCTTAGAGACATACATAACCTTTCCTAAGATACCATCACCTTTGATAACTTCTAAGACCTGATTATGGATTGAAACATTTATTCTTAAGCATGCATTTCTCTCACTAAATTTAGTATTGTTCTTCAAATTATCTTGATGCTATCAGTCTCCTATAAATAGCGCTGTCCTAATATCACACCTGCTACTTGTATATCAGTTTCATCTCCGCAGCCTCATTCTGCTAAATATTTAGGTGATAGAGAATTATCTATGGTATGATTTGAGTTTTCACACAGTCAACACTTCTGCATAGTTTAGGCTCACACCATCCCACTGCTTAAAAATACCCTACACTTTTTATTCCCTAATAAAGATTCTAGTTGATACCCATGAAATCTTGAAATACCTATGTAAACATGAAAACTGAAATCTTTTCTTCCTGTTTTAATGTAGCTTCAAGTGTTTGTGTTAAGATATCAGTGCTATTCTGATTCATGATTGCATTAATTTAAGCTGGGTATTACCACAAACTTGACTTAAAACAAAATACATTTATTATTTTGGTTTTGGGGTCAGGAGTCCAGGCATGGCCGGTCTGCTCAGGGCCTCACAGAGATGCAATCAACCTGTTAATCTGGCTTCATTCTAGTCTGGAGGCTTGAGTGGGGAATGTGCTTGGAGGCACATTCAAGTTGTTGATAGAATTCATTTCCTCATGGCTGTAGAACTCATGGCATCTTCTTCCAACCCAGTAGGGAAGAATATCTCTGAACTCAGGAAGGCCTACATCCCCTTTTAGAAGAATTCCAAATGATTAAGGCAGCCTATCTCTTATGATTAACTGCTATATGATATAACCTAAGCATGAGTGTAACACCAGGGAATGGAGATTATGGGACCATCTTAGAGTTTTGCCTACTACATGATCCTGTTTTAATCTCCTAATCATGAAGGATTTTCAGAACCTTTGTTTGTCTCCACCATTCTAAAATTCCAGGATGCTGTGTGAGTTAGTTATCACTGATTCTGTGCTGTTTATAGTGAATCCTTTCAGTCTAGAAATTCCTTTCCTCGTTTTTGAAAATTTGTTTATATATTTTCTCTGATCATTCCTATGCCTCCATTTTTTATGCTTTTGTTTTTTTAAATTTCTCATACTTCCTTTTTATCTTTTATCATCTGATATATTCATTTATTTGTAATATCTAGAATATTTTAAATTTCCAACCATTTTATTTTCATCTGAACATTTCTATTTTCTAGCATCTCCGTCTTGTTGCCAAGATGAAAGGCCATCTCACATAATCGTGGTGATATTACTTGTGGTTCTTTTTCTCCAATCTATTTAAAATTTCTCTGGTATAGCTCAGTAACTTATTTTGCAATTGTTAATTTTCGTCTCTGAGTTTTATTTAGATAGTTTCTTCAAATTTTTAATTTTCTTTGGCTACTATTAATAATCAAGAGAGAAACACAAAATAATTAATTCAAAGCTCTGTGTTTCAGATGGAGCTTGTCCAATAGTGGGCCTTCCCATAAAATGATAGCCCTTTTACCTGACTTTCACTGGACCACTTCCAATTACATAGTTTAATCAAATTTAATTTTTAAAAATCTCTCTGATTTCACCTTTTGCTTCATCTCTCTTGCTCCTGCCAAGAAAGTTCTCTG
The DNA here is from genome assembly GCF_965194825.1 of Balaenoptera physalus. NCBI lineage: Eukaryota > Metazoa > Chordata > Mammalia > Artiodactyla > Balaenopteridae > Balaenoptera > Balaenoptera physalus. The sequence goes on from NC_138890.1 coordinate 160,133,737, forward strand.
CTTTTAAGGACTCATGTGATTAGATTGTGCCCACCCATAATAATCTCTCTCTATCTCTTTTTTATAAGGTCCATGCCTTAATTTATCTGCAGAGTCCATTTTAGCATGTAGAGTAACATGTTCTCAGGTTCTAGAGATTAGGGCCAGGGCATTTTTGGGGAGGTCATTATTCTACCTACCACAGGGAGGTTCAGCTTCCCCAGAAAGTAAACTTCTTATCTCCTACCTCTGTTTTATAAACCTGACTGCCAGTACTGGTGGTTTAGGGAGAAAAGAGCTTTAGAATTTTAATTAACCGTCTTGCCTTCAACTGAATATCTAAAACACATTCAACTTGCCTGCTATCTCTGAATTCACACAATGTCTGATACAATTTCTCTGATGTTCAGCTTTCCATGTTTCTGCAAGAGGGGGGCAGCTATCTGGCTGTTCAGTGTACGACTGGAGATTCCAAAGTCCATCTGCTCCACAGATAAACTTTCAACAAAGCCGCCTGCTGTCAGTCACCAGAGCATCTTGCTTCAGGCATATATGGTAACTTGAATTCTTGATCCTTTGTAGGACTTGATGATTTTACACACACACAAACACAAAATGAGTCTGCTCTGTTCTACCAAATCATTTAACCCTCATTTATCTTCTTTCTAGTTTCTAAAACTTTCTTGCTATCACTTGTTTTCTGTTGTATCCTCTCCTATGTATCTTGTCCTTATCAGTTAATGTAGTTTTATTTTTTGGAACTTTTTAAAAGGAGAGTTAGGAGAAAGTGGGTATAACGAAATGTATTCAGAGTTTAAATAGAAGAGCTTATTTTTTTCTAGATTCTTTTAGTTTATTTTCATCAAATGGTATAGCTGGTCTCACAAATTTGATATTTAGTTATGACTCTAATTTTTTAAATTCCATAAGAATTATTTAACTAAATAGTTGTTTATAGGTATTTTAGTTTATGTTTCTCCTGAAAATGGGAGGTGTGTGTGTGTGTGTGTGCGTTTGCTGCATTTTTTACTGACTTCTAATGTCATTACATAAAGAAGGATGTATAAAGGCTTATTCCTTCCTTGAAATACATTGAGGTCTCCTTTGCAACATTACATTTACTGTTTGTTTGTACATTTTGTTATTATCATTATCATTATTATTATTTCATTTATTAATTTCAAAATACATAATCCTTAGTTCTGAATCACCCTTCACTTTGTTCTCTTGTACCAATTTTCCTATGATTCCATCACATGAGTTTAGTTCTGCACTGCCGTGTGTATGTTTTCTCACCGGTGTCTTATACTTTTTCAGTTGGTGTTGTTGCTTATACACCCTTATATAATATCTTTCATTGCTTTCTCCTGCTATCAGTAGATAATATTCCAAAATCACAAATGTAGTTCAATATTAAGAAGCCATTAACATAATTCATCATACTTATAGATATAAAAAGATAAACCATGTCATCTCCACAGAGTAACAGTGGATATTCCATAGCATGCTAATATATTGTTTCAGCACTAAAATCCTAACTTTACTCAAAGTAGATTTTAGTAAAACATCTTCTGATGACCTGCATGTGTTTGTGCTTATGTTTAATTCACCCTTGTGTTTAAAAGTAATATTCTATTTATGAAATTCTCTTGTTCAATAATTTGAACATATTGTCTGACTTCTCACATCTAGTCTTACTGCTATAATATTGGATTTACAGCTAGCTTTGTTCTTTTGTGCATGATCTATTCTTCTCCTTGGATGCTTTTACAATTTCTTTTGTCATTGATGTTCCTACATTTCACTGTAATATGCCTAGATTTGTGCTTTCTTTTTCTTTCATATACTACTTAACTGCCTATCAGTCATTTTGTTTGTAATATATTTTTAAGTTCTGTGAAATGTCCTGATATTATTTTATTACCTTTATTTTTCTGTTCTCTGAGGCTCATTATACGAATAATATGAATATGAATATGAATATATTTCTACCTATATCCTTCCTGTCACTTAGTCTTTATATTAATCTATTCGTCTTTGCCTCTCTTCTTGATGCCCTTTTTCTTTTCCTAGAACAGCTCCATTTCTGTTTTTATTAACATGCAGCCTGATATCTATCTACACTATTTATTTATCTAAATATTTTTAAAGTGATGTGGAAAATTTGTACCCACTGTGTGCCTCTCTGGATGAGATTAAGAGGAAGAAGATATAAATTCTCCAACGTGGTTATCAAGTCACTGTTTAATCAAGACTCTCTTTGATCATCTTCTTTTAAATTGAAGCCCCCCCCCCACCCCAGTGTCCTCTATTTCGTTGTTCAGATTTATTGTACTTATTACCATATAACATGGCTTTATTTATTTATTTATTTATACCCAGCCCTTAGATTGTTGCTCAAGAAAGGTTTGCTTGTTTTAATACCTGAATAAACACATTTACTCTACAGTAAGTCCCCTACATACGAATGAGTTCCGTTCAGAGAGCACGTTCATAAGTCCAATTTGTTCATAAGTCCAACAAAGTTAGCCTACGTACCAACTAACACAATTGGCTATATAGACTGTACTATAATAGGTTTATAATACTTTTCACACACATTATAAATAAAAAGCAAACACAAAAAATAAAGGAAACATTTTTAATCTTACAGTACAGTACCTTGAAAAGTACAGTAGTACAGTACAACAGCTGGCATACAGGGGCTGGCATCGAGTGAACAGACAAGAAGAGTTACTGATTGGAGGAAGGAGAGGAGGAGGGAGATGGTAGAGCTGAATGATCATCAGGAAGAGGAGACGGAGGGCAAGCTGCAGTTTCACTCACACTTGACATTGATGGCACAGGTTCTGGTTCCTTGCTGGATTCAATTCTATCTACCCTCTTGAAAAAACAATCCAGTGATGTCTGGGTAGTAGCTCTTTATTTCTCGTCATACCAGTACGAGCTACATCAGCACTGCTTTTAAGCTTGCCTCTGGACATCCTGGGCTTGAAATAAAAATCTACTGTACTCTATATAGTACTATAAAGTACACAAAAGCATAACCACTTATAGAGGATGCACACATATGAGAGTGTATGCCCAGACACGTGAACTAACTTATGTGATTAGACATGCAAATGTATGTTCGCATATTCGAAAGTTCACAACTGGGAGGTTCATATGTAGGGGACTTACTGTATATAAAAAAATTAACCATATAATCACATAATACCATAGGATAGAATTACAGTGAGATTCAAGGATATTTTCTGTATTATATTTTAAGGCAGCTCATGGTCAGGACTTCAGCATTCTTATAACAGTGTCTGGCATATTTCTTCTTTCCCTAAATGAAAGGAAACACATTGACTTGTATCAGTTGATGTAAAATTTTACCTGCTAAAAGCAATACATGGGAATATGTTTTTAAAATCACATATTCATACTAAAATTGATCTTTCAAATACCATACACACTTTTTTTTGTCATAATAAATTTCTTCTTACCTTTGTCAAATAACATTTAGTTTAAAGAATGAATCTACACTCCTACTTATCTCCACCTCAACCATTCCTCTAACTTTCTAGGACTTCTCCCTGGAAACTTTTTGTTTGTTTGTTTTGTTTTAATTGCATGGCAGGAATTTTATCATGTAGTGAGGTGAAGCAGAAAGACACTGAAATGGACATTGTAGTTGCTTGAGCACAAATGCTTACCAAAGATTAAGCAGCTTAAAATTATGGCTTAGATATTTCTCAAGCATTTTCTGATGTATTTATTTCATCTGAAGAAGACATTGAAAATGAATAGAACTGTCACATGTATGATTACAATATATTTTCATTTTTTGACACCATTCAGGATCTCTTGAACTTATTTATCTCTTTTTATTATATAGGAATATTTTAAACATAATGAAAAATACATTCTTAGAATAATAGCACAAACACCTATTGCCATAGTTTAACAAATGCTAAAATTTTATCAGCCTTACTTCACTTCTTTATTTTTAGCTATGAATCATGATGAATGGAGTGAAAGTCCCTTTGTACTCCTCTACTGTTCCTCTCACACTCCGAGATAAGCACTATCTCAAAGTCAGTACAATTTCTAAATGTCCAATGTTTTAAAATATTATTTATATATGAAAGTTTTCTGTGTTTCAAAAATTGTGTGTCTAGCATCATACTACCAGTGTTGTTCTTGGGAAAAATGTTTCTGCTTGAGGAAAGGATATAAGAGATGTTAATGAGTTTCAGAGTAAACCTGAGTGTCTTTCTCTACTTGTAGTCATCTTTGTGATACAACAAGGAGATTGTCTGGAGTTGACCCAAGGGATTTCCTCCTGCATTGTTAGCAAATAAACCAGATGAGAGTATGAAGACAGCGAGAGAAGGGAGGAGACTTCGCCTATCTAAGAGGAGCTGTTTCCAAATTCAAATTTCCGGGGACCAATGGATATTTTCCCCTGACAGGCAGGCAGGGTTATGAATCTCCCATTGGCCCCTATGGCTCTAGATGTTGGGCAGATGGGATTCATACGCATCCCAAGTCTAGACAGTTTTACCCATAGGCAGTTTATTTCGTCCTTCATTAAAAGATACTTCTCGTGCTAAAATAAGAAGAGTGAAAAATGGGAAGGATTTCTTCCCAGAACAAAGTTCTCTTTTGGATGAGAAGCCTTTTCTTGGATGAAGGAAAAGTGGGGAAACTGATATCTCTTCATTTCTTGACCCTGGACTTGTGTTTATTTCCCCAAGAAAGCCTGTTCTTTAATTCATGCCATGTGTGATGACATGAAATTCATTCCTAGTTAGGTTGTACAACAGGTAATTTTTTTTTTTTTCAAAAAATTGACTTTCCTAGCATGATTGTTCACAGCCAGATGGGGGAAATTCATTCCAAGTACTCTCCTTTTGGAAATGGCAGAAGACTGATAAGTCCACTAGAGGTAGAAGACATTGGAAGACATTCCACAAGGGTACAGAGATAACCTTTCAGGAGGATGATGATTAGGGTCAACTGGAGGTAAAATGGGAGAGAGACACCAAGGAATGTGGGTAGATCATTGGTAGAGCTAGTGACCATGATGCCAGGCACCAGACATCCCTGAGATGGCAGTTAGTTCAGCTCTAGAACAGCTGCTGAAGAAGCAGCTATACCATTAGAATGTGAGCCACAGTTGCTGACCATCACACTGTTTTCTTGTTGTTATTGGAAAATACCAATTATTTCCTGTCCACTGGCTATTGAATTCATTCTTCTCCAGTCCCTTGCATGGTACACTCATTCCCAAACATTATATCTTATCTCAAATATTACATCTTTAGAGACGCCTTCTCTGAACATCTTGTCTAAAGTGGCCTCTCTATTACTGACTGACCAGATGATCTTGTTTATTTCAAAGCACCAATAAAATTTGTGATTATCTGAATTATCTGGGATTGATCAATTTATTATTTACATATATTTATTTATTTATGTTTCCACTGGACTTTTATTCCATGTTAACAGTAATTATTTTTGCAATCTCTACTATATCCAGTGACTACCCTGTGGGCTCTCATCCCTATTGTACCCTACACTACTTTTGTTGTAGAAAATATTGAAAAACCCCCTTAATCCTAATATCACATATAGATGATATACGTTATCTATGCATAACTTCAAAAATTCAACATGATGCATAAATTGTAATATAAAAGAGAAATAAAAGGAAAACAAGTAGTAATAAAACATGTATTTTTGGTACCAAACTCAGGTTCAGCTACTCACAAGCCAATATTTCAAAAGGCAAGTGTCAGTAGAAAGGAAAGGTGCTTTAATCAGAAAAGCCAGCAATCTGGGGAGATGGTGGACTCATGTCTAGAGACCAACTCCAAAGATCCTGCTCAGCCATGACAGTTTTTAAAGAGAAAAATAGAGGGCAAGAATCTCTGTGAATCATAGAGGCAGGAGGTTGGCTTCTGCATCAATCTCCATTGTGCACAGATTGGCTGACTCTCTCTTCAGATGTTATTTTGCCCGCTTGATTTGCCTGCAGGATTCCTTAGGGGGTTGTTAGGGGTAGGCAGCTAATCATTCTTAAACTATTTCATTCTTACTTCTTTTTATCTAGGAAAAGAATCAACAGGTTAGCCAAGGCATGGTGTGGATTCAGGAAAGTGTACGTTAGGAGTTCGTTTCAATTGCTTAGTGATCTCATTTCTATAATTAGGCTTTTAAGGTTACAGGGGGACAGAAATGGGTGAACAGAAAAAGGGTAAAAGAGCTGCTTTCATTTTAACGTATAAATATATTCCATTTTTCACAATAGACTACAATAGGCATATAATATATAATAAAGGAGTGAGATTCCTGTGCCCAGTGAAAAATCCTCAGGATTATGATGACCAAAAACTGATCCAAGTACATTGTATTGGAGTCTCAAAGACTATGGTAGCACTATAGTAAATAATACTTGGTAAAGCTCTGAACAAATCAGAGAGCTATCATTTCTCAATTTATTAGGTAATTACAGTTCTAAGAAAATCTCTCCCAAACATAATATTTCTTGTTTTTTCATATTTTTATTTTTTTTCAAATGAGATGTAAGTTACAAAATAAAGAGCACAACATTAAGCCTATATATAGCTTGTCAGAATTTTACTTATATGTACCCCTATTTATTCATCCCCCAGGAGAAGATATAAATCATTTCAAGTATCCCAGTAGACTCCTTCATGACTCTCTGGAGTCCATACCACTCTTAATATAACCACTATTCTGATTCCTAGCACCAGAGATTAGTTGTGCCTATAACCTTTTGTAAATGGCTTGTTTAGCATTATACTTATGTAAACTTATACTTTATACTTATACTTTATTTATGTTGTTATGAGTAGTTGTGGTTTGTCTTTTTTATTGCTATATTATACTCCACTGTACAAATGTATCATAATATATTCACTTGCTGCTGGACATTTTGAGTTGTTCCCAGTTTCTGGCTCTTAAACATAACACTGCTATGGATATTTTCGTATATGTCTTTTGGTAGATATCAGCATTCATCTATCTTGCTTGAAGAATTTCTGCTTCCTAGAGCATTAATATGTTTAATTTAGAAGACAGTGCCAAAATGTCCAAAATGCCTGTGCCAATTTACATTCCTAAGCAATATAACAATTTCTGCTTGTTTAATATTCTTGCTAATTTTGTCAGACCTTTAATTGTAGACATTCTGGGAAAGTATATTATTGAGTTCTGACTTTGTTTTTCAATCTGTGGATTTCCTTTTAATTTTCTCAATATTATCACTTAATGAATAGTTCTTAATTTTAATGAAGTCCAATTCTTAAGTTTTCAAAAGTTTTAATATTCTTTTGTTGTAAATTTTTAGAATTCTTGCCAATCCCAAATTATGAAAATACTCTTGTATGTTTTTATGTGAAAGCATTGTTGTTTTAACTTTAACATTTATATTTATAATCCATCATAACTTAATTGTTCTATGCTGTGTCATTTTTTACATGGGTTTTCCAATATTAACCTAGCAACATTTATTATAAAGACTATTCTTTCCCTAAAGAATGGTCCCTCCATTCTGTTGTTGATCGATCCTTGAACCAATGCCACTCTTTCAATTTGGATACCTTGAAAACAAAAGACATAGCTAATGTAGTTAGTTAAGACAAAAGACATAACTAATGTTGAGGAGAAAAAATAATTTTCTCTCTATTCTTCTATGTTCTTGGCTGAGATCACCCTGTAATAGAAGACAGATTAGCAGGGGAAAAGCAAGCAGTTTATAACACGCATACCTCCTGTCCAAGGGAGACCCAGGAAACTGAGTAACTTTCTGAAATGCCCCAAGCCAACACCTTAAATACAATCTCCAATGAAAAACAAAAGAAGATGTTGGGGGTTTGGGCACCAAATACAGGAGATTTTCAGGCAAAGCACAGTAAAGTAGAGTATGGTTGTTATGCAGGCTTAAGTCTCTGCCTTCTCCATTAACAAGAGTTTCTAGATTTAGTCATCCTTCTTTCCTTGACACCTAGAGGGAGACATGTTTACAGATAGAGATTTCCCTTAAATAGGTTAATGTCTCTAACAAAAGTGTACCTTCTAGGTTTTCAAAGTTTCTTCTGTGTTGGCTCTTTCTTAAAAATAACCATTTCAAGATAATCTTTATGCCAAAGAGGCATATTTTGGGGTGGCAAATTCTGTTCTCATTCCCTAGTAAGTTAGTAATAAAGAAAAAAGGAACTATAAAAATATTACATTAGCCAAAAAAAAGGCAGAAAAAAGGTGAAAAATGACAAATTACAAATTGAAAACAAATGCAAGACAGCAGATTTAAACTCAACCATATTGATAATTACAATAAATTTAAAGGCAGACATTTGCCAGATTGAATAAAAAGTAAGATCCAACCATAGGCTGTCTAAAAGAAACTGTTACTGGCTTGGCATGCATTGTGTCAAAATAGCTTCAAACGAAGTCAGCGGAAGACCCGGACCAGCAATCTCAGTCCTTGTGACAGCAAGCAAAGAATTGCAGACTACCACTTTGGGCTTAAGCTCAAAGCAAAGTTTATTAAAGCATCGTTACACTCTCAGAGGGAGAGCGGGCTGTTTCTGCAAAGTGAAATCAGTGCTCCTATACAGGTGTAGGGGTGTTTATAAGGAGCATTCTGCTAGGAGGAGGGGTGCGATCGTGGGTGAGCGACAGGGGATCATTAATTGATTGACAGTCCTGAGCTATGAAACAAGTTCATTACTGCACATGCCCTCACCCTTGATTCGCTAAGAAAAGCCCACGGTGGGGGCAGGGCAAAACCACACGCAGATTTTATTATAATGATGGTATAATGAGTTTGGGTTTACTATAGGTTACACACCTGTCTAGTCTGGGCACGCGCAGCCCAGGGGGAGTTCCCTCGTGTTACTGTGCTCCCTCTTTATCAGGATATCGGATAGAAACCATAGTCGTGCCCATGCTGGGTGGGGTCAGGGGAGGGTCCCCAGAGGGTTGGGGTGTAACTTGACTACTCCCTTCTTGTCTTTTCGCCACTGTCACCTCCTTGCTGCTAATATCTGACTAACTACCTAACAAAACTATTTTAAATATTGAAGACATAGATTGAAAGATGAAATTAGATGCTCTATACAAATGCCAGGCAAAAGATAGCTGGAATGTTTTCATTTATATCTGACAGTGTACAGAACAGGAAGGAATTTTACAATGATAACAGGACAAAGTAATCAGACTATAATTTAAAAATTTAACATATTGTTTTCCATCAGTATAATTTCTAGTACAACACAGAAATGTGTAATAATTTAGACATGATAATTTAGTATTGTGCCATTAAGTTTTAGAAAATGTGTTTATTAATTCTTGGCTGGAAGGATCTTGAAACATGAGACTCCTTGGATATCATGTTGATTAGTTTATGTCTCAACATGGCTAGGCTATAGTACCTAGTTTTTATGTTGTTTTCCTATACTTCCTTATTTAATCAAACACTAATGTAAGCGTTGCTGTGAAGTTATTTCATGGATGTGGTTAACTACTAAAATCAGCTTATTTTAGGTAAAGGAATTACATTCAATAATGTAGGTGGGCCTCTTGAAATCAGCTGATGGGATTAAGAGTAAAAACTGAGATTTCCTGGAGAGGAAAACTTTTCTCTCAAAACTACAGTATAAACTCCTTGCTAGCTTTTTAGCCTATTGGTCCGTCCTACAAATTTTGGGCTTGCCAGCCCCTACAAACTTTTGAGCCATCCCCAATTCATTTGTGTGTGTGTGTGTGTGTGTGTGTATTTTTTTTTCCCCTCTTTTTTTCTGGAGAACCCTGACTCTTACAGATGTTTCCACTCCTTTTGAGAGCACAGGCTCTTCTCTACTCTCCTTTATTTATGAGTTAATTCATTGTCATATTATGAATAAGCCACCATAACAATTTTCTAATTTTACTTTAAATTTTTTATAATGTCAGTCTCTTTCTTATTATTATAATCCTAGCAGTGTAATTCTCTTTTATTTTTATAATCTTAGGAATCTCAATCTCACTCTCATTCTCTGTCATTCATACTCTCTCTCTCTCTGTCTCTCTCTCACACATTCAGCAATTAAAAGGAGCTCACAACCATCTCAGTCTCCCTCTTTTCCCCCTGAGTTCTCAGTGTCTGCTCTTAAATGTGGGTGTGTGAAATGTGGAGCTTAATGACTTCTGCTATTTTCTGTGACATTTTCTATCAAGAAGGATAGAGCAAGGACTCATAAATTGACAAGACAATTTCTAATTTTTAGGAATAGCATAGAATTGGGTCACAGTAGTTTCCTCAGCTTCTCCTACAGGTAATTTTATATAAAATTCAAGATAATCTCACAAATATGGAGTGTCCAATAATATCAATAAAATCAGAAGCTAACTTTGGTCTGGTAGGTGGGCACTCATAGAAAGGGTACTCTGTGGAGTGAAACCTTTTTAACTGAAATAGAACAGTAAATGAAAATGACTTAAATAATTATAAAATTGATGGCGTCATTACAATATGCCAGAGGTAACAATGTCAATACACTTAAATACTCTGGCCTCTTACTCCCTAGAAGCCCAGATTTCTGACAACAGATTTAAAGACATCTGTGACAGAAACTGTATTTTGAAATATCAATTACTTTTTATGAAATATAAAATATTTATTTTCAATAAATATTTTAATATTAATATTTTATTTACTTTAAATGTCTTAACTAAATTGAGTTAAAAATCTTACTACATTCCAAACTCAAGTATAAATACGTTTTGAATTATCACAGATTATTAGAGGTAAAAAAATTGAAAAGTGGAGAGACGTCTATGAAAAATATCCTTGATTAAAAATATAATTTTATTCTTCAGCTGTAATTCCTCACTTCTTTTCCCAAAGAGTTATGCAAACAAAATGTTTTGACAATTATGGCTCAAATTTCTAGTGAGCAATTTTATATCTCTCTCAATTTCCATTATTATTCTTAGTTAATAAACGGCCCTTAATCCTAAGCAATTCTAACTTGTGGACAAAGTCTTCTGTGCACCATAAATGTCCATTTATTTATTTGGTTTCTTTTGTCTATTTGTTTGTTGGCTGGTTGGTTAATTTCATTCCTTGGACTTGGTCAACTTAATTTTTTTCTTATTTCCTTTATTTTAAGATTGTTAAATTTGTTGACCACCTCCCCAGAGCCTCTGGTAGGACAAGCATCCATCATGATACACAATCTTAACCCACGGATTTTAAGTCCAAGTGAGAGAACGTTTTGACCTCTTCTAGAACTAATTCACAAGCTAGTCACATTTTATTGTCTCCTAAAAGTATCTTCACGGTATAAGTATTGGTTACAGGCAGGTGTACGTATCCACTGCTCTTTGTTTCTACCATTCATAGGTTTTAACACCAACCTCTGCAGCTTTAAAACTGTTGACAATGACATTTCTATTTTTAATTGCATCTTGTTTTTATCCCATTTAAATGAAGCACTTAAAATCGTAATTCACTCCATTTCTCTGTGTGTGTGTATATATAGTATGCGTATACATACGTATGTATGTATGAATATATATACATGTATATACACACATGTATGTGTATATACATGCATACATACATACATGCATACATAATAGCAATTCACAGGGAGCCCACATTTTTGAGAGTTTCTTGGTCTGTTTCTTAGAGATGAGTTTACAAGAGACTTGCCCCAGTGTTCTCTCAGTGCATCTTTCTCCTCGGGCTCTTTCCCTAGCAACCCTAGAATATTACTTCCCTAAATTCACTGGACTTCTTGTTTTCTTTCCAGTTTGATAGACAGCCTTGTTCATATCACTGATACTTTCTCTTTCCTGTGATAGTATTGATTTTTCTCCTTGCTTTCTTTTCGCTCGCACCTCCCAACCATCACTTTAAGCTTCTAGTTTATTTTTCCCATTTTACATCTTGAAAGCTTGTGATTTTTTTCCTCTCTATGTATAATTCAAGAGAAAATAGGAATATAGAGTAAACTCTCAGAGTGTATTTGAAAGGATTCTTAATAAAATGAATATGATGGCAATGGAAACATCAGCTCTAAGTTCTGTAAAACTTCATAACTATTTATTAGATTAGATAGGCAGCACCATTATTTATTTCAAAGCAGGATACTTCCCGTGGTAGAAAAACCTTTTCACTGCAGAATTACTGTAATCTTCTCCAGAAAGCAAACTAAACTAAAAAAAAAATCTGAGTAAACATGTCCTTTTGGGGAACGATTATCCATTTTTCTATAAGATAACAACATGATACTCTCTTTTTTTATATATAATGACACGCAGTCAATAAGCATTCCCATAGATATTTAACAGTCTCACTGAAGCCTGTGATCTTTCTATTACCTGTGTACAATGCTACAAATCAATCTATTTCAACATCAAGATGTTTCTTTCTTCTGGGAGCAGAAAGGCCAGAACAGGAAGAGCAGTGTTGAAGCAATTCGATAAAAACACAGACTACAGAGAAAGAAGCAATGCAACTGAAGATGAGCAATGCACAGAACAACTCACTGAAAAACATATGCAAACCAGTAACCAGGTGCTTCAGCTGCGATTCAAGCTGGTGCTAGCTGCAGCCTTTATACAATGCTCCCCTGTGGAATAATCTGGTCTAACAGCACTATGCTTCTTAGCACCGTAAGCACCCCCAGATGTACGTACCTTTTCTTGTAGTGTCAGTTCACATCCATCTGATACCTAGACTACAGCTGTGTAGACAGAAACTCTAGGCAGAGCTCAGGCCATTATATGGAAGGAACACCTGGCGTATCTTCCTCTGCTTTGCAGGAGTTTCCCTATCTGATTCTCTGTTTCATTTCAGCTCCCTATTTGAATCTAGAATAGTTAAGAGTTTACATAATTCCTAATGTAAAGAGATTTTTATGGCCAACTTTCCCCCCTTTCCTACAACCAAAGCTTAACAATTATGTTTTGGGGAAACTGTTATTGTGTGCCCTATACTGAAACATTTAACAGGCCTTTTGTAATCATATACTATCTCTTACTTTCCCAACTGATTCTTATAGAAGGAAAGCCCTGGGAATGGAAAACTCACTTCTTTTTTCCTTTTTAGTTTTCATATACTGAAAATCTCTGAAATTTTGCTAAAAATGCCATATTCCATTACAGAGGCTTTGGGCGTTTTTCTTATTCAATTGGGTCAGATGGTTTTTGACATTGTGTAGTGGGGGAGTAACTCAGGGAGTTAGGAAGATGTTTGGTAAATGGCATTTTGATATTACACCAGAATTCATGGCATTCAAAATGCCATACTTACTTCCTATTTCAAATTACACCAGAAAACACTTATACTGTGGTTTATTATGATACATTTTCATATATATTTATTCCTATAGGATTCTTAGTTGCAGGTAATAGAACCAGTCTGACTATTCTAGCAGTTAGGAATTTATTAAGGATGTTATTTTTGTCACAGATTCACCAGGAGAGGAGAGAACCAGGCTGGGATTCTACACACTCAGAAACTACATATTCAGGGTAGGAAATCGAGAAAAGTTGATGAACAGCCATACGCAGACATTCTTCTAGTGGAAACACCACTGTACGTCACTTGTCACCTCAAACAATAGGCAACAGACCCAAGAATTCTGCTTCTGCTGTCTCTTACCCACCTTGCCCCACCGCCAGCCCAAACAGATGCACTCACTGCCATGCTTACTAGCAGATAGCTGTAGTCAATAACCATCTCACTTTGCTCATTTCCACTTTCAAGTCTCATGACGATACATTTGATTGGCAGATACAAAGACACTAACCAATGACTTATGAGAAAGCAAGCCTAAAAAAAGCAGATTTTAGATTTCAGAACTCTATAATACAGGGAGACTGGAAAAGGCCTGTGAAAAGAGTGGTGAGTGTGACTTCCACAGTTACCTGTATTTCAGCTGTTGTCATGGACACTTTGGAGTTTTAAATAAATTTGGCTCTAATCTATCCCACAACTAAGAAAAATTCAATGGCTGCTCAGTGTTTTGTGAATTCCTAGTTAAATTCTCTTGGCTAGCCTTTATTTTTATTTCCTGTTTCCAATAAATATCTCATCTCTATTTCAACTTGTATTCTGAGAATTCCCCTTCCCTCAGCGGACCTAGAATTGAATCAAAGTGTCAATCACTATGCATACCACACATGTTTGTATTGTAGAGATTCCTCTGGTATTTTGCTGTATTGGAGGAGAGTTGTGTGATTAAATTTTGCTTCAGCCAACTCTGCTATTATGAATTACTTTAACCCAGCTCCTCTTTCCAGCAGGTCTCTGATGCCGTGTTGTTCCACCCAACCCCTTTTATCTTCTCTACTCCTCACCTAACCACACCTTCAAAATCCCACTCATTTCTTACTTACCATTATTTACCTATCTCTCCTTGGGTAACCCTAGCTCATTCATGATATACTCAGAAGAGCTCACCTTAAAGCAAGATCTGTCCTAAAACTAGATAGTTCTTGAAAATAATTATGTATTCATATCTTAAAGTAATGATATTCTTCACAATACCGACATAATATCTCATAATTTAAAATAATTGAATAATTCAATAATTCAAAACTGCTTATTGGTTATTATAGAAGAAAAATGTGAAATATAATTTTTGCTTAAAAATTGCTTGCAGTTTTTTCAGAGAGCTAAAATATATATGAGAACAAGTAAACTTATAGGAATAGGTAATAGTTAATACCAAACAATATCAGTGGTAGCGATATTATGTACTACTAGAGTTTAATAAAATAAAAATATTAATATGAAAGTGAAAATGATGGTTTATCAACAGCAAAGGAATCTATTTACTTATTAACTTAGCTTTTCATTGTATAGACATTTTCTGATCAAGTATCTAGTCAAGAAAATCTTTCTTCAAAGGTTAATGTTTGATGTGCACAAATCATATTTCAAAGGTGAAGGAGCAAATTTTAAAAATAAAATAGTTGTATTGATAATGTTTGAGGATTAGTATGTAAACACATTATAAAGACCTGCAATGAATTCCTTTTAAATATACTAGTACATAGTAGCTAATAAAACAAGTACTTGTCAAAATTCCAAAGATTAAACATTTTATGAACTGTCAAAAATTCAAATTCAAAGGATTAAATTCCTGCTTCTCTGCATTTGGTGTAATTTCTAATTATTAAATACCTATTGGATTCAATACAGACTGAATCCTTTCAACATTCTAATCGACTGTTTAAAAAGCTTATCTATGTATACAGAATTCTGTTTATCTCTTATATAGGAAATGATTATCTCATTTTCATGTTATAATATTTGCTCTTTAAGTTCTAGGACATTGTTGATGTCAGCTTTGCATTCTACATTATGTCTAGCATTGATTTTTGCATGTAGAATTACTCAATATAAAGTTATCCAAAGAATAGTAAACACATGTGAGAAAATAACCAGTTGTTGAAAAATGGAAAGAATCAAAGAGCTGGTTCTTTTATATATGTTTCATTCACTAGTCGCCTCCGTTACTGTAATTGATCCTAATGGACCACAGTACAAACATAAAACTGCTCCTTTTAAAGTAACAGTAAATGCCTGATACATTTTTCACTGTGGTTTCTTTAAACCTCTGATTTCTGGATTTCTCACGCCAATTCTCAGTGTCTTTCAATGGTTTATCTCTGTGGATTGCTTTTCAAATGTCAGGGTTCTCCATGTTTCTGCCTTTAATCTCTTTATTCTAGATGTTCTTTCTTGATTCTCTGGAATAAGGTAAATGATTATGTATATCTATATCTTCTGTTTAAATAACTGTCCTAAGTATCAGAAACCCAGTTACTAAATACTTGCTGGACTCTACACCTATTCATCCACCATGAATATCAACACCATCATTTCCAAAACCAGAATATACCTTTCTGCCCTATCCTCACTCAACATCTAAATAGACCCATAATTAACCTTTGTCTTAACCTGAACCAACATTCAAGATTCATAAAGCCCTGCACATTTTATCACCTAAAGACTGCTCAAACTTTTTCCCTCATCTCTATTCCCACAGCTAGTGCCTCTGTAAAATCTCCCCTTATCTTGTTGCCACTGAATATTCTTTCTAAAACATTATTAGTAGTAGTATTAATACTATTATTATTTCCAAAACATCATTCTTTCCAAAAGTACTTCATTCTATAAGGATTCTTTCCAATGTACAATAATACCATTTTCATGATTTTATTTCTTCAATGTTTTTATAAGATTATAGGGAAACAATATAATATTAGAAATAAAATATACCTTGAACTCACTGTTTTCTCTCCTGATCTCTTCTTAACATAGAAGCAAAGTCATTGCTGATCAACACTTTCCACCTTTATAACCATTCCTTTATGCTCACTTCAGCACATTATTTTCTGTTCATAAAAACTTGTGGTAAGTCAGAAAGAGAAAAACGAATACAGTATGCTAACACATATATACGGAATCTAAGGGAAAAAAAAAAAAAAAAAAAAAAAAGGCCATGAAGAACCTAGTGGCAAGACGGGAATAAAGACACAGACCTACTAGAGAATGGACTTGAGGATATGGGGAGGGGGTGGGGTGAGATGTGACAGGGTAAGAGAGTGTCATGGACATATATACACTACCAAATGTAAAATAGATAACTAGTGGGAAGCAGCCGCATAGCACAGGGAGATCAGCTCGGTGCTTTGTGACCACCTAGAGGGGTGGGATGGGGATGGTGGGAGGGAGGGAGATGCAAGAGGGAAGAGAAATGGGAACATATTGTATATGTATAACTGATTCACTTTGTTATAAAACAGAAGCTAACACACCATTGTAAGGCAATTATACTTCAATAAAGATGTTAAAAAAAACAAAAAACAAAAAACAAACTTGTGAACCCCAAACTAAGCTCAAATATTCTTTCCCTTTTTATTTTTCATTAAAAGATATTTTCTTCTTCCTTTTAAAATCTACTGACATATAATTTTTCATTCTGTTTACCACACCTGCCTGCTCATCTTCCAATATTGTTAGATTTTCCATTTCCATGATTCTTTGTGCTATGCATACAATTTGATTGTAGGACTTACTCATATTAATAATTACAATTATATACATTTTATGTAATTACAAATATATATCTTTTCATTAAATCAGTCGACTTGAAGACAGAAGAAATCCTATCTTTCTATTTAAATCCCCAGCTCCTAGTGGGTTATTTGGAGCTGTAAGGTGTTTGTTATTACTTTTGAAATAAATAAACTAATTCAGCAGAATAGTGTTTGGTATAAAACACATCTCTTTACTCTTGCCTTCCAAGAAATAACCCCCTCTTGTTTGGCAGTACTAAGTCTCCCATGAAAACTTTTGGCCTCACATTTCCATTTCTATTGTGACCTTGACAAATTAAGCATCTCTCTCTCTCACTTGCTTTCTCAAGTTGTCTCTTTCAACCAGTACTGTACCTTAGGTACAGAAATGTACTCTTTACCACCAATTATTAAAACAACTCAAACTATGCAAGATATTATGCTCTCTTCTTCCTCCCTCTCTGCTTCTCATTCCTTTCTTTTCCCATTCCTGCCAAATTTCTCATAAAAGAAACCAAATTTTTGCTTTCTTATGATCCTTTCAATCTCTCAGATATCCAAGCTGCTGAGCGCATCTCAGGAAATCCGTGCAATCTTACAGCTTGATGCCACTGGAAACGTATGGCTTGCAGGTTCAGCTGGGCCTTCCGAGCAGCTCAGCCAACCTTCTTAGTAAAGTCTCCACTGTCATTTAGCTCAGCAGCCATCTCTATCGCAAACAACTTGCTACTTAGCCATCCTGCCAAGGCCTCCTAACAGTCTTCTTTATTCTCAGTACATGAGTCTAATGATTACTCAACTTGAAATCTTTAGCTTCCTATCCTTCATATACATCCCTTTGACCCTCTTGTTTTAATTTCATTTATTTTTGCCTCCTCCGCCTGTTCCAATTATATGACCCACAAATCAGTATTCAGCTCATTACTTTCTTTTTTTTCTTGGCTGTGCTGCGTGGCTTGCGGGATCATAGTTCCCCAACCAGGGATTGAACCCGGGCCCTGGGCAGTGAAAGCTTGGAGTCCCAACCATTGGACTGACAGGGAATTCCCTAATTTCTTTTATAATACTTCTGGTTCCTAAAAATTCAACACTATTCAGAATTTGGGCTTTGAGATTCAACAGATGCTAGCTGTATTTCATTGGACAAGGTACTTAGCCCCTTCAAGTTTTACTTTCTTTAGCTATAAAATAGGATAATGTCTATTTCATAGAGTGTTAAATGAGATAATGTTTGCAGAATTATTAGCTCAGAGCTTGTTATGAGTCATTCCAAAAGTGGCAATGATTTTACTATCATTTATTGAACAACTAATATATGTCAGGAACAATTCTGACAAATGTGAGGGAAGAAGTTTTGGAAAAATTCAATTCTTTTCATTGGAGCTTACATTGTTGTAGGAAATTTCACGTAACAAAAAAATAATATATAATTAAGGAAGGCTGAATTCCATAACAGGAACTAAACAACAGATGAGAAGAAATAAGTGCGCCATTTATAATTCACTTTTTCTTTTAGTCATCCATTTAGCTGAATATTTAAATTCTTCCTAAGCTGCACCTCTCCTCAGTAGGTTATGACATCATGTAGAGACACTAGTTTAGAATGTGTCTCAGTATTAGTTCATTCTGCCCATTCCCACCATGAGCACACTGGTTCTCCCTCCATTACTCCTGAGGGAGACCTTGGCCATGGTCCCTAGTGCTTCCTCGTTCTCACCAAGGTCTCATTCCAATGCAACCTACGACCTTCTGTTTGATTGAGGTTCTGTACCTGAGCAGGACCCTATGAGGCATTCCCAGAATAGACCCCAACCTTGCCTGCCTTTTGTCTGTAGAAAAACTTTATTCAAAGAATAAATTTAATCAGAGAAGTGAGAAAATGCAGAAAGAAAGGAAAACAGTCAAGCAAGACAAAATAATAACACTTTAGCCATTAAACAAAGTCAAGGACATTTAGTTCTTCTTCAAGGGCTATAGATAATGTTCTGAGCCATGTCCTTTGAGCTGTTTTGCAGATACTGAAAACCCCAGCAGGTGGAAGAAGTTAACTGCATGCTGCCCACAAGCAGGTAGACCCCAAACCGGTTGGAACCAGAAGGTTGATGATATTGACTCCCAATTACCGCACCACCAACCAATCAGAAGAATGTCCACCAGCTGATCATGCCCTGCTCCTTGAGCACTATAAGTCTCCTCACTACCCCCTCCAGGGTGGGACACACGGTCTTGAAGGCATTAGCCCACTGTGGCCCTGCTTTGCCTGGCAAAGCAATAAAGCTATTTATTTCTACTTCACCCAAAAGTCTGTCTCCGAGATTTAATGTGGCACCGGTGTACAGAGGCCAAATTTCGGCAACAGTTCCCAAAGCACAGTTCAAATTATATCACTTTTCTGCTAAAAAAAAATTTTTTTGAAAGGCTCCCAATAATCCAGTTGCTCTCAGCCTAGCATCCAAGATCCTTCCCATCACCCCCTTCTTGGTATATTTATACCTTCCAGGCTGTATGGGTTCCAGCCACCTTCCCACTTAGCTCTTCCTCCAACTCCCCTCCCCCATCTCCTGCTTCCTTTGACCCTGTGGTTTTGCTTATGTTATTGCTCTCCCCTCTGTCACTTTTTTCTTCTGCCTGTAAAATCTTTTTTATTTTCTTTAATAAGAATAATTGCAACTGCCGTGTTTTTTATAGGGTCTTTCTGTTTTCCTAGAGGAGAGATGATCTTGCTTTTGAGCACTTGTTGCCCTCTGAACTACTAGTAAAGAAGGCATGAATTGCTCTCCCTTGTATTTCGTTTACCTGAGGATTCCTTATCTCCCCGCCAGCTTGTTAACTCCGAGAAGATTGACTACTCCTACTAAGTGCACTGAAAACACAAGAATACAAAGAAGCTTGTTCTCTCCTTTACTTAATTACTTTTCATTACTGAGAGTACAAGGCCTAATACAAAGAGTTGCTCAATAAATATTTGCTGAACTGAGTCAATTAAATCAAGGAAGTTTGCCTCTAATAAATGTTACAATACTTTAAAATTCGAACTTTAACTGAGTGTAACTGCATGACCATACATATCTTACGGCCTTTTTGGTCTTCATTTACAAGATATTTTAGCAAATATTTCAAACTTTAATTTGTATTATAGGATGTTGAAAGTTGTAGCTACAAGGACTAGGGACTGGATTTGAATTCCAGCTGAGAATTGTGGTGCAGTTAACCATTCCTATACAATTTACTTTAATGAGAGCAGTAATGTATTATTACCAAGAAAAAGTAACTAAAAGGTTGGTTGACCAAGCGGTGTGAAATTGAGGTAAGCAACAACCTCCTAATTAGAAATGAAAAGAGACGGCATTTCTAGGGTTTGGCTAAGTGTTGCAGGAGGTCATCGAGAGGACGTGACTGCTGGTTGAACCCGAGCAATCTGGACCCCGGGGGAAAAAAAGGGCTCATCACCGCTCCCGTCCTCGGAATGTTTGTTCTGCCCAACATTTTCGTAGTGGGAGCCATTTTCAAGAACACGGCATTGAGAGAGAAATGCACTGTTGAGACCATCTGGATGGTCTTCATGAACCCAGTTCAGGCCTCTATATAAATTCTTAAGAATCTTGTGGGCGGGTACAGAGATCTCCCGGTTCTGCAGCCACCAAGAGAAGCCTGGTATTAAGTCCTCCTGTTTATTAAACCTGCCCCCTGCCCAGCCGGAGTAGCTAGCTCTTTCTTAGGTCTCTCCTTGCTTTCTGTGTGCTGGGGCAACTTTTCGAAGCAAGACTAAGTTGAACCCAAATGCTCTTTTTATTTTTATGTTTTTTTCCCCCTTGGAAGTATTTGGGGAATAAAAAGTCAGTCTAGTCTTCAGTGGTTCACTTTGTGATTCTTTATTACGGTCAGTTACGGCAGACGAGCAGTGAATGTGTCACTTTGAGAAGAAAATCTTCTTAACCTTGAAGGGATGAATCAGCTGTGAAATGCTCTGATACATTCGGAGGGATCCTTTTGTAGATTTATGCTATAAAATTGAAAAACATTTTACACAGGCTGACGCAGGCTCTAGTTCAATAAAATCTACAAACATCGCTTCTCTTTCCTTTTGAGAAAAAGAAACACTATAGATCATTATTTTCCTAGAATAAAATGTATAACTTTTAACATCCATCAGTATAATGAGGTATTCTTTAATTGATCCAAGCCATATAGGCGCCTAACGGCACTGTCGTTTCCAGAAAAAAAAAAGTTGTCAGTGTGTGTAATTTTGTTCCTCTATTTTTTCCTCATATATTTGAGTTAGAAAGCTTTTGAAAAATCACATATGCAACTCTGTAGTAATTCCTAAATGATGATGGATAGCAGGTGTGTAATTATAAATTAGTATCAGCTGGATAAGAAGAGGTACATTTTTAAAATGCAAAACATCTGCCATCAGACTAAGGTTGCTCTGAGCCTCTGCGCTCTCTAGCCCTGTCTCTACCGGGAGATCAATTAATGAAAACGACTTGGCTCAACCGCTGGCAAAACTCTTCCTGTTTGTACCACACTTGGAAAAAGACTCTTGGGACTAGAAGTGGAATCCTTCCTATTGATTGGCTGGTTAAATACAGGACTATTAGCTTCAGACGGGCTAGATTGATTATACAGCAGCAGCGCGAGAGCCGAGACTCAGAGCGGAGTGAGCGTCAGGGTGAGAAGGAGAGAGAGGGGCACGCAGGGTTCGGGGCGGGGGAGGGCAGCGGGGTGCGTTCCGTCGCATCCCTGGGTGACCGCTGGTGCCCCTCGCCTGGCTCCACAGCTCCCTCGGTCAACAACTTTCTGAGGTGCCTTTTCTTTTGCAAGAGGATATCAGCTCCGAGCCCCGGCAAGGAATAACAGACTTCACCTTGGAATTTGTTCACCCACTCCTGCTTCATCAAAGAGGATTTTGGAAAGAAAACCCCAGTCAAGTCCCCTTTCCAGCCCCACTTTGTTCCAGAATTGAACAGAAACAGTTTCCTGTTCCAGGTAAGAAAATTAAATTTTTATATCTGGTTGTCTTTTTAGTCCTACACGATAAAATACAGCAGAACTCTGCATGCTTTAAAAACTGAGTTTGCAGTGATGTATTAAAGTTAATACAATACACAGGCACGTGGATTTAGAAATGTGTTAATGCATATTTATGTGAATATGTGTGCTATTTTATCTCCAGGTACATATAAGTTTTTTGTTGGTTTTATAAGATCACTAGATTATAAGTTTATGAGCAGATAATCTGCATGAAGAAGAGAAATAAAGTCCTCACTAAAAAGAGCATTTCTGGTGACAACCTTGAAATATGTTCACATATATGGTTCTTAGCTGTTAAACAACTTTGAAAAATAATAGCAAAGCCTGAAAGGACCATTACTGAATTAAATGTCTACTATTACATTTCATGCAGACATAGAAGCTACTAGGTGCTTTTCAGTGATTGTCAGTGGTGATTTTTTTTTTTTCCCTAAATGTCTTTTGATTGCAGTCTTAACTCTTCAACATAAACATCATGTGTCTTAAATGACGTGACATTAGACTGCCATCTTATTATGGCTAAGTTATTGATAACTAGCGTTTGGCCGTAAGTACAGAGCTAAGGCAAAGAAATATGACTCTGGAGATGTTTAGCTAGTGCTCAGAGCTGCAGTTCCCTCCTTTCCCTCAATTAATGATTTAAGCCTCAGTGATGGTATGTGCTGGTAAAGTGCCTGGGAATATATATAGGAACGTTGCACATATTAAAGTCTCTGCTGGGAATGGGGATTTGTTTTCATGATTGTAAGGAAAGTGATAGGGTGGAATAGGAATAACAGGCTGGGACAATGCAGTGCTGATGTAGTTGGTTAACCTTAGGTTTATAGGTCACAAATGTCAACTGCTAAAGAGATGGCATTGTACTATGAGACAAAAAGGATTTATTTCATCCTTTCTAGAATTAAAATGGTTTGTGAGTTTTTCTGATGGTGGTTTATTTGCTTTTGGATCAAAGAAGTGAGATATTTTATCCCAAGAGCTGTTCTGATTGTCCTTTCAAGTGAAGTTCGCTGAGTCACTCCTCTAATTGGAACCAAGGTTCCATCTGTGATAAGTCCGCAAGACTTTTTAATGTGTTATACAATGTTTCAAATGAGAATGTGACGGCCAACACTCTTGGGAGCCAATGTAGCTGAAGTTCTGCGTATTACATACTCTGAATGCCAGTATTTTTATGTGTTTCACCCTGTCTTGTATTTTAAACATAACTACGTATTTGAAGAGCACAACTTTTCATGATATCTATTTTGTCTTCCAAATGTGAAATAATATTTTCATGTTTTGTAATTAAATATTATAGCTACCTAGATATTTCTATATATAATAGCTATACCAGAAGGGAATGATTGTATCATTGTTATACATTTTTTAAACGGCAGTTTGACAAAAGGAATAGAAATGTGGATTAGCGAATACTGGCTTTTTAAACTTTGAATTGAGTCATTTGAAAAGAATATACACCTTTTTTGGGTATTATGTTTGAGAAACTAATGCCAAACTATGGACTGAGGAAAGTGGCAGGCACTGTAGACCATACATTTATGTATATATTAGCACTGTTGTATCGAATCCACATACAGCATTTGTCTTAAATCAGTTTTAATCTTGTTTAATTATTGCTTTGTGTATTATATTATGCTAACTTTTTGTGCAAATTATCCAAAATAGTGTTTTAATCCTTCCATTTTATTGTTTATGCAAATAATATGAGATTTCAACAAAGGATATACTTAAGTTTTAGCGAATTTGGTAATTTCTATATTTAATACACAAAATTATTTAAAATTCCGTAACTTTTGTTGCAACAATATTAGTGTCAGAGCTATTTATACAGTACATTTTCCTTATAGCAGTTATTTATGGGTTCTATTGAGGTATACACAGTAAACAAAACTAATTCTTAATTGCATTGTATGATTTTATGAGACAATTAATACTTTAGCACGGACAGATGTAAATCTCCATACTTAATTTTTTCCCATGAATAGGCATATTTTTCCTTTAAAAAGACTTTTAAAATAATTTCTTAATCCATGTACCTCTTGTACTTAGGCATCTTCTTAGCTTACCCTCAGTATTACTTCGATTCTCTCTTTTTGTTATCTTACATATTCTGTGGTTACTCCTAAGAGGGATTCCCCATATTCTTAATAGAAATGGTATCATGATTGGGAAAAAAAGCAAGTTATTTTTTAAAAAAATGTTTCACACTTCCCAACTATGTAATTAATATGGCTCCTGCATTCCTGATCAGTGCTTCTCAGCAAGCATGACTGAGGAAGACACATGTCCTAGCAGTCATGTATATAAACTACAGTCTGAGTCAAATCCAGCAGTTTACTTAGTTCAGCTTAGGAATCTTCACTTTTCTATGCATTTTTGAGAGGGCTCCATTTGACATTTTATTCAACTTTCCATTCATTTCCATAGTATCAGATGTCTTCCAGCCATAGTGAACCAACAAGAACTGAGAAAGTACAACCTATTCTGTTTTTATAGATATCCGAACCGTTAGGGGGCTCTTTCTTCCTATGTTATACTCAGCAAACCACTGTGAGAGGTTCTACTGCTTTCTTAAAGTGTTTCCCTGTTTTTAAAATGTCGAGTGCTGCTTGAAGTAGGTATCTCCTATTCCCCACAAAAAGAAACGTTTCAGATCAATAAGAATTCTTTATTTTCACAGGAAAGTGAATTTATCTTATGCTTTCTAAATTTTTTCTCTTTCAAATATTCTTGTATATAAGAGGTTTAATTTTTGAAAATAACAGAGGCTTCAAATATTAAAGTGACTGATTTTAAACAAATATAAAGATTATATGTTACGCCACTAGCATCTGAAATGTTCAAATAAGGAAAAAACTAAAGGGAAGACACTTCTTTTACAATTGTCTGCAAATATCTGTGAACCACATAGACAGAATGAGTGACTCTGGGCTTACATGCAGTTTGCTTTCAGGAGAAGAGAACAGCAGGCAGCTAAGAGAATATTACTTGTTCTCTACAAAAATAGACATGGAAGAATTGAAAATAATAGGATGGTGTCACTGTCCATACACGTGTCCAAATACAGATAAGAACTCTATTTTTAAATATCCGCCCCCCCCCAAATTCTTCATCGTAGTGTATGAAGGTTTCATACATATACACAGAGGGTGATGCAAGGGCTGATTATGGGGGGAAGTGTGTTTCCTGTATCACTTCTGAAGCCATGCATGTTGAATTACAGTGCAGACTTTCCTGATAAATGGAAACACATTCCTCCATCTCCAAAACAGCTAAAGATGTCCCCTGACTGCAGGTCTTATTTGGGGATTAGTCAACACTTAATGATGTCTCTGTGCAAAAGTAATCTATTTAGTAGGTCTGGGCTTTTCATCCTATGATGGCAACTCCATGGAATGAGAAAGAAGTGACATCCACTTTCTGAGAGATATTTATTTTGGGAAGTGAGGGAAGGGGAGGGATTCTGGGCAATGAATCATGGAATTCCAATCCTTTATTGAACATTCATTAACTTATTAGGGTAGAAGAGTAGTTGCTTAAATAAAATGGTAAGATGGAAATGGTACAGTCATTTCCTTTACTGGTGTTTTGAAAGTAAACATGTAAGGGTTTTATTCTTTGTCTGAAAATATGCATACCTTGAAAGGAGTGAATTTTGAATGCAACTAGTATAATATACATAGTTGTGTGGTAACCATTCCAAGTATATCTGGAATAGGCTGGTATATGGTCTAATGCAGTTCTTTCTCACAAAATTATATTTTGTTTATGTGAATTATTGAGTAATAAAACTTGAGTGGGAATCCTAATGCTACAGTTCAATGTAATCAGTATGAAAAATATTTTAAGAAATTTAAATTTTTTTCTTCTAAAAAGAGGTTGTCTTTTATGTTAAAGTAGGGCAATGTTGGAGACAGAAAAAAGGGCTAAATTTGAAAATAAGACAAAGAAATGAAAATGCAGTGACTGTACTTGATTTTTTTTTATATTGCCAAATTTTACCCAGGACTAAGAGATAAATATAACAATGCAAGTTAAATATTCATGTTTTCTATTTAATGGTAAAGAGGTAAAAATACCACTGAAATGTAACTTTCTATACCTCACATGATATGAGGACAAATCTCTATAGAGATGTGAAGAGTAGAAAAATCAGTACCTGGTATGGGTAGCTACTAATATGGTGGCCTAATATTAGACTTTCAAAGGAAACAAGATAGCTTATTCCTATTGAGTTTAATCTAATGGATTGAGAAAGATAATATAAATAATTAGAAAGCATGCATCTGTCTATACTTGTTTTGTTGCTATTACCAATGAACTGAATTGCACTTTTCTATAAAATCACTCCTGAGCCTGTTTGTTTTTGTAAAACTGTGTGTGTATATGATTGGGTGAAAATATCTGTGTGGATATACGGGTATAGTTTTTACAGAGTTTGAATAACATAAAAATATAATCACCTTTACTATGCAACATGATTTGTGTTCTATAGCTTCCATTTTCCACTTTAATAAGTTATCCACATTGTATTCAAATCCCCCCCACCGCCCCACTGGTACACACACATAAACGGCCAATATGATTACCTCTAGCTATGTTATATTAGAACTTGCTTACGTATAACCTTAGATTGATCCATGTTGTTTCTCTTCTAATGAGCATTGTTGCATGTCCCTTAGAACTGTGTCTTGAATCATGTAACTGAATCCTTAAATCTTGTTGTTTACCAAATTCCAGTTACCCTAAATTGTAAATAAGATTTTACCACAGGGTTACTGAGAATAATGGAAGATAATGTATTATACATTTTATTAATTCATAGAATGGATAAGGTATAGGTAGAAATAAGAGTGAGCTTTATTACTTGTCTAAAGGATATACAAATACAACTCATGTTAAGTAATCCATTCTAACCTGTGATTGGCAGAAAAAGAAAGTGGGAGAAGGTCCAGTAGCAAAACATAGTATATAACAAGTAGCATTTTAGAGCAGACATGGCAAATGGGTTTCAAACATCTATAAGATATCCATTTTTTAAATAAATAGTTAAATTTTTAGATTAGTTTGCATTTACTGAAAAATAAGACGAAATGACATAGACTTCCCATATACTCCCTCTCTTCCATCTCCCTGCTACCCTACTAGTTTCCTCCCCCAACCTGGCTAGTTCTCCTGTTATTAATATCTGACATTTTCAAGATACATTTGTTATGATAAATGATAAGATATTATTAACTAAAGACCATAGTTTACATTAGAGTTCAGTCTTTGTACTGTACATTCTATGGGTTATGACAGATGCATAATGACATATATCCACCAAAGAGTTACATGAACAAAAGTTCCACTGCCCTAAAGTTTCCCTGTGCTCCACCTATTTATGTCTCCCTCCCTCCCTCCCTCTGAACCTCTGATCTTTTTACTGTCTGCATAGTTTTGTCTTTACGAGAATGTCATATAGTTGGAATCATACAGTGTGCAGTCTTTTCAGATTGTCTTATTTCACTTAGCAATATGCATTTTAAGTTTGTTTATGTCTTTTGGAAACTTGACCTCATTTCTTTTTATTGCTGAACAATATTCCATTGTATAGATCAACCACAGAATTTTTTTTTTTTTTTAATCCATTTATCTACTGAGGGGCATCTTGGTTGCTTCCAAGTTTTGGAAATTCTGATTAAAGTTGCCGTAAACATTCAGGGAAAGGTTTTTTGTGTGGACGTAACTTTTCAATTGATTGGGTAAAAACAGTGCGTGTGATTTCCTATTCATATAATAAGAGCGTGTTTAGTTTTAAAAGAAGCTGTCAAACTATCTTCCAGAATGACTGTATCATTTGCCTTCCCATCAGCAATGAATGAGACTTCCTGTTGCTCCACATCCTCCCTAGAATTTGGTGTTGTCAGTGGTTTGGATTTCAGTCATTCTTATAGGTATATACTATATCTCATTGCTGTTTCTTACATATGCTTTTGATTGGTAATAATCTGCTTGTGCCATGTTGAGAATAAGTCCAAGGGACATCATGGATCTTCAGGAAACATGTCCATAATCAGTTGGACAGGGTGTGTGTTTGGTGAGGAGGGAGTCATCCATTATTTGTAACTCACATTCACTCTTCACAATTTCGGGCTCTGGTGGAATGAATGTATAAATTAGAGCAATCAAATAATTCAATCCTGCATTTCTCAGTAATCAGATAATAATAATTTTCTATTTTTCAAGCACTGTGATTGAATTAAGGGACATAAAACCCCATAAAATTTAGTAGCTATCATCACTTAGACTTTGTTGTATGTCGAAAACCTAACAACTATAACAGCCATCCAATCTGATTTCTTTTTGTCAAGCCTCTTCTTTCTTTGCCTTTCCATATTGTTACTTCTAGCCATATTTCTACTGTGGGTAGAAATGTCTGGCTTCATATTACTTATGAGAGAAAAAGAAAATCCTCAGGCAGATTGACATTTTTCATAATCTGGCCCTGACCAGTTTCTGATATCATTGGTGATTACTCTGAGCTCAAGCTCAGCTATATTTTCCCTTTCCCCAAAGTATTTTCTCTCAGCTTTCAACTTTTGCTTAGAATAGTCTTCCTGATTTGATTTGCCTTCCTTACATTCTCTACTAATTCAAATATTACCAAACTTTCTATAAATCCTTATTAAGAATTCCTCTACTGTTAATCACATAAGGCCTTGCATTGTTAACTAGATACATTGTTAAGAAAGATACATTGATTGTATCTTTATTACATCCTTCTACGCAAACTATATGATTAAGAAAAAGAAAGATAATCCTTTGTATTTATTTTTTGCAGTCCTTAAAGTGCAATGTTCATCCTACTTATTAATGCCTATTTGTTGAAGGAATATATCAAAACATTAATTCTTATTAGTATAAACTTTGTAAATGATTTTTGAAAATTTTGTCATGTCTCCAATACCCTTGCCTTTTTTCCCCTTTTTCTTTTGATTAAAAAAAAAGAAGGGCACTCCAGTTGGTGGAAAGGTCTCCTCTGCTAATCCTTATATGAAGGTAGGTACCTATAAAACTTGTACTCACACCACTTAGCTGCCCTGCTCCTGCTTTTCTGTCTACCCATTGGAACAACATGCAGTTGTATTATGGTAGCTACGCAAATGTGTGTATGTCTCTTACAGATAAAAACTTCTATGGATGAATATAGAGTGATTATACAGTGTGTATTATTAGATACCCCTCAGAAAACAAAATTTAAGGTATTTGCTAAAAGAAAGTAATCTAAGGCAGAGAGTACAATGTAGAGATTTGTTTATGCTCTTTTGGGGCATTGATTTTAATTTAAAATATATTGAAAGGAGAGCCAAGCAATTGAACTAGTTTGTTAACATGCTAATAAAATTTTGGAAGGTCTCTTGAAACAATGCACAGATCAAGGTCTATCTGAAACATAAAAAAATGCTGGTCTCTGAAGATGTTTACAGGTCCGGCAAAAGAACAGATAGGAAAAAGTATTTAAAATGCCATTGTCTTCTCTGTGTGTGGATATGTGTCTTGGCATATTTACTTCTTGTAAACTAACTTATATTCTGAAATGCGCTTTTCTGACATTCATTTAATAATTTATATGTGATTTTAATGTTCTTTTTCATAAAGTTTTGTTGTTGGCTGGTAGAGGTACTCAGGGTATCATTTCTACCATCTAGTCATCGAATGCTTCTGTCATAAATCAATATAACTTTTTAACTTCTTGGTTTGCAACTGGAGAACTCACCAATTCTTTGCCAAGAATACTCCTTGATAAACTGTTCCTTAAATCTGCTGAGGACAGAACACTTTGACCGAAAGCAACAAAATCACCGCCAAGAAAGAACACTAGAGGTTTTTTTTAGAACAAATTTCTGAAGGCCAATTTTGAAATTCATCTGATAGAAGGAAAAAGAGAAACGAGCTGAATTTCAAATTCAGGTCTTTCCATCTCTGAAGCACATTTTAAAAACACTATGTTTATATTATTGCCTCTCTTACTCCACAGACTTGAGAAATGTTTTTCTGTGGCTTTTTTGTTTTGTTTTGAATATCTGTAAGCCTGAGTTTCATCAGCTTTATAACAAGGAAGATAATGCTATTAACCTTATAGAGATGATCCAAGGGTTCAATAAAAATCATATGGGTAAAAAGCTTAGAAGAGTGACTACCATAATCACAGGCATAAAAACAACAGCAGGATTGATATACATTAAATGCTTCTGAATCTACCGTGCTTGAAAATGGATTTAAAATGCCTTCTTACTACCATTCATTCAGGCATTCAAGAAACATTGCTGGGATGCTAATAGGCATGAAAATTTATTCTTAACTATTTGAGAGGCTATAAAGATGAATAAAGAATATATTAGGGGTTCCCCATGTGGAAGACAAGGAATAAAATCATGTCAGTAATGAAACTATTGTTCTTATAGCCTCAGATGTGACCGCACCCCCCCCACCACCCCGTCCTCCAATGTGGAGGTAGAGGCTGTTGAAACAACATTTTTTCTTTTCCAGCTTTGCTTCCCATCAGGTTTGCTAAGGAGGTACTAGAGGGAGTTGGAAGGCAGGAAAAGGCAAGAAAATCTCTTCCTTCCCTTTCTGTTTGCTGCCTTTGTCAGCTTTACCTCACACTGCTCTTCACCTCAGTCTGGTCGTTGACTCAACCAGCATTTGCTTCCTGTTTCCTGCTGCTTCCCGTTCTCACAGACCTGGTTTCACTGTGACCCTCCCAGTGGGGGACCAGGAGCCAGGCACGCAGACCCCTTCCACTCGCCCCGGGGGGGCCCCTTCTCCATCTTTTAGGTTCTTATATCTTTAATAAATAGTTGTCCTTGAGAAAACAAAATATTTCAAAGTCCTTTGTTATTTTTTTTAAAAAGGTAGGAAAAATATTTCAAGACAGAGAGTGTAAATTAAAGGTTTGTTCATATCACTTTTTAAAAAGCATTTATTTGAATCTGAAAGATCATAGAAAAAGAACCAAGAAATTCTCCTTTGTTCCCCCAGCCTTAAGGGTGGTAGCTGCTTCCAGCATTTACTATCTCTTTCTTTTTTTAATTTATCTATTTATTTATTTATTTTTGACTGTGTTGGGTCTTCGTCTCTGTGCCAGGGCTTTCTCTAGTTGCGGCGAGCGGGGGCCACTCTTCATCGCGGTGCGCGGGCCTCTCACTGCCGCGGCCTCCCCCGTTGCGGAGCACAGGCTCCAGACGCGCAGGCTCAGTAGTTGTGGCTCTCGGGCCCAGCCGCTCCGCGGCATGTGGGATCTTCCCGGACCGGGGCACGAACCCGTGTGCCCTGCACTGGCAGGCGGATTCCCAACCACTGCGCCACCAGGGAAGCCCCTACTATCTCTTTCTTAACTCACTGTTTTCTTCTTGTATTTTCAGTCTTCCAAGGAATGTATTAATTTCCTGTTAACATAACTATTATGATTTCTGTTCTCCTGAATCAGTACTGACTAAATAAAGAGCTGATACTAGAAGTTGATACCAGAGGAGTTGAAAATAGTAATGGAGTAGGAAAACAATGTTAGGTCCAGGAATTTGGTTTGATCGTGTCCTTGGCCATGGCATGAACTATTTGCTAATGGTAAATAGGATACTAGAAACCTATAGCATGCTGTGACTTACCAAATAACCAAACATCTTTACTTACGATGAAGGGCCCTCTGAAGCAAAGCTCCAGAAGCCAAGTCGTAACTGATCTTCACTATTTGGTGGTGGTTACAAGAGTATAAGATGGAATACTTGTTTTAGTACTTGAGAGCTTACAGATAAACAAACAAAACAAACATACCAGGCAAAAAAGCTCATGGCTTTAAATTATTAGTTAAATTATTAGTTCATAACATTGCAAGAAAATCAGGAAGCTTCTAAAGCATTCTCAGTGGGTTTGGATTAAGCTGATAAACATGAAACTCTTGAGTTTCTCTACGCCTCTCTCTTTAGCCAAAAAAAAAAAAAAAAAGCCTTTCTTTTTCTGTTTGAGGAGACTAGCTTTCTCTTGCTTGAAGATCCCACAATAATCCACCTGATAGACTTGCCAGGCAAAAGTTGTTTACCTTCCTCAAGATTCAACCTCCCCCTTATTATCTCCTGACCCATAATTAGAGTCAGAGCTTTCTAGAGTTCAGCATGTTCTCTCAAAGGATACATAGAAAATCTGACCTAGGAGGACCTAACTTACACTTCAAAATAATTGCAAGATTTTGCTAATTGATACCAGCAAAAAGCTAGGGACTACATCAGGTACTGTATTCTAAGAAAAATAAACAAAGAATGACAAAATATAACAGTGGATTGTGCTGGATTTATTGATATGAATGTACCTAACAGGGATTCTATACTTAATAGATTTGATTGCACATCTGAAAGCAGCACTAAGAGTTATTTGGTAGGTTGATTGGTGACCTAAATTCAAGGAGGTTGAAATGCCATAACTTATTTATAACATAAAAGAAAGACTGCAAAAGCTTAGAGAGAGAGGAATGTTAGAGCAGGTTTATTATGTGCAAGCTGGCTCCCTCCTTTCTTCCACATCACTCCCATCTAGAGGACTTAGAAGATACTGTCTTCATGAAGGCAGTGAAAAAAAATCAGTAAGAGGTGAGGATACCAGACATTTCAAGTACCACTTAAAAGGTTCCGTGGTACTAGCCACAGCAGTTCAGACATGAGGGTGGGAGATGTCACCATTGATTCTTCATCTGTCACCATTGAGATGAGCTTCCTGATAGTAGTGTATAAGATGGAGAGAATCCAGTCATAGAGGCCAAGGAGATAACTGCCCAGGCTGAGATGATGCACATAACAAACAACAGCAACAAAGTACTAATCAGGGTATTTTTACCTTCAGGGGTCTTTGCTGTTGGCCAGTTGATCATGCTGTTCCTAAAACTGTATTCGATGTATACAATAACAACAACACATTTTATGTCTGTATCCAGAAATGTGACTTAAATTTCCACAGTGGAGAAGCCTAGCCTCTCACTCAGTTCCCCAAACAAGGCCAGTTCACATATCTGGAACAGCTTGATTGACAGGGATGGTGGGCTCCCTTGAGTAAAGACCAGCCACACTGTATCAAGTATATTTTGTAAATTTCCCTCCATACCTGCTTCAAAAAAGCCTATGGTCACTTACTAGGGTGACCATACACATAAGAGTAGAAAATATCAATCCCTGGAAAGTTACTTTCTGGCTGTGTAGTGTTGCTAGTTTCTGGTGACCCCAAATACATGGTGATCTACCAAAGTAAGAGATTATGGTGGTCAGATGATATATGAAATTGTGAACTACATTTGAATCACAGTGGGCTCAGTTGTTATGTTAACACACTCTGTCATTATTTCCCTGATTTCTGAAAGTATACTTAATATAAAAATAATTTGCTGATGGCAACATTTCTGACCCTTAAAGTGACAATATTATGTAGGGAAGAGGCAAGTGAAATTTTGGAGGAATTTTCTCCCCTCAAAATGGCAAACATAATATAGCATGTAATAATGGCTAAACAAAAATTTTTCTAATGCAAGATGCTTTGCAAAATGTGAGACAATAAAGAAGAAATCAGTTACTTTTTTTTTTTTTTCACTCAATCTGCAAAGGGGTTCCAGAGAACTTGATGTTTAAGTTGTCTCTAAAATGGTGATAAAAATGCCCGAAAGAACTGGAGGGAAAGGGGGGATATTCAGAGTGACCGTGGAAGGTTGGGAAAAGTGCAGGTAGCCCAACTTGGTTGGGATGTAGGGTCTTTAGGAGGATGCAGGGGCTATTGGTCCTGGATAAATAGGCAAACTGATTACCGAAGTATATTATATATGACATTAAGGAATATAAACTTCATGGAGAAGCCTTTAAATATTTTCAGTTCATGGGATAATATGATCTAATTTGCCCAAAAATTATAAGTTGTTATCTTAAATGATAATAATAATAGAATACATGTGCTCTGGGTTCTTTCTCCAATTGGAGAATGTGGGGCAAACATATTGGATATAGGCCTCTCTACTAGCTTTTTCATTTCCTATTGCAACCTGAGTTAGGTTCCATTTTGTTTTGGCTAATAACAGGAGTTTAAGGAGTTCTGTTGGGACCACTACTGTAATAGATCTAATATAAATAAATGAGTCGCCTAAAGCAGTAGGACTTCCTCAACATATCAGTTAGTGTTTTATGCATGCTAAGCACACTTTAGCTCTGTCACAAACAGCTGTTCAATTTAAGCTTGTGACTGGGTATCTGAACTGCAGCAGCAAAAGATCTTAAAACCCAGTGAACACTTATTACAAAACTATTCACTAGCATTTAAATAGTTTCCTTTTTCAATATTATTTATTTATTTTTTAAAAGTTGAACTTATTGTCACTAATTAAATGGAGGAATATTAAAGAGACATTCAAGACCTGGCTATGTATACATGCAAAAAGTATAAAAGAACATAGCTATTCTGTTAAAGATTAAAACAGTGCTCCAAAATGCTGATCAAACACGGAAAAGTGTGTCTAGAATATTTTAACTTGTAACTTTTAGACTGTTAATGTGTTTAAAGGATACCTTCATATATATGGTGTCACAAACTTAACCTGAGAAACACTCCCTGCTGATACCACTGTGCTTTTCCCCATTCTACCCCGACCCCTATTTTCCAACTGGATGGTACTGGGAAAATAAAAACATAGTTTAGTTGTTGTAGAGTCACATGCATTTTTGCTCTCATGCTAGAGTCCTGTACTAATGATCAACTCAGAGTAAATTCAGATCTCTTGCCACTTTTGGAATTATGTTTTCCATGTGTTGTGAAAAGAATATTCTAAGTTAATTAGTGGATTATGGTAAAAACTTTTCCTACTCAAGGTATGATCCATGTACCAGTAGAACTGACATTAACTAGGAGCTTGTTAGAAATGGCAGAAATACACTAGAGTCAAATGAACTAGTATCTGCATTTTAGCAATATCCCCAGGTGGTTTACAGACATATTAAAGAATGAGAAGTACTAAACAAATTAGTTATTCTATGATTTAAACCTAATTGTATTATTTTTATTAGATGGTACTAGTATGCCTTTGAATATTTTTGTACAAAGTATTCTGAGTTGACTGAATCCTTGGTAACCATTCCTCTATATATTTCATATTATTAAAATGTTAATTAATAACCCTGTTTGACATTTTACTTAATAACTGAGGTACATAAGGCTGCTCTAAAGTGTTTCCTCAAATATTCCCGCACTCTGATCCTAGGAAGATTCCTCAGGCATTATTGAAAAATGATAGCTATATGCCTGCTTCTTGTCCCCAAGCAATTTTAAAACTCTTGATACTAATTTCTCTTTCTCCTTTCAAAAGTTTATTACAAATATTAACTCTTATGAGTGAAAAATCATTTCCCACCAAATTCCTTTACCCTTCGGATTTGTGAATGTTCAAAGTAGGTCACCTATTTTCTTTTGTATTATATATATCTAGTTTTTATAAGACTATGTCTTCTATTAATTTTCTAACACCTAAATTTTTATCACAAAACCTTTGCATATTGTTGTAAAAATCATTGCATCCCCTTGTGTGTATAAGAGGCAACTTGATTTGAGACTTGTGGTATAAGTGTTAACATAGTATCAGAATTCATATTTTCAGGAATAAAATGCAGGAAGTTGTTTTGTTTTAGACTTTTTGTTAACTGAAAAGATTAATAATGAAGATATTACAATATAAGAATGACTAAATGAGTTGTATGTATAATCTTGTTCAACTGTGAACCTGGAATTACTTAGATTAAGGGAATTATCTTTTACTACATATACACATATATATTTTTTCCATTTAAATCCTTTCTGCTCCACCTATTCACCCCTCCCTCCCCTTGACTCATGGCAACCGCTAATCTTTTTATGGTCTCCATAGTTTTGCCTTTTCAAAAATGTCACAAAGTTGGAATCATATAGTAGTTAACCTTTTCATATTGGCTTCTTTCACTTAGCAGTATGCATTGAAGATTCCTCCATATCTTTTCAAAGCTTGGTAGTCCATTTCTTTCTGCACTGAATAATTCCATTTTCTGGATATATCCCAATTTATTTATCCATTCACCTACTGAAGGACCTCTGTGTTTTCCACGTGTTGAGAAGTATGAATAAAGTTGCTGTAAACATCCCGGTACAGGTTTATATGTAAACATACGTTTCCAGCTCATTTGCTGGATTGTGTGGTAAGAGTAGTTTAGTTTTATAAGACCCCTCCAAACTGTCTTCCAAAGTGGCTGTCCCCTTCTGCTTTGCCCCCATCAACAGATGAGAGTGTGTGTTGCTCCAGAGCCTTTCCAGCATTTGGTGTTTTCAGTGTTCTGGCTTTTGGCCTTTCTAATAGGTGTGTAGTGGTATCTTGTTTTAATTTGCAATTCCATAATGACATATGACGTGGACCATCTTTTCATATGCTTATTTGCCATCTGTATATCTTCTTTGGTGAGGTGTCTGTTCGATTCTTTGGCCCATTTTTTAATCAGGTTGTTTTCTAATTGTTGAGTTTTTAACACTTCTTTGTATAGTTTAGATAACAATCCTTTATCAGATGTGTCTTTTGTAAATATTTTCTCCCAAGCTGTGGCTAGTTTTTCAATTCTCTTTATACTGAATATAATTTTAGAATTTACTTTTCAATTCATTCACCTACTTGAAAAACATTCACTGTATACTTTTGACCACAATAAAACTGAATCCATCCCAAACTTAGTCTAATGGAAAGGTCTAAGATTTTTAAAAAATCAGCTTTAACTGAAAGAGTTGTCCTGAAGGTCAGGCTGTTTCTAACTGGGGGAATCTGTCCAGGATACTTGTTGAAAAGGAGCTGGTGGCAGCTGAGATAGCTCTACTCTGGATCTCTCAGCTATTGAATTACCTTTGACTTTTCTTTTAATAGATATTTGTTTTCTTTCTTTTTGCAGTGTTTAAAGTCATCAGATGATTTCTAAAATGTTATTTCAGCTCTTCAATATTATATGTTATTTTATCAAATTGTATTTAACTTGAGATTTCCACTGACACCTAATAAACCATTAAAAATGTAGTATAACTATGGCTATGGATCCAGGAATTTGGAAAATGGATGCTGAAAATAGTGTCCTCTATGACTATGTAAAAGTCATGAAAGTCCATAGGATAATATATTATTCTAGAGCAAGTCCCTTTAAAAATCATGCCTGTCAAACAAGAAATTCAAAAATCTGTGACAGCTCGGGAGCTTGATGACAGAAAGAACGCTGATTCAGTCCTTGAATTTTCCATGATGACTTCTCACCTGCACTTAGCAGCTGTTTATTGCTTGGTTCACTGGAGCATATGATGCTGAACCAAGCCACGGGTCAATAAAGTCATTTACAATGATCAGCCCTCTGAGTGAAAAAGGTGATGAATCAACCAAAACTCGTTTAGACAACAGACCTAGCAGGGAAATTTTGCACTTTAGGTAGAAACATATAATCAAATGAATCAACAGCCTGCACATCTCCCTAATTAATTTTACGACCTCTGGGGAAAGCAAGCAACAAACTTTTAAATGCTTTCCTCTTTTATTAGGGATGTTAGTGGTTAGATATCAACCTCTGCAGAAAACCTTAAACCTTGACCTTGGAAGTATTTAGTGATTCCTGGCTTTTTATATTATCAGATTTAATTTTAAATTCAGTATTATCTTTAATTTCCTTCATATTTCTATACAATATTTTCCTATTAGATTAAACTGAGAAACCTGATATGTTTATAATTATTATAAAAATGTCATTATTAATTACTGTCAATAAAATCATAACAACTGCTCTTTTCTGAGTGCCTACTAAATGCTATTAGCTACATGCTTTACACATACTATGTCATTTAACCTTCACAAGAAACTATGAAGCAGATGATGTATTTAGTCACATTTATGGGAGCTGAGTGAATAAACAGGTTAAATGATGTTCTGGAGGTTGTAGAGCTTGTAGGTGGTCCAATTAAAAACTTGAATATACATCTCTCAGAATTGAAGTCTGTGCTTCTAATCACTACATTATGAGCAAATAATGACATGACATTTATTTAGATACTGGTTTTCATAAAATTAACATGTAATTTCTGAAATTTTAGCACTTTTTAACTGTTTTAAATGGTTGCTAGATTATATTGCACAGGATATTTCAAAATTGATGTATGAATTGAATAATAACTTGTAATACATGTGTTTTAATTGTAAGAATGACACATTATTGAATAACAACCATTAACATATTTGGAGTCCAGAGAATGTGGCAACATGCTAACTGCTTACATGTATGATCTGACTAATCTTCATATTAACACTGGGGAGGGAGGTGTTAGCAAACTGTGATGAATGGATAGCTACCAGTTAATTTTAACTTTGAATAGAGAAAAATATATTCAGAATTACATAGTTTTTCTGCCTGAAAATCCTACATGTTAATGCAATCCTATTTTTTAAAAAAAATTTACATTGCCAAATAATTTTTCACTTAGGCATAATTGTGAGTGACTTCTGAGACAAGAAGTGAAGTGTTTGGGGTCCTTTGTGGGTATTAATCTACTCTGCCCATAAACAACGTTTCTAGCTTCATACAGAGGTTCGTCAACTCAATGAGTATTTGTTCAGTGCCTACTTGAACAAGGCAGGAGGTAGGTGGTGTGTAAAGTCAAAATGTTTTCTAAAACAGACCCTGCCTTTTGGCAGTTTATAAATATTTCCTGAGGCATGATACAAGTACATGCAAATGCGAACAGGACAGCCTTAATTAAATGAGTGTTCCAAACAGCAAAGTGCAACCCAAATTATTGCATGGTGCATGTTAAATGAATTGAGTTCAGAGAGGAGAGGGATCGTTTAGGGCTAATATGGTCCAATAAGGCTGTAACAGGCAGAACAGATGGACTATATATAAACCAGCTGTCAACTGGGATTTCCTGTTAGCTATCAAAGTTGTATTTATTTCAAGTCAGCCCACTTTCCACAATTTCAAGCAAAGAAATACCCAAAGTTTTCTCTGAGAGTGCTATGAAATCCTGGAAAATCATCAGGTCCACATATAGGCCTTCTTAGTTTATGAAAAATCTCTCTGGTCTTCAGGTCTTTTTTTTTCCTTCTGAATTGCATAAATCTGTACCTAATCTTGATCTCTTTTTGAGAACTAGCTCCTTCCCAGTGTCCACAGATAAAATAAAAATGTAAAAACATTCTCATATGTCACTTTGTGTGGACAATAGTGTTTAATCCAAACTTGAGAGGAGAGGAGAAGGGATGGCTGCATCACAGGAACGCTACAAACTAAGCACGGAATCACAGACACCCCTGTCTCTAATGTTTTCTACTACCAAACCACCAGAGATTTTGCTCTGGCCTCTTTGCTATAGGAAGCACCTGGTCATGTCTGCTCTGAGGCTGTTCTGTCTCTTTCTCCCTAATTTCTCTACCTCTTTCCTTACTTCCTGACTTATTCAAAAGAATTTCAAGTTCTTTTTCCTTTGTAGTCTGGAGCTATTCATCTCTTTCTTACTGCTCCTCTCAAGCTACAGGCTAACCCATAAAAGCTTTCAGAAGGCCAAAAAGTCTTCTACAAAACAAGATACACTCTCCTTAGGAGGCACTTCCGTTTCTCTCTCTATATATCTGTATATATACATGTCTCTATCTATCTATCTCTATCTATCAATTTACATTTTTTCCTCTCCGTGGCCTATGTTGAATTGTAAATGTGTAAAATCTTCCACCGAGTAGTCATCCTTCCTTTTTATTGAGCAGGTCAAGTTACTGAAAACTGAAATAAACATGTCTGATTGTTATAAAATTATTTATACCAAGCCAAAATCTGTGTCTCTGTGATTCCCATTCCTTGGCTTTAGCGCTCCTTTGGGGCTTTCTCATGTTATTTCCTCATTCCTTTGAAGTATCTTCACGTAAACCTCACCACTGTAGTCACTCTCGTTTACACCTTTTTCCCTATGGTGCCATTAAAATATGGTG
Source organism: Balaenoptera physalus (assembly GCF_965194825.1). Classification (NCBI taxonomy): domain Eukaryota; kingdom Metazoa; phylum Chordata; class Mammalia; order Artiodactyla; family Balaenopteridae; genus Balaenoptera; species Balaenoptera physalus. Next base: position 160,173,875 of record NC_138890.1, read on the forward strand.
GTCAGAACTGAATACAGTCCTTCAGATTTGATTTTATCAGTGAAGGATAAAGGACGTAGCATCTCCCTAATTATATACAGCACTTTTGTTAATGAAGATGTATACCAATTTTTTTTTGTAGCTACAAAGCAAATTATTGAATTTACTGACATGGAGAAAAATCTGAGTTTTCTTCACATATGTTGCTGCTAATATATATCTCCTCTACCATGTTTTTATATAACTATCATGATAAGAATTCTTAGTCTTATTTTATTTTACTCTTGATTTTGCTCTCCATTCTCTTGGTGTGATTGTTTGCCTGACATTGTTTTGGATTTTCACTTCCAAACTCAGGTGTGTATTATGTTTATATTCTCTATAAAACGTTTCTTATTATATGTGAAGCAAAGAAAACCAGTAAGGTATTTCTCATGATAATAACCAGTTTTTATTTTGTGCCTACTAGTGCCAGGCGTATGAACATACATGCTAGTAATTTCCTGAAATAGCCTCTTTTGTCTTTCTCTTATTTTAACGTAGGAGTTCCAATGAATATTCTTCCCCACTAAAGCTTCAAAGAAATATTCTTGTTTCCTTTTAAGAATTTGTTTTCTCATTTCTGAGGTACATTGCTTAAGATAACTCCTCTTTGAATTATGACATAATATCTCCTCTTGAAGACTCAATATCTTGAAGAAATCCCATTTAACTCCACTGACTCTTAGACTTACGCATATATTGCCCCTTAAAAAAATTGGCAAAGTTAGTAAATTAAAATGATTAGAAGTTTGGAAATTTGTTGAAGATACCATCTTTGGCCATTACAACATAGTCAGTATAAGGAGTAACATTCTGAAGAAACAATGAGGCATCTGTTCCTGTTGACAGTCAAAGCAGAGGCGCTGCAGGTTAGAGGCAACAATCAGTGTTAAAGAAAGCTGGTGAGGCAAGCAGGGCAAGTGTCTCTTTCTTTCTGTTTTCATTAACAGTGGGTGGAAATAAGACAGGGGCTCCGTGGCATAAAATGTAGAAAGGCAATTACAAACTTAACTTGGAGTAATTAGACCAATTTTTTCCCTGGCAGAGCAAGAAGATTTGGGCTTAGGAGGCACTTAAGACCTTCCCTTTGAAGGAGTAAAAACCTAGTTAACAGGTTTTGACACCTCTCTAAAAATCAGGAGCTGGTTAAGCACCAAAAATCATCCCTGAGCAAACTACCTTTTAACCAAAGTCTTTTAAATGAATGACAATGAAAGATTTATCTTTAAGGAATAAGAAAAACAGGAACATATCAAAAATAATGACATTTTAGATAATATTTTATCTCTTTGCTAAATTTTCATGTGAGAGATTGAAATCTGTTATTAATGTTTCTTTCACTCAATAATTTATTCTTTCAGCACAAATGTGTTGAGACATGTATTATTTTCAATTGCTGCTATAACACATTACCAGAAACTTTGGGTCTTAAAACAGCACAAATGTATAATCTTATAAAACTAACATGTGTCTCACCAAATTAAAATGAAAGTGACAGCAGGGTGCATTGCTTTCTGTTGACTCTGGGGAGAATCTGTTTCCTTGCTTATTCAGGTTTCTGGCAGAATTCAGTTCCTTGTGGCTGTAGGACTGGAACCCCTGGTTCTTTTCTGTCTGTCATCTGACAGCAGTTACTGTCTTTTATAGGCTGCCCACGTGCCTTCTCAAAGGGCCTCCTGCCTCCATTTTCAAAGCCAGCCAATGGCTGGTCTGGTCTTTACAATGGTGAATCTCTCCTCTTCCTTCTTTTGTTGTCACATCTCTCACCCTTCTGTCTTCCTCTTGAACTTTTAAGAGCTCATGGATTTAAATTAAGCCCACCATGATAATTGGGTAAACTCCTTCTTTTAATATTTTTAACCTTTATTATATCTGCAAATTACCTTTTGCCACTCAAGGTAACATATTCACAGATTCCAGGCATTCAGACCTGGACGTCTTTAGGAGACCCTTATTCTGTCCAACACAAGTGCTCGCTATATACTAGGTATTTGCTAGGTATCAAAAATATCATATGCATGTAGACACTGCTATATTTAAAATAGATAACCCACAGAGACCTACTGTATAGCACAGGTAACTCTGCTCAATATTCTGCAATAACCTAAATGGGAAAGTAATTTGAAAAAGAATAGATACATATATATGTATAACTGAATCACTTTGCTGTACGCCTGAAACTAACACAACATTGTTACTCAACTATACTCCAATATAAAATAAAAATTTAAAAAATCATGTGCAGTGAAAATTAAAACTATCCCTGGGATCATAATTAGTTGTGGTAGGTAGATAATCAGTCACATAAATATAAAATGACCCCTGTGACATGTCAGACAGGTTTTTTTTGCTCTAATAAACTACTCTAAATATTAGGGACTTAAAATGAAAAGTTTGTTTCTCACTCATGTCACATATTGTAATTTGTCACCAAGGGCTGCTCCATATAGTTCTGACTGTGGAATTTATACTGAAGTAGCAGGTGCCACCTGAGCATGTTGGGAAAGAGAGAGCCGTGAGAATTGCATATTGGCTCTTAAAGCTTCTATGTCATAGTGATACCTGTCACTTCCACTCACCTTTCACTGATTAACCATGTCACACATCCAAACTTAACTTCAACTTGACAGGGAAGATCCTACTGGGTCTCTGGGAAGAGAACTAGGATATTTGGAGTCCATCGTAAAGTGTTAATAAATAGATGTGAACAAGTACTTAAGAGGGAAGGTCCATGCTGCTAAAAGAGGATTTTTCAGGGGAGTTTGCCTAACGGGAAGCTTCCCTGATGAGTGATTTTTTTTTTTTTTTTTTTTTTTTTTTTTTTTTTTTTTTGAGCTGGGACCAAAGGATGACTAAAAGTTTAAGAATTGAAAACCTGACAGTAAGAGGAAGAAGCTGCAGGTCAGAAAGGACAATAAGTTCAAAGTCCCAGCAGGTGGCAGGAGGCATCTTGAAAGTTATTCGATCTGGTGTGCATGCAACCTGGTATTTTTTAATAAAGACATATTTTTTAAGAAATAATACACAATAAGATTGTGTGTTAATGTGTTAATCTAGTCTAAAAATTCTAACCATAAATAAATCCTAATCAAATTCACTTAATCACTGCTTTCCCAATATTTTAAATAAGAATTTGAGACATTTTTAACAGATGGAACCTTTAAATCAATGTTTTCTAATATCTCAGCAGTGAATCATCTCCATCAAAATCATCTGGGATGCCTGTTAAAGTATATAACCCCAGCCAATCAATATTTAGAATTGGATTGAGATATCACATTTTTAGGAAGCTCTCCAAGGGATTTGTTTCACTATAAGTTTTAGAAACACTGGTGTAACATAAGGCAAATTTCCGAAATCCACAAAATATTTGCATGATTGCAATAAGAATTTGAGCAATGCACAGTTCCTTAATTTGAGGACAGATACATACTTGTGAACAGACATATACTTTTGTGTTTATATTTATGATGGCCTAAAGAAGACTAATATGAGCACATTCTGAAATAAGACAATCTAAGTGCCAGAACTACCATGTAAATTGTTTGTTATGGACTGAATGTTTGTGTCCTTGCAAAATTCATGTGTTGAAATCTAATCCCAATGTGATGGTATTAGGAGGTGGGGCATTTGGGAGGTAATTAGGTCATGAGGATGAAGCTCTCAGGAATGAGATTAGTGCCCTTATAAGAAAAGGTCAGGGGCTTCCCAGGTGGTGCAGTGGTTGAGAATCTGCCTGCCAATGCAGGGGACACGGGTTCGAGCCCTGGTCTGGGAAGATCCCACATGCCGCGGAGCGACTGGGCCCGTGAGCCACAATTACTGAGCCTGCGCGTCTGGAGCCTGTGCCCCGCAACAAGAGAGGCCGCGATAGTGAGAGGCCCGCGCACCGCGATGAAGAGTGGCCCCCACTTGCCACAACTAGAGAAAGCCCTCACACGAAACGAAGACCCAACACAGCCAAAAATAAATAAATAAATAAATTAATTTAAAAAAAAAAAAAAAAAGAAATCCCTTATATATCACTCTCAGTGATTCAGTTCCTTCGAACAAATCTCACTGAGAGTTCCAGCTTCTGTTCTATTAAAAAAAAAAAAAAAAAAAAGAAAACGTCAGGGAGCTAGCTGGTTCTCTTTCTCCAAGGGGAGGGGTGTGGTGATGCAAAGGGAAGTTGGCATTCTGCAACCCAGAGGAAGGCTCTCCCCAAACTCAACCATGCCGGCACCCTGATCTCAGACTTCCAGCTTCCAGAACTGTGAGAAACAAATTTCTGCTGTTTTCAAGCAACTCATTCTATGGTGCTTCCTTATGGTGGCCCTAACTGACTAAGACAGTGTTCGTACTTCCTTGTATTCTCCACAGTACTGGCCATAGGACAAGCTACTCTGATTTTCATGATTAGATAAAGTAGGAATGAAGATCACCTTGATATGTAAAAGATGCATTATTATAAGGTGAGGGGAAAAAGCAAACATGCATAAAATAACTAACTGTGAATGAAGACTCCCCAGTGGCTTGAATGTTTCAAGAGGAAAGAAAATTGAGCTAGTACTCAACTTTGGTTGTATATGCATGCTCTCTACAACAGTTCCTTATATTTATATTTGCTTTATATTCCACAATAAGCAACTTTATTTCCACAAAATTTCATTCTTTAATTACATCAATATTAATTTTAATTTTGTTTTATATTGTTGTTATTAAGAAACTTGTTTTATTGAGACTTTATACTACAGTGTATGTGATAAGCTACATACATGTTTATATTTAGCTTTATAGTTGAACATAGTCAAGTTATATTTAAATAATTTAAGCCAATTTTACAACCTATGGGTTTTTATATTTTTCTTTCCCTCCTAAAATGGGTCTGTGAATGATTGTACAAAAGTGTGAGAAATATGGGTCTAGGATATGAGACTACTCTCTTTGCCTGGCTAATTCCATCTCATTCTTAGTATCTCATAATAGGAATTTCTTGCTGTGTGTTGCTTTCAAGGACCTCAGCAGAACAGAATTAAGCACAAGTGGAGTTATTCACTGCTATCAGAGCAGGCACGTCCAAGCACTGTGATGACCTGCCTACTAGATTCTATAACTTCTGGGTGTTGCCCATTCGCTCATTGAGAATTTTCTCCACACACTCTGCCCTTCTCTCTTCCATGGAATGTCAGTGAGGATGAATGTCATCAACAGGCCCCCTACACTCTGCTCTCCATTTGGGTTTGGTCAATTTGAAGCCCCAGTACAAGAGCAGAGAGGCAGAAGTGATGGAATTCGATATTATTTTTTCTCTTGTTCTTTTTTGTAAGGTACCTTGGGCTGTAAGTGTCTCTTGACAAAAGGCACTGCCCCTCTCAGCACGGCTCTATCTCCAGAACTCTCGTACAGGGTTGCAGTGACAGATCCCTTTTCTCATCTCTTCAAGCCTGTGGGAAGCAATGACTTTACCATTACTAGCCTTGCCTAGTTCTGCTCTACCTTGTCCATGACTTTGTAAACAGTATATTTATTAAACACCACTCAAATGATTCTAATATTTCTTATTAGTGCACTCAATAATATACTTTGTGGTGACAGATTCCTCTTTCAAAATTCCATTCAATTTCTAGCACAGTGTGTGCAATGCATGTGCTCCATAGATATTTCTTTGATGGATAACATTACTATTAGCTAGAGGTATTGATTAAATCAAAATTAAAATTCCGATGTAGAGAAAGACAATGCTATTGGCCACACTATTACTTTAAAAAATATTTAACTTTCATTTATTATTTTAACCTCCAGCTACTTGTATTATTAAAATTCTGTGGATTGCAATCGAAGCTGCCAAGTAGTTTTAAAGTAATAACTGTGACTTTAAATCACTTTGCATAGATGGTAAGACACTAGTTCTTTAAGCTGATGTTTTCAACAGAACATCAACATGCACTAGAAGTTTCTCCAATATGCCCAGCATTGGTTTTATTAGTGTTGTATTAATATAACTGTTTACAGTTATCTTGCAAAGTAACATTAGTCACATCTTTTTACCTAAACTTAATGATACCTAGTGTTCAGTCTTTAAACATGATGAGTGTAATCTCAAAATGAAACAAACCATTTTGTATGAGATAATCACTGTCTTTTAAATATTTGGATTAGTTGATAGACTGTAAAGGGCACTTTAAATAGAGAAAAATGTCATTTCAAAGATTTAGGATGCATTAGAAAAATTTTACATTGAAGATGCACTAAAAAATATCATTGATATTTTATCTTCACCTCCAGTATATGTGTTGAAAAAAAATTTGTATTGCTACTTTTCTTTGAATAAGAATTCATCACATATGATAAATATGCTGGAGTATAATAAATACATAAGAAAACTTAGGAGACTCTTCTACACACTTCTTTTTATGTACCCTCAGATCCTATAGGATCACTATAGCTCTCCATCCTCACTGCTACTGTCTTAGAGTAAAACAACTGCAACTGCCTCCTGAATTACTGTAGCAGTCCATTTTACTACTTCTCACATCTCATTCAGTCTTGCCTCACAGCACTTCCTTCTTTATGGTAGCTAAGATAATACTTCAAAGTAACACATTTAATCTGCTTACTTTCTTGCTTAAAATTCTGTAATGTTTTCCCATAGAATCAAGATAAAGTACAAACTCCTTAATTTTAAATATAAGATTCTCTTATTTGGCCCATGGTTACCTCTGTAACCTACTATCTCCAATCTTTCTCAAGTGTGTCTCTGAATATTCCACACACACTGAAGTCCATGCAGTTCTCCTAAAGCAACAGCTGTAAAAGTCTCTTTGAATTAGCATCTCTCTCTTTGTAATATGTTTGGCCACGGTCAAATCTGGCAAGACAAAGAGGGAAATAGATTCAGCAGTAAACCTAATCACCTGTGAACTGAAAAGCCTTGCACATGTTTGATCTTGATCATTGAGAATGAAGTATTAATGCATATTAATGAAAAAAACCAAGAACTCATTTCATAAACATTTGAAAGAAAAGAAAAGCATGTTCTGTGTTCCTAGAGTATTTACAGAAAAATTAAAAATAGAAACTAGATTTCACATTCCAAGAATAATAGTTCCCTCTGAAAAACTTTTGTTATAATCAGGTTCTATTTTCTATTTTTTGTAGTTACTCAGCCAGAATACACATAATAGAATCATGGCAAATATTTAAAATATAAAATTGCACTTGTCTGTATACAGTGAGTTGAATTTAGTTGTTATATTTTTATTTCTGAAGTGATAAATAATAAACTGAGCCAAGAAGAGTAGAAAGATCAATGTTATCAGAGGGTAGGTTTTATGGAAGACACTTCTTGTAATTCCCACGTGTAATTCTACACACGTAGTAGAGACCAAGACATCGTCATCCAGAATAGGAACTGTGGTAAGGGTAAAATATGAATCTCGCATCTCTAGGCAGTGTTATACAACTGCCATTCTAATTGAAAGCAATATAAAATCTTTCTTTTCTGGAAAAACTCAGTTTTCATATCAAAGGCATGAAAGAAAATTTGTATTAGCAGCTTTAAATTCATGATTTGAGAGAAGCAATGGCAAAATAAGAGAAAATACTGGAGGAGGTATGTGAAAATAATTTACAGTTTAGCACAAAAATTGTTTTTATAGTTATAAATATTGCCACATAACTGACATAAAACTGAAAATATTGATATTGAATTGGGAAGACACTGTTAGAATTATGAGAAAAAATTGCAAATGTATAAAATTTAAACTTTTAATAATAACATGAAATACAGAATAAAATGTTAATCAGTTAATTGTTTTATCTACTACTCTGTTATAAGAACTATTAAGTACAGTGTAATTGCCTTGACAGATGTTTATGTAATATGTATTTAACAACAAGATATGTAGATTGTTTTATTTCTGTAACAACTTGTGCTATACCCAATGATCTTGTACAATTATTTACATTATCAAAAGAGTTTAGGATATTAAAACAAATAAATGACAGTGTTTTGCCAGCAAATAAACCTATATTTCCATGTGTGAATGAATCCTTGAAAGGCCAAAAAAATGTTAAATTATCTTTCACCAAATAACTTTTATTCACCAAATGAGGGAGTGCCACAAGTATGATTTTGAAACTAAGAAATGCATCTAAAATAGAGCAAAGAATGTAGATTTTAACAGATATTAAGAGAGACTCCGAGTTTACACTATTAAGAAGGTTGTGGAATTGGCATAAGAATGTTTAAATAAACCAATGGAACAAATTGAGGAGCTCTGAACTAGAACCATGGAAATATAAAATCGTGATATGATATTGGTGGCATCATAAATCAATGAGGAAAACATGAACTATTTGGTAGAAGGAAACAGTCTCCTCTGGAAAATAAAAAAGTTAAATCCTGACCCTACACCATATACAAGGTTTAAATCCAGCTGGATAAAATATTTGCATAAAAAGGCAACTATAATTTTATATGATATATACTTATATAAATTATAATGCTAGAACAATTCTCACCACAAGACTGTAATGTTGATCCTTTATAAATACTTGCCCCATTTTCCCATCTCATATAAAAATAACAATAATAATTAATGTTTATTTAGTATTTACTATTTATTGCTACGATTACTACTACTACTGCTGCTACTGCTGCTACTAATGTTAATAATAATAATCGATGTTATTTGACACTATTTAGCTAGCCTTTGCTAAATTCATTATAATAAACAGTGCAGTAGATACTATGAAAACTGGGTTTTGAGATATCCAATAACCTGTTAAGGGATACAAGACTAATAAATGTTAAACGTTGGGTTTAACTTTGAAAACTCGAAACTAGTATATTGACTCTGCACTTAATCATTCCACAGTACTCTCTCACATGATTCGCCTATAAGATATGATATAACAGTTCCCTGCTTATTTATCTTTTGGAGAATGTTACAGTAGGGTGAAACATATGTTCCTCACTGGCTTGTTTCCTCTTAAAACTCATTCCAAAGAGGAGGTGCTTAGTTGAATCAAATGTATTGGGTCAATGAGGATATCTTGTCTCATTTTGAGAGACACATGTTTCTTACTTAACCAACACTCTAAATCAATTATTCTTAACATCAAACTTACCGGCTAGTCAAATTTGGTAGTTCACTCAAAAATATACATCAAATATTCAAAGTCATATGTATTCAGAATTTGTTTTATCCTTCATTTGCAAGGCATATATATCATACAAATATAATCCAGCGTTAGTGTAGTCTGTAGAAGATAGGACTGTTTATTTGTAGTAGAGGCTCAAACAAGTATATGATGCCCCCAGATTTAAACATAACGGAAAATGGCAATCCATCCCAGCAAATCACTATTCATACTTTAAAAAATGTTTTCTCCCTGCTATCTTTTCTGTGGTTTTCTAAGAATGTGAATCTGCATTTAATATTCTACATGCCATCCTAGTGTTCTGAGACCTTGAGTCAGAGTACGAGGTATAACTGGGTGCCACTCACTCTTTCTCAAAACATATTGTAGAGGAAGAAATCATATTTGCCAAAAGAGCAGAATGTTGAAGCGACATGTAAAATTTTAATTAATGTCCTGATTCACTCTGTAACTCACACCCAATTACAACCATATTACTTTTTGTTGTGTTTCCTTTGCTTGGCTGTGATGAGATGCAAAGAGCAAGATCTACCAGTCACCTGCACTGGCGTATGTGTGTCATATTCGCTTGATCCTAATTATATTTTTAGTTACTATTATATGTAGACGTTTAATTATTAAAACATTTTTTGTATTTTTTTTGTAACTTGCCTCAACTTCATTGTGTAAAAGGCAAAGCTGTAAATAGATTCATCCAAAGACTGGCATTTATCTTGTCATTATCTGTCACTCTGTTTTGCCTGTTAACCTATTTTACCAGCAGACGTTTAATAATTTTAATGGTACAATTTAATGTCTCAAGCATTTAGTATTAAACCAATGTAGCAGTGTCTGAAACACAGAGAAAAAATGTTTCTAGGGTGGTGGAGACATGTTAAGAGGAGGTTCAGTAGCTTTTTCAGTAACAAATGAAACTCAAGGCTCCATAAATTTTATTAGGTTCTTTGATATAGTACTGTTGAAATCTTCACTAGCTTATTTATAAATTTCCTACCTATTCTGACCTCAAATAGACTTTCATTTCTGGTCCTGAACTTCTTTCAAGAGGATAGAATTTAATCCAGTAGAGAGATTATCATGTGCCATGTACCAGATAACACAAAGACCTTCTCCAAATGGTTCTAAGTTGGAACCAAGAATGTGAGAAGAGATCTCACCCTATCACCACTCATGTCTTTAACTATCAGAAACTTTTATAAGGAGCCTCTGATGAGCCATGTACTCGGACATTCAAGCACCATATTTTCCACCATCCATCACTTTTATTGGTATGTATTTGACCAAGGTCATCAGCTCTGATATTGAGGTTATCCTCAGACTGAAAATAGGTCTAAAATTTTGCTGAATGATTTGATGGTTTACTTCCTGCTAGAAGCAACTCTGGAATTGATTCTTACTCGTGATCCTAAGTGTTCATTGCTGACAACGGATACTGTGCTACATTTAGGTGTGCTCCAGATGTCAGGTTGAGCATAACCGTAACACACTTACAGAATATTTTCCCCTTTTTTGCAGTTGCTCAAAAATTTTATACATGTCGTAAGATTTTTTTTTCTTAGTAGTTTTACCTGATTTTATTTTCTCATACCAGCCTAAGAGTCTTACTTGTCTATAAAATATAAGTAATAATCAATATTTCCCCAATCCCAAATATTTAACTCATGGAGACAGATTATTATTTCAAAATGTAATTACTATATTGGGACAAATATATCAAAATTGTTGGACTAATACAGAATTTCATGACATGATATATATCTCTTAAAACTGTGCCTAGTGCAAAGGGTTCAATAATAAATAGCTATGATGATGAAGAGGAGGATTATTATTATTTTTACATTGACCCTTACTTAGTTTGTATTGACATGTAATTATGATTCCCAAGTTGTCGAGTTTATTCTGCATTTTTTTCTATTTTTTAAAGCTTTTTCTTGTAATTTACTATTACCTGAAATTTGATCAGTAATACTGATAGACTTAATTGCAAGTTAGGAAAAACAATAGGCGCAATGAGGCCTAAATATGTGTACTTTTAGAAGACACAAGTCTGTATACTTTCTCAGGTTACCATTGAAGCACTGAGAGCCTCTCTGACGTGTCTACCACCTGATATATTGAAAACAATGTTGGACGATACTAAAGCTTTAGTGAAATCAGATGGATTTGTGCATACTATTTTGGGGTAGAAATAGACACTAATATAGCTAGTTCAGACATTAAAATTTAGACATAAACATTTAGGTAATTGGTTTTATTAAACAAATAAACATTTTGACAGTTTATCCATTAAAATAGCTTGCTCAGTTGTTTCACATTTGAGGTAAGGAAACTGAGACTTAGATAGTTTAATTTGTCCAAGTTCACATAAGTTATGAGAGACAAAGTCAGGTCTCCAATCAGGAAATTTTCAAGCTAAATTCAGTCTTCTTTCTGCAACAAATTTCTTCCTCACTGTGTTTATTATTTTCCTCTGTGGGGCTGTGTGTGTGTGTGTGTGTGTGTGTGTGTGTGTGCACGCATGGTAATGGTGGTAGTGAGTAACGCATATTACATAGTTTTTTTTAAAAAAAAACTGTTGTACCTAACACAAATCTTTAAGTTAGACACAGAGTCAAACTCTTTGCTAAGGTTTTTTTTTTTTTTTTTAATGTATTTTGACCTCTTTCCCAAATGCTCAAAAGCCCTATCTACCAACTTCCACTACCTTCAAATGTCAGACAAACTTCTCATTGCTTTATTATGAAAAACACATTCTTATAAGGTCTTATGATTCCTGGTTTCAGTCTACAAAGCTCTTTTGGATTGTTTGCAAGAAATATTATCAGTGGAATTTTAGAAGCTGCAAGCTGACATTAATTCTGTATAAGTATAGGCAGTAATCATGGTTAAGACAATACTAGAAAGGCAGTGTAAAAAGTTCAAAAAAGGAATCTGTTTTTTTTAGTTTCATGACTATAATTTATTTCAAATGAGGATGTCAGGAAAGTTTATTTTCCATAAACTTCTCTCAGGTGTCTGTGCCTGAGAACTTTGATTATAAGAACTTGACAATGTAGATATGTATCCTCTGAGTCCTCGCATGAGACACAACTACAGTAAAAGATCAAATATCCCCCAACAGAAGTGAGTCTCAATTTTACACAATATGCAATTTCAAATTAGTTAACTTGTAATATTGTTTTCTTTTTCATTTCTACCAAGAAGCTGAGAAGCTGATTTGGGATTCATTTACATTCAGTAAACAAAATGAAATCTGTCACTGCTCCCATCCTCAAAGACTAGAAGAATGTGGCGGAGATTAATGGTCATGATTAACTGCCTACAGGTTGTAGTTTCATGCCCCAGTGATTATTCTGTCATTATTCTGCATGAGATGCTACTAGAGCCATATATGCTTTCAGCCACAAAGCCAGACGAGACCAAAAGGTCAAGCTACTTAGTCGCTTGATATTCCCTCATTCTAGAATGTGTACTCCCAGCAAAAACCATTGAAATCATATAATTAAAGTATTAACATGGATATATTAGGTTATACAGTAGAGTCTATCGTGAAGGATAATAGATTAAAATCAAGAGATGAAGGAACCATTTCCTTTATAGCATCCAGCTTATCCACGTGATGAATGCACTGGACAACTGGCTTTGATCAATTTAATTAGGAGTAGTTTTGAAACCAGCTTTAACCCCTACACCTCCTCCCATTCTCTTTCCATCATTCTGCTTTGTGAATTGCAGATTTTGAATTTCTGCCTATTTCTTACGTTTCCACTTATTCTATATTTTAGGAAAATGGGGCATTTAGTCCTCAGTGTCTGTACTTTTCTCTTTCCGTTGGCAAGTCATTGTAATTCTGAGTTTATCATTCAAAAGAGAAGCTGTATTTTCTGTTACAAAATAAAATGGTCCTCAAATTAAATTCTCTAAAACACAAAGAGAAGATTAATTTCTATGCTCTATTTGGACATACAAATTTTAAAAAGCCTGCTCTTAAACTTTTCCAAATTCCCCAAACGGATTTTCACTAAATATTAACTTCATATTTCTCAGATGTATAGGGTATGGGGGCTAGGATAGCACAACTTTAAGTTGCTGCAGCGCAATGTAGCCAGATTCTGATGCCACAGAAGAATAAATAATATTTCACAAAACTAGAAACTTTGAACAGATTTTCTCATAGGCTTTCATTCTTCAAAAAATTATTTTTTCTCTAAAGTTTTTTCCATACACTTAAAAGAGTATATGGCATTGGTTTCATTTTGCCTGTTGGCTCTGGTGCTAGTTTAATTCTAGATGCTCAGTATTTGAATTATAAGGCATTTGATTCTTCATGAATTACAGCTCTAATATCTTTTACACCTTAAGATTTTTTTTTTTTTTTTTAATTAATTTATTTATTTATTTTTGGCTGTGTTGGGTCTTCGTTTCTGTGCGAGGGCTTTCTCCACTTCCGGCGAGCGGGGGCCACTCTTCATCGCAGTGCGTGGGCCCCTCACTGTCGCGGCCTCTCTTGTTGCGGAGCACGGGCTCCAGACGCGCAGGCTCAGTAGTCGTGGCTCACGGGCCCAGTTGCTCCGCGGCATGTGGAATCTTCCCGGACCAGGGCTCGAACCCGTGTCCCCTGCATTGGCAGGCAGACTCTCAACCACTGCGCCACCAGGGAAGCCCACACCTTAAGATCTTAACCCTCCATGTTGCATCAGTAAGTTTTCTATTTCTTTTGGTTCCGGTTTAGTGTGTTTTTATAAAATCATAATTTATAGGAATACATATTTTATCAAATATTTTAAAATATGTCAAAGTACTGCTAATTCTTATAGAACAATATAGTTTCATTACATGTAAAATTAGTAACTTAAAAGTTAATAGATTTCAGTGCTTTCCACAATTTTAAGAAATCAGTTCTTGAAGGGATGTTAACATTGTTATAAGAATTAATAATATACTTATGAATATATTAATACCTCTGTTCCATAACCATTATTAAGTTGTAATCATACATATTCTGTTGCAATTTAATATAAATGCATACATTTTTGGAAACAAATAATGTATTATTTAACTCCCTATTACTTTATTCCCAAATTTTCTAGTAATGAGGAGAAACAAACTGAGAACTAGGATGATTGAATGATGCATGGGAAACATTACTACTTATCCTAAGGGAGAAGTAATGCTCATAACTTAAGTGAAAATTCAAACTGAGAAGTTTCAGAGTCTGAATACTTGGAGTTGACTTCATGATATAATTTCTAATGTATTCAAAATATTTGTAAATATAATGGTCTTCTGTAAATATAATCCAAAGGATCATTCCATAGGGCTTTGCAATTCAAACTAGGCTAAGGTAAATGGTGGGAAAGATCTTTGCATACTACTACCTGATCTCAGAAATGGAGCTACTATGTGCTGATTAAAAAAATAGAAAGCAAACATTGACTGTAGAATGGAACATTTTTCAGTGTTCATATTTGCTGTAAGGGCTTGATTTCATATTTGTCGAGGAATATTATTATAATTTTAGTTAAATATTTACCAGTAGAATTATATTTGTATATGCGCACCTACACACATGTAAATACTTACACACACTTGCCCGTAAATGCACTCTAAAACAAATCAGAAAAATACAGATAAAAAAGCATTCAAAAAGTTAAGTATGTTGAAGAAAACATTATTATCTGATAACTAATTGGGCTAGTTACTAGACAATTACTAGCCTCTTGTGAAATTCTTGAGTGATTAAATGAGGTATGGAGTATTCTTTCAATTCTATTTTAAACCTCTGTTAGAGAGAAATATAATTGTGATTGGAGTGGGCACACTTTAATTTTATTCTGTGTTTAATTTCCCTCCCTTCTCTGACCAAAAATCAGGGTATGGGTAAATCTCATGCAACTTCTTCCTTTTTCTCCACCATTCATTCATTCCCAACACAAATTTTAATTTATTAGAAATTCAGTGGTTGGTCATACCTGTAGTGTTCACATCCCCTGAGTGAGACAGTGCATGGCTGGATCCCTGGGGGAAGATTGAGTATGAAGGCTCTAGGGGTGGTAGTATGCAAAGGCTGAGGGTACAATACAGGTAGGTGAGTGGGTGAGTCATTAGCTAAATGATCCACAAGAAACAAACTAGGTGTTCCAATGCAGTGTGTTAGGTGGTGAGATGGAAAAGGAAACATCACATCATCTTGTTCTCTTCTGAGAATTTGCAGCTATAACATAAAATACGTGTATGAAGAAATTAGGCACTTTTGAGCAAAATTATACATATAAATTTTCAACACTGTATCGTCTACTCTAAGATTGTGACAGAAAGAGAAATCCGTGAGATGGGCTAAAGCCTGGTGTACAGCAGGTTCTGAGAGAGACCTGTGGCAAAGGAAAAGAGGGGATTAGCAAGCCCACCCTCCCACATAGAGTGTCACTGTTGAGAATGGAGAGGTAAGCAGCTCTCCTCAATTCAGAGACTGTTACTTGCAGATTTACACCCATTTAGACCACCCAAGGCTCCAACTGGCTGTTTTTATGCAGAAGAAAGCTTTTCCATCATCATGCTCCCCCTTCCCAATATCTTCCATAACCCTAACGATCAAAAGTACTGTATTCATTTAAAGCTAAATGAAGGCAGAACCACTAGAGTTTCCTGAAGAGTTAAATTATAACAATCCAAGAGACTCTCTTACCACTTTGTAGTGTCCTGCCCTGTCAACTTCCTCTAAGTAGAAAGTCTTCTCTGAAACATGTTACATACAGTAATAACTTGTAGTGTCCTAGACTAACTCATTTTTATCAAGCTCCTCCTGGAACTCCCATTTATAACCATTTCTTGCCTGCTGATAAGAAGCGCTTTGAAGCACCAGTTCTAATTGCCAGGTGCCAGTCATGCCTACATACTCAGAAATATTAGGAAGGTTTAGTCTTGCCAAAACACTTTTCTTGCTGTTTTCTTTTAGCTGTTTCCTCATTGTTGTTCACTGAATTCCAAACTCTTTGGGGGAACAATGAATATGTTCATTAAATATTGAATAAGTGGATAGAAGGACTTTGCTGGCAGTGGTGAACTATAAGGGAAAGCAGAGAACTGGTGGCATGGGGTTCTTTCTGAGGATGATTTGACTACCAACAGTTTTAGCTATTTTTAGTGGCAGAAGAGAAAATTAGGAATTTGCCAAATATTTTGCAGTTAAAAATATAATTTAACCTCTATTGATTTTTTTTTTGGTAATTAGATTTATGTTTTCCTTTTTCCTCATTGAAATTAATACTTAAGAGAAGTTGTAATGTTATATCCAGGAATAGTGTTACATTCTAAAAACTGTTTAAAATTTATTGTGTCTTTTAATGAAAAGGAAGTCATGTATATTATAATAAACAGATGCCCATTTAAAGGAAGTTAGATTTATATTATCGTATTGAAGAATAAAATCATAGGAGAAAATAAGCTCAGATAGTGTTCATGGTCTCTGCAAAAAAAAAAAAAAAAAAAAAAATCGATTATTTAAACAAAGCAACAGGATTTATGAAGGGGCCTCAGCTACATGTGGATAAATAAAACTTATATAGATATTTAGGATTTTTGATACTAATTTCCTATTTCCTTGCCTATTTGCTTAACTAATTCCTTCCACTCAAGAAGTGGTTTATAACACTAGGCATGTATTAGCATCATGCAGAAAGTTTTTATTTGTTTATTCACATTGTTTATTCTGATTAGATTAGATATCAGTATTTCTTTAAGATTTGCAAGTGGTTCTAAAATACAAGCAGGGTTGAAAAACATTGTGTTATGAGTAAGAAAGTCTCTCTTTGTGAATGATACAGACAAAATTACCTCTCTACAATAAATTGGTGGTTAGCTTTATTCCTCCAATAATGAATAATATCTGTGACGATCCCTCCATGTTTCAGTGTTTGGAAAAATGTGCAAATTAATGCTGAATTATATCCTCCATCAAGATTATTGATATCTGTCAATCCAGAATCCATGTAAAAAATGAGCTGTGCCCATTTTTGTATAGGACAGGTCTGTCTTCTTTGAAATACACCCTTTTAACTTATGAAAGGATAAGTGGGTCTCCTGAAATAGCATGCTTCACTACAAGAGAAAAGGAATTAGGTACTTGGTAACATCAAATTCACAATGTATATTTTCCTAAAAGGGTTTCAATTACAAAGGATTTTCCAAACTGCAAATACATAGTTTAAAACCTGAACATCATTGTGCAAATCCAATTTTTGAGCAAATATTTCCTTATTAAAAACTATGAGGGTTTTTAAATTTTTTTCTCACTAGTATTACAGGTCTTTGACATACTCAGTATTGAGATCCTCACCACCTATTTTTTATGAAAACAGAAGAATGCCATTCAAACTGGAGCTATTTTTTGCCTAAGCATTTTTTTTCACTCTGAACCCAAACTGGTCCACAATTCTTTAGATTTTATAATCAGCTAAAAAATTCAGACTAATATAAATTACATTCGCCAACTAATCCACTGGTTTTTACATTATTAAAAAATGTAGTATAAAAATTGCTGTAGGAAAAATTTCTTTAATCAGCATATATTGAAGGACATCCGTTTCTGCTCATAAATATTAACTGCTACAAAAATTATCCTCGAGGTAAAAAATTAAAACTAGAAGACTAGACTAGTTTTCATATAAAAGACTATAGGAACCAATGATCTTAGACTTTGCACAATAAGCACCACAGAACTGTGGTCCCTGAGAAAAAGGAAATAAATGAGGTGAGGTATTTTCCAGGGCACAGCGTAGGAAGTTGAAAGCAAAGTACACCCCAATCATCTGACTGAGCTAAAGAGCTAGAGGCTAGAATTTGGTGAGGTAAAGATGGCTAGAAATTATGGCTCAGACCTCCAGAGGGAGACACTGCACGGAGACCTCCAAAAATATGCACTTCGGCCTGAGAGGAAATGAAAGAAGGGTAAGGAAAGAATCATTAATACTCAGTAGGCAAAACATTCCCCGGAGCTGGGAATAGTTTATAATCCCAGTAGTCAGAAGAGAGAGACCTCAGTTACATGGGGCATTGGCGAGACTCCTCAGAAGGGCTTTATGTGGTAGGCAGACTAATACTGTCTATCCCTCTCAAGGAATGTAATCTTCACACCCTGATCCTTGGTGTTGATTGTGTTACATGGCAAAAGGGACATTACAAGTGGAATCTAGATTATAGAGTTTAAAATAGAGAGATTATCCTGGATTATCCAGTTGGGCCAGATGTAATCTCTTGGTTCCTTAAAAGTGGAAGAGGAAGGCAGAACCATCAGTCAGAGAAATGTGGCAGCAGAGGGGAAAAGCCAGAGAGATGTGAAGCATGTGGGGCTTTGACCTGCCCTTGTTGGCTTTGAAGATGAAGCAAGGGGTCCATGCGTGAGTCAAGGAATGAAAATGGCTTCTAAAAGCTAAAAGCAATCCTCGACTGGCAGGTACAAAGAGTATCATATTAAATTAAAGGCAGATCTGTTCAGATCAAAGTCACCATGAGTGACCAAAAAGTTTAGTTTTCAGTCATGAGGAAAACTTCGGATTTTTTAAAGAGACAGACAGGGAAAAAAAAATCACCTTTCTGTACTCACAAATGGTTTAACTACTGCCCCCATGAAAATATGTATTTTAAAATTTCATTTTAAAAATATGTATTACTTGATTGTTTCTCTTTATGTAATATCAAAGCATTAAATTAGTATCTTTGACTATCAAGTCATATTTCATCAGACAATTTTTTAACTAGAGAAGTATCTACTTACATTGCAATTTGCTACATACACTAAAAGATTGTCATAGCTTCCAAAAGCTAGTATTAACTCATAAAATTTATTCAATGTCAAAGTTTTTTCAATTATTATTTATATTTGTAATTACTATTTACAAAGTGAGTGCTGTAAATTTTACAACCCAATGGAGAATAAACCATTTCATACAATGTCTTAACCTCTAATGTACTTCACATATTCAAGATGTTTTTCTTATGAAAATGTTGAAACATCAAAAAGGAATTAAGATTGTGTGTATGTTTGCATGTGTGTGTGTGACAGAGAGAGACATGGATAATACCATTTAAACATTTTAAACTTTATTTAGACCCTCAAAAAACATTTTTTATGTGAAAATCTGTGCCATTTTAAGGCAAAATATGGGTATTGTAAGTCTTTCTATGGAGATTGCTAACATCAGCAATTTAAGTTTTTGATTAATATGAAGTTCTGATTAAACCCTTTTTATTGTATCAACTCTTACAACAATAGTGAAGTGAAAAAAATTCAAAGAATAAAGAAACAAAAATCAGAGGAGCTCATACAAAAGAAAATGGCATGCCTATTTACATGAAGGACATAAGATATTTATATCTTCTTTTGCAAAGTTAAAAGGATAATAAATAAAATATCTCAGTAAAGAGATCTACTTAACTTAATGAATGCCATGAAAATGCAGATAATGTTGATGATTTGTTTATAGCCAGAAAGAGAAGCCTATACATCTATTTAGACTTTGTTTCAATGTAGCACATTTAAAAATTTTTTCTACTCACTTGATTTACAAATCTAAAATCAGGAAATTTTATGCTATGTATTTACTCAAGTAAAATTAAGGCTCAGCATATTTAAATACTTAAATAAGTCAAACCCCCCTATTATTTTGCATGCCTACTGCTTGCCTTGTACAAGCAGCCTGATTTTCAGATGTAGTGAGATGTTTTTTTCCTCCTTTGAGGGGTATATTAACTTGCTAGAGCTACCATAATCCACAAACCGGGGTGCTGAAACGGTAGAAATGTGTTGTCTCACAGTTCTGGAGGATAGAAGTTCAAGATTAAGCTGTTGGCAGAGTTGGTTCCTTCTGAGGACTGTGAGGGAATTTGCTCCCTGCCTCTCACGTAGCTTTTAGTGGTTTGCTGGCAATGTTAGGAGTTCCTGGCTTGTAGGAACATCGTGCAGATCTGTGCCTTCTTCTTCACATGGATTTCCCCATGTGTGCGTGTCTACTTCCAAATTTTCCCTTTTTTGAAGAACACTAGTCATATTGGATCAGGGCCGGATCTAATGACCTCATTTTAACTTGATTACCTCTGTGAATACCCTATCTCCGAATAAGATTATGTTCTGAGATACTGGGGTTAGCCCTTCAACATGTGAACTTGGGGGTGGGCGGTGGGCAGCAATTTAACCCTTAAGAGGGAGTTTCAAGTCTCTGATGGAAAAGATTGTTTATGAAATAATATTAAAATATTGCAAAGCTGTACAAGAATCTACACAATAATACAGAACAAATTGAATATTGAGTAAGATGATTGAATTGTAAACTAAACGGAAATACTGCAAAAGACTATTAGACTCCCTAGAAAGCTTGAGATTTTTAGTTAATTTGTTGAAAGAGTTCCTGGTAATGAACTGTCAAAAAATGTATTGGCAGAAAAAAGACTTAGGAAGAAATATCATGGACATACTGAAGCATTCTTAGGTAAGAAACAGCAAGAAGTGGGATAAAAAACATGCAGATCATCTTAGATCTCAGACTGTACTTGGCTTCAGAAATAATGTTGCAGGTCATAGAACTATGGAGAGATCAGTTGGGGAGGTCATGTGAGCTTGGGAGTTATGACTGAAATACTGTAGTATAAGAAGTCACCTGAGTTGAAGAGCAATATAATAAAAATGTTTGTGGGAAATTATAACATTATGTACAAGAAAAAAAGAAACTGAGAGAACTTAAGCAATGATAGATAGCAAACACTTGTTGGTTACAGTTTAGTAAGTATAAGAAAGTAAAAAGTGGCTATAGATAGATTGACAATAGTTTACAATCAGCAGGACTTAAAATCTGAAACCTGAAATGGGTTGGAGGTAGGGTGGGTATTTGTATGTGTAGGTAAATACACATACACACACAAAAACACACATGCATTGGATACTCTAGAGAAATCACACTATTTTATGGAGAACCTTTACTCAACTTTTAGTTTCCTTCTCTCCGTTGATTATCAGTGAGAGAGTAAGAAGTAGTACCCATTCTTATGTCCTTTTTTTCCTATTAAATTTCCAGTGTAAAATTTTAAGTTTATTTATTAAATGCCTTAATAAAAATATTTAACATATAGTATGCGTGTATACACACACAGAGATACACATATACTAGTATATACATATATTTAGGCAGTACATTTAGGACCATTCTATAATTTGGACCTAGAAGAAATTGACTGAATTATAACATTCTTAACTGACAAATATTGCCTCTTGCCATTCTCACTGTCACACAAGAGACTCCCTTCTTTAAATTCAGAGAAAGAAAAATTCTGAGTTTGAAAAGTTCTGAGTCATAAAATAACCTAAATATGAGTGGATGGATGAACCACTTAAGATCTTATCTCAGTATATATTTGTATGTGAGTGTGTGAGTGTGTGTGTAGTGTGGATATGCATAACAATTGGGGTGTAGACCTACACCTTATCTTAGATGAGCAGTTATAATACAATTATTTTACCTTTTGCTGATTTGATTTTCTTCACAAAACCCACATGTTGATTAATTGGAGAAATAATTTTGTCAACTCAATTTAAGTTTAGTAAGATAAACTAATTTAAATAGTCATCTTTGGTCCTAATATGAATAAGAAGCTCCATCTCCCAGGTGATGGGCTAGCTAGCCAACTCCTTCCCTCTTTCCGTTGTTCTCGCCATGAGTAGGAGAAGGATGGAGAGAGAAGCATGTTTATGGGTGGTACCTAGAGGAGTGGGGCTGCCGGGCCATGAGGTCATCGGCCCTCTCTAGTCCCCAGGATACTTCTGTCTGCCTACAGGTATTGTGGCTAAATTCTGTGGCTAGTGTCAGTCCTGTGTGGAAAGATGGGATTCTGCCTTGAATTGGATTCCTCTCTGCACTGCTGACATTGTAGGCCCCTAGAGGTCTGGCTCTGATGACCATTGGGCCCGCCATGTTCTGGTTCATTTAGCAGCATTTCCTAAAAAGACGTGTCACTCTTTCTCTGATGAACCTGTCTGGCAAGTTTCCCAGACATTGTCTCAGGTACCTGGGATTCCTCCAAGAATATGAGTATGTATATAAAGTTAAAGAGGTAAAACCACAGAGTCTTGGTGTGATTATACAGCATTATTAGTTTTGTGACTCCTCACATTGTTGCTTTCCAATTCCCAACAGAAAATAGGTTCCTTAACCACAGCAACCCTCAGGGCACCTTCCGTCATCTTAGGAACATGGCCACCTTCTCCCCAGGCAAGGGCCTCGAGGAGAATCCACCTAGCTCTAAAAACTTTGCTGTCTTCTCTTCCTCTTTGCGTCTCCTTCCCATCACTTCCAGGACTTCTTTCTTGCTTGGAACTTCAGGCCATTGCTGATTAACAAGGAGCTCTATGTTTCTCACGCATAAACATGCAGACTTGAGACCTCCAGGCTTGGTTGTTGATAGCCCAAAGAGTCACAAAGGAACCTGGAAAATCCTTTCTCTCTCAACAGCACTTGTTTCTCACACCTGGTATCTTGCTGTCAAATCCTAGTTTTCATGTCAAAGCTGAACTTTACCAGCTTTTAAAATTTTCCTTTTTTTAAACAATATAATTTTTTATTTTTATTTTTATTTATTTATTTATTTTTGGCTGTGTTGGGTCTTTGTTTCTGTGCGAGGGCTTTCTCTAGTTGCGGCAAGCGGGGCCACTCTTCATCGCGGTGCGCGGGCCTTTCACTGTCGCGGCCTCTCTTGTTGCGGGGCACAGGCTCCAGACACGCAGGCTCAGTAGTTGTGGCTCACGGGCCCAGTTGCTCCGCGGCATATGGGATCCTCCCAGACAAGGGCGCGAACCCGCGTCCCCTGCATTGGCAGGCAGACTCTCAACCACTGCGCCACCAGGGAAGCCCCAACAATATAATTTTTTATTGAAGTATAGTTGACGTATAATATTATATGTTACAGGTGTACAGTATAATGATTCACAATTTTTAAAAGTTATACTCATTTATAATTAAGTATTGGGTATATTCCTGTGTTGTATAATGTGTCCTTGTAGCTTATTTTACCTAATAGTTTGCACCTTTTAGTCCCCTACCCCTATATTGCCCCGTCCACCTTCCCTCTCCCCACTGGCAACCAATAGTTTGTTCTCTACATCTGTGAATCTGCTTCTTTTTTGTTATATTCACTAGTTTGTTGTATTTTTTAGATTCCACATATAAGTGATCTCATACAGTATTTGTCTTTCTCTGTCTGACTTATTTCACTTAGCATAATGCCTTCCAAATCCATCCATATTGCTGCAAATGGCAAAATTTCATTATTTTTTTATGGCTGAGTAGTATTCCATTATGTACATATATACCACATCTTTTTTATCCATTCCTCTCTTGATGGACACTTAGGTTGCTTCCATATCTTGGCAATTGTAAATAATGCTGCTATGAACATTGGGGTTCATGTTTCTTTTCAAATTAGTATTTTAGGGTTTTTTTTGGATATATACACAGGAGTGGAATTTCTGGGTCAAATTATATGATTAATAAGGGGTTAATATCCAACATATATAAACAGCTCATACAACTCAACATCAAAAAAATAAAACAAAAACATAACTGTTAAAAAATGGGCAGAAGAACTGAATAGACATTTTCCTAAAGAGGAAATGCACATGGCCAGCAGGCACATGAAAAGATGCTCAACATCACTAATCATTAGGGAAATGCAAATCAAAACCACAATGAAGTATCATCTCACAGCAGTCAGAATGGCTGTCATCAAAAAGAACACAAATAACAAATGCTGGTGAGGATGTTGTGCACTGTTGGTGGGGATATAAATTGGTGCGGCCACTGTGGAAAACAGTAAGGAGGTTTCTCAAAACACTAAACATGAATTTTACCAGATTTTTACTCTTGGGAGTTCTCTAAAATGCCAGAGTCACCACTGATCTCTCCAGCCATCTGAAACAAAGAGGGATAGTTCCATGCTGTGGAAGAATAAAAAGAAAGGCAACTTCATTTAAATTTTTCACCCATCTATAGATAATGCTACATATACAAAGTTAAAACTTACCAAATGTGTGGCATCTGGAAATACAATCATCAAATTCTGGATCACTGCAGAGATTAATGAAAGCCATATCTTTAAAGTCAGTCTAACCAGTCACAAAAAACACAAATGTCAAGTCAGAAAATTTATGTTACGTTCAGCTGATCATATGTTGAACCATGGAAGTCTCAAATAACCACCAGGCGTCACTTCCTCCTTCTCCTACAACAAGAAAATTAGCTCTGGAGCCAGTGTTCTTTTGAGAAATGCAGTTATACAAAGGAAGGAACCAAATGCCAATTCTAGAGTAATCAATACACACACAAAACAAAACAAAACAAAGCTCACAACACATGTTATATAGACACAGGTTAGGTACAGGTAGGGGGTAATGGATATTTAGTTTTTATTAGAACAATGGTCCTTTCTTTATAAAATCAGTTTGGAGATCTCCCGGCTTACAAATGAAGCTTTCACTCTTCATCTGCAGAAATCAGTGTTGCATGCATTCATTAGTTCCTGTGCTCAATTGCTAGATAACAATTTATTTTTGAAAGATTTGAAAAATTATATAATCTGCATGTAGTGTGAAATAATGACAATGTAGGGAAACATGATAAAAAGAACAATGACTTAAGATTTAGGCAGTCCAGGGCTTGGTCACATAACTATCTTTTTGAATGTGATATTTAACTTAGAGTCTTGTGTACATTTCTTCACCCGTTCAGTGGACATATGCGTATTTACCCGGAGGGACTATGTTAATATTAACTCTATAACTTGTAAGATTTCTGGCACACTCTCCTTCAGCATAGGCATTTAACACATGAGAGCACATATTGCTATTAATGAACTTTCTAGCAAACAAACACATAAAAATGATTTGTCAAAGTTTGAAAACATAAGGGCATTCAGATGCCTAGCTATGAAAATTGATAGCCACTCTTAAGTAATTGTAAATGATTATTTCAAGTGTGATTTTTTTAATTCAGGGGAAAATATAATTTGAGAAATGCAACTTAATTTTTTTTAAATATAGAAAAAGGCTTCTTAGTAAAGATAGGACTATTAAGCAACATTTCAAAGTACAGTTTAAACCCGAGGATGCACCCCAAGTTCTCCAAAGCCACCATTCTCCATCTCCCTGTGTTACTCAATCCCCTCTTAATCCTCCCACTTTATTAGCCACTTTATGAATCAAGCACCCTTTAACTTGCTATTTGTTTTACTTATCCAGCATCATATTTTGCATTTAATTTAAAAACTAGGTCAGTGAAATGGCTTATTTTGATCTATCTTAAAAGAAAAGAAAAAGAATTTCTCAGGTCATCACTTACCCTAGATAAATAAAAGAAAAAAAGAAGATAATCTTGGATGTTATCTCTAACATTTACATGAACTGAATCTGTGGTGGTGAAGTGAGATATTAGTGCTTCTACTGCTCCTTATTTTTATCTTAAGAACTTGGAGAAATTAGAACTGAATTTGTTGAGATTACCATTGGTGCCTCCCTTGCGTCTGTAGCTCCCGTGGTCACACTTTCTGAACACTACTTCAGGATTCTAGGAAAGGAGGGGGCTCCACCAAGAGTGGTTTGCAGATCCCCCTTCTCGTTCATTTCCCTGCAACATACTGGGTGAAATAAAGCTGTATATTCTATGGTATGTGGATTTATGATGTTTTTGTCCAGATTGATTAAGCTAATGTAAATGTTATAAAATTAATAGCAGCTTTAAAGGATTCTTGCAAAGAAACTTTAAAGATATAATAAGGCAAGTAAGAAAAGTAAAAACAGACAACTTTCCTTTTATTACAAGCTTTTAATCAGTTACATTATAATATGTTAAAAAATCTGACAAGGACCAGTCCCATACACACACACACACACACACACACACACACACACGTGTATATTTATGTATATATATATATATACACTTCAGTGAAGTTAAATAGGATATTCTGTATGAGCCAGAATAACATTGTTTATGATCAAATTTTCTCAACTTCATTGGACAGATAAGAAAAGCTCATTTCACATAGGTGGAATATAGTAATAATTTGTAAAACTTTAATACAAAGAAGATGAATTCCCAAGGAAAACTATATAAATTTACCTCAGCTTAGCCTGTTTGGACAAACAAATGTTATTTCTCTTCATCATTCCCTCCCTCCCTTCCTTCCTCTGTCTCTCTCATGTACATGCAAGCACAGCTTTTTTTTAAGTATAGAAATATCCAGTATTTGAATTATGTACCTGCGTATATTTCCATTATAATATTCTGTGATATGAAAAAATATTTTGTACAAATTAATTACCCTGTTTAGTTTACATTTAATAGTAAACTGTGGTTCCATTGATCACTATAACAATTATGATGTAAAGGATCCAAACATGGATTCAGCTAAATTCAGACTTGTACAGGGTCAGCACGCAGCCTGTTACCAGAAGGAAAGAAGCGCTTGAGAACATATTTATTTCTCAGCCAGCATTCTTCCCAGATTTACAAACCGATCAAAATGTCAGTTCAGCTGATGGCAAAGAATAAGACATTTGCAAAAGGAATGCATGAGCAAAACTGCTTTCAGCAAAAATTTTTTTGACATTAGTGAAAATTAAAGTTTTTAGCAACATACCACTTGCAAAGTGATTGAAATGAGATTGCAAAGGCAGTGACTATCTTGCACAAAGAGGCACAGTGTTAGGTAACTGCAGATAAATGAACTTCAGTGTATTAAAATGAAGAATTTTAAGAATGTTCTCAGTTAAATTCCTGCATCTTGCGGTTCCATGGCTAGCACGGAAATAAGGCAAATTGTCACTTCAAAGAAGGTAAAACTCAAGAACTTTGATTCATTGGTTGCATATTAATCACTATTCAGTTAGAAGTCATACTCAACAGAATTACTGATATGGCTCTGAGTGATTTGATTTTTATTCCTCAACATGATGTGTAGAAGAGTTACAGGTGTGCACACATAAATTAGAAATAAGATTCTTTTAAAACTTGAATCATGTCTGTAATGAAAAACACTTCATGAAAAGTTTTAGACTTATCTGAGAACATCTGTTCAGAGAAGATTTTTTTTTTCAGTATAAATTTATTGGTCCTGAAATGTTCTGGAAATAGCAAATAAGGTGCACTCTTGCCTTTAGGGAAGGATATTACATTTCAGATTCACCTTATGCTGCCTCAAATTAATATTATTCGACTTTCAAATGAAAAGAAATTCCATGTGGTTCCCTTTGGATAATCCATGTATTATCCTCACTATCATAAATATGGAAGTGCATTGTTGCTCAAGAAATATATTCAGGAGCAGTGAACTAAAATTAAAGACAATGCACATAAACTGTAGTTTTAACCAGTCATTTTTATCTGTATCACTTAAATCATATCAGCAAATATTTATTGAGTTCCTTTGATAGTAATTGCTGAGCAGACTGAAAAGGAGCATAACACCTGGTTGTTGCAGTCAAATGGCTTCTATCCTTTACTACTTTGCTAGGGCTGCTATAACAAAACACTGCAGACTGGCTGGCTTACGAAACAGAAATTTACTTTCTCACAGTTCTGGAGGATGGAAGTTTTTTTTTTTAATTAATTAATTTGTTATTTATTTATTTAACATCTTTATTGGAGTATAGTTTCTTTACAATGCTGTGTTAGTTTCTGCTTTATAACAAAGTGAATCAGCTATACATATACATATATCCCCATATCTCCTCCCTTTTGCGTCTCCCTCCCACCCTCCCTATCCCACCCCTCTAGGTGGTCACAAAGCACCAAGCTGATCTCCCTGTGTTATGCAGCTGCTTCCCACTAGCTATCTATTTTACAATTGGTAGTATACATAAGTCCATGCCACTCTCTCACTTTGTCCCAGCTTACCCTTCCACCTCCCTGTGTCCTCAAGTCCATTCTCTACGTCTGCATCTTTATTCCTGTCCTGCCCCTAGGTTCTTCAGAAACTTTTTTTTTTTTTTTAGATTCCATATATATGTGTTAGCATACGGTGTTTGTTTTTCTCTTTCTGACTTACTTCACTCTGTATGACAGACTCTAGGTCCATCCACCTGACTACAAATAACTCAATTGCACTTCTTTTTGTGGCTGAGTAGTATTCCATTGTAAATATCTGCCACATCTTCTTTATCCATTCATCTGTCGATGGACATTTAGGTTGGTACCATGTCCTGGCTATTGTAAATAGTGCTGCAATGAACATTGAGGTATATGTTTCCTTTGAATTGTGGTTTTCTCAGGGTATATGCCCAGTAGTGGGATTGCTGGGTCGTATGGTAGTTCTATTTTTAGTTTTTTAAGGAACCTCCATACTGTTCTCCATAGTGGTTGTATCAATTTACATTCCCACCAACAGTACAAAAGGGTTCCCTTTTCTCCGCACCCTCTCCAGCATTTATTGTTCGTAGATTTTTTGATGATGTCCATTCTGACTGGTGTGAGATGATACTTCATTGTGGTTTTGATTTGCATTTCTCTAATGATTAGTGATGTTGAACGTTCTTTCATGTGTTTGTTGGCAATCTATATATCTTTGGAGAAATGTCTATTTAGGTCTTCTGCCCATTTTTGGATTTGGTTGTTTGTTTTTTTGATACTGAGCTGCATGAGCTAATTGTAAATTTTGGAGATTAATCCTTTGTCAGTTGCTTCATTTGCAAATATTTACTCCCATTCTGAGGGTTGTCTTTTCATCTTGTTTAAGGTTTCCTTTGCTGTGCAAAAGTTTTAAGTTTCATTAGGTCCCATTTGTTTATTTTCATTTTTATTTCCATTTCTCTAGGAGGTGGGTCAAAAAGGATCTTGCTGTGATTTATGTCATGGAGTGTTCTGCCTATGTTTTCCTCTAAGAGTTTAATAGTGTCTGGCCTTACATTTAGGTCTTTAATCCATTTTGAGTTTATTTTTGCGTATGGTGTTAGGGAGTGTTCTAATTTCATTCTTTTACATGTAGCTGTCCAGTTTTCCCAGCACCACTTATTGAAGAGGCTGTCTTTGCTCCACTGTATATTCTTGCCTCCTCTATCAAAGATAAGGTGACCATATGTGCTTGGATTTATCTCTGGGCTTTCTATCCTGTTCCACTGACCTATATTTCTGTTTTTGTGCCAGTACCATACTGTCTTCATTACTGTAGCTTTGTAGTATAGTCTGAACTCTGGATCCTCATTCCTCCAGCTCCGTTTTTCTTTCTCAAGATTGCTTTGGCTATTCAGGGTCTTTTGTGTTTCCATACAAATTGTGAAATTTTTTGTTCTAGTTCTGTGAAAAATGCCAGCGGTAGTTTGATAGGGATTGCATTGAATCTGTAGATTGCTTTAGGTAGTAGAGTCATTTTCACACTGTTGATTCCTCCAATCCAAGAACATGGTATATCTCTCCATCTATTTGTATCATCTTTAATTTCTTTCAACAGTGTCTTATAATTTTCTGCATACAGGTCTTTTGTCTCCTTAGGTAGGTTTATTCCTAGATATTTTATTCTTTTTGTTGCAGTGGTAAATGGGAGTGTTTTCTTAATTTCACTTTCAGATTTTTCATCATTAGTGTATAGGAATGCAAGAGATTTCTGTTCATTAATTTTGTATCCTGCTACTTTACCAAATTCATTGATTAGCTCTAGTAGTTTTCTGGTAGCATCTTTAGGATTCTTTATGTATAGTATCATGTCATCTGCAAACAGTGACAGTTTTACTTCTTCTCTTCCGACTTGGATTCCTTTTATTTCTTTTACTTCTCTCATTGCTGTGGCTAAAACTTCCAAAACTATGTTGAATAATACTGGTGAGAGTGGACAACCTTGTCCTGTTCCTGATCTTAGAGGAAATGTTTTCAGTTTTTCACCATTGAGAATGATATTGGCTGTGGGTTTGTAATATATGACCTTTATTTTGTTGAGGTAAGTACCCTCTATGCCTACTTTCTGGAGGGTTTTTATCATAAATGGGTGTTGAATTTTGTCAAAAGCTTTCTCTGCATCTATTGAGTTGATCATATGGTTTTTCTCCTTCAGTTTGTTAATATGGTGTATCACATTGTTTGATTTGCGTATACTGAAGAATCCTTGCACTCCTTGGATAAACCCCTCTTGATCATGGTGTATGATCCTTTTAATGTGCTGTTGGATCCTGTTTGCTAGTGTTTTGAATCTATGTTCATCAGTGATATTGGCCTGTAGTTTCCATTTTTTGTGACGTCTTTGTCTGGTTTTGGTATCAGGGTGATGGTGGCCTCGTAGAATGAGTTTGGGTGTGTTCCTCCCTCTGCTATATTTTGGAAGAGTTTGAGAAGGATAGGTGTTAGCTCTTCTCTAAATGTTTGATAAAATTCGCCTGTGAAGCCATCTGGTCCTGGACTTTTGTGTGTTGGAAGATTTTTAATCAGAGTTTCAATTTCAGTGCTTGTGATTGGTCTGTTCATATTCTCTATTTCTTCCTGGTTCAGTCTCGGAGGGTTGTGCATATCTAAGAATTTGTCCATTTCTTCCAGGTTGTCCATTTTATTGGCATATAGTTGTTTGTAGTAATCTCTCATGATCCTTTGTATGTCTGCAGTATCCGTTGTTACTTCTCCTTTTTCATTTCTAATTCCATTGATTTGAGTCTTCTCCCCTTTTTTCTTGATGAGCCTGGTTAATGGTTTATCAATTTTGTTTATCTTCTCAAAGAACCAGCTTTTAGTTTTATTGATCTTTGCTATGGTTTCCTTCATTTCTTTTTCATTTATTTCTGATCTGATCTTTATGATTTCTTTCCTTCTGCTAACTTTGGGATTTTTTTGTTCTGCTTTCCTAATTGCTTTAGGTGTAAGGTTAGGTTGTTTATCTGAGGTGTTTCTTGTTTCTTGAGGTAGGACTGCTATAAACTTACCTCTTAGAACTGCTTTTGTTGCATCCCATAGGTTTTGGGTCGTCGTGTTTTCATTGTCATTTGTTTCTAGGTATTTTTTGATTTCCTCTTCGATTTCTTCAGTGATCTCTTGGTTATTAAGTAGTATATTGTTTAGCCTCCATGTGTTTGTATTTTTTACAGTTTTTTTCCTGTAATTGATATCTAGTCTCATAGCATTGTGGTCAGAAGAGACACTTGATACAATTTCAATATTCTTAAATTTACCAAGGTTTCATTTGTGACCCAAGATATGATCTATCCTGGAGAATGTTCCATGAGCAGTTGAGAAGAAAGTGTATTCTGTTGTTTTTGGATAGAATGTCCTATAAATATCAATTAAGTCCATCTTGTTTAATGTGTCATTTAAAGCTTGTGTTTCCTTATTTATTTTCATTTTGGATGATCTGTCCTTCCGTGAAAGTGGGGTGTTAAAGTACCGTACCATGTTTATGTTACTGTCGATTTCCCCTTTTATGGGTGTTAGTATTTGCCTTATGTATTGAGGTGCTCATATGTTGGGTGCATAAATAGTTACAATTGTTATATCTTCTTCTTGGTTCGATCCCTTGATCATTATGTTGTGTCCTTCTTGTCTCTTATAATAGTCTTTGTTTTAAAGTCTATTTTGTCTGATAGGAGAATTGCTACCCCAGCTTTCTTTTGATTTCCATTTGCATGGAATATCTTTTTCCATCCCCTCACTTTCAGTCTGCATGTGTCCCTAGGTCTGAAGTGGGTCTCTTTTAGGCAGCATATATACGGGTCTTGTTTTTGTATCCATTCAGCCAGTCTATGTCTTTTGGTTGGAGCATTTAATCCACTTACATTTTAGGTAATTATCGATATGTATGTTCCTATTACCATTTTCTTAATTGTTTTGGGTTTGTTATTGTAGGTCTTTTCCTTCTCTTGTGTTTCCTGCCTAGAGAAGTTCCTGTAGGATTTGTTGTAAAGCTGGTTTGGTGGCGCTGAATTCTCTTAGCTTTTGCTTGTCTGTAAAGCTTTTAATTTATCTGTCAAATTTGAATGAGGTCCTTGCTGGGTAGAGTAATCTTGGTTGTAGGTTTTTCTCTTTCATCACTTTAAATATGTCCTGCCACTCCCTTCTGGCTTGCAGAGTTTCTGCTGAAAGATCAGCTGTTAACCTTGTGGGGATTCCCTTATGTGTTACTTGTTGTTTTTCCCTTGCTGCTTTTAATATTTTTTCTTTGTATTTAATTTTTGATAGTTTGATTAATATGTGTCTTGGCATGTTTCTCCTTGGATTTATCCTGTATGGGACTCTCTGTGCTTCCTGGACTTGATTAACTATTTCCTTTGCCATATTAGGGAAGTTTTCAACTATAATCTCTTCAAATATTTTCTCAACCCCTTTCTTTTTCTCTTTGTCTTTTGGGACCCCAATAGTTCGAATATTGGTATGTTTAATGTTGTCCCAGAGTTCTCTGAGTCTGTCCTCAAGTCTTTTCATTTTTTTTTTTCTGTATTCTGCTCTGCAGTAGTTATTTCCACTATTTTATCTTCCAGGTCACTTATCCGTTCTTCTGCCTCAGTTATTCTGCTATTGATCCCTTCTAGAGAATTTTTAATTTCATTTATTATGTTGTTCATCACTGTTTGTTTGCTCTTTAGTTCTTCTAGTTCCTTGTGAAACGTTTCTTGTATTTTCTCCATTCTATTTCCAAGATTTTGGATCATGTTTACTATCATTATTCTGAATTCTTTTTCAGGTAGCCTGCCTATTTCGTCTTCATTTGTTAGGTCTCGTGGGTTTTTACCTTGCTCCTTCATCTGCTATGTGTTTCTCTGTCTTCTCATTTTTCTTAACTTACTGTGTTTGGGGTCTCCTTTTCCCAGGCTGCAGGTTCGTAGTTCCCGTTGTTTTTGGTATCTGCCCCCAGTGGCTAAGGTTGGTTCAGTGAGTTGTGTAGGCTTCCTGGTGGAGGGGACTAGTGCCTGTGTTCTGGTGGATGAGGCTGTATCTTGTCTTTCTGGTGGGCAGGTCCACGTCTGGTGGTGTGTTTTTGGGTGTCTGTGGACTTATTATGATTTTAGGCAGCCTCTCTGCTAGTGGGTGGGGTTGTGTTCCTGTCTTGCTAGTTGCTTGGCATGGGGTGTCCTGCACTCTAGCTTGCTGATCGTTGAGTGGAGCTGGGTCTTGGCATTGAGATGGAGATTTGTGGGAGATTTTTGCTGTTTGATATTATGTGGAGCTGGGAGGTCTCTTGTGGACCAATGTCCTGAACTTGGCTCTCCCACCTCAGAGGCACAGCCCTGACACCTGGCTAGAGTACCTGGAGCCTGTCATTCACGCGGCTCAGAATGAGAGGGAGAGAAAAAAGAAGGAAAGAAAGAAGAAGATAAAATAAAATAAAGTAAAATAAAGTTATTAAAAGAAAAAATAAAAAAATAATTATTAAAAAAATTTTTTCAATAAAAAAAAATAAGAGAAGGAAGAGACCAACCAATAAACAAATCCACCAATGATAACAAGTGCTAAAAACTATACTAAAAAAGAAGAAAAAAAAAAAGGACAGACAGAACCGTAGGACAAATGGTAAAAGCAAAGCTATACAGACAAAATCACACACAGAAGCATACACGTACACATTCACATAAAGAGAAAAAGGGAAAAAAAAAAAATATCGTTGCTCCCAAAGTCCACCTCAATTTGCGATGATTCGTTGTCTATTCAGGTATTCCACAGATGTAGGTACATCAAGTTGTTTGTGGAGCTTTAATCCGCTGCTTCTGAGGCTGCTGAGAGAGATTTCTTTTTCTCTTCTTTGTTTGCACAGCTCCCGGGGTTCAGCTTTGGATTTGGACCCGCCTCTGCGTGTAGGTCACCTGAGAGCATCTGTTCTTTTCTCACACAGGACGGGGTTAAAGGAGCAGCTGATTCGGGGTCTCTGCCTCACTCAGGCCGGGTGGAGGGAGGGGTACGGATGTGGGGCGAGCCTGCGGCAGCAGCGGCCAGCGTGACGTTGCACCAGCCTGAGGTGCGCCGTGCGTTCTCCTGGGGAAGTTGTCCCTGGATCATGGAACCCTGGCAGTGGCGGGCTGCACAGGCTCCCGGGAGGGGAGGTGTGGAGAGTGATCTGTGCTCGCACACAGGCTTCTTGGTGGCCGCAGCAGCAGCCTTAGTGTCTCATGCCCGTCTCTGGGGTCCACGCTGATCGCCGTGGCTCACGCCCGTCTCTGGAGCTCCTTGAAGCCGCGCTCTGAATCCCCTCTCCTCGCGCACCAGGAAACAAAGAGGCAAGAAAAAGTCTCTTGCCTCCTCGGCAGCTCCAGACCTTTTCCCGGACTCCCTCCCGGCTAGCTGTGGTGCACTAGCCCCCTTCAGGCTGTGTTCACGCCGCCAACCCCAGTCCTCTCCCTGGGATCTGACCTCCGAAGCCTGAGCCTCAGCTCCCAGCCCCCGCCCGCCCCGTTGGGTGAGCAGACAAGCCTTTCGGGCTGGTGAGTGCTGGTCGACACCGCTCCTCTGTGTGGGAGTCTCTCCGCTTTGCCCTCTGCACCCCTGTGGCTGCGCTCTCCTCCGTGGCTCCGAAGCTCCCGCCTCCGCCACCTGCAGTCTCCGCCCGCAAAGGGGCTTCCTAGTGTGTGGACACCTTTCCTCCTTCACAGCTCCCTCCCACTGGTGCAGGTCCCGTCCCTATTCTTTTGTCTCTGTTATTTCTTTTTACTTTTGCCCTTCCCAGGTACGTGGGGGAGTTTCTTGCCTTTTGGGAAGTCTGAGGTCTTCTGCCAGCGTTCAGTAAGTGTTCTTTAGGAGTTGTTCCACAGGTAGATGTATTTCTGATGTATTTGTTGGGAGGAAGGTGATCTCCGCATCTTACTCTTCCACCATCTTGAAGGTCTCTCCCTGGAGGAAGGAAGTTTAAGGTCAGGGTTTTGGCGGGTTTGGTTTCTCCTGAGGCCTGTCTTCTTTTTTTTTTTTTTTAAACGTCACGTTTGTTAACTTACTTTTTTTTTTTTTTTTTTACTTTATTTATTTATTTATTTATTTATTTTTGGCTGTGTTGGGTCTTCGGTTCGTGCGAGGGCTTTCTCTAGTTGCAGCAAGCGGGGGCCACTCTTCATCGCGGTGCGGGGACCGCTCTTCATCGCGGTGCACGGGCCTTTCACTATCGCGGCTCCTCCTGTTGCGGGGCACAGGCTCCAGACGCGCAGTCTCAGTAGTTGTGGCTCACGGGCCCAGCTGCTCCGTGGCATGTGGGATCTTCCCAGACCAGGGCTCGAACCCGTGTCCCCTGCACTGGCAGGCAGATTCTCAACCACTGCGCCACCAGGGAAGCCCGAGGCCTGTCTTCTTATTGTGCAGATGGATGGCTGCCTTTTCTCTGTGTCCTCATATGGTCATCCCTCAGTCCGTGCACGTTTCTGGTGTCTCTCTTTACCTGTACAAATGTCCTCCTCTTAAAAGAACACTAGTCATACTGGATTGGGGCTCACCGTAAAGCCCTCATTTAACTTAGTCACTTCTTTAAAAGACCTTGTCTCCAAAAATGGTCAAATATTGATATACTTGGGGGTCAGGAATTCAACATAGGAATTTCAAGGGGAACATAGTTCATCCCATAACACACCTTAATTGTTCATAGTAAGATTTGACCACATTGAATACAGTTGTTTATCCAAAAAATGTTTCTTTCCAGCTTTTATTAATTAGTATCATTGTCCAACACTTGCCAACACAAGGACCTTGCTCCAGAAATGATCTTCTCTCAGATTCCCTAGATGTTTTTTTAAACAAGTTTTTTAACTTTTTAGCTCTTACTTTTACAGATCTGAGATATTTATATTTTTGTACATGCAGTACCTTCCTAAAAAGTGCAAGAACCTTATAAGAACATTATAAGCAGGCATTATACTTTAAATATTTATATAACCTCAGCATGAATGCAAGGTTAGTTAAATGAAAGGAACCAACATTTATTGAACAATATTCAGGTTGTCAGATTTGAATTATTTGCCTGCTTTGTACTTCAAATCACTTGCTAATAATAATCATTGGTCAAGGAAGTTAAGTGATGTTTTGATTGAAAATCAGCTTATTTGTTTTATGTCAAATATTAATATACTCACTGTAAATGTCCATTAAGTAAATTTATTCCATCTATTATAACATATGCCTTTATGAATAATATTAATTGGTTTATTCTGTTTGATTATTCACTGTACCCATTTTTATCTGATGCCATCATGACCTTTTACAGAAAGGAAAGTATATATAAACAAATACATAATTTTAAAAATTTTTTGAAGGGAGTGACAGGATTAAGGAGGGGTGCAACATGTATTAAAGAAAAAGAACTAAAGTAAATGTGGAAGATATTTACTAGAACTGAGTTGTTGATGCAAACCTCTTTGTTATATAATTGTAAATATATTTGAATATTTTCTAATAAAAATATTTTTTCAATAATTTTTACCAGAAAACGCCAAAGGAAAGCTAATTGACTAAAAGTTAGTTGGTTTGAAGAAAGCAGAACTCTTAAATTCACAAATAGTAGCAATAAAAATGGCTAAGACTTTCGGGCCGTGTCATTTTTTAAATAAAAATAAATAAAATTTTGTAATAAAAAAAAATTTATGCTTCCTCTCTATATTCATGACTTAAAACTTAGTAGTTTTATAACAAACTGTTATTAATAAGTGAAATATATATTAGAATATAGATGCTAGTTAGTTCAGAAGCATGTAACAATCATCAATGAGTAAACAATAATCCTAATTAGGATTATTAGACATCATTAGGATTAGACATTGTTCCTAGAATTACACAGAAATATACATAATTCTCCTTTCTTACCTCAAGAATACAAAATGTGCTTTAAGTTTCATTCATTTTTGTTAAATTTCTACTCTGTGCAAGATTATCTGCTAAGCATTGTACTGTACTCTAGTTGGTTAACTTTCTAGAGAAAGAATAATCACACTTAAACAGTTTTTATCATTTAAAGTTTGCTTATTAAATAAGCAAATAATTCCTCAGCACCTTTTGGAATGAACAAAGTTGTAAACTCTGTTTCCTGTCTCTACAGAGTTAAGAAGTCCTTATGGGAAACTGAAAAGGAAGCAAGATATTACCTCAACACATACAAATTATTATAAGTATTCATATAAGCCACAGTGTTATACATTCCATATCAGTTCGTGATTTCATAGCAAGCTAATGAGAGACAAACAAACAAGTTAGAGAAAATATAATCTATAATCGGTTCTTAATATAAGGTTTCTCAGCATTGCCTAATTTCTCCATCCTCTCCATGCTGCCTTCTTTGCCTAGGTGCACAAAACCCTGATGTTTTTCATCACTTTCTATTTCCCAGTGAATGGCAACGGTCTAATTCAAAAAGTGAGCCCAAAGTTAACTTTTATTAAAATAATTTTTCTTAGTACCTCTCTTATAGCCTGTTGATGATTTTGTTTACATTCCCTCAGAAACGTGTATATTGTTTTCAGGAAACTATCTCACTGTATTTTCCACTTGAATTTTAGCTGTGTTTTATGTGTTCCTTATAAGATTATAAAACCTTTTCCCAACTACTTTCTCAACACTTCAGGGTTTCTTGAAGCCTGTTGCACTTCTGTGCATATAGAAGGTCATTAAGAAATGAATTAATGTGTTAATGAAAAGTTGCCAACAGTGAATTTCTCCACAGCTAATCCTACATTTCATTAATGTTCTACTAAATGAAAGAATTTCAATATAACACAGCCACCATTATGATTATTGCAAACCTCTTAAAATTATCATTCGCTGTTAAATATGTAATTTTATGGTGATATTAATAATGATATCTCATATGTCAAAATTTTTGATACTAATAACTTTGTGTTCTGTTGAGCCCCTCATGTTAAAGGCCTAATGACAAATTAACTGAAACGAACATGCTAGTCGTTAAAGTCACTCAGTGGCTATCAATCTGGATCTTAATATGTTTAATTACGTTAATGTTTAATTACGTTAATGCCAGTCAATTAGTCAAGCAGCTTAGCTTCATCTGTTTCCTGGCTCTGCTGATTATAGAATTGAAAACGTTTATACATGAGGAAGTGAGAAGTCTGCCAACACTCATCAAAGGAAAACATGGAATTATCATTAGTTTCTAAGACAGAATTCCCATATACTTCGGGGAAATTGCAAACTTTGGTGTTAAGTCAATTAGCTAGTTGTTGTTTCTAAACTACATGTGAAAAGACGTTCCAAGGTGAATATTCTGTAATACACTGTCAGCCAACATTTAAGATGGGTTTCATTAGCTACGTAACTCTAGTGTAAGGGATTGAATTTGTTTTGATTGAAAAAGCTGCCAAATGAGAATTGTTGGATCTTATTCAGCAGAATGGAACATATCAGTAGCAGACAAAAATGGGTGTCTAGGTGGAATTTAAATTGTATGTGTCTAATGGAAAGACAAATGGAAATGAAATCTTGGGCAACAGCGCGTAGTGGACAGATGACCAACCGACGTGGTAAGCATGCTTCCTTGGCACGAGTCTAATAAACTACTTGAACATTCATTCTCAGTAGCACATAGGAAGAAGTGGTCATGACTTTCATTTTCTTTTCTTTTTTTTTTAAATTTGTCACTCTCACTCTCTTTCCCCTTCATCCCCTATCAAACATTGCTGCTGTTAAGACTTAGATTCTGGTTCATACCGAATACTGTTGCACATTTGACTAATTCATTCATTCCCCTTTTCAAACAGGTATCTATTCAGTTTACCATTGTGTCATATTAATATTCAGTCAAAAAGTATATATTGCACACATACATATGCCACACGATATGTTAGACTCAGAGCTTACCTACCTTTCCACTGCTGTCTCTTTCATCTTTTATGTTGGTATTTTCTTAGTGTGTTTTTTTTTTTTTGTAATTTTTCACTCCCCACAATTAATATTATTGCTTCACTGGCATGTAGTCATCTTTAAGAAGATTGTTTAGGAGGAGGTATCCATGAAGTATGAGCTAGTGCAGGAGGACAATGTACAGTTAATCCCAAATTGCCAGTGAGAAACTTTACAGTACAGGATAGCCAAAGAATTTTAGTGAAGAGACACCAGAAAACACAATTTAAATAACCAAAATATTTTATTCTTTTCACTTGTCACTTTCAAGTTGCTTAATGTTTATTAATTCCCTGCTTTATTGAGCAGTGTATCATCTTACCATCTCAGCATCAATCCAATGATGTTATGTGGTGGGGCCTAAGAGGTAGTACAATAAACTTGTGTTAATTATACACAGACACACACAAAGAGCTTGTGCTCATGCAGTCAGCTCACAGATATGTCATTTGCTACCAAAATCACCCTAGTCAATTATCATCAAAACAAAGGCCTAAAGTCCTGCTCTCTAAACGTCTTCTTACTGAAGACGGGGTGAGATTTTGACATTAAAAAAAAAATCATGATGACTGTGCTTGATATTGGTATGATAACAATGAAAGGATATAAACTAGCAACCTGATCCAGGACGCTAGTACTTTCTCTGTGCTGAGTCATTGTAACAAAGGTTCTGTTACTCACTTGTCATATGATTCCAGGTGTACCACTCCCTCTGTCAGACTCAGTTTGCTAATGTTTAAGTCAGCCTGTCAAGAAATATTTATGGAAAGAAATACCTTGGTCAAACATTCTGGAAATGGAAAGGATGAGATATATAGGAAAGTAGCTAGAAAATACAGTGGGGTAAGGGAAGAAATTTGTTTTAACATTGGAGAGGTTTGGACATGTATAAAGGAGAACAATTTTAACTGCAAAGTGAATATAATAGCCATTCTACCTACCTTATGGTATTGAAAGACGTTTTACATTAACGTTTGTGAAAGTGCATCCTGAAGGGTGAAGCAGTGTAATAAATGCTATGTAAATTTAATCATTATCATCATCATGAATGCCTCCTATATATAATTGTATACTGAATGGCTAGATGTAAAGTATTCTTTAATTAGAAACTGGATAGATTTTTAAAAATTTCTTTCTTTGCTGCAGAAATTTTTTTTAGAAGATTAAAATGGTCAGGCCAATTTGCTGTACAATTTTTAGAAGAGATATATAACATCCAAATTAACTCTCCAAATTCTTCTAAATATCTTAAAGGAAAAAAACAAAGAGGACATTGGTATGCTGAGCTAATGGATGTTTGTAATGATACCTCTATGAGCATTAGGACAGAAAAGTTATAAGGAAGCATTTTATATATCTGTATATACATTCCTAGTATTTTTGAGACCTTTATTTGATCAATGTGGACATTTCTGCCTACTCATAAGATTTGAAACATGCATTTACATTGTAATATTAAAACAGTTACTTGAATATCTGTGCTTATGATGCATTGTTTATCATTCCTACAATTGATTTAATGCAAAACTTTGGCCACTGGTCAAAACTCCAAGCTACAATTTTCCTCATGGGAACATATAAATGGGTTTAGGAGAGAATTTACCATGGTGAATCTTAGAAGAGCATTTCTACAGAAAGTGGAACTCCCTTGCATCATAATTATGAAACTAACTGTTCCTCTTAAGATTTTATTTATTTTTTTGTCCCTTCCATTTTATTAGCCTTTACAGAGAGAAGACTTATTTCTGAGCTTACTTCTTAATGGCAACATGTATATTCTTTGCTGTCTATGATATTCATTTATTTACTAACTCTATCAAACATTTGAGAAAATCTACATGGAATTATTGTGCCCAGTTCAAGAAAGAAAATAAAGAATCCAATAAAGTTTCAACAGCTCTGGGATTTTTTAGAAGGAGAAATCATTTGTGACTGAAGAGCAGATGTAGAAAAAATCTAGACTGAGACTCCTTAGAGGAGAAACATCCACGTTAGGTCACTTTTTAAGCTTTTAGAACACCTTAGTTTGCAAGTTATATGAGGATGGAAGGAGAAAATACAAAGATGAATAGAAATACACCATGGGTTTTACTTTCAAATAACTTACAGTCATATGGAATATGTCACGTTAATACATGATTATAACATCAATTATCCATTTTTTAACATGCAAAATTAAAAAACGGTCAAATTCAGTCATGAATATAGATACAAAAATATTTTTAAAATGTAAACAAATGTAAGGCAACAACAAATTGCATGAAAATTATAAGCGTGAAAATTATTTTAAGAAATTTAATATAAATCATCAAAAAATTAGAGATTAAAATAGGCTGACAAAATAATTGATAATTCTTTAATATATAAAAATTCTTAACCATCAAAAGATAATTAGTATCCAATAATCAAAATAAAATAAACTCATCAACAAACAAAATAAAAAGTTTAAAACAAAACACCTTATAGAAATGAGCACATTTAATAGTGAAATGGTAAATGCATGCTCATTAAATCACAAATGAGACAAGAAGTCCACAATCATCAGTTCTATTCAATGTTGTATGAGAAATCCTGAGTGGATAGACTGCACGTATGAAGCTTGAGTGTGAGAAACTTAAAAAAAAAAACTTATTTGCAAGTGGTGTGATTATATT
Organism: Balaenoptera physalus; assembly: GCF_965194825.1. Lineage (NCBI taxonomy): Eukaryota > Metazoa > Chordata > Mammalia > Artiodactyla > Balaenopteridae > Balaenoptera > Balaenoptera physalus. The sequence continues at coordinate 160,215,516 of NC_138890.1, forward strand.
AAATTTAACAAGAAATTTTAGCAAGCTTGGCAATTATGAATATAATTTTATTCACCACTCAGAGGGCTGATACCATTTTAAAGTACATCAAATGTAAATGTGAAAAAAAAAATGTAAATGTGCGTGTGCCTCCTATAGTTTCGACAGTGGACTATATTGTCAACACTTTTTTCCAGTGTTGTAGGTAAAAAAAAAGAAAAAAAAAAGAAAAAAAAGCCTTATCTGGTAGCTTTTATTAACATTGCCTTTATTATGAGAAAAGCTAACTCTCTTCTATGTAAGGACAGTTTGCGTTTATTTCCTCGTAACTATCTGGCCATACATTTGTCCCGTTATGGATTGTTAGTATTGTCTCTACTTTTGGAAGCTTTATCTAATTCATGTTGATCCTTTGCTGTAACTTAATATAAAATGAAAGTATTCTTTTCCTTTTTGTCATTTATTACAACTTGATTATGGTATTTTCCTTGCATACTCCCTATAATACAACTACATAGTCTAATCTTTTCTTCTGGATTGTGAGTCATAGCTGGAATTCACCATAGTCTGCCCCACCTCCCCTTTAAATTTAGATTGGATTCATTTAGAATTTATACTGACGTAAGGATATATTCGCCATATCTTTGTTCATGTGGCTATCCAATTATCCCATTACAAGTTATTAAATAATTTTAGTGCTACTAATTTGAGATACCATTTTTAAATCTCATATTTAATTTCGCCATGCACTTGTGTATACTTTTAGATTTTCTATTTTGTTTTATTGGATTATCTGTCTATTCTAACGACATACTACACGGTTTTAACATCTTCAATTACTAGCCATCACCTTTACATGCCTTTTTTCCCCCTCAAGTTTCTTAGCTATTCTTGCTTGTCTAACCTTCTAGAGGAGAGGAAGTTTTTAGTCAACTTTGTATAGCTCCAATAAATAAATCCTGGTGGTGCTTTTATTAAAATTGCATTCAGTTTATAAATTAACTTAGGGAGAAATGCCACTGTTATAATTTTGAGTCTTCCTATCTGAGAACATGGTATAACCCAGCAGTTGTTGAAGACAAAACTTTTGTGCAGCAGGTAGAATTAGATAAGTAAATATTATGGGAATTAGAATTTCCATCACTGTGAAGAAGAGATTCAAACAATTAGAATCACTTAGTGGGAATGTGTGACTTTTTTTTTTTTACATCTTTATTAGAGTATAATTACTTTACAATGTTGTGCTAGTTTCTGCTCTACAACAAAGTGAATCAGATATATGTATACATATATCCCCATACCCCTTCCCTCTTGAGCCTCCCTCCCACCCTCCCTATCCCACCCCTCTAGGTCATCATAAAGCATCGAGCTGATCTCCCTGTGCTCTGCTGCTGCTTCCCACTAGTTACCTATTTTACCTTTGGTAGTGTATACTTGGCAATGCTACTCTTTCACTTCGTCCCACCTTCCCCTTCCCCCTGTGTCCTCAAGTCTGTTCTCTATGTCTGTGTCTTTATTCTTACCCTGCTGCTAGGTTCATCAGTACCATTTTTTTAAGATTCCATTTATATGAGTTAGCATACAGTATTTGTTTTCCTCTTTCTGACTTACTTGACTCTGTATGATAGACTCTAGGTCCATCCACCTCACTACAAATAATTCAATATTGTTCCTTTTTATAGCTGAGTAATATTCCATCGTATATATGTGCCACACGTTCTTTATCCATTCATCTGTCGATGAACACCTAGGTTGCTTACATGTCCTGGCTATTGTAAATAGTGTTACAATGAACATTGTGGTACATGACTATTTTTGAATTATGGTTTTCTCAGGGTATATGCCCAGTAGTGGGATTGCTGGATCATATGGTAGTTCTATTTTTAGTTTTTTAAGGAACCTCCATACTGTTCTCCATAGTGGCTGTATCAATTTACATTCCCACCAACAGTGCAAGAGGGTTCCCTTTTCTCCACACCATCTCCAGCATTTACTGTTAGTAGATTTTTTTCATGATGGCCATTCTGACCGGTGTGAGGTAATACCTCATTGTGGTTTTGATTTGCATTTCTCTAATGATTAGTGATGTTGAGCATGTGTTTGTTGGCAATCTGTATATCTGCTTTGGAGAAGTGTCTATTTAGGTCTTCCGCCCATGTTTTGATTGGGTTGTTTGTTTTTTTATATTGAGCTACATGAGCTGCTTGTATATTTTGGAGATTAATCCTTCATCAGTTGCTTTGTTTGCAAATATTTTCTCCCATTCTGAGGGTTGTCTTTTCGTCTTGTTTATGGTTTCTGTTGCTGCGCAAAAGCTTTTAAGTTTCATTAGGTCCCATTTGTTTATTTTTGTTTTTATTTCCATTTCTCTAGGAGGGGTCAAAAAGGATTTTGCTGTGATTTATGTCATAGAGTGTTCTGCCTTTGTTTTCCTCTAAGAGTTTGAGAGTGTCTGGCCTTACATTTAGGTCTTTAATCCATTTTGAGCTTATTTTTGTGTATGGTGTTAGGAAGTATTCTAATTTCATTCTTTTACATGTAGCTGTCCAGTTTTCCCAGCATCACTTATTGAAGAGGTTGTCTTTTCTCCATTGTATATCCTTGACTCCTTTGTCAAAGATAAGGTGACCATATGTATGTGGGTTTATCTCTGGGCTTTCTATCCTGTTCCACTGATCTGTTTCTGTTTTTGTGCCAGTACCATACTGTCTTGATTACTGTAGCTTTGTAGTGTAGCCTGAAGTCAGGGATCCTGATTCCTCCAGCTCCATTTTTCTATCTCAAGATTGCTTTGGCTATTTGGGGTCTTTTATGTTTCCATACAACTTGTGAAATTCTTTGCTCTAGTTCTGTGAAAAATGCCGTTGGTAGTTTGATAGGAATTGCATTGCATCTGTAGATTGCTTTGGGTAGTAGAGTCATTTTCACAATGTTGATTCCTTCAATCAAAGAATGTGGTATATCTCTCCATCTGATTGTATCATCTTTAATTTCTTTCATTAGTGTCTTATAGCTTTCTGCATACAGGTCTTTTGCCTACTTAGGTAGGTTTATTCCAAGGTATATTATTCTTGTTGCAATGGTAAATGGGAGTGTTTCTTAAATTTCACTTTCAGATTTTTCATCATTAGTGTATAGGAATGCAAGAGATTTCTGTGCATTAACTTTGTATCCTGCTACTTTACCAAATTCATTGATTAGCTCTAGTAGTTTTCTGGTGGCATCTTTAGGATTCTCTATGTATAGTATCATGTCATCTTCAAACAGTGACAGTTTTACTTCTTCATCTCCGATTTGGATTCTTTTATTTCTTTTTCTTCTCTGATTGCTGTGGCTAAAACTTCCAAAACTATGTTGAATAATAGTAGTGAGAGTGGGCACCCTTGTCTTATTCCTGATCTTAGAGGAAATACTTTCAGTTTTTCACCATTGAGAACGATGTTGGCTGTAGGTTTGTCATATATGGCCTTTATTAGGTTGAGGTAGGTTCCCCCTATGCCTACTTTCTGGAGAGTTTTGATCATAAATGGGTTTGGAATTTTGTTGAAAGCTTTTCCTGCATCTATTGAGACTATCATATGGTTTTTATCTTTCAGTTTGTTAATATGGTGTATCACGTTGATTGATTTGCATATATTGAAGAATCCTTGCATTCCTGGGGTAAACCCCACTTGATCATGGTGTATGATCCTTTAAATGTGCTGTTGGATTCTGTTTGCTAGTATTGTGTTGAGGATTTTTGCATCTATGTTCATCAGTGATATTGGCCTGTAATTTTTTTTGTGACATCTTTGTCTGGTTTTGGAATCAGGGTGATGGTAGCCTCATAGAATGAGTTTGGGAGTGTTCCTCCCTCTGCTATATTTTGGAAGAGTTTGAGAAGGATAGGTGTTAGCTCTTCTCTAAATGTTTGATAGAATTCACCTGTGAAGCCATCTGGTCCTCGACTTCTGTTTGTTGGAAGTTTTTTAATTACAGTTTCAATTTTGGTGCTTGTTCTAAGTCTGTTCATGTTTTCTATTTCTTCCTGGTTCAGTCCTGGGAGGTTGTACTTTTCTAGGAATTTGTCCTTTTCTTCCAGGTTGTCCATTTTATTGGCATGTAGTTGCTCTTAGCTTTTGCTTGTCTGTAAAGGTTTTAATTTCCCCATCAAGTATGAATGAGATCCTTGCTGGGTAGAGTAATCTTGGTTGTAGGTTTTTCCCTTTCATCACTTTAAATATATCCTCCCACTCCCTTCTGGTCTGCAGAGTTTCTGCTGAAAGTTCAGCTGTTAAGCTTATGGGGATTCCCCTGTATGTTATTTGTTGCTTTTCCCTTGCTGCTTTTAATCTTTTTTCTTTCTATTTAAATTTTGTTAATTTGATTAATATGTGTCTTGGCGTGTTTCTCCTTGGGTTTAGCCTGTATGGGACTCTCTGTGCTTCCTGGGCTTGACTGACTATTTCCTTTCCCATGCTGGGAAAGTTTTTTTTTTTTTTTTTTTTTTTTTTTTTGGGAAAGTTTTTGACTATAATCTCTTCAAATATTTTCTCAGACCCTTTCTTTTTTTCTTCTTCTTCCGGGACGCCTATAATTCAAATGTTGGTGCACTTAATGTTGCTGCAGAGGTCTCTGAGACTGTCCTCAATTCTTTTCATTCTTTTTTCTTTATTCTACTCTGTGGCTGTTATTTCCACCATTCTGTCTTCCAGCTCACTTATCTGTTTTTCTGCCTCAGTTATTCTGCTATGAATCCTTCTAGATTATTTTTAATTTCAGTTATCGTGTTGTTCATTACTGTTTGTTTGCTCTTTAGTTCTTCAAGGTCCTGTTAAACGTTTCTTGTATTTTCTCCATTCTATTTCTGAGATTTTGGACATCTTTACTATCATTACTCTGAATTCTTCTTCAGGTAGTTTGCTGGTTTCCTCTTCATTTATTTGGTCTGGTGGGTTTTTTATCTTGCTCCTTTGTGTGCAAGATATTTCTCTGTCTTCTCATTTTGTCTAATTTACAGTATTTGAGGTCTCCTTTCCCTAGACTGCAGGGTCTTAGTTCTTCTTGCTTCTGATCTCTGCCTCCAGTGGTGAGGTTGGTCCAGTGGCTTGTGTAGGCTTCCTGATGGGAGGGACTGGTGCCTGCATTCTGTTGGGTAGAGCTGAGTCTTTTCCCTCTGATGAGCAGAGCAGTGCCAGGTGGTGTGTTTTGGGGTGTCTGTGATCTTAGTATGACTTTAGGTAGTCTGTGTGCTGATGGGTGGTTTTGTGTTCCTGTCTTGCTTGTTCTGCTTTTCTTAACAGTGCCTAACTTCCTTTAAAAACCTAGTGGGAAACCACGGACTTGGTGCCCATATGAACCGCTACCTCTTATTTATTAGGGCAGCAGAAAAGAGCCAGCCAGAGCTTCTGCCTCCAACCCTTAGATAAGGCAGGAAATCGCTTCACCTCAGCCGACATTTTTTACATAGTTATATTTCTGTTATTCAGGCAGAGATTGTATAATGTGATAACTGAGATGATACTTATGAAAATTCATATACTGTGTTTTAGTTCATAAAAAAAATTTCTTTAGGATTATCTTTTTGAATTGTCAAAGTAATATGATCTTACTAACAAAGGATATGGAGCTTCTAGAAACTAACAGTTTCCCCTAGGATCACAATAGATGAGTTTTATATAAAACTAGCTTTTTTATACAGCCATCCCTCAGTATCCATGGGGGATTGGTTCCAGGACCCCCATGGACACCAAAATCCTATGCTCAAGTCCCTTGGATAAAATGGCTTAGTATTTTCATACCACCTATGTGCATCCTCCCATATAGTCTAAATCATCTCCAAGTTACTTATTTTTTCAATTTATTTTATTGAAGTATAGTTGATTTACAATGTTGTGTTAATTTCTGCTGCACAGCAAAGTGATTCAGTTATATATATACATACATTCTTTTAATGCTATGTAAAGAATTACAGTTTTGCTTTTTGAAACGTTCTGAATTTTTTTTGTTGTTTTAATTTGTGATCAGTGGTTGGTTGAATCTGTGGATGTGGGAACCTGAGACCATGGAGGGCCAGCTGTACCTACAAACCTCACTTCCTTCCCAGAGGATCATGCCAATCAATTCATTTTGAATTTTGAAGTCCCTCTTACCTAAAATATTATTTCCCAAAGTGGTATCATAGATCATTATTTCCTTGTGTGATTAATGTGCCCTTCCATTAAAATAAAGTCAACTGTAGTGAAATATATTTGAGACATGCTGGATTAAACCAGTTTTATTACCACAGGACTTCCCCAAAGATATATTATACTAATATAATTTAATAGCAAAACTTCCCCAGATAAAGTAAATATAATCGTATTCCTAAAACTTTATAAGGTTTAGATACCAAATTTAGAGAAAGACCCCATGTATCAAGCTAATTAGCATGTGTTGAATTTCTGAGCCTTGGATTCTAAAGTGGTAGAGTGTTTCGGAACAGTTTTATTATCTTCACAGAGATGGAGATATATGTAAGTGGAGTACATAACCACTTTTGCAGAGGAGTTTTACAAAATTTTGTGATACCCTCTATTTCTCTCCAATCTCCCCACTATTCACTAAACCTAAGGATGCTCATCATAGCGGCATTATTTCATTTAATGCTTTATTCTTTGATAAATCAAAAGCATTTAAACATTAAGACACATGGCAAGAGGAAGTTTCCTAGTACAGTAAGTCCCCTACATACGAATGAGTTCCATTCCAAGAGTGATTTCATAAGTCCAATTTGTTTGTAAGTCCAACGCAGTTAGCCTAGGTACCCAGCTAACACAATTGGCTATATAGTACTGTGCTGTAATAGGTTTATAACACTTTTCACACAAATAATACATTAAAAAAAATAAAACATTTTAAATCTTATAGTATAGTACCTTGAAAAGTACAGTAGTACAGTACAATAGCTGGTATACAGGGGCTGGCATTGAGCAAACAGGCAAGAAGAGTTACTGACTGGAGGAGGGAGAGGAGGTGGGAGATGGTAGAGCTGAATGATCATCAGGAAGAGGAGATGGAGGGCAAGCTGCAATTTCACTCACGCCTGACATTGATGGCACAGCTTCTGATTCCTTGCTGGATTCAATTCTATCTACCCTCTTGAAAAAACGATCCAGTGATGTCTGTACTGTACTCTATACAGAACTATACAGTAAAGTACACAAAAGCACAACCACTTGTAGAGGATGCACGCGCGTGACAATGTACGCCAGACACGTGAACTGACTTACATGATTGGACATGTGAATGCACATTAGCTTCTTTGAAAGTTCACAACTTGAAGGTTTGTACATAGGGAACTTACTGTAAATAATGAGGCTGTATACTATTGTCAAATGTGAGTAACAAAAATACCGACATGTCTAGGTATTGTCTAAAGAGAGAAATAAAATGTTTAGGTTTAGTAATTATTTAAAATTATATAGTTGAGGAGAGTTACATAAACGAGTATGCTCAAATGCCTTTATAAAGAAATAACATTAATGTACTAGGTGAGTAATATGTTTTTCCTTTCCAAAGAATGTTATATCTTTCTCAGTTAGAGACTGAAAGTACAGTAATAAAAACATGTCCTTTAAAAATAAAGATAAACCTAAGATATAGAATTATCTTTGCCTTTCTGCCAACACCAGTTATCTTGTTAAGCCTCTTTTTTTTGCTATTTTCTTTTACTTTGGTGATATCTAAGCTTCCCACAATTTAAATTTTTTCCTCTTTGCAGATCTGCATCTCCAAATCCAGATATTTTCTCATGAAAATCTTTATCTAAAAATACATCTCCATTCCAAAGTATTTTTAATAAATTTCAGATCCTCATATTAAATTGCTTTTTGTAAATCTCCTTTAAGAGACTTAATATAACATTAATCCCTGCCAAAAAGATAGAGCTTCTGTATGCCAATTACACTTTTAGCACTGAGAATGTACACATTGTTCCTGATATTTTGATTGTCTGTTGTTGTGTAATCAACACCACAAGATGTAGAGGCTTAACTCAGCAAAGGTATGCTTGTTTATGAGTTTCCTATCTGGTTGTAGCTGTTTAGATAGCTCATCTCTGTTCTATGCATTGTCATCTATCTCAACATTGGTTGGAGGAGCCATTCTCCAGATTTCTCTTTTACTTGGCTGGCAAAACTCTTGCTGGCTCAGCTAAAGCTGTTGTCATGGTTCACATTTTTCCCTATAAGAGACACTTCACAAAGCGGTCTGGGCTTCCTTACAGCAAGACAGAGGGACTACCAAAGGGAGGAATCAAAAGATAGCAATCTGTTCAGAGCTGGGTCTGTCTTCATACTGTATCACTTCAGTCCTATTCTATTAGTTTAAGCAGTCTCAGGCCCAGCCAGATTCCAGGCAATGGGAAAACAAAAAACAAATAAACAAAAATCCAAAACAAAACTTAACTTTTGGTGGCAGAAGTAACAAAAATTTTGTGATATCTTTAATCCATCATTCCTGGTATGTGGAAGAGGTAGGGATCTGGCCAATAATTACAAGAAGATTCAAGTAAATAATTATAAATAATGATAAACAGATCCTCACAAGTTTGCAGGTTTCTGTAAATAAGGAACATTGGTATCTTTGTAAATATTAACTAGGGGGACCCTAACAGTTTTAGAGATATGGGAAGGCATCTCTGAGTAAATATTTTTTAAAGTAGGAAATGGAAATTTGTATTGCATTAGTTATTGATCGCTGTGTAAGAATATTACCACAAACTTAGCAGCTTACAGCAATATACATTTAGTAGCTCACGGCTTTCATAGGTCCAGAGTTTGAGCATGGCTTTCCTAGGTCCTTTTTTTTAGGGTCTCACAAGGTAAGCATCCAGTTGTTGGTCAGGATTGGGTTCTCATCTGGTAGATTTGCATCCCCACTCATGGGCTGTTGGCAGGATTCAATTTCTTGTGGTTGTAGGACTGAGGGCTCCAGTTCCTTGTTGTCTGTCAGTTACAAGTTTGTCTTCAGCTTCTACAGGCCACCTGCAGTTCTTAGCCAGGCAGGGTTCCACAGCATAGCTATTTGCATTCTTAGACCAGGAAGGGAAGTGGGCCCTAAGCTCTTATGTAACTTAACCACATAATTATGGACACATGATCACATATATCCCACCACCTTTTTTGTATCCTGTAGCTTAAAGTCAAGTCAGAGTTCTCACACACACTCAGCATGAGAGTTCCCACAAGGGAATGAATACCACGTACAGGGATCATGAGGGTCACTTTAAGAGTATGTCCACAGCAAGTAGGATTTAGGTGAGAATCCCAGTGCCTCAATAAGCTCTTTAATTTGGTGACCCTATTTGTGCCAAACTAAATTAAAATCATATTTTCTGGACTCCTTTATCACCTTTTCACTCTCCTTGTCTAGTCAGTTGCGATGTCCTGATGATTATTTCTCTAAATCATAGGTTGCAATTCAAAGGCCAACAGGGGACATATGTCAGGCAGGGGACATACGTGAGTGCAGTGGCCTACATGTTAGGTCTCCAGGAACAGTGGGGACATGCCAATGGAAGAGTGTATTCCCAGTGTGGAGAGAGAGTACAATCTATCTGCAGATTCACTGACTGCCTCCTTTCAAAAGTTGGGGCTTGGTGTACCAGATAACCTGTTGTTTTTAAAGAGAAGCTGAACTTGTTTAGTTTCATGGGAAATTTTGAAATGTTACGGCAACACTGTACAGAAAATGCATCTCTAAGTCACATCTACATTACAGTCCACCAGTTTTTGACCTCAAATCAAAAATATCTCTCAGACTTACTCCTTTGTATATCTTTATATGGTACCTTAGTAAAATATATATATGAAAGAAAATTATTAATTTTAAATAACTTGTGAATATAACATATAAGATGGCGGGCACTACACCAAACGGATGAAAATGTGTTAGTAGTTTTGTGTGTGAAAATCTGAAATTATGAAATATTTGTAATTCAGTATACCATTATACTATCTTAGAAAAATAATGCCACAAAACGAATGAGGTTACTTTCTCACCTTTACTGAAATATGTATCATCTTAGTCTGATGTATAGAAAATGTTAAATTGGACAATATAGTGATCTCTAACTCTCTCATGAATATTCTTCATATAAATCTCTCTAGTATTTCTTCAGTCTGTCCTAAAGGGCACTTTCAAAAACAAGTCTAATCATGTCACTTTTCTGTTTAGAATCTTCATATTATATTCTCTACTTTATGTTTCTCTTTATTCTACTATTCTTTACCTACGTGTACCTTTTCCTTAGGCAGTCTGATAGTCCTCTCATATTCTGGATTTATATTTTTACTGGTATCTTTGCTTAAAATCCCCTTTCCTGTCCATTTTTCCTAAGTCTCTGTCTTTCAAATTTAATGTACCTGTTCATCTTTTCCATTAAAGTTTCTTGCTTTCCCTAAAATCATTTTGATCTCTACTTCTGGTAGAGCTTCCTTTCACTGTAAAGTATTAGTCTCATAATAGTTACATCAATCTTTCTTGTATTATGTTGTGTATTATATGATATAGTTTCTATATTTCCAGATCATAAGCTGCTTGTGAGAGAAAAAAATTGATTTCAATGTAGTATTTTGCAAAACTCTTATTCTAGATACTCAAAATATTTGTATAATTTCATTTATTTATCACAGAGTTTTTTGTTAACTGTGTTATTCAATATTATTTTATACACACACATATGACTTTATGAAATGTGACTTAAACATTATAATATCTATATGAGTTTCATATGACAGGTCTTTAGCTGTCAAAAAAAACCACAGAAATGAACAAGAAATAAAAAGCTGAAATTATTTTGTGGAAATTCCAGGAAATAAATTGAATCTGGTTTTTGCTTCTTGTTATCTGAGTGAACCAGTATATTGACTAAGCACATCTCCTGTATATAAAATGAAATAATCATATTACACATCCAGTAGTATTGCTGTAAGGATTTAAAGTTTATTACATAGTTGGAGCTCAATAAATGTTAGCCTTTATTATTTTGAAGGTCAATGAATAATGGAGTAAACTTTGAAATAAACAAGTAAGAGCCTCAATCACTTAGTTTTGGGCTTGGTTTTCACTTATATATAATTTCAAAGTTTTAAAAATTTCATTGTGCCATTGGTGGGGAATATGTGCAAAAAACGATATGAAGAGAAGGTTATTACATGTTTAGAATCCTGAAGTTCCTTGGAGTTCCTTGTGGCTTGTCTATGAGATTACAGATATTATTAAACTGTATTTTCTCATAACACAAATTTGAATTAATATGAAAGTAATAGTTGAGAAAGCTGATAAAAACCTCTCTCTTTGCAGCACTATATTAACTTTAGTTCTCTAATTGGCTTTCTTCATGTGTGTGTGAACTCCTTTTTCTTCAAGATCAGGCTAGCATTGACCTTTCTCTCATAAAAGGAGAATTTATTCTCATTAAGTTTAATTGTATAGTTAATGTTTTCTTTGAGGTGCCTATTAAGCTCCTCTCTGACATTTCTAAGATCACTTAAGGTTCTGAGCTTGTCAAGGAAAAATGTCAACCCATCAAAATGCCCAATTCCAGTTTATAGATGTACTAGACCCGACTGATTCTCCTGTTTCTTTTAGGTAGTTGTGAAACCTGTTTCACAGATCTGCTTTGGTCATTTCCCAAGATTGTTCCAAGGACCTCCTCACCTTATCATATCCCTTGTCTGTCCTCAGGTCAAACTCAGGACCATATGTATCATTGAAATTCAAACACATCACCATTATTTGTTTTTTAAGCCAGTACTTGAATGAATACATTTACGAAGCAGGTTCATCTACACTTTAAAAAAAAAAAAGATGTCCATAGGAGGCAAACATTTCTACCAATCCCCCAGCTGGTTATTCCTTGCCCACTTCATTAATCTGCCCATTGTCACTAACTGCTTGAAGAATCATGGACAACGATTGCAGCTCTGTCATCCTTGACAGCACAGGGTTTCTTTAGGCGTTAACTAATGGACAAATAAGTCAAACTTTGAGGTGGTTTTGAGTTGCTGCTAATATACCTTGACCTCTACCAGTGTGTTATACTTTCCCTTACTCGTGTGTTTACAGTTTGAGTGTGTCATGCACATTCACCTAAAGCATCCGTCTTCTGGATTTAGAAAACAGTCCACGGACAATGAAACTAGTCATCCTTGGAATAGTGCTAAGAAGGATGACGTGAAATATAGAAAGCAAAACGTCATTGTTTAAACATTCTGTTTTTGCCAGATGAGCGGTCTACTCTAAAACTACATTTAGTAATATCTGGGATAGCCCGACAGGTTCATTTCTGAACGACAGTGTCAAAGAGGCTTTTCCTTTTGGGAATATACCTTCTGTTTTCTTTTTTCCGATAAGTTTGTATGACTTTCTAACGGCAAACTATTATTTGTTATTTAACATTATGATTTAATCCAGTCTTTTTGTTGTTTAAAATAATAAGACATGGTATCTGTGTATTTAGAGATGCATTTTTAAAAGAAGTTCAACTTCATAATGGACTAACAAGAAATATTCAACTTGTGTTTGTACTCCTTTGTAAATAGGCACAAGTGCTTCTAGCCTCTTATTTAATCTCTAAGGAGTTATATATATGTATATAAATTGTTAAATTTGTAGGTTTTGGTAACACTTCAGGATAAGTTATAGAAATAACTGATTGTTTAGTGATATAGGTCAAAAGCTTCAGAGCGCTGTTTGTACAGTATCACAGTTTTCCATTGATCTATCAGGCAGTATAAATACATGTGAATATTTGCTTTCAACAGTCTCTCGATTATTTACATTTAAGAATTATACTTGTCTGTAATGCTGGAGAGTATTTTGAGATATTTAATTCTATATTTAAGATATAAAGAAACATATTAGAGGAATGACTCAAGGTCACTTAGCTAGGTATTGGCAGAGTTGACATTTCAGTTTCCTCTATAATGTCATACTCACATTTGAGAAAGAATGACTAAAATTGCCCAAAGCCTTTAGAATTTCTGTGTCCTTGCGGTTGAGTTATTACTCCAGGGCCAATTTGAGTTTAGTGATATTAGATTTGGACTGCAGAATCATTCTTCTTAAGTTCAAACAAAAAGATTAAAAATATAAACTATATCTTAGCCTAGATCTAACTGATTAAATATCAAATATTCCTTTGTAATGTCAGCATTAATATTTAAATTGTACTCAGTGAAACTCCATAATGATAATTTGGGTTTATGTTTTAGGCACTTGTCTTATGAATGCCACTGGAATTTTGTGTCCACACTTCATCTGTAACCTCACCCATGCCCATATTTTGACACTGCACAGCAGTATGCTTTCCCAACTCATGGCAGTTGTTGCTGTGTAGTCAATTTTCCTAACTGTGCTAAAATATTTACCTAATGATGCTTTAAATCCATTTACATTGTGCCTTCTGAAGGGGCAGCACATGTTCAAAACATATGTAAACCTCTCCGTTCCTTTGATAATGAATCACAAGTTTCCTCTACAGACCAGCTGCAGGCCATTATATTTTTTCCCAGGTGTTCAAGGTAATTTAGAGGTGAGATGAGTTGCCCAATTCCCCAGGTGCCCCTAGCCCATTCACTCCAATAATTACTGTTTGAGCCCAGCAGTGTGGGTATATTGACATTTAGAATTTGTTTCCTTGAAATGCAGCATTTGTTAGGAGAACGAGCAAGTAGAAGAGCTGGACCGTTGTTAGCCAACCATTTGCACGTGAGCATCAAAAATCTATTTCTATTTTCTGAAAACTCATACCATAATCTACTTAATGGAGGCTACCACATTTCTAAGATTCCAAAGCAGTTCAATAAGAATAATGATACATGAACTGTATTTTAAAAAAGTTATTTAAATGTATTTTAAAAATATCGTCTGAAATTTAATTGTTTAAGAGTGACTATAACACTGTATAAAATATTTATAGGCATTTTCTAGCCTTTGATATTAAGATGTTTATATTCTGCATAACAAAGTCACAGGAATTATTTTTTAAATTTTTTATAAAAATGTACGATGACACATGGGCATAAGGCAGGTATAAGTCTCAAAACATACATATCAATTTATATCTATAAGTGTGTGTGACAACTTGAAAATCTACATATCCTCACAGGAGTGACAGTTGAAATAATTTATGATATTATTTTTGGTGAGCACAAGGGGAATAGGCATGCTCATATATTATTCGAATTAGGCATGGCTCGTATTAAGTATAAATTTATATATTCTGAGATGGCAATTTGTTAATGTACAGAAAATTTAAATTATTCATTTGCTACATGCGTAAGATACCTCATGCATTCATTTACCAAACTGTCTTCGCATTTGGTGGCTATTGACATCTAGAAGCCCACTATAAAACCTGTTGATCAGGCAAAGCTAATTTCTTAGATTTACTCTGTAAGGAAGAATGTCAGACACTGTGACAGAGTCTGAGTACTGCTTCAAATGAGGCATTAAAGCAGTAAAGTTTTTTTTTTTAAATTATTTAATTTATTTTTGGCTGCGTTGGGTCTTTGTTGCTGCTCAGGGGCTTTCTCTAGCTGCGGTGAGCGGGGGCTACTCTTCTTTTCGGTGCGCGGGCTTCTCATTGCGGTGGCTTCTCTTGTTGCGGAGCACCGGCTCTAGGCACATGGGCTTCAGTTGTTGTGGCTCACGGGCTCAGTTGCTCCGCGGCATGTGGGATCTTCCCGGCCCAGGCCTCGAACCCGTGTCCCCTGCATTGGCAGGCGGATTCTTAACCACTGCGCCACCAGGGAAGTCCCGGCAGTATAGTTTTATAGTTTTAGCGTCTGCAGAATTCGAAGGTGAATCCTTTAAGTCAGGGGGCAGGTTGGGATTGGGTAGATGTTACAATGTAATAACTGTATTAGCGGGAACTATGAGATGAGGTCCCTAAAGCAAGTCCTGATGAGCAAACGGTTAGTTTTTATAAATATATTGTTTACTTTGTTCATAAACTTACCTTTGAGGAGCTGCTATTTCTTGAAGCAAGCAGAATAAGGGGATTATGAGGAGTTTGAAATGCACTTCTAAACCAGGAACCTAGAATATGCAATTAAACCCAGAAACTCATGCTCAGTACAAAAGCCCGCAGAACCAGACATTTCAAAACATGTGTAAGTCCCACTAAGCTATAGACATTTTATACATAACAATGAGAAACAGAGAATTTAATTTAAAACTATGTTCAGTGACCATTGTTTTTATCATTTTACTTCGAAAGTGTCCAGGTATCCAAATTATTTATTTATTTATTTATTTTTTTCCAGATTTTATGTTTTTGGTTTTGTTTTAAACTTTTAAATTTATTATTTATTTACTATTTTTATTTTTGGCTGTGTTGGGTCTTCGTTTCTGTGCGAGGGCTTTCTCCAGTTGCGGCGAGTGGGGGCCACTCTTCATCGCGGTGCGCGGGCCTCTCACTATCGCGGCCTCTCTTGTTGCGGAGCACAGGCTCCAGACGCTCAGGCTCAGTAGTTGTGGCTCACGGGCCCTGTTGCTCCGCGGCATGTGGGATCTTCCCAGACCAGGGCTCGAACCCGTGTCCCCTGCACTGGCAGGCAGATTCTCAACCACTGCGCCACCAGGGAAGCCCCAAATTATTTATTAATTAACTTGATTTAATATTGGTCCAAAGTCTTAATTGACTAAAGATCTAAATATTCAATTTCAGTATAGCATTTATAATATTCACAGTATTAAACATTTCAAAAAGTTATCCATTATTTTAAATTTAGTCAGTTAAACCTAATTTGATGTTTTTGTAATAATCTCTGGAAATAATGTTAACACCATAGAACTGGAATAGTTTAAAAATATAAATTACGAGAAGTTAAACCGAAGTCTTCTATTAACTAACTAAAATATTGTGATAACATTACATTAGCATGGTGATAAAATTAGTGGAATCTCATAGAGTTAATTTAAAGCTAATATCACCCTAATCTTTCCAGAGTCATCTACTTATCAAAGATAAAACATGAAAAGTTTTAAAATAAATAAACATTTCTATTCATATATCAGAAATTATGATCAGGTAATCTCGAAATTTTCCCAGGAGTAGGGAAAATTAGAATGGGATGAATGACAATAGATGTGAGATGGATTTCAGACAGACAGGAAATTATCACTATAATTTAATTATCTTTCCTATATAAGGAGGAGCTTAGACGCAGAAAAACACATTTCAACATGCATATACGCGAGAGGGAGAGAGTCGTGATAGCTGGTACAAAACATAATTTATTCTCTTGACAATTCCATCAAGTCATATGAGTATAAAGCTAGTGTTCTTTAATCCACAAAATATGGAAATAAGATTTTCCCATGTTTAAAAGAATGATCTCTCAGATAATATAGAGTATTTCCTCATGAGGGTTTTTTCTTTCATTTTTAAAGCATTATTTCTTAAAACATCCACCTTCATGGGGTGGTGGTTAATAAAAAACAATATGGGTTTTTCTCCTTTTGTACTCTTATTCTAAATTTTCTCAGTACTAGTTGATTCCCCATGAAGAAAAATGAGAGAAAGTGAAAGCTCTCACGTTGGCTTGCTTATAAGGGTCAAAATATCCTGAGCCCTCTCTTACTTATTCCCTCTTGGCTCTCTCCACCTCAGCCTCATGAGCTTTATGCCATGAATTCAGTGAGCACCTGTTTTTGTTTTGGCTTTTCCTTTTGACGTTTGCTTTTCCTTCAAATTTCTGAATGGCTTACTCTCTTCCTTAAGTCTTTGCTCAGTCAGCACCTTCTCTGTGAAGCTACCCAGAACAGTCTCTCATCCCCACCCATCCATCACCACCTGCAATTAGTCCCTTTGTGCCTTTTCTCCTCTATTTCACTCTGGGGAACCTGTCATTTCTAACCTGCCATAAAATTTACTTATTTGTTATGTTCATTGTCTTTATCTGCTCTCCCAGCCCCCAAACACAAGAATGAAAGCTACCTGAAGTCAATGATCTCAATTGTATTCCCTGTAAAACAGGGTCTTCTGCATAGCAGGTGCTAATTAACCTTTCTTAAGTTAGTGAATGGAAGGGCACACTTAATTTTCCCCATACCACACAAGTACAAAGGGTGAGGAGGTGCTTATAATTCATCCCCTGTTACTGTCAACTTTTGCTCTGAAATAATAATTCCCACAATTTTTCCTTATTTGTATATTTGAGAACATTTACTATTTATAACAATTTTCATCAATCATTTATTTTAAATAATTAAATATTCTGGATTCTAGAGTTCTTTACTTTTTGGTTAGCAGAATTTAGTCCACTAGTTTTTCTCCTAAAAAAATTACCGTATTTTATCTACTTAATTTTTCATGTGTTAGAAAGACAGTATGGTCAGATATAAAATATTGAAGTCATGCCCTTTATAAGAAAACATTGTGGGGAGTTCCCTGGTGGTCTAGTGGTTAGGATTCGGCACTTCACTGCCATGGCCCAGATTCAGTCCCTGGTCGGGGAACTGAAATCCCACAAGCCACACAGTGCGGCCAAAAAACAAACAAACAAACAAAACCAGTTGTGGTTATGTCAATTATACCTCAATAAAAAATAAATAAATAAAAAGAAAAGAACGTGACTATTGCAGCACTGTCTCTTAGCTTAGCTCTCTTTGTTTTTCATTGTAAAAACCTGAAGACAAACTGTTTCTCCTTTTCTTTTTTTGATGGCTGATCTTATTTATTTGTTACATGTATAATATCTCATTTTTCACTGGACTCCATTTCTCCTATTTTTTTTTCTTTTACTAATTTGCTTTTCTTTCCCAGAAGCTATGCATTCCTTCTTTAAGATAACTAATATCATAAGGAAAATTCTTGGTGTTAATCTTTCTACGTTAATTTGTCTTTGTATAAGGTGTGCTCTTACAGTCTTCAGATTCATATCTATTTTAGAATAATTATCTTTCATTTTTGTCACTTCATGTTTTTCTGTCTCATTTTTTTCTCTCATCTCATGATTATTATTTATGCACATTTGGATCTTCTTTTGACATATTTCTCATTTTCTCTAATACTAAATTTACTTCTTTGTCCTTTCCAATTGATATATTTATATTTTGCAACTTATTCAATTTCTACTCCATGCTCACTAAATTTTCGGGTGCATTGCTAATTATACTGGACTATTGTTTCTTTTTTTTTTTTTTATAAAGTTTCCCCCCATTTTTTTTTTTTTTTAAATTTTATTTATTTATTTATGGCTGTGTTTGGTCTTCGTTTCTGTGCGAGGGCTTTCTCCAGTTGCGGCAAGTGGGGGCCACTCTTCATCATGGTGCGTGGGCCTCTCATTATCGTGGCCTCTCTTGTTGCAGAGCGCAGACTCCAGACGCGCAGGCTCAGTAATTGTGGCTCACGGGCCCAGTTGCTCCGCGGCATGTGGGATCTTCCCAGACCAGGGCTCGAACCCGTGTCCCCTGCATTGGCAGGCAGATTCTCAACCACTGCGCCACCAGGGAAGCCCTGGACTATTGTTTCTAATATGCCTTATTTTTATTGTATTTTCCCATTATTTTATTTTCTAAGTTCTGCAAGCTCAATTTTTAAATTGCATCTGTCTCATAATCTTTCTTTTAGACACTTCAGTATATTTTTTCTGCAATCTCCTTCATTAAATGGAAATGATATCAATCGTGATTTGTGCCCACTCTGATGCACTATTAGTGTAAATATTTTCTTTGTTTCCTGGATAATGTTTTCTGCGTTATTACTTCTTCCTGTTTCTGTGGGTAGGTGTTATGAGCAGAAGGTCCTCGCAGTTAAACATTGTACAATCAGAGAGAAATGGGGAAAGTGAGCAATTAGTCATCATCCTCAGCTGGATTGAATAGTGTGACTTCATCAATATTATCATTTTATTTTTGTGGCAGACGTTAGGATAATCCTGACCCAGGTATTCCTTTAAGCATTCTTTATTGTTTTCACTCCTTCCTCCTACTCCTCTGGACCATCAACATTTGTTGCCTCAGAAAATGTTTGAAACAGTCAAAAGGAGTTTAAAATTTACCCAATATAACTGAATATCAAATAATCTCCTGAGTATATGAGAGAAGAGGAGGAGAGTGGGAGAGAACCCTGATCTGAAGATTTACCCAAAAGAGATTTCCAAACTGGAACAGACCGAGTTACTAGAGTTTTTGAATGGCCAGATAGGCACACGATGGAGAAAACATGGTGAATCTGATGGTCAAGTTATGTTAAGTTATAGAGAAGTGAAGATCACAGTTGTGTATTCATGAAGCTTTTGACCTGTAATGTTTACACCTTTGCCCTGTTTTCACATTTTCTCTTATCTGCACTCAGCAGTTGGGTGGCACCTAACAGAAACTAAATGACATGTGGAAATGCATCCTCCTTCCCTGGCCCTCACTGCATCCCTGTGGGCTCCTTTGGGCAGGATTCAGGGCTATGGATTCATTAACATAGCCAGTCATCCTGCTTCCCCTTCTGCTTCTTGCGTTGGTCATTCCTTGGTGATGATTTGGTTTTCTATAGGAACATTCTCCTTCTCCAGACCCACCCAGCCTCCTGGACTTCATTGCTCTAACCAAAGAGGTCATGGAAAGGCCGTCTAGAATTTAAACTGTAGTTTAAATGAGGGGAGATCTAAGAGCTTAGGATCCCTCCCCAGGTTTGACAAAGACTAGATGATATTTGACTGGCATGCTTCAATGGTGTGGTTTGGTATTACAACCAGTTTCCTTTTTCATTGAAATTGATCTCTAGTTTTCAATGTGATTATATTTTCTCAGACAATTTTAAGAAAAACGAATAAGGGGAAAAATGTATACTGCCATCTTGAAACTGAATTCTTGTAAAATTATATAAGGTCTCCTTCCCAATTCTTTCATCTTACCTCTTACGACCACCCTTTATAACTTTAAATTTGAGTAACACTGAGTATTCTCTGTGATAATGGCCGCTTCTGCTACCGCTCTGATTCCTCTTCCACTTCCACCCTCTTCCATCGTACTTCTAATAGCTGTCCTCAGTTTGCAGTATTTCACATTTTGTGTCATGATAGTGTTTTGTTTGTTTTCATTTGATGATCTATTTCATTCACTTCAAGTTGGAAATGATTTAGAATTATTTATCTAGCTCTGAGGAAGCTATTGTATTTGGGAAAAATAATAGTATCTATAACTAGTCTCCAGTCAGGTGTAATATGAGAGACTGAAAATGCACACAGATAATGGCTGGACCAGATATGACAGTAGAACTCTGACCTACAGTGTCTGCAGCACCAGCCAACAAGCCAACCCACAATCTTTGCAGCAGTTCACCCAGAAGAGTCAGAACCTGATCAGTGACTGCCAGATTCCCACTTTTTACCCTTGCTTATAACTCAGGACCAACCAGAGAGGGTCAAATCTGCTTCAAGACCAATCATGTAAGATACCTCACTTCTATTTACCCTGCCTCCAGCTTCTCCCTCCCAACCCCTTCCATTCAGAGCATATCAAAGCCTTTTCCTGTCCTCACTGTAAAGCTCTCAAACCCTCCTGCCAGCCAAAATCACGTGACGGTTGCTGACTCTCTTTCTGTTGCAAGCTCTGAATAAAGAGCCTTTGCTTGTTCTTATGGGGGTAGTCTTTGTTTATTTCCACAAATAGAAAACAGGGAGAATGAAAAACAAAACAAACCTATGTTTTGCACAGTTTCTTGACACTGAAGAACTTCTCCAAGTACATGACACAAATAGTTGTTTTTAATTCTTTATTACCTACTTAAGTGTGTTTCAACTTTCTTTGATCATATGCTGATTTATCTTCTTAGAGGCTGTCAGTATACGTCTATCCTTTTCCAACTTTAGTCTTCTAAATAAATGGTACTCAGCAATGAGCACAAAAAGACTCACTGAGGCATGTCTGAGCTATCAAAATATTACTGCAAAACTGTTTAATGATATTTCTAAGAAAAATGAGAGATCAAGATATTTAATGTATTTTATAATTTAATTTAACATTATTTTATATATTCTAATATTGTTCACGTGTGATTATTTGTACAACTACAAGCACTTGAAGCATCTTACATAAATACAACTTATAAATTTTTTCTGTGGTTATACCGTTTACTTATTTACATAGAACTTTGCCAAGAGCAACCTTTCTTGTCAAATTTAAAGACAAAGTTATTCCCACGTAAACCTAAAAATGAAACTTCACAAATGATATTTTACATGTATAACATTTACGATGTCATGAAGCAAAAAACTATATTTTTTCATGTACACACTTGATTTCTGTTTTTCTTGTAACCTTTCCACAATTTTTCTATGAGAAATTCAAGAAATACAAAATATGTGGTAAAATGTGTTAATTTACAATAGTTAGACAATTAAAATTGCTGCTAATTTTGAATGCTAAACTTGTCTGTATTCAGTCAATTTTCAATTATCTTTCCTAAGAAAGGTCAAGGTGACACTGAAAACCAAAGCAGCCTATAATCAGATAATCACTTATAATGCACCTTTGGAGAGTATATTATTGTGTAATATATATCACTACATTTTATTACAGTTTTATTTAGGCAGATATGAAGGCTATTCTTTACTATGACTGATGAGACTAAATCCCCAAAGGGGGGTGCTGTATGTCTCTCAGAATATACAAATGATCTGTTTATCAAAAATATTTGCTAAACATGCTCAGGTTTTTCTACAAAGCAGGAAGAAATCCAACCTGGAATAATATGAAAATAAGATACTATTATATAAAATAAAATAAATACATGATTAACTAGGCAGAAATTAAGTTAGGAAGAATAGGGAAATTGGACATTATGATAACTGGAGTCCAAAATTTAAGTAAAAAGCCATCCTTAGTTGTTACAAAGATGAATCCCCTTACCTAAAATTTTCCTGTGTGAAAGTTAGAAGTACTAAACTTATCACGTGCATATTTCAGTTTCCTGGTGCTCAGGAAATCAATACATGAAAAATGGTGAAAATTTTAAATAATACTCAGTTTACCAAAACCTTTTTAGACTAAAAATAAAGCACAGAGTATACCTAAGAATTATAAGAAAAAATTAGACAGGTTTTATAATGTTAATTCTCTGTAGAACCCAAGCCAGCAGGAAGTATTGAAAAAATTAAAATATTGTGTATACCTTCGGTCTACGTTAAAACTGCGTATATACTTAAATTTACAAAGAGTTATGCCATATAAATAAAATAAATATTACTTTGAAGTCCTTTGATAATTTTGTGAAAGGATCTACTTACTTTCCATTAAAATACCTCAAAATGTTAAGGGTACCTCATAACTTAACATTTTATGGTCCCCAAAGTATTCTTATTTTGAGAAGAGCTGAATTATAGAAGAGCTGAAATGTATTGAGTGCTCAGTATGTACAAGGTGTTGAGCTGTGCCTTTTTCATGCTCTCATTCCTCACTTACAGGAATTCTATGAAGTTAGAAATGTTAAATGATTTTATGAATATGGAAAAGCACAGCATAGACAGTAAAGCAATTTGCCCAGAATCAGGCAGCTACTGAATTGCAGGTTTAGAATTTGACCTCAAACTCCAGACTGTTAATCACTAAGTAACTTGCAGTCTGCATCTATGCTCTTACTTACCTTCCTCTTGAACTAGTATTTAGACTTCTATACAGCTTGTTCATGATAGCCTTACTCCATCTACTTGGACTTTAAGGTATTTTGTTATCATATCTCCATTTTCTCTTTTTCTTCATTCCTTGATTATTTACCTAAAGTGTTCTCAACTCTTTACACTAAAGTTGAATAGTGAAACTGAAATAAATCTGTACCTGGAGTTGGAGAACTAAATCATGGCATTTTCTGGGTCTCTCATTCTGGAAATTCACATATGTAATCTCTTTGGCTGTGACCTATAAGAAAAAGGAAATAGTTAAAATTCATTACCATTGAGGTCCGTGAACGTGCTATGATTTCTAGAAGTGATATACCATAATGATTGCCATTAATTTGTAGTCTTTTGATCATAAAAAATAGCTTGGGAGGATGTTTGCATGAGTCCAAATTATTATCTATCAAAAATATTAATCTATCAGTCTTTAGCAGCAAGTAATTATTGCGTCACTACTTATTTAAAGTTCTCTCAGATAAGTTTGAGCATACAGAAAAAGACTCTTGCAGGTTGCATATGGAAACAACATTCTAGTATTCTCCTTAGACATTTTAGAGACGTTGAATCTATTTGTGGAGAAGATAACATGACTGTTAGAATACAAAGAAGACCCATTAAAGCATTAAAGAAAGCCTAAATAGAAGTTAAAATTTTTTATTGCCACAGTAACCATGGTTCGTTTTGTCTTGAATGCTTTGTTTTTAGCTGTGGAGTTCCATATTATTTCAAAAACAAATTACCATGACATTTCCACCCAGAGCTTTAGAACTTCAATTAACTTTCAGAAAAACTGTGATTTTTTTTTTGGAATCTAAGGCATAACTACAAGTAAAAATATAAGAATCATAGAAGGATGTGGGAAAGTATTTTTTATCCTGAACTAGGATATAATTAGTATTATCGATGCATTACAAGCCATTTGTGAATTACATAAGCCAACAAACAGGTCATAGAATATCAGCAAGCCAAAACTTTGAGCTCTTACAAAAGACTATTTTTACAAAGAAAGAATTCTTAATGATGCAATTACCTATCTAAAACATTTAAGTAGAAATAATTTCTTTATGCTTGGAAGTTTTGCTACTTTACTGTTAAAACATTCAATACCCAGTACTAGCCATATGATCATGGCCAATTTACCAAAATCTGCTATCTCATCATCTTTAAAAATAAATATAATGTTATCTTTTAGAGTCATTTGTTTATTTTCCAGAGTAGGTGTAGAATACTATTAGCTAAACTTGGGAGATATGGAGTCAGTATTTAGTAACTCAAATTTTCCTTTCAAGAGGTAATGTTGAGATATAAATGTATGGAAAACAGTTTGCCACTGAAATTAACTATGAAAGTTAAAACTACTTTTAGTTTGTTACATTACTTTGGCATATAGATGCCACTTAATAAATATTTCTATGAGAAGTCATGTTTTCAGACAACGTCTTCCTCTCTCAGTGATGTCTTAGATTTACATAAATGTGATTTTTATTTAGAAACTATGAACAGCTAATTTTATTATTTCCCTTTCACGTAATAATTTTAATTTAACAAAGTACATTCAAACATACACGCATGCATACACAGCATATCGACTGCCTATATCCTGTCAACAGCAAACATTTAAATTCTAAATCCAGCGTACATGTTGTTTGTTTTGAGTATTTTAGGGAAGAAATAGTTTTGATAGATGGCAAGCCATCAGAAAGGTATCTCATAATGTTTGTGATACCATCCTTTTCTCTAAATTTTGAAAGCTCCCATGATGAAGTAAGATTCAAGGGATCCAAATACCCTGCATGTCACACCGTGCTTAACATAGTGAAAGACTGGCTCACCTTGTCAGAAGAAATGTCTTAAAAGGATACATGAAAATGCTTCAAGTGGTTCATCTCGAGCGAAAGCATTTTTAACAGGATTGTACTATTGTACGTATATGTATAGACCTAGTTAAAATACTATTACAAACTTCAATATTTTAAGCCGTACATAGGTATTTAAATACAGATAAAAGTATTTTCAATGTCTATCAAATGTTCAGAATCCCATTAATATATTTTATAGCTCTAGGATATGTCTTTTGAAATTACACTAACATGTTGAAATTTGAAAAGGATAAAAAGATCTTTTCTCTGAAACAAAATATATGACATTTTTGGAAGTGCAAGGTATAAAAGAGAAATGGCATCCATGGAAATGACAGGCAGGACAGCCAATCAGCCCATGAGAGATATGCCATCGCTAAATGCAACTTCAGACTCACTGAACAGCTTGAGTAGACGGCTACAGCATCTCATGTGCAGGCTTGATATTAGAATCTTGAATTGAGGTTGAAGAAATCTATGAACATTAAACAAGTTTTATTTATCTTTACGCTATCAAAATCTGAAATATTGTCATGTGATTTAAAATATTGCACAATATTTAATAAAATAGTACATATATGGATACAATTCATAATTCCATGCTCGAAACTGTCTAATATATAATTGAGACAAATAATGCAAACATTGTGAAGTTTCCTTAGGATGTATATTTCCACACTTTGAAATAAAATAAGCCTTTTGATATCCTGTGGCTACATAGTGATCTTAGATATAGTGAACTTCCAAATGCTAAAATCTAATACTTTATGAACATGGAGAGAGTATAACTAAGTATATATCTATATCTATATCTCTATATTTATTTCTATATCTATCTATATAGAGATATATACTTTGTTTTCTAAAATAATTACATTTCTTATCACACCTAAAACAAATGTTACTGATCTAGTCCTATGATGCCAATATTTCTCTCCAAGAAATTGTAAATAAATTCTGAAACCTATTAATATGGTTGAAAAATATGTATGTGCATCAGGAATCACAGTGTAGGAAACAGAAAACTCTGAGTTTTTCATTTATTTTAAGAACGGATGAACAAACAGGAAATTCGGTGCATCCACATCCCTGGAGGGTTAGAGGAGAAAACTCAGGCCTGCTGTGGGAATGCAATACTTGGTTTCCGGGCCCTGCTACCACAGTGAGGATCCAGGGGTCTGGAAAACAGCAGTGGTTGCAGCCAGTGGTGCCTCTGCAGCAGCTGCCTGCCGCTCAGAACGCCTGCACAGTCAGAATGTGGGTTCGAGCCCCGCGAAGAGTCCTGTCTGTTGCAGCCGGGCCCTTGGCTGCAGCCACTCCAAGAAAAGCATCCTCTGCCTCCCTGGCGTCCCTGCAGGTTTCCTGTCAATGAAGCTCATGAAGAAAAACCACATTTTGTCTCCAATCCAAGTAACAGAATCTAGCAGTACAGTTCTTAGCTTTCTAGTCTCTGAGATACTAAAGTTAACTAGAAGGGATTGAAAAGGTTGCCAAAATCTAGTAGACAACATCTAGTACAATCCGCCTCTTTACTATTAGAATCAATACACACTCCTTTGATATACATTTAAATGTGAAAACAGAAACAGGAAAAACAACACGCTCCCATCTAATGCAATGAAGTTTCGTGCATGTTAATAAGAACATACTAATCCCTTGTCAAAAAAAAAAAAAGATATCAAATCCATCAGTTGCTTTTTTAACTCTAGATAACATTCATTCTCATTCTAATTTGATCACCATACCACTTTAATAATCATAAACCTGAACATTAAATCATAAAGATGTTTACTCTCACAAAAGGCAAACAAGATGGAGTATAATTTATGTAATATAAATGTAAATGTGTAGATGTAATATATAATATTATTTATATTTAATATATATATAAGTGAAGCATATACTGTTGTATAGTCTTTGTTTCAGCCATTGTTTACAAGACCAGAGGTAGTCTTTATAACTTATTTATTCACCTTTCCATACCATATTCCTTTTGCTCTTAGATATCATTAAACTTTTCCAGGATATTTGACTTGAAGAAATGACCCAGAACTTCAGTCTTGAAGATCAGGGTCCTTATTAGTCTTGTCTGTTTTAGGTTTATCTAGTTTTCCATTCATACTTACAATAAGACCTGAGTCAATCCCATAGGTTCCAGGAACATTCTTCTCTGCACTCACTATGGTACGGCAATGTACTTTCCTCTTGATAATCAGGAACACTCAGCCAAAACAGCAAACCCCTTGGTCTGTAGGTTCAGTGGCAAGAGGATTCTGAATGGCCCAGTGGAGCCTATTGCATCACTTCTTTTGCTTAAAACTCTTTCATGTGTGTTGCCAGTAAAACTTAAAATATAGTAGTATTTTACTACTTACTAGAAAACATTATAGAGCAGTATTTTATTCATATACTTTCTCTGTGTGCCATGAAATTACTACTTCATTTCTTATATTAACAATAGCGTCTCTTCCCTACAACATATCCCATTTTTGTTTCCACACCTTATCCTCAAATTAATCTCTGAAAACATAAAGAGATGTATTTAAACGGAAAGCAAAGTAAATTTTTCCATCAATAAGCCTGAAAAGCAGGATAGATTCAGTATCATATCACATTACTTCTATAGATAGACACAGATAGAAGAATTGAAAGAGGGGGCATACGAATTAAAAAAAAAACAAAAACTTGAGAGGTTGAATTGATTTGAAATAGAAAGTAATCAGTTGGGTGAACTTTATTTTGTTTATAAAAACATATATACATAAGAATACGTACATTTAAATGCACACACTATATACACACATGCACACCATTTACACGTTTATTTTTCACCATCATTTAAAAGATTTTGGACTTCCATATAATGTATTTTTAAAAACACTGTAAATCATATTCAAGTCACATTACTTTGTGTTACATTATGAGAAGTAATAAGAAATCATTGATCAGCTTTGTATTTACCACTAAGGTAAATATAAAATGCATTGTAATAAAGATATTATAAATATATATTATAGATAGATGCTTGTTTCTTGAAATTTAACATACTAAGCAACACTTAAAATAGAAATTCTAATCTATAATGTTTGAATACCCACTCTACAAATTGTCAGTATTCATGGAAATAGTAAGCAATTTCAGTTAATATGTGTGTGGTGTTAGCATTTGTATATGTGAGTTTGAAAAGAAAATTTAGTAAATAAGATGGCAATAAAATATGAAAATATAAGCATTAGGAACTAACAAAACATGAAAGATCAAATTCATGAAGATGATTAACTTTTTAAATTTATAAATCTCACTTTGACCAATGTAGAAGAAATTTGACCAGTATGATAAATTTTGTCCTTCAAAAATATTAGCCATGTATACCCAAAGTCATGTGCATTGATTCTTGGTGTGATACAGTTGATGCAATAATTTAGAGAATATTAAAAGGAAGAAACAAGTAAGTACATTATCAAGAAACATTTTTAAACTGATATAATCATTCTCTCAAAACTCACAGAACCAGATTTTGAAACTACTAATGCTGTGCATGTACTAACAGTGTGTTTATATGTGAGTTAGGAGAATTCAAAGAAAATAAAACCTTGGTTATCGTAATGGAAATAATATCATATGGTACCCATCTTTTAAAATGTTCTATATTTTTAAAGATTTTCTGATAATAAACAATGAGTTCCTTCATGTTTACATTTTTTAAAATTTCTTTTTAAAATATAAAGTATTGCTATTCCATTACAGTAATTTTGTCATCAAGATGTCAGACAGTTCTTGGCATTTCCTAATAAGTTATGTGGAGTAATTGGATCAGAGATATAACAAAGACTGGATCTATTTGAAAATCCATAATTACTTTCTGCATGTTGGGATTTCTGAAATTAGAAATTGTGTTTTATAGCACAAAAAATATAAATATTTACCTCTTATCAATTAGATAGGATGCTTTCAGTTATTATTTGATTTTGTTAATTTCATATTGAAACTGTGAATTTTAAGAATAGAATATATTCTAGAAGTAGATATTTTATTAACAAAAAGTGAAAGCGGTCCAGTGGTTAGGACTCACACTTTCACTGCCGTGGCCTGTGTTCAGTCCCTGGTCAGGGAACTAGTTCCCGCAAGCCACATGGCGCGGCCAAAAAAAAAAGTCACTTCTTTCAATTAGTAAGGTTTATAATTGAAATGTCCTTTTGTAGAGGAAGGTGGACTCTCTAAGTCCTCAAATTGATAAAACCAAGGACAGCATATTTTAATTAAATAACAAAATAATAAAAATACTTGTTATTAATTTAAATGTATTTGAATATACCTCCTTAATGTTTAATGAGTATTTACTGTGTCAACACTCTTTGGCACCCATTCTCTTTGATCTTGGCCCTATGCCTACGTGATGGTTTAAGCAATCTACTGACCTTCATTTTTGGCTCCATGCAATGTCACTTCTACGTTCCCATCCTTATTGGGGTTTAAATTGTGCCCAGGGTCATATTCAGGAAAGATAACTGGCCTTCTATCCTTTTTGTTAGAAATGAGTTAATTCTTTGAATGAGCAGCAATCATTACACACATGTCATCTTGAATGGAAAGCCCACAGAATAAAAAGTTTTATTAACTCAAGCCACCAGTCAACCTTAAAACACTGGTATAGTAGTAGTGACAGAGAGAAGAGAGTCAGGAAAGAGAAAATGAGAGAGATAGAAATTAACAGCTAGAGTCACAAAGTGCCTGAGGCTTGAAATAAAGGAGAGAATGAAATAGACCGGATACTGCTAACAAGGGGGTAGAAACACTCATTTCCTTCCACCTATCCCTTTTAGTTTCCAGTGGATTGTTTGCCATGTGTCAGAATCACACCTTAGCAACAGTCTCCCATTTGAAATCTGTCCATCATTTGATCCTTCCAAAGGTTTATCTTATTGTTTTTTCCCGGTAGGGGAATTCTGTTCCCTAAGGTTTCTAACTGCACCCTCCCTCCCTCTATAAAGCAATCCACTGGACACTAGCGGAAAAACTACTATAACATCCCTAAACTACTGTAAGTACAATAAAATGAAATGTACAGCAGAAGCAAACACAGGGAAAGTTGAACAATCTGTTCGTAAGCTAATATATTTGAAAATCTCTGTGAATAGAATGATATGAATTTCAAAAACAGAGTGATTAAGAAATAGAAAACTTAAACAAAATGGTAATCTTGAAATATAAATTTAAATTGCTAAAGCATTTCTCTGCAGACAGATGCCTGGTAATAGACAGTTTTACATTAAAGTTATTTAATTAAAAAAATCTCAATCAATAGAAGCTTTTAATGTGAGAAAAAGAGAACTTTACAATTTATGTAATATTATTCTAACACCATAAGAAACTTTAAAATGGCAGCACGGAATATTCTAAATGTGTAATATGGTTGCAGAAATCCTTATTACAATAATAGAAAGTCAAATGCTTCTTAAAAGAATATAAAAAGTACATTTAATAGCTATAATAATTGGAATCCATTCTTTGGAAATGAAGAACTCCAAGTCAATTCGTTTAAGCAAAACTGGATCATATAATCCAGAAATACAGTTCTAAACTAAGCTCCAAATATTGCTGAAATCAATTGTTCAAAAACGTTTTAAAAAATATGACTGGTCTACTTTATATTCTGTTTTCCTTTATGGTGGTTTTTTCAGGCAGTTTTTCCATGTGGTGACAATGATGGCCAACATCAGTCTAAAAATCACCTTCTGTTAAATAAATAAGTCCAGGGAACATAGGTCAGCTCAGTAAAATTTACAGGGTGGGAACTAATTGACCTGACCTGGTAGCATGCTGAACTCTCAGCTAATCACTGTGACCAGTAGAATGTGCAAATTTTTAAGGCCAGTCACTAGTAACATCCTTACTGATAGGAACAGAATTTGAGATTTCAAGTCTGTTTAAATTACATGGACTAAAAGTGGGTCAAGAATTTCTCCCGAAAGGAAATTTAGAATTCTGTTAGCAGGAAGTAGCTGAGATTACTTACTAGTTGACACTTCTCATGGTATTCTTCTAAAGTATTCTCCTGAGAGACATGTGTTTTGCAGACAGCTGGAATCATTATGACGACTTGCATGACTCCAGACACATCTGAATTTCCTCTTAGTGGTCTACGCGATGTTCAGTACTTCAACCAGCCTAATGGTTATATAAGCCTCTGATACTCTGGATTAAATATATTTCTGTCTGAAATACCCATTACATGTTCTTTATTCCCTGTCTGAACCTTGAATAATGTAATAGGCAAAAGCGAAAGATATGCACTAGAACAGGGGAAAACTAGAGGCAATCTTAGGAAAAATAAAGAGGTTTATTCTCATTGTGCTTATCTATATCATTATTATATAAATTTACATTATTATCTACCTAGACTATTCAAATTAGAAAATTGTAAACCTTTTAGAACTTACAATTATGACAAATAAACAACACACATACCCTCCAAAATCAATAGCTTTCCTATGTAAAGCAGTTGGAATTATAATACAAAAAAGCTACCAAAATATGTGTTCATGAATATATCTTATACCAATTGGATCATATCACTTCTCTGCCTAAAGCCTGTTATCAATGACTTTCCTTACTCCTGTTATAAACACTGAAACCCTTATCTTGACCGATGAAGGCTGGAATCATCTAGTCTCTATTTCCCCTCCAGAGTCATCTCAATCAGTGATTGTCTAATGCAGGGGTCCGCAACCCCTGGGCTGCAGACCGGTACTGGGCCGCGGCCTGTTAGGAACCGGGCCGCACAGCAGGAGGTGAGCGGCGGGCGAGCAAGTGAAGCTTCATCTGCCTCTCCCATCGCTCCCCATCTCTCCCATTACTGCCTCAACCATCCCCCCCACCATTCATGGAAAAATCGTCTTCCATGAAACTGGTCCCTGGTGCCAAAAAGGTTGGGGACCGCTGGTCTAATGCTTGTCCTCCTCCTAGACATCAACTGCCTGTGGTCCAGGAGTGTGTCAGTCCTGCTCTTGTTTCTAGCCATCCACTACCCTGGCGAAGGCCTGGCACATCATAGGAACTCGGTAAATGTTTGATGCATCTTTGATGACACAGGCATGGATTCTCACACAATGAAAATCTAAAATCTAATACAGGAACTTTTTTTGTATGCAATATAAAATACTGCAAAAATCTTCAGTCTTACTGAATTATTTTACACATTAGAGTATAATCAGAATCTTCATGGATTTTGTTTTAATTTGGCAAAAAAGATAAAATGATACAGAAGTTCTCCTGTAAGTATATATATATGTATTATATATTATATAAAGATATATGTATATGAATATTCATAGGAAAATATGATAATGACTTCTCATGATGGCTATTCAAATGTACTGAGAAGTTATGCCACTTAAGCTAATGTGGTCCTGCTGTAAGAACAAATAGAGCACAATAAATGGGAATAAAAATCCAAAAAAAATACACTTTAGTATAACTGACTGAGTCTTCATCAGAGATAATTTTGTTGCAAACAAAAGAATCCATAGTGTTCAGTGAAAAAGAAGAACTTATTGGAATGACAAAAGGGTACCTCTCAGCAAACACTGCATCTCCTCTCAGTAAATTACAAATGTCCTGAACATCCACCAGGAGCCATAGCAGCTGCTTTCCCTGATTTACTTTCTCTCCTTGAGGCATAAAATCTGTCACCACTCCTTTTAGGCATTTATTTTATTGTTTTATTTCTCTCTCTGTAGGTCAACCTCTTCATGTAGAAAATGATTTCTCCAGTCCTGTGGTTTCAATGACCAATATTAAATGAATTGACTAAGTCTCCAAAAGCCAGTTCCTAAGTTCCAGGAATAAGAACCGATTGACCAGCAAAGGCCAGGTGCAGGGTACCATGTATACTTCCCTCTCAGAAAGACAAAGAAAACTAAATCTCTAAGAAATAAGTTAGCAAGAATAGGGTATCAGCTTAGAAAAAGTGATTGGAATTCCTAGTGGAGATAAAATTGCCAACAGTAACTAAAATTTATTAACAATTGGAGCTGGAAGAGTTACTTAAACCTACTTAGATCCAAAATATTAGCTCTTGGTCTAATATTTCAAAGGTAAACACGTTCCGGTTGGAACAAAGAAATAAATGTAAAAGTCATAAGAAAACTAGAAGGAAATATAGTTATTTCAATCTTGTTTTAGCATTAAGAAGATTTTTCTAAGCTCAAAAATAAGATACCAAAAAGATCTAGCTAAATAAAAATTAAATTCTCCATTTCACAAATTGGCATGGGTTACAATGAAAACACAATGATGCTTTCACAAACTTGGAGGACGAAAAGATTCACAAATTATGTGGTAAGCCAAAAGATAATATTCTTAGTATTAAACAGCATTTGCAAATCATCAAAGTTTGAGGCAGATAAAACAAAAAAAGGAATAGCACATTACAAAAGCAGGAAAGAACATAAATGGCATATAATCTTATGCATGATGTTTCCTCTCACTATTGATCTGAAACAAGTAAGTTTATCTGATATTGAGATGCTATTATCAAAATTATCAAGTACAAACACAATTCCAACAAAAATAAGTAATAATACCTAGCTGTGGGACAAATTATAGAAAATAAGAAATGATGAACTGTTCTTGAAACTGGCAACTGATGCATTTTAGGTGACACTTCAGGAATTTATTTAGAAAGCCAGAGAGACATGCATTGACAAAGTGAATTTTAATTGTATAAATGTATTCTAAGAACATGATAAGAAATTCATGTGAAGTGAAGAAAGTTATCCTCAAGTCCAAGAAAAACCAGTCACAGCATTATTTATAATAGTAAAATAGGAAAAAAAATGTCAAAAAGAGAGAATTAGTGAAGCTATGGCACATTCAGTTAATGGAATGACATAAGAAAATACCTATATTAACTATAAAAGTGCTGGCATAAAATAATATCTTAAGTATTATCATTATAAATTATATAAAATCAAACAAATTTTGAAAGACATACATTGAAATGTCAACAGTTTGCCTTATTCGGCATGGGTTACTTTTTTCTTTTTAGTATTTTCTTTGTTTTCTAATCAGTAACTTCAATACAGTTGTATTAAATATAATAAGACATTAAGAACATAAAGATCCTTTAACATTGGACAGTCTTATGTTTGAATCTCATCTTTACAACTCATTATATATAGAAGCTTGAGAGAATTAACATTTTAATGCTTATTTTCTTTACTATAAGCTTGTAGTATTGATGCCACTCATAGCTCTTGTATGAATTATTGTGTGGCTTGAATGGGTTTATATATGCTGATTACCATGTCTTATAAAATAACAAATGTTTAACACATGATATTGCCTATTTAAAAATAGTACATAGATTACTTAAAATAAAAATTCATTTCTAAAAAATGGTACAGATAATAAAAAGTGAAGAGCAGGATGTGAAAAGTTGGTTAGGTATACTGCAAGTATATATACGTGTGTATCAAAAAAATCCCACATCATGTAATAAAATGGTACAAATAATATTGCATGTTGATAAGCTCAAATAACAGTTAAGTAACTCAGTCATTACAGTTAAGTCAAGCATAACACACTGGTCAAAGGTGAGGTTTAAACTTTTCTAATTGCCAAGGACAAACGCTCACCTTCTATTAGTTTTTGGTGATCCTTAGTCAAATATGGTGTATAACTGCCAAACATAATCATTTCCAAATTGAATCCACAATCATATTCACTTATATCTCTCCTTTTTTAATTAATAAAATTTATTTTTAGAGCACTTCTGAGCTCACAGCAAAATTGAGTGGAAAGTACAGAGTTCTCATTACTCCCTGTTCCCACCCGTAGAAGCCCTACCCAGAGTCAGACATGTGTTACAATCGATGAACCTAAACAGGCATATCATTATCATCCAAAGTCCATAGTTTACATTAGTCTCTTTTTCTTTCCAATAAGAAACTTTATGACTAAACTCAAAGACAGAATCTCATTAGTATGAACTGTACGTGTAATATAAATAATTTAAAAAAAAATTATGTCTGAACACTACTCATCTGACTTCTACAACTCATCCCCTTAAAGTTTATCATTAAAGATGGTTATGCTGGTTTTTGTCTTTATTACTGAGGTATCATATAACATATGTCTAGTTTTCTTTTTTAAGGTAAAAAAATCTTAAAATATATAAACTAGAGGGCATCAGGAAAATTATGAAGATATTAGATTAAAGATGACTTGTTCACATTATAGTTGCAGGGGCCAGAATAATGTCTGACACAGACTCCAATTCAATTTAATGAATTTTTATTGAGTATCTGCTATGTGCCTAGAACTAGTCTAGGGGCTTGAGAAGGTACAACAATGAACAAAAGAGAAAAAACCTCCCTGCTTTCAATGAAATTACATTCTAGAAAGTAAGAGAGTTCATAAATGTAATGTAATATGGGGAAAAGTAGTAAGTGCTGAGGAGAAAAATAAAGCAAGGCAGGTGGGAGTCCTTGCAGAGAGATGCAGTCCTACACAGTTTGGTCAGAAGAGGCCTCACTGTGAATGTGATGTTTGAGTGACAGCTTGAAGGAGATGAGGGACGAAATTTTAGAAATGTCTTGGAAACAAAGAAATAAAGTTAGAGAAAACAGTATTATAGACCTATGATAGGAGATAGAGTTAGATAGATAAGTTTGAGAGAAAGAAAATTAAATCTGAGAGGTAATGAAGCTATTAATTCTTTGCAATGATTATAAATGAAGACTTTGTTTTTTACTCTGAGTGACATGGAAAACAACTGAGAGTTGAGAACAGAAAAGTAACTTAATGGTTGGGTATATTAAAATAATTACTGTGATTTATGTTGAATACCCTTGATATGTGGCATGGATGGAAACAGGGAGACCAGCTAAGAAGCTACTGCCATAATTCAAGTTCAGTAGGATGGTGGCTTGGACCATGGTGGTATGACAGCAATGAAAAGGAATGAGGAGTGATTGGATCAAATACACAGAGGGTACTATTTGTGAAGCTGTGTTTACAGGAAGAGAGAACTATCGACTTGTCCAATATACATAAGTTCTGAGAACCGGCCTTACCTTTATCAGTAGAAAACGTTGATGACCTCACTAAAAAATATTTTCAGTGAAGTGGAAAAGGAGAATGGCCACTTAGAGTGGTTTTAAGAAAGCAGAATTGGGGAAAGCAGAATTAGAAAGAGTATAAAAAACTCTTAGAATAATTTTAGCTGCAATGGGGAAAATAGAAATGTAAGGGAGCCAAAAGGAGGGGTGAGTCAAGAGAGATTATATTTTTAGGGTAGAATAAATAACAGCAGGATAGGAGTGATCTAGTAGAGAGAGGAAGTTGATGGCATGAGACAGAGAGTACAGGAATACCAGATAGATGTTCCTGAGTAAGCACGCGACCGGTTCCCTACTTAGAATCATGTAGCACGTGAGGGTACTGAGTTCAGGAGGCGAGGGGAACTGTCATCTTGCTCAGGTTTATTGTCAGCGCTTGTATCTCAACAAAGGGCTAAGTCCACTCAGAGGAGGAGGAGCCCTTTTCTTTGCAAAGAGACCTCATATAGAGATCAAGACCCTGGAGAGAGGCCTTTGCCAACGTTACATAAGTGGAGGTGTTGGCCTTAGACACACTAATAGGAGTGAAGTCAGAGTATGCAGGTATAAATGCTATCAGGAACATAGGTGTGAGGACAGGCGATTGGACCTCGTTCCTCAGCAAATTAGGAAGCCAGTCCATCAACTTCATTTGCGTATGAGGGAGGAGATGATGAATGTTTGAGGAGAGCAGGAAAGATAGAGTACAGAATAGTCATTTAAAAGAGTAGGAGAGAAAAGAATAGAAAGTTGAATTTCCTTAAGGTTTAAGGAGAATGTAAAACGAGATCAGGCAGTGTAGTTATGTGTTTTTCTCCAGTTATGGCAGTGCTCAGATTCAGGACTGGATTAGTAAAGAACTATTTAATTAGAGTCAGGGTACAGCCAAGTTGCATGACAAAATTGAAGAAGAATAGTGTAGTCGAGGGTATATGCAGGGAAGTCATTAAAACAACTGACTGTGGAATTTAAGCTTGGTTTTTATGGAAGAGAAAAATATAAGTTTGATGAGGGAAAGTGAAAATAATGTGGGATCAATAAATATACGTCCCGGTGGCATAATGGCTTATTGGAGTGGGGTTGCTTGAGGCAGTGAGTACAAGCAAGAAGTCAGGAAGTCGAGCTGACAGAGTGTGATGTGTGAAATTGAGATTATGGAGGAGTTGCTATTATAGGTAATGCCAAGGACTAGGTCATGACTACGGAACTGAGTGGCCTGGGGAGTATGCAAGACAAGAACTTCACAATAGTTCAGGAAGCTGAGAAGCCACAGTATAGTTAGATTTTCTGTTCACTCTGAGGATTAAAATCATTAAAAATTCTGACAGCCAAAGTAACGGTGGAGTGGGAACTAGAGACATCAAGAATCAGTGAGAGCCCAGGGTATCTGTAGATGATGCAATGATGAGAGGTCCTAAGAGATAATACCTGATAACACGGGATTCAAATCTCTGTGTAAGACTGAGAATAGACTGAAAAGAACAAGGAAGTGCAAATATTGATACAAACCCCATTTGACTTACAAGCTCAGTGCTAAGAGAAATATAGAGGAAGCAAAAATAAAACGTAACCAAAATCCTCTACCACTTTGGAGCCCTGCAGGGGAAGTGAGTAGTGTCCTCAGGGGAGATCCAGGCATCCACTAGAGCAAAACTGTAAAGGGCACTTTCAGTGAAAAGGTTGAAGAAAGAAAGATTTTTGTGGTGATGAAACTTTACTTTTGCAAAAGTATATCTAATAGGAGCAACCGCTGGAGAATTGGGAAGGGCAGTGGCAAAGATAAGAGTCTTCTAATTTTTACTTCAATTAAATATTTTTTTTTGGTAGCATCTTTTTAGTTTTAGTTTTAAAAATATTTTATGTGTTTTAAATGTCAGTACACACAAAAATGAATAGAACAAATGAGTTTTCCCAGAAAAATACAGCAGAACAGCAGTGCCTGTGATCTGTGATAATTGTGAATTGTTCACAGTGTACAATTCAGATTGGGTATCATGTAAGGTAATGATCCTTCAATCCTTCTTATCACTCTACATTCCTATTACTATCTTTTCCTTTTTGTTTGGTGGTAAAAATCATTAGTTTGCTGCCTGCTGCCATATGGCTGCCACTATCACTGCTATATACTGTGTTGTGAAGAGAATAGAAAAGGATAGTGCTGATCTGCCTTTATCCAAGGAAAATATAGGTAGCTTTTGAAAATAATAATGTCTTCTTTAGGTTGACCAATTTCTAACAGTTGTGAATTCTTTATCCAGCATTCCAATACAAGTTTCATGCATATTGATAATGTATTTTACATTTACCCCTTTGATTTTATCATCCTGACTTGTATCGTTTACCAGTTTTAGTTTTTCTATGGGCCCTACTTATCACAACCATTTAACCAACAGTTTTGCTATGAAGGCATAGTAAGTTCAACAGTCTCTGTATTGTGTTACTCATTCACCTCTGACATATGTAATCAGTCTAAGTTTAAAGAACCATTATCTTATAAAATCATGGTTCGACAGAGGTTCTAAATTACATTTATGAAGGTTGTGAGAAAATCCTTTACAAGGGAGAAAACTTGACCAGTCGTTTCTGGGTAATAGAGAAAAAGTTTTTAGAGAAAGTAGAGACATTTAAAATATGTAGATGTTTGCCAAATGGAAATTATCTAAAAGAGTGGGAAATAGCAAAACATGAAATGGAGATACCAAAAAATACAAGATAATTAGCATCTTTCTTTGTTTTTATTTATTTATATATTTTAATTGAAATAATTGTGACATATAACATTTTACAAATTTAAGGTATATAACATGTTACTTTGATGCATTTATATATTATAATTATAATATATATTATAATTATAGCAATACCTAGCACCCTATCATGTTACATAATTATCCTTTCTGTTTAGTGGTTGGAATAATTAAATTTTAGTTTCTTAGCAAGTTTGGCGATTATAATACAATATTGTTGTCTATGTTCACTGTACTGTGCATTAGAGAGGGCTTATTTATTACTTGCTGCAAATTTGTGTCCTCAAAAAATATCCATCCCATTCCCCCAACCCCCATGCCCTGGTGATCACCATCTTACTCTCTGTTTTTATGAGTTTGGCTTTGCTAGATTCCACATATAAGTGGTATCGTACAGTACTTGCCTTTGTCTTACCTCTCTTAGTGTAACGTGCTCAGTTTCCATACACATTATAGTAAATGTGTATATAAATGACTTGATTTTTTTTTAATTACTGTTATATTTTTTAAGTAGAGGCAGCCATTTATGCCATTCCTGACATTTAAGAATCATAGCAGATTATAGATGTTGTATAAAACATGTATGCTGAATAAAAGATGAGCCTTGGAATTGGAGATGAAAAATGTTGGTAACCATTGCTACCTTATGCACAGTAGCCAGATTGACTTACATAATCCTTAACTCAAATAATCTTTAGGTAAACTGATCCTATTTTCCATTATTTTTGATGAACAGCACTCAATTTTGTATATTTTTGAATCCATAAAACATTTCCAGGCTATCTGTAATTTTGACATTATCCATTTCACATTATCCCTGTCTTTTCCTTGCAGCAAGGCAACGTTACCTTTATTCCCCAACCATGATTTCAGAATATTTATTATGATATTTATGGATTATTTTAGGAGAGTTAGCAAAGTAGAACACATTCCTCTTTCTCAAGTTACCATTAAGATTTTAAGTTTGCTAAAATAATAGGCCTGGTTCATTATTTGTCTATGAGGACAAACAGGATGAAAGAGCGGAACAAAGATGCACATTCTCCTAAAAAACTCAAACTCCACGCCTCACACGGGATGTAATCAAGGAAAAGAATTCTGTTAAGCTTAGAGTCACTGATGATGCATTGCTCCTTGTAATGAGAGGAAAACTTGTAACAATCAGAGTGCCTGTGCATAGCTAGGACTAGAGAAATAGTAAAATGTGGCTGTTACCCATAATCTCTGCTAAAAGCTTAATACAAAGACAGTTTTAGTGATTGGAGGAACAATGAAATTCTGAAATACAATGTAATTACTAATCCTTAGCCTGTATGTGTTTATTTAAAAGTATGTAAAAGAGTTGTTGGATATAAACGTTATCTGAGGAATAATTTTATGATATCTAAAACATAATTTATATAGCAACAGAGAACTCAGATTCTAATAGCACTGCAAGTGTGCAAAATTTTATTGATTTTCTGAAAAGAACTTCCCAATTTCATATAACAATAGAAATCGTATAATGTACCTTGTATTCCTGTATTATAGGTCATGGCGTAATAAATCAGTTTACTTTCAGTAATTGCTTGGAAATGATCTCCCTATTCTTGACGTTCATTAGTCACTGAAAATAAAAATGGCAGAGAAACCAATAATGTCTAATTTGAAGATTTTTAAATGTTTATAGATTTCTAAGCATGATTAGAAAATGGGAAAGCTGCCTTCCCTTCAGGATGATCAATCCAGACATGTATTAGAAACCAGAAAATCAGACTTCTCAAGGGCAGTGATTTAACATCCCTGCAAATGTGATTGAAACCACTGCTTTCTTACATCTTTATTAGCAGGTGTGGAAAAACAATTACAGATTTAAAATTAAAAGTGCATAATAAAATAAGTTTGCCACCTTAATTAACAATTGATTTTTAAAATTATTGCTTCAAGCTTTAATTCCTCAAGTACATTGTATTCTGCACTTTATATTATATGAGACTTGTAAAGACTGTATTTGAATTTACGTTAATGCAATATTGGAACTAAAAATATAATTCAAGGCATTAAAACCTAATACAGTATAATAGTTTCTCAGAGAAAAATAATTATGATCCGAATATCAACATTATGTTTACTCAGATTGCTTAAACATAACAGTAGCCATAATTTGGTATGTTAGTAGAACAGTATTAAAATGTTTATTGAAATAAATTTATTGAAAGAGCCCTTATAATATTTCATTTAGTCATAAGAGTCTATAAAAGTATTTCACACTAATCAATCACATTAATCAGTATTATGATTTTTAAAAATTTCTCTATTTAATATAGGTGTTAATATAAAATTTTAATAATATAACTTGAAATGTCATTTACTCTTAAAATTTCAATTCAATTTCTTTCTTTAACAACAGAGTTCTATGCTTATACACCATTCTGGAATACAATATTTTTGCATTATTACACATATTTGCAGTCTTCTGTAAAAGAAAGACAAGGGGACATAAGACAATTTTTGTTGTTGATGGAGGTGGTTGTTTGTAAATGTCATTCTTGATGTTGATTATGCAGTTGTTATGATCCACAGCTGTTATTGCTTCCTTCTGAATTCTTCTGTAGTCTCCAGAATGTACTGGTCATCCCTTCTTCATTTTATCCTCAGTCTTCCCTTAATTGATTCCTCCCTTTATACCTATAAGCATCACCACTGGGTTTAACTAATTCCTGTGAAAGATAGTAATTAACTTAAACTCTGTTTGAGTTTTTTGTTTGCTTACTTGTTTTTTTGCTGTGCAATGTTTTTTGCTGTTTAATCTCATGACCTGGAAAGTAGCCATTGCTTTGTCTATCGTGTTCACAAAAGCAGGAGACAAAATCAGGATGCAGTCTGATCATGAACAGGTTTTTGGGGGCAAAAACCAATACTGCAGAAAATATTTAGATGTGTTAAACGAAGGAGTTGTTAACTCTGCTATGTTTTAAACACTGTACATACTCTTGTAGTTTTGCTCTGGAGCATGTGACTCCATGGGAAGATGATCTTGTGGAAATGAAAATGAGGCCATCCTTAAGCTTCAAATAGAGTTTTGGGCAGAAACAAGGTAGTCATATTCTTCAAAACAATTTACATGGAACCAGAATACTTAGTTCAAATGTTGGTTACATCCTTTTACTTGTACAAGTCACTTTCTCTCCTGTGTCTCAGTTTCCTCATCAATGCAACATGGATTTGTTGGAGGAGGTAGTTGAGAGGATGTGACCACCAGCTGACTGGCGAGGTGGACCTCGGCAATCACAAGCTACTCACCCATTCCCCTGTCCTTGGATCGTATGCTCTGCCCCCTGGTCCTACCACAGGATCTGTTCCAAGGACAAAGCCTTGAGAGAGTAAGGTGTTGTTGAGACCATCTTGATAGCGGCTGAGCCCAGGTAAGGTCTCTATAAAGGCTTTAAGATTCTGGTGGACAGGGGCAGAGATCTACTCGTCTTGCAGCCGCTCAAGACAAGCCTCTTATGTCAGTTCCCTTGCTTAGTAAACATGCCATGTACAAATCTGGAGTGGTCTGCCTCTTTCGTAGGTCTCTCCTTGCCTTCTGTGTATGGAGGTTAGCTTCAGTTTTCACCTGGGAAAGTCTCGAGGTTGCAACCCAACAGGATTATTATAGTGTATACTGCAGAGCATTATTATGATGATTGATTAATGCAAACAAAACCCTTGAACAGTGACAGGAAACATTCACAAAACCATGACCATTATTTTGATTGTATTGATTGATTGATTGATTGATGCGTTGGGTCTTCGTTTCTGTGCGAGGGCTTTCTCTAGTTGCGGCAAGTGGGGGCCACTCTTCATCGCGTTGCGCGGGCCTCTCACCATCGCGGCCTCTCCCGTCGCGGAGCACAGGCTCCAGACGCGCAGGCTCAGCAATTGTGGCTCACGGGCCTAGTTGCTCCGCGGCATGTGGGATCCTCCCAGACCAGGGCTCGAACCCGTGTCCTCCGCACTGGCAGGCAGACTCTCAACCACTGCGCCACCAGGGAAGCCCGATTGTTATTATTATATTCACTCCTGGGAAATACTCTAAAAGCCAGAGTTAATTGATTTGCAAATGCTGAATTCTGTTGCTAGAGAAAAGATTTTCCTTGGAATTACAAAAACCAGAATTCAGATCTCAAGAATAAAATTTAGAGGACTGAGCATAGAGGTATACATAGAATAGATAATACATACTATGGTTAATAGCCTAGCACAATCCTCTCTCTCTTTTCCCTACCTAATGAAGTTTTCAATCATGGATGTCTAAAATATCAAATATAGGTCTTCCTATTTAGAATGAAACCTGACTATAATCAAAATATATTCTTTTTCATATAATCAAAGAGTATAATCTGCCTACAAAGTCATGTGCAACCAAAATGTTGGCTGTCCGTATGCACATGTGCCACGTTCGCGTGGTGCCTTGATCTCTCCACATACTATGTTTTATTCCACATGGTAGTCAATGTATTCAAGATTAATATTTTAGAGAATAACACGCTGGTTCATTTTAAAGGACCAGGGACCTGGGTGATGAGGGAAGACTGAGGTTGTCTCCTTCTCCCTTCTGAGGCACAAGTGAAGTAGAGAATACACCCGCAAGATATTTAACTAAAGTCTCAAAATATTTAACTGCTAGAAGGTGACCCCAAACCCCTGATGATGAGAATTCTCAGTTAAAGCTCAATTTAATAACGTCTTAGAACTAGTGCCAAAGTAACTCTCTTATTCTTGTATTTTGCCCATCAGTCACCTCTAAATGGAATATAGCAGGTCTCCATTTCAGAACCCTCATGTCAACTTCCTCAGTCACCAAACTGTTCACACTAACAGTTTCCTGCCTATGGAAATCATGCCCAGAACCTATCCGTACATGAATGCTCAGGGCTTAAAGGCAGGAAGCTTAGGACAGGGCAAGGATGTTCCCCATGTGAAATACAGGAAAAGAAGATGAGGCCACGTCATGGTGGGGGGATGGATAGCTCTCTCCACTCGTGCAGTGTAGCCCAGTGAATTCCAGGCTCTCACCTGTCAGATTTGCTGCTCTTCCTTCTTCTGGAGAGCAGAGAGTGCTCCCTCCTCTAGAGAAAAAGAGAGGAGACGTGTAGATTCTTGTGTGTCATACGATATTACAGATACTTACTATTTTCAAGGAACTGTATTTCCTGTTGTGGAAGGTAGCAATGAAAATGAAAACAGAGGTATACCCGCTAAAAACCTTTAGTACAGGAAACTCTCCTGTGAGTGTGAAAGGCCTATCTTGAGCAAACCTACCTCATGGGTCAACTGAATTCCCTTTTTTTCCAGAAGCATTTATCCATCACCTTCAAGTGCAAGACACTCTGCCTGGCCTTGGAAAACATATACATGAATGTGACAAGGTCCCTGTTATCATGTGTTTAGTTTA
Source organism: Balaenoptera physalus (assembly GCF_965194825.1). NCBI lineage: Eukaryota > Metazoa > Chordata > Mammalia > Artiodactyla > Balaenopteridae > Balaenoptera > Balaenoptera physalus. The sequence goes on from NC_138890.1 coordinate 160,259,265, forward strand.
TTTGTTTTGTTTGAGTATCATTGCAGGCATGTGCTCAAATGTATAAACTTACTTTTAGTGAATTGAATTTTCTGAAATCAACAGTAGGAACAATGTAGAGTCCCTCAGATGTTTTACATACACACACACACACACACACACACGTACATATTTATGTGAATATAGACATCATTTTGAAAGTAAAATCACCACATTTCACTTTTTAAACCTTATGCAAAATTGAGAACAATATTTATATTGATATTTTTGGGAGGAATGTGTTATAATATTAATTAACAATTTTGAGAACAAGCTATTAGTATTTACATTTTTCCTCTCCCAAATATTGCAGAGGAATTTCTTGTAAAAATCAAAATTAAATATTTCCAAAAATATATTCTCTTTGAAATAGAAATTTAGGTGAATGTAGAAGAATAGTCATACCATTTATTCAGAGTTCAAATAGTCACATTCAGCTTCTGAAATGAATTTGTAAATAAATAATAAAATTCATAAAATAATAATAGAAGCCACCATTTATTAAGCACTTATTAAATATATACTTACATTATTTCATTTCTTACAAAAAACTTAAAAACTACTATAGGGTATGTTAGCATATAAAACACATAACTTTTTCCTTGTAACTTCAATTTTAAGATACTTTTCAACATGTCTTTTTAAATTTTCTATTCATAACAATTTTAAGGTAATTTTCTCAGTTAACTGGGATGGAAAGATGGGCATTTCTTTTCTTTCTTTCTTCCTTTCTCTATTATATCCAATCAGAGGCTGTATGTTCCTTTTGCAATGTTTCCTCTGTAAACTCCCTTCCCATTTCCCATTGTCACTGTGCTAGGCAAAGCCTACATTTCCTAAAAATTGTTAACCAACCTGTTGGTTTCCAGTCTTTTGTCCACCGTTGTCTTGCATTCACACTGCCTCTGAATTAATAATCTTAAGGCATTGCTTATAGTAAACTGATGAATTACTGGCTTGCTGTCACATTTCTTAGACTTGGAGACCCCCTCAAACTCTTAAAAAAGGGCAAGAAGAGCATTTCAGAGCATCACAAACCATAAACCCAGTGATGTTTAAATGAGTCCACATCCAGCCCATACTCCATCATTTGAAACAGAATGACATAGTGGTTAAAAGCACAGCTCTGTATCCACACAAGCTGGCTTCAGGTATAACCTTTGTCATTAACTACCTGTGCAGCACTGGGTGAGTTATTTAATTTCTTTGTGTTCATTTTCTCATCTGTAAAATGGGAATACTATCAGTAGCAGCCTTTTGGGATTTGGGGAGCACTGAATGAGTGGAAACATGTGAAGGTCTGAGAACAGTGCTTGGCACATAGAAAGCACTCAATGAATATCATTTGCAATTTGTCTCCTTTGCAAGTTAAAATGTTTAGATATCAGCAGTTTTTTAGGGCTCAACATGAAAATTGTCTATCCTCTTTTTAACATGGCACATTGCCTTTCTTCTACCCTGAAAGTCAAAACTTTAAAGTGTTCTTTTACAAAATAAGAACATGTAACACTATTCCAATAGCTTGACTTTTTGATCTGTTTTGCTTTGAGATCCAACTCTTAAATCAGATGTCATTGTTTCATTTTTCAAGTCTGAAATCTGCCTGTACTTAAAAGTAGACTTGTTCTTACTCTCTTACAACAGTAATATTATTTTAAGTGCTTTAAACATTACAAATGTATTGTGTGCATAATGACAGAACATGTACACATCATTCTGTAGAACTCATCTAAATGTCAAGACATATCAATTTTGCCAGTGTCAACCTGGCATTCATGAAAACTCAGTTGTCTCATGAAGGATTCTCCTGTAATTCATAATAAAAGCTACAGCAGTTCCCTTTACTGCCTTCTCTACTAGAGAAAATCTTAGCAGCTACATTCTTCATTAGACATTCAGTTTGGTATTGCAGAGGCATTATCTGCAAATACATGTATTATAATGGTAAAATAATATGGTATTTATGCCATTCTGTATGTGTTGAAAGTGTTTCCTTAAATATTGATATATATCTTTCTAGTCTCTTAAATAATTCAAGAAATGATAGATATAAAATTCATTATTAAACCTCCACATACACCATTTTTCCTCTTGAGAGATTTATTGAATTTTAGATTTTTCTGCCAATTTTATTTCTCTGAGATTTTACATTTGTGCTAATATGAACTGTGATAACCTATAACAAAAGATCACAAGCATGCTATACGAGCCTACCCCATTTTAGTAGAAGAGTGTTTGTCACAATCGACCATGAAGAGCATTTATTCTTGTGAGTTTTAATTTGGTTCTTATATTTGAGATGATCTTTGTTGCTTGGTTGCTTGCTTGCTCTTTGGCCTATGATGTCCTAATGTGATTGGAACTTCTGCCCTAAACAGCAGTCACCCAAAGCCCTCATTATACCTTAAATTCAGCTCCTCTGAGGGTGACTATATTTATAGATGGTCTACAGTCACCCCAACATGAATTTTATGTGTATGTTATATTCAGTATTTTATATCAGGCCATTTCTTATATTGCTCCAAAATTTTTGGGCAAATTAGTCCAAACTTGTCCAAGTATCAGAATCAGGTATCAGAAAGAGGAAAACCTAATCATATTTACATGGATGAAGTAGTAAGTAAAGCAAAATGATAGCAGCTGAATGGTTGCTTTTCCTTGGTGATTTCTAGTTTGTACATTTTCCATTTGTCCTTCCAGATCTGCTGTCTACCCCACCTCTCTCCTCTCTGCCCTTGGAGCCTGTTCTATATTGATGACATCAGTAGGAACGCTTGAATTTGTTTCAGATTGGGTTTGGCCAAAAGGGAGCTACAAAAGGTCAAAAGGAGGGAGCAGAATGAGACTGATGTATTTATTACCTGGGTTCTTTCCCATTAAGGTCAACACAGGCTAGCTGTGTCCCATGACAAAATGTTACTGCAACCATCTCTATATCCAAATCTCTTTTCTGGGTTCTGGTAACTATTCCCCTTTGTTCTTTGGAGTTAAGATGGTAAAAACTTGTTTATTGCTAGTTGCAGGATACTACACTACCCCTTCCCACACTTTTGTAAATAGTCCTTTTATTAAACTTTTCTCAAGTTATCCTAATTTGAGTGTGCCATCTGATTTTTGCTAAGTCAGGGCTCTTACTAACATGCCTGTAATAAACGAACAAGTCACTTTTCGTAGTCTATTGCCAAGACTTATTCAATAGTTTGGTAGAACTATTATTATACTAATTAACCATATATAGGGACTATCATTAGATTTTCATACTTGGAGATTTATTTATTTTTGAGGTTATATGTCAGGCCCTAATAAATGCTAAGGCTTTTTACTTATTGGACAAATATTCTGAATATTGGGTGTTTGGAATCCTTTTCCATGACATTTTGAGCTATAATAGAGATGCTCTTTTGCAAATATCACAATACTACTGGGTTGCTTGAAACATCTAAAACAATCTAAAATCCTTCCATATTTTTCAATGTGTATATCAAATTGCAGTCTCATACCTCTCTGAAACTTATCATTTAGGAGGACTTTTGAAAGCAGAAAAGCCTGGAAATAGGAGAAAATTATGTCACCTTTATTTGAAGAAAACATATAGCAGAATGATACATATATTTATATATTGCTTGGCAAAAATTATATGTCCATATCTTCCCAAAACAATCAAACTTCTTTGGCTATTGAATGGGAACCTGATGGTCTTTTGCTGGTATTTAACGAGAGTAACTTTATATTACAATTGTAGATTGATGTGTCTAAGGTGTGACGTTACTATAGAATCTTTCCAGACACTTAAAATGATCAGGACTGTGTTTTCTTTATCTTGCGTCTGAAAGTCTTGTGCAGTTCATGGAGCACAGTAGGGTTCAATGTGCAGTAACTAACTGAAAATACTCATCTACATGATGCTCACGGAGAGTCTGGCAATTTTGATGATGGTATGTCTTTTTATCAAAGTTTAACCAATATAATGTATTTAATTATATAAGATATATAATATGAAAAATGCATTAGGGACAAGTATCCATTTAAGTTTTCAAAAGATATACACTTGTTGGTGAAAGTGCAATGGAAATATTAAAGCTCAGCTCCAAAGTTGGCCATTTGATAACTCAAATTTCTATCACAGCAATAGAAGAGAGGCAGACTCAGGGTTTGTATGGGCTGCAGCTTGTATAGTTTGGTGGTGGTGTTGGGGTGTGGTTTTATTGTAGGCTGCCAGTAAAAAAATCAGAAGCCTAGTTACATTTGAATTTCAGATAACAACTTTTTTCATCATAAGTATGTCCCAATATTGTGTAGATGACACTTACACTCAAAATTTATCTGCTATTTACGTGAAATTCAAATGCAACTGAGTATCTTGTATTTTCCTTTGCTAAATCTGGCAACCCTAGCTGCATATTAAATAAAAAGAATGTAAAATTTAAAAGCATGACCTTGTAATAAATTAAGACAACCAAGGGAACCTGAAGCTTAAGTTTTATTAGGTTTTCAGTAAATCCACCTTTGCATTATAATATAATTTGTACTAGCAACAGGTAAGCTGATTTAATCTAGTTACCTGCAATAAATATGGCTTACAACTTTTTTTCATGTGTGAACATAGCTAAATACATAAATCAAACTTATTTCAATTGCAGAAATCTATTTATATGTTTGTTACTACCTATTGTGTGCCACATATTGAAGCTAATAGTGATCCGAACAGGCATGATCCTCCTCATTCTTAATTATTCTTGTGGGTCACCAAGAAGTAAACAGGTGTGATGTGTAAGGGAATATATAGGAGAAGCAGGTAGTTCATACTTGCAAGGCCTAGGTAAAGCTTTCTGGATCATGTAACTAATCTAAAGTCTGAAACATGGAGAGAAGTTTACCAAGGGTAGGATGTGGTAGGAAAAGGACTCCAGTGAGAAGATACAGTACTAAAATGACCAGGAGGCAAAAGAGGACATGACTATTCAATGACATAGAAGTAAGGTAAAGGGTAAAATTTAAGAGAAAGAAAGTGATGAGGCTGGAGAGAGAAAGATTCTCTAAATTTCCCCTCCAGCTTTTAGGAATGTGACAATAAAAAGAAAGAATAATGAATTTGAGTACCAAAATATCAAAATGTTAAAAAAAATATATAATGGACAAATATAAATATCTAATAAAAATTTGAGAAAATATCCGCAACTCTCATTATAAAGCTGATGAGGAAAAACATTTCTAGGATGGCAATCCTTCTTTATTAGAACGACAACAGCAACAGCAACAACAAAACCAAAACCAAAAACAAGCAAACAAAAACCTAAAGGAGGTTATTTCAGGCTGAAATCAAAGTACCCTAGACAGTAATTCAAATCCAAATGAAGAAATGCAGAACACCAGCAAAGCCAACTATATGTAAATATAAAATGAAGTATAATATAAATGTATTTTTTTTTTCTGACTATTCTTAACCTGAGTAACTTAAAGAACTGCATAATAAATATAAAACTATGATGATGGGCTTTCGATTTACAGAGATGCCATTTGTACGACAATAATAGCACAGAGGAGGAGACAGAGAAGAGAGTTATATCAGAGTAGTTTTATCTACTATTGAAATTAAGTTGGTATTAATTTCAATCCAAATTTTGTTGTTTTAATTTAAGATGTCTACAAGACTTACACTTTAGATTCAAAGACACAAATAGTTTGAAAGTTAAAAGATGGAAAGTGCTATACAAGCAGGAACCAAAAGAGAGTTGGAGTGGCTATACTAATATTAGGTAAAATAGACAATATTAGGCAAATAGATTAATATTAGACAAAATAGTACTTAAGACCAAGGTTGTAACTAGAAACAAAGGGGCATTTTACAATGATAAAATGATAAATCTGAAAGGAAGACATAGCAATTGTTCATCTAACAACAAAGCCTCAAAATACATAAAGCAAAAATGAAAATAATTGAAGTGGAAATGGACGATTTGATTATAATAGTTAGGATTCCTCTGCCAGTAATTGATGGAACACCTAGGGAGAGGATCAAAAAGAAAATAGACTTGAACAATGCTATATACTTACTAAACCAAGTAGAATGACACCTGTAGAATGCATGTTCTTCTCAAGCATACATGGAACATTGTCCAGGAAAGACCATATGTTAGAACATAAAATAAGCAATAAATTAAAAAAAAAATGAAATCATGCATCAGCAAAGTATGTTCTCTAACAAAAATGGAGCTAAGTAAGAAATCAGTTACTGGGAAATTCACAAATTAGCTACCCTTCAATAAGCAATGACCAAAGAGGAAATCACAAGGTAATGAAATACATCAAGATGAATAAAGAAGAATCACAATTTATGAGATACAGTTAGAAAGGTTTTTAGAGAGAAATTTACAGATATTAATACCTGTAGGAAGAAGAAGAAAAATCTCAAGTAAACATCCCAATATGCCACCTTAAGTAACTATAAAATGAAGAAATGTTCAAAATGCAGAATCTCAGGGCCCATTCTGGATTTACAAAATCTGCATTTGAACAAAATCCCCAGGTGATTCATGTGCAAATTAGAGCCTGAGGAACCTTGGTAGATTGTGGGAAAACAGGTATTATTCTATAATGCAAGTAGTAGGGCAAATTTTAAAAGGCAATTTCAGAATATTCACAGAATTATCTAATTCTCATGCAATTTGATGCAGATATTATGGTTCTAAGAATATATCTTCTAGTAATATTATCCATATATCAAACAATATGTTCCAAAACAACACTATGAAATTTAAAAAAAATATTAAATAAAATAAAGTGCCCTAATCTAGGACACTGGTTGAACAAATTATGGTACATCCAAACAATGGAGAATTATGTATTATTTTTGGAAAAATGGATGGCTATTATAAAGCAAAAAACAAAAGATAAAAAGTATCAGCAAGGGAGAAAAGGGAGCCCTTGTACACTGTTGGTGGTAATACAGATTGGTGCCAGCCACTATGGAAAATGGTATGGAGATTTCTAAAATATTAAAAATAGAATCATATGATCAAATCATGCAATCCAGCAATCTAACTTCTGAGTATATATCCAAAGAATTAAAATCAGGATCTTGAAGAGATATCTGCATTCCCATGTTCATAGTAGCATTACCACATACTCAAGACATAAAAGCAACCTAAATCTCCATCAGAGGACGAGTGGATAAAGAAAATGAGGTATTACTATGCAGTGAAATATTAGTCAACCTTTAAAAAGAAGAAAATTCTGCCATTTGTGACAGCATAGGTGAACCTGGAGGACATTACTAACACAGGGAAGAACAAATACCATATGATCCCACTTATATGAAGACTCTAAAATAGTCAAACTTACAGAAACAGAGAGTAGAATGGTGGTTACCAGTGGTCAAAGGTTACAAAGTTTTAGTTATAAAGAGTAATTCCTAGAGATGTGCTATGTAGTGCCTATATAGTTAACAATAATGTATACTTAAAATTTTGCTAAGAGGGTAGATCTTATGTTAAATGTTCTTATTTGAAATAAGAGAAAGAAAGAAAGAAAGGAAGGAAGGAAGAAAAGAAAGGTGAGAAGAAATTTTTCAAGGTGATAGATATGTTTATGGCATTGATTTTGGTGATGGTTTCGGGGTGTATGATTATCTCTAAACTCATTAAATTGTTGTATGTTAAATATATACAGCTTTTTGTATGTCACCCATACCTCAATATATGGTCTTAAAAAATGGAAATTTGGAAAGATCTCAAATGTCCCTTTTTAAATAAAAAGTGGCAAATTACGTTATAGCATAGACGGGGTTTCTCAGCTTTACACAAAAGCATTACCTAGAGAGCTTTTAAATTACAATATCCCAGTTACATCCAAGATTAATTAAGTTGGAATCTTTGAGGATGGGGCCCAGGCGTCGATATATATATTTTTAAATCTACTCTAGTGATTGTAACATACAGCCAAGTTTGAGAATCATTGAGATAGATACAGGTATTTGTTTTTGTATGCACCGATTCTCCTTGGAAGAACAGGGGTTCCTAACAATGCTCTCAAGGAGCTGCTACCCACTATCCCCACCCCCGCTCAGTAGAAATGTTTTGGATTTTGTACCATGTGACTGTACTTTGTACACACATAGTATGTGTATATGATGTGCATCTCTTTTTCTTTTCCTTTTTGTGATGAGTGGGTGTATATCTCAGGGGAAAATAGGATTAAGTTTATTCTAGGAGTTCTGGGCAGAAAAATCAGAAATTCCCTCTTAGCAAATATTTTTATGCATATAATGTAGAATGTTAAGCAAAATGTTATTGGCAAGTACATGTGACTTACTAGGTGGTTTTTACGCTTTTCTTAAAGTTATTGTGTGTTCTTCAGATGCCTTACAACAAATGTCTATTATGTCCATAAAAAGAAAACTAAATACATTTTAAAAGATTTCTTCTTAGAAAGCAGCATTATTAAGAAGCATCTTGTTTTAAAATGTCTTTTCTTCCTCATCCTGGAGAATAATTATCAGGCAGAGTAAGGTCATGTTGAATGGTAAAGTCTTGCTAGTGCAGATATGAGACACTGTGACTGAAGGTGGTTTCAGGTCTCCATAGTGCTATCAAATGGGAATATTTGTGTTTTAGATTTTGTATTGCAAAACATAAGCTATTATCTAAAGCCATTGCATGGTGAGTCTAAGTGGTTCTGTTGGCATTGAGAATAAGAGTTTGGGTTTCTCTGAACAGCTTGGACTTGTCTTGATGCAAGACGTTTGATTGGGCAGCACCAGCTGCCTCCTCAGACCTGCTCTCTGCACTGGGCCCTCAGGTGAGCTTAGGGGAAGGCTCTCAGCCCTGTCCTGCAGCTGTGTCGTAGAGGGAGCGACCTGGGCTGTCCTCCTCCTGCCGCAGGCTTGCCTGTCTTGGAAGCCAGTGACCTGCTTGATAAAGACAGTCCCTTCTACTAAGACTGGGAAGGCCTGCAGCTGGGCGGGATGATCTGTGAAGTGCTCCTGTGTATCCCTGAAATCTTGCTCGTCCTGAGTGGCAAATGCAAATGCAACACAGTCAGAAGCAGGGCCCCTTACCTGAGAAAGCCGGTCCACTCCTCACTCTAGGCTCTGCCAGTACCTGCTGAGCCCAGGACCAGCTTCGTGGAGCTCCTGCACCAGGTCCCATGCGGTCCCCTCCCCTTCGGGGGCCTTACCCGTCATAATGGCCTTTCTCTCCAAGGGTGGGTGGGGTGGGTAGGCCCTTAGGCTCCCTTCTGATCAGGAGGCTTTCCGAAGCTTATTTCTAAATTAAACTTCTCTCCCCCTAACCTAATAAAAGCCATGAATATTTAAATCTGGTTAAAATTCACTTCCCCGACTCAGAATTTCTCAAAAAAAAAAGTTTGATGGATGTTTACAGTCAGTCCACAGTGTTCGTTCAAAACAAAAACAAACCAGTTTAGATGTTTACACAGAGCCAAGGAATTATATTAATTCAATTATAAGTTTGAGATCCTGTTGATCCACTATTCCTCACCTAACAAAATCCATTATTATTTAAATCTGGTTAGAATTCACTTCCCCTGACTCAGAATTTCTCAGTTAAAATTCATTTCAGAACAAGGGTTTACTAAAGATGTACATATTGCCATAGTTAATCCTATATTTTAGAAATATATAATTTGGAAAGATTATTTGCTTACAATGGATGGTCAGATGGTAGAAAAACTTAGGTTTAAATCTTAAGACTTGCCTCTCAGTTTAGCCACAAACTGTTATACGGCTTTAGTAAGATATTTTACCCAGTGGAGCCTAAAATGAGACTCATAATATCTTCCTTTCAGGGTTTTAAGAAATACTGAGAGGACTAAATTGAAACCAGAACCCTACCTCCCTAGCCAATCCTTTCCCTGCTTTGCTAAAAATAAATAGGGCAATTCTTTTACAATAAAATAAATAACTTTGTATAGAATAACAACAAATCAGTATGATTTTCTTTTAAACCACTACAAATATGGGGAGGTTAATTCCATTAAATATACTTACTTGGATTAATGTTAGAATATAGTGAGGTGTGTAAAATGGACATTAATTTCTTCACACATTTAAAAATATATGGAAAGTCCATTTATTAAAAGTTCAGAATCATGCAAATATTTATGTTTTCTACATACATACATACTTTTCCATTTAAATGCCATCTTTTATGCTAAAATTTTACCAGGTTTTGGTGAAAGAAGCTACCGAGCTTCCTAGTTCAAATCAATGGCTTTATTTATAGCTATTGGTGAAATTCGATTTGTCTTTTTAACCAAATATAAGAAAGTTGCTGGCTTAAGAAATATAAGCCAAAAAGTAATTCATCAAAACCAAGGTTACCAGGCATATAATCACAAAAGATTAAATTGTAAACCTTTTAAGAGGTAAGTCATATAGATGAACAGTATCTTTACTTATATGATCACAGAAATTTGTGTGGGGCATGAAACAGATGAGAAAAGAAAGTATCTGTTTAGAAAAGAGAATTCACTTTTAATTATGTATTTGGATGGTCTAAGAAAATATAAATGTTCCTATCTAAAAAGGCATTTATAATGATAATATTTAAATTTTTAATTTTGTATGTATGTATGTGGATGTGGAAAATTACATACCTTTGAAATCTATCAGAAAACTAAAATAGAAATTGTTTTATCAAATAGTTTCATTTGAATGGATCTAATGATAGAAGCTCCACTACTCCTTCTGAATTCCTGACTCCTGCTTAAGGCACATTCCCCCAGACTCAAGTGAGGATACCAGGCATCTTCTCGGTCTCTACCCCTCTCCTCTCATTCTATCAAGCATTAAGTCTTGCTGATTGTTCTTTAAATATTGTTAAAATCACTCTCAGTGTTGTCCTGTGCAGTGATTCTCTAATTTAGACCCTTATCACCGTCTTTTCCTTCTATTGCAGTAGCTCCTTAATTTGTCTCTCTGTCTTTGTCTTGCTCTCTTTAAATCCATCATTCTACTGAGGTCAAAGTGGTTGCTCCAAAATGTAAATCTGCCCATGCCGCTTCCTTATAGTAAACTTCAGTGATTTCTCAACTAAGTCCAAACTCCCTAACAGGGCGTAGGTGGCCATATGTAATCCCCTCCTGTTGCTCAAAAGGCAAAGTCCAATGGCTTTCGTCAATTATTCAGCTATAGTAATCAATATTTATTGAGCTCACTATGTGGCAGTCATCATTTCTGTTGAAATAGAGGAGTATACGGATTTCTTTTCTGCTTACAGTTTTTTCAAGCTCTGAGTTTTCACTAGTATTAGGAGAGTCAGTTCACGATGGGCCATCAGTGTCCCTGCATGTTCTTTGTGGGTAGAACAAGAATGCATTACTCTGACTACTCTTTACCTGGGTCATTTATCAGGGCATGCTTGCAGGAAGCAAACATGGAGGATGATGGAAATGCTTCCCCTTGACAAAATATAGTCTTGCTTCTGTTTGCTCTAGTAGCAGTGAATTCCCTAAGCTCAAGTTCCTCTTCAGTAACACAACCCAGTGGATGTACTGTTGTCATGAACTGAATGTGTGTGTCTTCTCAAAGTTCCTATGTTGAAGTCCTAATCTCCAATGTGACGGTATTTGGAGGTGGAGCCGTTGGGAGGTAATTAATTCGGTTACATGAGGTCATGAGAATAGAACCCCGTGGTAGAACTGGTGCCTTTTAAGAAGAGGAAGAGACATCAGAAATTTTTCTCTCTGCACCGAGGAAAGGCATATGAACACACACTGAGAGGGGGGCTATCTACAAGCCAGGAAGAGAGCCCTCACCAAGAGCCAAGTCTGCAGGCACCTTGATCGTGGACTTCTCAGCCTGCAGAACTGTGAGAAGATAAATGTCTTGTTTAAGCCACCCAGTCTATGGCATTTTGTTATAGCAGCTCAAACTGATGAAGGCAACAATCCTCTATCATAGGCCCTGCATTACTCCCATGGGCACAAGGGAAAAAGAGCACTTATGTACTGGAATTTCTGGCTACAGCTTTTGCTGCCTGCAATGAAGTACATTGTCGCTGATCCAGGAGTCTCATGTTTTCTGCCAACATGTGTAAAACACTAGTAGGTAGATTATTAGCTAGAAAGAAAGATGAAGTCCCAAGCCCTGCACAGTTCTTGAGAGTTATTTCCTCTTTATTCTTGTGTTCTTCCTATGCTTGGAGTAAAACAGTATACCCCGAGCTTATTTCTGAAACTTATTTGACAATACATAAGTAATTTTTGATATCTGTTTCTGAACCATATTCTATACAACAGTCTTTAAAAATATGAATATTATAGATTACCTGTAGGATACTTAATTACTTCCGTAATCTTTATTTTGTATAAAGTTTCCCCCAAATGAAAGTAATGTGAATGCAAGCCAGTTCTATCTTTATGAGAATGACAATAAGTAAATAAAAAGTAGACTACTAATTTAAAACAAAGTTAAACCTATCGATAAGGCAGCAGCCTGAAATAAGCTTGTTATTGTCAACCGTCCTTACCCGACTGAAGACAAATCAAAAACAGAAACTCTAATAAACAGTAAAATTGCCCATGGACTAGGTACATAAGAGAGCTGCAGTTTTAGAAGCCAAAGGACACATTCCTTTTCTACAGGCCCAGTTAACTGCCTGACACATTTTATCTTATTTATTATTTATCATATTTATTCTGCTTCAGAAGAACATGGTACTTTCTATGATAGTTGTCTGAATTATTTGCCACATTTAAAAAGTATTAATTTTTTTCTCCCTTAGATAACAGCCGTTATTGGATGCTGCCATGTATCAGGCTGTTTTCTAAGCATTTTACAAGTATTTTCTCATTAAATCTTTACAATTGCTGTGAAAGTAGGATCTATTATTACCTCTACTTTTTAAATGAGGAAATTGAGGTTCAAAGAGAATATTAATTTGACCAAGGAGACAGAACCTGGTGACCAAAGAGCTGGGACTTTAACACGGGCAAGCTGAGCAGGATCAGAGCGCCTAACCACACAACCGAGTTTCTCTCTTCCTTATATTGTGGGGAAAAAAACCCAAGAAACAGAGGGCTTCCCTGGTGGCTCAGTGATTGAGAGTCCGCCTGCCAATGCAGGGAACACGGGTTCGAGCCCTGGTCTGGGAAGATCCCACATGCCGCAGAGCAGCTAGGCCCGTGCGCCGCAATTACTGAGCCTGCGCGTCTGGAGCCTGTGCTCCGCAACGGGAGAGGCCGCGATAGTGAGAGGCCCGCGCACCGCGATGAAGAGTGGCCCCCGCTTGCCGCAACTAGAGAAAGCCCTCGCACAGAAACGAAGACCCAACACAGCCAAAAATAAATAAATAAATAAATAATTCCATAAAAAAAAAAAAAAAAAAACCCAAGAAACAGAAACATAAAGCAAACAAAAAAAAAGGGGTTTTCTAGTTGAAATGCTGATCACAAGTAAGCCTAATATGCACTTTTATTTTCTTCTGCACTAAAACTAACCAAAGCATGAGATAATCTCCTTCTAGCTTATTTGCTGTATGAAAAATTTTCAACATTTCTTAAATGGGAAATGAAGGTGAAAAATTAAAGCAGATCTTGAATTACTTGGATGGATTTATAGCCTCTAAAGACACCACCAGGCAAGCCATCCCAAAGATCATAGAACAGAAGGCTCACAGATCAAATTATGATGCTCAGATCACATCAGTTTCAAACACAGTTGGAAAGAAGAGATGGGGTAGGTTAAGGTACTTAGGACAGGGTGCGAGTAGAAAGGCAACACTACCTGAGTCTGGGCTACACGATGCTGATGCCTCCTGCTTCACTGTACCGCATCAACCTTCCACACTGGCAGTGTGCTTATGACTGTAAGCAAAGTGAGGGCAACCAGTGACACACACTTGCCTTAATGGTAAGATACAGGCACAAGTACACCCAACCACAGCTGGTTTCATCAAATGCGTGGCTGACTTAGGGTAACACAGCTATCAGCCCAGCTGTGGCATCAACATGACTTGATATTTCCAGTCATGTCCTTCATTACACTGTAATTCTTTTCACCAAATCGTCAGTGTATTTTACAGATTACTACTACTATACTAACTTACTATATAAATTTAATAAGTCATATAAATACCACCCAAGTGTCACAAGCTCCTTGCTTAGACATTTTATACAATTAACATACCTGATGCATTTTGACTGTCTCTTGTAAACTACTAGATTAATTTCTATATACGTTTAACTTTTCTTTTGAGTCTTATCCCACCTGTTTGTTGCCTTTTCTCTGTGGAAGAATTGAATATTCCAAAATAATACAGAAAATGCATATTACAACCCTGTCTAACATGCCTCACATTTTTAACAAGAATAATCCCATGATAATATCCATTATTTTTGGAAACATTTATATGTTAATTATATATATTTTTACATGTTTTAAAGAACACCTGCTGTCTCAAACTCTGTGAAATATCTTTCTCCAGGGATTCCAGGTGATTTCTAGCTATCCACACAATTAAGTCTTTGTCTTTGAAAGCACTACAAATTGAATATCATTAATGAAATAGAGCTGATACATTTCTTTCCATAGGTTTCTTAGGGGACTATGTATACAAATAAGTTGGAAGCATAGTAGCTCTTCTAATCAATTATGTTTTTCTGGTGATATAGATTTTCATAGCTATAATTTATTCTGTGTGTTATAAAATGTTCATCTTCATTGACCCAACTTGCAGTGATATTAACTTACCTTACAATGAGTTCAGTTTGAAATGAATTGAAAATAAAAGGGCAAATTTAAACTTGAATTCATATACTTTGAAATATAGTAAACTAAAATTTTTATTTTTCCCAGCTTTATTGAGATATAATTGGCATATATAACCTTAAAGTGTACAACATGATGATTTGCTACATGTATATATTGCAAAATGACTACCAAAATAAAGTTAGTTAATATATCCATCAACTCACATAATTAATCCTGTGTGTGTCTATGCATGTGTGTGTATGTGTGTATGTGGTGAGAATTTTAAGAGCTACTCATTTAGCAACTTTCAAGTATATAATACAGTATTGTTAATTATAGTCTCCATCCTGTATACTAGAGCCCTAGATCTTAAAACTGGAAGTTTGTACACTTTAACTAATATCTTTCCATTTACCCACCCTACCCGCAGTCCCTGGAAACTACCATTGTACTCTGTTTCTATGAGTTCAACTTTTTTTAGTATTTCACATATAATTAAGATCTTAGAGTATTTGTCTTTCTCTGTCTGACTTATTACAGTTTGCATAATGACTCAAGGCCCATCCATGTTGTCCCAAATGGTAGGCTTTCCTTTTTATGGCTGGATAATATTCCATTGTATATGTGTGTGTGTATATATGCCACATTTTCTTCATCCCTACATTCATCAATAAACACTTAGGTTATTCGCATGTCTTGGCTATTGAAAACAATGCAGCAGTGAGCATGGAGGTGTATGTCTTTTATTTCCTTTGGATAAATACCTAGAAGTGGGAGTTTTTGATCATATGGTAGTTCTATTTTTAATATTTTGAGGAATCTCCATACTGTTTTCTGTAGTGGATGCACCAATTTACATTCCCATTCATTCTTTTTTTAAAATTTATTTTATTGAGGTATAGTTGATTTACAATGTTATGTTAATTTCTGCTGTAAAACAAAGTTATTCAGTTATATATATATTCTTTTTCCTATTCTTTTCCATTATGGTTTATCACAGGATATTGAATATAGTCCCCTGTGCTATACAGTAGGACCTTGTTGTTTATCCATTCTCTATATAATAGTTTGCATCTGCTAATCCCAAACTTCCAATCCATCCCTCCCCCACCCCTTGGCAACCACCGTCTCTTCTCTATGCCTGTGAGTCTGCTTCTGTTTCATAGATAAGTTCATTTGTATCATATTTTAGATTCCACATATAAGTGATATCGTATGGTATTTGTCTTTTTCTTTCTGACTTACTTCACTTAGTATGATAATCTCTAGGTCCATCCATGTTGCTGCAAACGGCATTATTTCATTTCTTTTTATGGCTGAGTAATATTCCATTGTATATATGTATCACATCTTCTTTATCCATTCATCTGTCAATGGACATTTAGGATTTTTCCATGTCTTTGCTATTGTGAATAGAGCTGCTATGAACATAGGGGTGCCTGTATCTTTTTGAATTAGAGTTTTCTCTGGATATATGCCCAGAAGTGGGGTTGCTGGATCATATGGCAACTCTATTTTTAGTTCTTTAAGGAACCCCCATACTGTTTTCCATAGTGGCTGCACCAATTTACATTCCCACCAACAGTGTAGGAGGGTTCCCTTTTCTCCACACCCTCTCCAGCATTTGTCATTTGTAGACTTTTTGAAGATGGCTGTTCTGACCGGTGTGAGATGGTACCTCATTGTAGTTTTGATTTGCATTTCTCTAACAATTAATGTCCATTCCCATTAATTCTTAAGATTGTATGCCTGCAAAACCAGGTCAGGTACTGATAGTTTCTTATTTGTTTTCCCCAGGGCAGTGCTGACTGCCCAAGTTAGTGCTGTTTCTCCTAGCCCTACAAGGTGGTTCAGGCTTTATGAATGTGCTCCTTAGCCATCTGTAGGTGCTTTCTCTCCCTGCTGTCAGGGGCCTCCACAGAGTGGGGGTGTGTGTAGGATGCCTGTGGGCCAGTGAGGTGGATCCACAGTCAAGGTGTTCTGAGCAGCTGTGAGCAGGCTTCCTATTGGAGACCAAGACATCATGATTTGATTCACTCGCTTTGACACATTCTGTTCTGAGCCCTGGCTGCCCTTCTCCCAGTCACTCACCTCCCACCAGTTGCGTAGTTCAGGACTCAGAATTCGGGATGAGGCGAGAAAGCAGTGGGTCTCTAAGGCAGCATCCTGCGTGGCTGGGGAAACTGGGTGCTCACCTACACGCTCTCACTTACTCTAGTGGAAAAACTCGCAGGCTGAGACGTTCTCTCCTGGCGCTGGGTGGTGTCACCTTGGGGGAGGGGTGACACAGGTAAATTGAAACTGTTCCACTTACCCTCTTCAGTGCATCCAGTTTGGATCTATTTGCTCCAGTGATGTGCTAGAACTTCTCTGCTGAACTCCCAAGCTTCCACAACAGCCCACTCATCCATGGATGATTGTCAAAATCTGTGTCCTTTGTGGGGAATATGGTAGGAAATGCCTATACTGCTCTTTTGATGATGTCACTGCCCTAAACTCCAGTCTTTAAGTGTGTATGGACTGATTCAAATGTTTGCAAGCTAAAAATGCCTTTTAAAAATATCATTTGAGAAGTTGTTTTAGCATCTCTTTTAACCTTTCTTTAGACCACATTCTTACCAAAACATAAAAAGGACAATGACAAAATCTTCATGACCGATGTATAGAACATTTGCTGATCAATACTTAGAAACTATGAAGAAAAGTTTCCTAAAATGTTTTTATCTATTTGTTATCTCAATTTGAAATTTTACAAGTCTAAAATAATTTTATTGTCTATTACAAATTTTAGTTATTAAGTTTTGTGTCCAATAGCTCAAGAATTCTTTCCCAGATTCTAAAGATCTCTGTTTCCAAGGAAAAAGTTCTACCTGATATTTGCTTCCAAAAAAAAAAAAAAAGGTACTGTATAAAATGAGATGCTGCTAATGATAGAAATTAGATTTTTATTTCAGGGAGGATATATAAGGCAGGCATGAGACATAAGTTAGCAACTAAATTGATAAATCAAGTTAACAAAAGAAGGTATGTTTTATCAAGATTTTAATATGCAAAAGAATTCATGGTATCATAAATTTAGTCCAATCTACTCAAGCCCATGAAGTAGTGACCTGAAAATCATCCATAATTTCTCTCAGTAAACGTTAGGTATTCTTTTAGTTCCATGTAACCAGAAACTCTCCTTGGCCTTTCCCACATGCTTGTTATTCATGTGTTCAAGAGAGCTGTCTCAGTGCCAGATATCAGACCTAAGTGTAGGGCAATAAATAGGAAGGGCTTTACTGGCTGCACCTGTTCATTTTTCATTATTGTGATTGAAGTTTGATTAATTAGAAAAGTAAAAGCTTTTCATAAGTTCTCCCCTGTGACTCTCTCCCTTCTATCCCCTGCAAATTTCTGCTTATACTCTCTAGAAATGGATCACATGCCTTTTCTAGCTATTAAGGAGTCTATAAAAATAAGTAGTGTATTTGTCTTCCCAGCATCAGTGAGGAAGAAGAGGAGCAAATGTTTGGGTATAACCAGAGTCTGATAAGTATCAGGCAGGATCCCAACAGAAATATTCTGGGGTAAACATTTAAAAAATTTTTTTTATGATCTGAGATGCATAACTCTCTGGGTAAAGATGGATTTCAGTCACAATTCATTCTTCTTTTAAGCAAAATAATTTCCTTGGCTGTAGCTAATAACTTTTTATAAAATTAAAGAAAATTCATATCAGACAAAATAGACTTTAAAATGAAGACTATTACAAGAGACAAGGAAGGACACTACATAATGATCAAGGGATCAATCCAAGAAGAAGATATGAAAATTGTAAATATTTATGCACCCAACATAGAAGCACCTCAATACATAAGGCAAATGCTTACAGCCATAAAAGGGGAAATCGACAGTAACACAATAATAATAGGGGACTTTAACACCCCAGTTACACCAATGGACAGATCAGCCAAACAGAAAATAAATAAGGAAACACAAGCTTTAAGTGACACATTAGACCAGATGGACTTAAGTGATATTTATAGGACATTCTATTGAAAAACAACAGAATACACTTTCTTCTCAAGTGCACACGGAACATCCTCCAGGATAGATCACATCTCAAGCCTCGGTAAGTTTAAAAAATTGAAATCGTATCAAGCATCTTCTCTGACCACAATACTATGAGACTACATGTCAATTATAGGAAAAAACTGTAAAAAATACAAACACATGGAGGCTAAACAATACACTACTAAACAACCAAGAGATCACTGAAGAAGTCAAAAAGGAAATAAAAAAATACCTAGAAACAAATGACAATGAAAACACGATGACCCAAAACCTATGGGTTGCAGCAAAAGCAGTTCTAAGGGGGAGTTTATAGCAATAAAATCCTACCTCAAGAAACAACAAAAATAAACAACCTAACCTTACACATATAGCAATTAGAGAAAGAAGAACAAAAAAAAAAACACCCCAAAGTTAGCAGAAGGAAAGAAATCATAAAGATCAGATCAGAGATAAATGAAAAAGAAATGAAGAAAATGATAGCAAAGATCAAAAAAACTAAAAGTTCTTTGAGAAGATAAACAAAATAGGTAAACCATTAGCCAGACTCATCAGGAAAAAAAGGGAGAAGACTCAAGTCAACAGAACTAGAAATGAAGAAGGAGAAGTAACAACTGACACCACAGAAATACAAAGGATCATGAGAGACTAATACAAGCAACTATATGCCAATAAATGGACAACCTGGAAGCAATGGACAAATTCTTAGGAAAGCACAACCTTCCGAGATGGAACCAGGAAGAAATTGAAAATATAAACAGACCAATCACAAGCACTGAAATTAAAACTGTGATTAAAAATCTTCCAACAAACAAAAGCCAAGGGCAAGATGGCTTCACAGGTGAATTCTGTCATACATTTAGAGAAGAGCTAACACCTATCCTTCTCAAACTCTTCCAAAATATAGCAGAGGGAGGAACACTCCCAAACTCATTCTACGAGGCCACCATCACCCTAATACCAAAACCAGACAAAGGTGTCACAAAAAATGGAAACTACAGGCCAATATCACTGATGAACATAGATGCAAAAATCCTCAACAAAATACTAGCAAACAGAATCCAACGGCACATTAAAAGGATCATGCACCATGATCAAATGGGGTTTATCCCAGGAATGCAAGGATTCTTCAATATACGGAAATCAATCAATGTGATACACCATATTAACAAATTGAAGGATAAAAACGATATGATCATCTCAAAAGATGCAGAAAAAGCTTTTGAAAAATTCAACACCCATTTATGATAAAAACTCTCCAGAAAGTAGGCATGGAGGGAACTTACCGCAACATAATAAAAGCCATATATGACAAACTCACAGCCAACATCGTTCTCAATGGTGAAAAAGTGAAACCGTTTCCTCTAAGATCAGGAACAAGACAAGGTTGCCCACTCTCACCACTATTTTTCAGCATAGTTTTGGAAGTTTTAGCCATAGCAATCAGAGAAGAAAAAGAAATAAAAGGAATCCAAAGTGGAAAAGAAGTAGTAAAACTGTCACTGTTTGAAGATGACATGATAGTATATATGGAAGATCCTAAAGATGCCACCAGAAATCTACTAGAGCTAATCAATGAATCTGGTAAAGTAGCAGGATACAAGATTAATGTGCAGAAATCTCTTGCATTCCTCTACACTAACAAAGAAAAATCAGAAAGAAAAATCAAGGAAATGCTCCCACTTACCATGGCAAAAAAAAGAATAAAATACCTAGGAATAAACCTGCCTAAGGAGACAAAAGACCTTTATGCAGAAAATTATGACACTGATGAAAGAAATCAAAGACGATAAAAACAGATGGAAACATATACCATGTTCTTAGATTCAAAGAATCAACATTGTGAAAATGACTATACTACCCAAAGCAATCTACAGATTCAGTGCAGTCCCTATCAAATTACCAATGGCATTTTTCACAGAACTAGAACAAAAAATTTTACAATTTGTATGGAAACACAAAAGACCCCGAATAGCTAAAGCAATCTTGAGAAAGAAAAATGGAGCTGGAGGAATCAGGCTCCCTGACTTCAGACTACATTACAAAGCTACAGTAATCAAGACAGTATGGTACTGGCACAAAAATAGAAACATAGATCAATGGAACTATAGGATAGACAGCCCAGAGATGAACCCACACACATATCGTCACCTTATCTTTGACAAAGTAGGCAAAGATATGCAATGGAGAAGACAGCCTCTTCAATAAGTGGAGCTGGGAAAACTGGACAGCTACATGTAAAATAATGAAATTAGATCACTCCCTAACACCATACACAAAAATAAATTAAAAACTTATTAAAGACCTAAATGTAAGGCCAGATACTATAAAACTCTTAGAGGAAAACATAGGCAGAACACGCTATGACATAAATCACAGCAAGATCTTTTTTGACCCACCTCCTAGAGAAATGGAAATAAAATAAAAAATAAACAGATGGGACCTAATGAAACTGAAAAGCTTTTGCAAAGCAAAGGAAACCATAAACAAGATGAAAGACAACCCTCAGAATGGGAGAAAATATTTGCAAACGAAGCAACTGACAAGGATTAATCTCCAAAATATACAAACAGCTCATTCAGCACAATATGAAAAAAAAAACCCAATTCAAAAATGGGTGGAAGACCTAAATAGACATTTCTCCAAAGAAGACATACAGATTGCCAACAAACACATGAAAAGATGCTCAACATCACTAAACGTTAGAGAAATGCAAATCAAAACCACAATGTGGTATCACCTCACACCAGTCAGAATGATCATCATCAAAAAATCTAGAAACAATAAATGCTGGAGATGGTGTGGAGAAAAGGGAACCCTCCTGCACTGTTGGTGGGAATGTAAATTGATACAGCCACTATGGAGAATAGCATGGAGGTTCCTTAAAAAACTAAAAATAGAACTACCATATGACCCAGCAATTCCACTACTGGGCATATATGCTAAGAAAACATAATTCAAAAAGATACATGTACCACAGTGTTCATTGCAGCACTATTTACATTTGCCAGGACATAGAACCAACCTAAATGTCCATTGACAGATGAATGGATAAAGAAGATGTGGCACATATATACAATGGAATATTACTCAGCCATAAAAAAGGAACAAATTGAATTTTTTGTTATGAGGTGGATGGACCTAGAGTCTGTCATAGAGAGTGAAGTAAGTCAGAAAGAGAAAAACAAATACCGTATGCTAATGCACACATATGGAACCTAAAAAAAAGGTACTGATGGACCTACTGGCAGGGCAGGAATAGAGATACAGACTTAGAGGATGGACTTGAGGACATAGGGGGAAGGGGAAGCTGGGACGAAGTGAGAGAGTAGCGTTGACATATATACACTACCAAATGTAGAATGGATGGCTAGTGGGAAGCTGCTGCATCGCACAGGGAGATCAACTCGATGCTTTGTGACAACCTAGGGGGGTGGGATAGGGAGGATGAGCGGGAGGCTCAAGAGGGAGGGTTTATGGGGATACATGTATACTAATAGCTGATTCCCTTTGTTGTACAACAGAAAGTAACACAACATTGTAAAGCAATTCTATTGCAATAAAGATATTAAAAATTAAAATAGGGGCTTCCCTGGTGGCGCAGTGGTTGAGGGTCTGCCTGCTAATGCGGGGGGCGCGGGTTCGGGCCCTGGTCTGGGAGGATCCCGCGTGCCGCGGAGCGACTGGGCCCGTGGGCCACAGTTACTGAGCCTGCGCGTCTGGAGCCTGTGGTCCGCAACGGGAGAGGCCGCGATGGTGAGAGGCCCGTGCACCGTGATGAGGAGTGGCCCCCACTTGCCGCAACTGGAGAAAGCCCTCGCACAGAAACGAAGACCCAACACAGCCAAAAATAAATAAATAAATAAATATTAAAAAAAAAAAAAAAAAAAAATTAAAATAAAATTAAAGAAAATTAACTTTCCATATGTTTGCATAAATTAAAGAAAGCATATTTGTCCTTTAAGTATGCTTAAAGGACAGTGCAGTTGTATGTACAAATTTATATTTGGTACATTTTCTTTGATATATAGATATTTTAAAGTAAGATATTTCAAACATAAAGCTTAAAGTAGACTTGAAAAAACCCTCAAACACTCATGTTTACTTTCGAAATAACATGTGAATGAACAGAAGGAATACATTTTTAAATGGTATTGTACAATACTTTTTGTTCTTTTAGTCATTTTTTTTCAGGGAAATTAAACTTGATAAAAACGGAATAAAATAAAAGGACCTGGAGTACCAACAGTGTTGGTGGGGAGAGTTGTGTTGATAACTTTGTTGAATGAAGAAAGAAGAAGTAAAAGAGGACATTGATGAACAATGAATACTGGACCCTACTCTTTGATCAGTGAGCCAATTCCAGTGAAGAGACCCAACAAAAGAAAATCAAATAGGACCTACTTACAGGGCCATAATCTGCAGTACACCCATCCACCTGTCCCACTCTTCAAAGGCCTATCAGCTCCCTTCACAAGTTTTCATAATTATTTTCTCAGGTCAAGTGAAATGGATTTATTATCAGCTTCCTAGGGCTGCTGGAAGATCTCTTCTCATTTAGTCAACTCCTCCTGAACAACTGTAACCATGTCCATTGTGTCTTCTACCATCTCTATGTATAGACTTCAAGGAAATATCACCTTTCTAGAAAGTACAATAGGATCATTATATTGTTCACTTCTGCTTATTATGATGTTTTGTGAGTAGCAGATACAGGAGTATTAAAACTAAAGAAATAAGATGACCTCTAGGCATGCTATAATACTGCTTTCCTTGGGTTGTCCAGCCCTGGGAATTTGTCAGTTTGACTTTGTCTTTATTTCTACAACTTAGACAATTGAATTTTTATTTTCAGTGAAATAAGAAATTCTTCTAGAGACATGTAGAAAATCTCTTGTTCTTTATCTGTCAATGGAGCTAAGATTGTAAAGCCTTGAGCTTGTCATTTGTTTTCTTCCTGCTCTCAGTACAGTAAGAAGATATCCTAGCCCATGTGCATCAAGAGTAGGTACTCGGTTCCACAGTGTCTTTAGACATTTGATCACAGGTGACAATTTAATCATGATGCATGGAATGCCAAAATTTACTGATTTCTTATTTCCCATTGATAAGGAGCTCAGCACGTTTTTTGAGGTCGAGGATACAGCTAACCAATTCATGAATCTTATTTATGAGGTTTTTTTCCCTGGGAATATACTTGGTACCAATATAGTATCAAACTCCAGGGTCCAGTTAGGAAGAGATAAATCATTCTAAATATGGCAACAGAAAGAATTTAGTATATTGAATTGGATAAAGAGGTGTTGGAAAATAGAAAGATCAAAAGAGAACACTAAGGTACAACAGAGTTACACCCCTAAGGCTTAAGGCACAAAGGGAAGATCATGGAGCTTTTAGAATATGGAAACTTAGAGAAGATGCCCTAGAGAGTTGAGACTCAGCTCTCTAAGAAGTGGGTGTCATACAGATGCAGCTAATAGCACAGGAGCTTAGAGATGGGGGTTTTCAGAGCTAGGCTCCAAACTTTGAAGAGGAGGCACTGCTTGGCTACTCTTAGTACCTCAGGAGATCACAGGTTGGACCCCAAAGAGTTTGGGTCCAGACCTCTAGGAATGGGCCGTCCCCTAGCGAGTGCTAGAACCTCTGAAGGGAGACAGTGATGTCTGTTCCTGGGGAACCAAAGCTGCTGGAAACTGGGGATGACTGCTGCTGCTTGGTGAAAGATGACTGCTGGAGAGAGAATGGAGTGATGCTGATGGGAAGAACAGGCCAACAGGAAGGAACAAACTTTTTCAACTCGCTCTCCCTTGCCTTCCAGCTTTAATCTAGCACTCCATATTGGTGGAGCTTAACTGCCAACCATGTGAAAAAATGAGAAATAGAGTTTCCGGAATTCCAACCACGTAAAGTAGAGCATAGATGCGTCAATTTAGAGATGAGTGGTATACCTTAAAATAAAGTTAATGCATCTTTTAAAGGATATCTGTATATAAAATTGAAAGAGAGTCAGTTCAAGATCGAAGCAAGTCCTAAGGAATGAGTGAGGTTGGGATGGAGGAGAAAGAATCACCATTTAAATATTTATACGTAAGATGGAGACAAAAAAAACAGGGCATCGAAACACACATACAAGGAATGAAGGGATGGAGGAGTAAAGAAGAAATTTTAAAAGGAAGGAAAAAAATGTAAATTAATAGAAAGAAAATGAAAGAAGAAAAAGAATTAGAAGGAAAAGCATTTCAGGATAACAAAGTTAAAAGCTAGAAGGAACTTCCAAAATATCAACCTATTGGCCTATTTTCAACTAGGAGATTAAGCCATCGCTATAAAACAAGTTGTAGAACTTTTAAAAATCTTCAGTTACAGGCAGGGAATTTCTTCTGTTTTCTTAAGGTGATATATAAAAGGCTGCATTGTAGGCAAATGTTAATTTACCTCCTTCTTGTTAATTTTCTGCTGATCACATTTAAACCATCGTAAAATATTGGTGACCTTGTTCATAGAAGGGCAAATACCGGTTATTGCACAATTCACCCAGACATTTTAATCCTTCTTTCATGTGCCTTTTTAAATTTTGGAAAAGTCAAGGACAGTTATTTTGTCTGAGGTATTAATCAATATGAAAAACATTGCTAGGAACTGAAGTGCTCTGGATTAGTGCAGTTTGTACATAGTGGGAGACTGCTGTTGGATTGGAATATTGGGGGGAAAATAAGCATTTTTAGTAAAGGTTTTTCTCAAAGGCTGCATGGGATTCTCCAACTTCTTTTAAAGTACAAAGCCTAAATGAACCTTTTCTTGGTGACTATGGACAAAAACTCCCTCCTTGACCAAACTCTATTTTCAGGTTCCCCTGAGCCCACTTTTCTACTAAGCCTCATTCTTGCCCCGCCTCCCTTGTCTTAGCCCCATGACCTTGTCCAATTCTGGCAAAGAATCCTGCTAAACCAGTTTATGGAGAATCCTCCCACCCTTGATATCCAGCCACACTCCTCTTCCCCCATCCTTCATACTAACCAAGTTGCTCTTAGTAATTTTCTGTCTACCCTCTTACTCTGTTTGTTGGGTGTCAATCCCCATTCGTCCTTGTTGTATTTGTAGGTGAGTTCAATCTCTCTCCCTATTTCAGTAGTCTTGAGCTCCATTAAAATAGTCTTTAATAAAGTCTTCCTTGACATTTTTAACAAATGGAAGAATAATTTTCCTTCTACACTCCAAATCATTATGGAGACCAAATATTATTTAGTGTCCATTTGTATCTGTCACATATACTGTTTCTCTGCAGAGCTAGTTCTAGGGAACTGGCTCTGCATGTTCCTTACAGCCTCCTTCCTTTTAATTTTCTTTTTCTAATCTGTAGTGTTTAAGAAACCAGATAATCAAAGTTGTTAAGTAAAGAAATAAACTCTAAATGATGTTCTAACGTTTAGTCCTTGTAACAGTGATTTCTGTAACCCAGAAGTCATTTTCTCCATTACTATTAATTTGAGACTGTTTAAAAGTCAGGAACAGCAGAAAGCACTAATGTGAATGAAGAAAATGTTACTATATTAAAAGCAGTGTATAAAAGCGCGAGGATTACACCGATTTGATTTACCTTGGAGAGAAACCTTAGATGTTCAACAAAGCTTAATATTTGTGGCTCTGTCTGCAAATGACAATTATACATAAATGAATAATACATCT
Organism: Balaenoptera physalus; assembly: GCF_965194825.1. Classification (NCBI taxonomy): domain Eukaryota; kingdom Metazoa; phylum Chordata; class Mammalia; order Artiodactyla; family Balaenopteridae; genus Balaenoptera; species Balaenoptera physalus. Next base: position 160,285,732 of record NC_138890.1, read on the forward strand.
TTTACAACCAATGCTAGCTTTTTGCTGATGTATTTGTTAACAAACAAATGAAAAGTTCAGGTTTTACTTGACTGCCAGACTGGCTGCATCTCTACTTTGGGATTTTTTTTTTTTTTTTTTCATATCAAATAAAGCAATGGCCAAAAAAAGGCTTAAATGGCCATATCTGATTCAAATGAGCCAACCATAGACTTAACTGTTGATGGTGAGGAAGAAAACTCCAGTGGATTCCACGTTACCTCACTGCCAACCTTAGATGATTTTTGAATCTCACCACTTACTTCAGATATAACTTAGAGGGAATCTTGTTGGATGGTATAAATGTGTGCAGAAGAAATGAGGTGATATTTCACCCAACTCTAATGTTTCTTAAACACTCTGATCAGAGAATAAACTTCTATTTATTGATTTATTTATTCACATACATTTATACATGCCTAGTAAGTGCTAGGCACTCTGCAGGAATGAATAAGGTAAATTATAGTACCTCAGTCAACTAGAAAAAAAGATTGAAATGAACACCAGCTCAATTTACTTAGTGAGGTTCCCAGTCTTAGTAAATGAAGAGTTGATGAATGTGTTTTATTTGAAAATAATCCTATTTTATTCTTAAGGAATGAAGGCCTTCTCAAATGTATATCTCCAATTTGAAAATATGAACTTAATGAAAAGTAAAAATATGACACTGCTTCACTTATGCTTAATTAGATTAATACTCTTGCAGGAATTGAGTTTGATAGTTGCGATGCAGTTCTACTCCACCAGCTTTATTTATTCATCTGTGCTCAAGCCTGTCAGCACAGTACTTGAAATGAGTTTATTGGTACTTGTAAATGTCTACCAACTTCCTTTAAGTTGAAGGACCTTATGAGTGCAGGAAGATTTTCATATCTACTATTTCAGATGTGGTCCCTTCAAGAGACATTTAATGCTATTTGGATCCTTTTCTTAAGGCTGTTTGTATCTTGTTTTTTTTCTCCCAAAGTATCTTACCCTTGTATCCAAAAGTTTCATCCTTTCTTAAACCTCCGATCATGTATGCCTTTTCCTTTTTATTGAAATTAATTATGTGATTGCTCCCAGGTGCAGATTTTGCTTAAATCTCTAATTCAAACTGAATCCTGAGAATTTGTTTCCTGCGTGTTACACAATTTGGAAGCCCTTGTAACAACAAAACAAAGTGCTGTACACAAACGCTGTGGCAACACAGATCAGTATTTTCTTGGTCTTTTTAATTAAATGATGAAAATATTTAAATCTGCTACGTGTAGGCTCCTTGCAAAACATAGTATTATTTAATGTTTAACTTAAGATGTATTTAAGTTCCAAAACTTTTAACCCACTTTTCTTTATCTCTTGACCATCACAGATAAGGATATTAGTCTTTTTGAGATTTGTGTCTCATTTCTATTCAAGAAGATAAAAGCAAAACATGTAAAATGATTATGAAGGATTTCAAAAATCCTTGAAGCATTTTGTGTTAGATGTGTGTTTAAGCAATTCATTTAAGGTTCCCTATTGAATAGTTCACACAAGAAAAGCCATGCCACTCACTTACTTAAACAAACATTACATGATTTTCTGACAAAGATTCTTCACACCTTTCAAAATTTGGTTTCTGAACAAATAGGTGGTTTTTATTAAGCAGCTAAAGTAATTCATGAGATTCTTAAAATACATTTGACATTATAACAGGACTTGTTCCCGATACTAACATATTCAGTGTTATTACCCACATCACCAATAGACATGGTCAAATGTAATACTGGATAGGAACTCCTCAAGTGTCTATTATACAATTAGAAGTTATTTCCTTGATTTATAAGGCCTAGCAATAGAGCAAGAATACTAGATTATTAGAATTAGAAAGGGTTTTATATAAATTATAATCCAAATCTCTCCTGTTGCAGATAAGAAAATTGATGATTAGAGAGATTAATTGGAGAAAGAAACAAGATTAGAACTGAATTCTCCCCATTCCCAAATATATTTTTCATTTTGTAGAAAGTTAATATCATTCAGTGCTTAGGTTGGGAGTTAAAAATCCCATCCTTCTCGCAATTCAACATATAATTCAAGCATTTACATTTATGGGAGAGAGAGAGGGATACAGAAAGAAAGAGAGAGAGAGACAGAGACAGAGACAGAGACAGAGAAAGACTATCTGATTCTAATCTTTTTTGAGAATGCTTCAGGACCTCAAGATCAACAATAGAATTTCCTGATTAAAATGTATCTACCAACTAGAGATAGAGAAATGAATACACAGTTACCTAAAACATGAGGGAAACAGACAGATAGTATAAAAGCACAGAATGATATGGAGGAGGTAATATTTAAGAGTTAAGCTGAAAGATGAGACCCATAATTTTAGATGGATTATTCTGAATTTCTGCTCTGAGTGGTTTCTAAAGAGCAAGCTAATGTGTGCCTATGCGAATATTGACACCAACCACTGTCCCAAGGAGAACAATTCATAGACGTTTGTCATTCATTCTCAGTTAAATGCCCTTGGAATCTTAAATAAATAAATAAATAAACAAACAATAAGCAAACATGCTTGAAGTGGTCCTCGGACATGTTACAGTGAGCTCAAGTAGAGGCTTTGTACAATCTGCGGCCAAGGAGTATGTCATGACTAAACATCACTGACGGTTTAAATTGTCGTTGTATCCTGTTAAATGTAATTTGCGGATACCAAAAATATAGTTCTACCATTTATGATGGTTGTTCCTCTTAAAGCGGGGACCTAAAATATTTTTAACTGGCCCTTTTCCCCTTAGTTCCTTAGACACTCTTATTTGCAAAAAATATATATACATTTGGATTAACACTCATTTTGAAGGTAACTTAAAAAAAGAACCCCTACGTTACCTTTTGGCGGCATCTGAATATTTGATCCGTTGAATCTGAATATTTGCCCACACTCCTCTGCCAGTTCGTCAATTGCTGGCACTTTTACTTGGCATCATCATTATTTCTCCTACGACCTGCATTGTCAGAAGCGCAGCAAGCTGTTGGTTGGAGACCTCTTTCCGGCAACAGTCAATAACGGCTAGACCAATTAAATCTAGGTAGGCAGCAAGTGCATTTTGCTTAGTTTAGTTGTGCTTGTTTTGTTTTTCTTATTCAGCAGTTTATGAGAAATGACACTTTCAGAGGAGGTGACAGTTATTTTTATGGCATAACTTGCCTGTCAGCATAATTGAGCCTCCCAGGACCGTCTGCCATCAGATTATGCCATTTAATGTGGCACTGGATACAAGAGTAACTTATGTCCGCAAATAATTTTCTATTTGAGCTGCAGATTTCCAGTATCTTCCATCTAAGAGAATATAATTTCTATGATTCTTGTATTAGATAAGGTATTAGAGAGCTATGTCCTGTTAATACCATCTGCTTGCACTTAGTATCAACATATGTCAATATATACACCTCATTTGATTCTATGTTTAAAAGTTTTAATTCTGTAGTACAAAATTATTGTTGCTAAATAGCCAAGCTAGTTTATGGCTAGGTTCCTCTCCTGGGTATCCGTGATATTGGTTTCTAGGATGCCATAACAATGTTTTGCAGTGATGAACCAACCATGTTACCTGGGCTACTGCATATACTCTTTCACTCAACAAGTACCATGGAGCCCTATGATGCAGTCACTGTTCTAGGTATTGGCAGCATAGCAATTAACAAGATAGATACAGTTTCTGCATTCATGGAGCTAATATTCAGCTCTGCTAAGATTTTACATCGACTGTTTCTGTTTCTCTGGATGTGAAAACCTTATTTATTGCACCTAAGACATTTGTTTTAATCATTTTTATTGATGTTATGCATTTAGAAAGCCCCAGAAAAACATCACTTGATTGAATAGTACTGACGATAATTTAAGTTTGGAAATCTAAATACTTGCAATTCTGGATTTGCTATTGATCTGAATAATCCTTTTATCTTTAGTTTTCTGATTTGCAATTTGTGATTCCCTGAAATCAAAATAGTAATGATAAAAATAGTCCTTGATATTTTGAAACTGAAAAAAGAGAATTCAGTACTCTTAGAGAATTATCTGGACTCTATTATACAGGTTTTGAGTTTAGAATCAATAACCATCAATTTGGAATCAATGTGTAACAGTTTAGCTTTTTTTTCATATGAAAGGTATATTGTGTTCTTTCATATCAAGATGAGATGATTTATTTTGATTGCTTTCTCTGTTTATAACTAATGCCATCTTTGGAACTAAATACACATGCACACAAATATAGATGCAAACACATATGATCCCTATGCCATTTTACACATACAAGAAAGCAAAGAAAGCACACAGCATGCAGACACACAATGATAGTGACACTTTAATTTAGATACTGGTTCTGGTGCTTCTTAAGTCAATATGAATGTGAAATCAATTAGTTGTGGCTTTGTCGCTATTTCAATGTTAATTTCATCAACTATTTTCCACAAAAATGACTGTACCTACTTTTAAAGTTATCAAAAGTTTCTTTTGGCTTTGTAAATTGAGAAAATGGTACATTCTGGTCTATATATTTACACAGAGAAACAAATCTGTAAAAAAAAAAAAAAGAAAGGAAAGAAAGTCTAGCCTTGTCAGACCCCTATTTTTGTCTTTTAGGGATCTCCATTGTTAAGACTCAGAGGCTTGGCATGGGTGATATTTTTTGATATGCCCTGTCTAACTTTCCAGTCTGCTTCCCTCTCCATTTCCTGCAAAATGACACTCTGGAGATGCCTCAGATATACCAAACTCTTTCAGGACTCTGTGTCCTTGAACATTTGTGTTCTTTGCCTAGACTCTCTTTCTCAGGCCTTAATTTCATTTTAGCTGCTATCCTCTGCATGACTTCCTAAAACCCTGTGACTCTGAAGTTATGTTTTCTCTGCACATGCATGGAAGGATGTTTAGCTAGGCTGATGTCTACTCAATGAAGTTTTAACTAAATAAGACCTCATGAAATCTGTAAACAGAAATACCTGATTTTTCAGAAAACAGTATGCTTGCTTCTCCCAAGTTTTGGAGGCCAATACATTGGAAAACATCAGAGTATTATTGAAAATTAGTAGTTCTCAGCCATAGGTTTAGATAGGTTGGGCTAGCCTGTTGTTGACTCCAGCCTGAAGATTTATTCCTCAGTTCTGCCAAGCCAGAGAAAGATCCTGTAGAATGTCTGCCTGGTAATGATTCTCATTAGATCCGTCTTTGCTTTCGTTTTTATGTTTCATCATAGGAAGGAGATATCACATCCATTTTAGGCAGAACCTCTGAAATGTATCTTGTCCCTCACAGGTAAACATTCTAACTAAGTCTCTTAAGACATGACCCCGGATGTGCTGATCGCTCAACCCATACCGCTTACCTTTTACCATATAGTCCCTGTCTTAGCTGTTGTACGTTCTACATACTCCAGATGGACTCTCTATTAGATCAGATTCTAACAGTTTATTCCACTGTCTTTCCCCAAAGCTGATACTCTCAAGCTCAGATCATGTCACATTAATCTTACACCCCCTAGGATCTAATGCTGTGTCTGATTCAGTACTGAATTCTGACCGAATTCTCTAAACACATTTTTTGAATGAATATCCTACAGTCCTTTTTAATGAATGAATAATTGAATTCGAGAATATGAATATGGATGATTGATTCTAAATATTATGTATTTAGAAATTCATCATTTTTTCTAATAGAATATAATTAATGAGGAATATGAAACAGAGAAACAAAGTCTTATATGTATTTTAGCAATATAAGAGCACTACTGAGTAGATACAACACCTTTGAAAATTTTGACACTGTTTACTCTATTCCTTTTTCAATAGACAGTGCCCTAATTTTGGAAATATTTCAAAAGGCATATGCTAATTTTCAAGTATAATTTCCCATGTTATTTTTAATTATATGCAAGGCTGGGGATAACGTGTTGAAGCTTGAACATTGCAAATATTTGGAGTAGAGTAAATAAGATATGTAGATGGATTAGTTTAGGAATCACATTATTTTAAAAGTGTACATTTTACCTCAGATGATATTTTAGCAATACCATCTTAACAGTGTCACAATTGTTGATGCAAAGTTAAATCATACATAAAATGGAGTTGGATCTATCACAATATTTTCAAATTGTTGGCTTCAATTGATTAAGCCTATAAAATCAATTTAATGACTTTATACTAATGCACTTTTGATAGACTAGAAATGACAAGAAGTAAGCTTAAAATAACAGTGCATTGCACATTACATTATGAAATTTTGTTCTGAGTGTGTGTGTGTGCGCTATACATCTAAATTTTACTGTGGTTTCTGAGCAAACGAGTCTGAAGACTCTTGATTCAGAGGGGCTCTAAAATCCTTTCAAAACAGGAGTCCAGAATTTATGAAGAGTATGTTGTTATTAAGTAGTCTGCAAGAATCTTCCAAAACACATACTTTCCCACAGCATGCCTTTGCTTTCCTATCAGGAAGATGAGATTTGTTGATGTGAAGTTGTTGACTACCAACAAATATTACAGGTATTTAGTTTGATGTGATAGTGCTGATAGGTTATATCGACCTATCAATAACTTACCTAAGTCCCGTTTTGATCAAGTATGTATGTATTGCTAAAATTTAGGAGACACATACTAAAAAGAAGATTGAGTGTTGTGGTTCATTAACTGGAAAAAACAGAAACATATGCAACCAAGAGTTTTGATGTTTTATCACCATTAGTTGAATACTATTAATTAATTTTGGAAAAATTAAATATTTTTAAATGAGAAAGGAAACTGAAATGTATTTCACTACTTTCATTTTACAAATCATTTTGTATATTTTGTTTTTCAGTACTTCCACACATACAACCCTTAACACAGAGGAGGTTCTGTAAATCTGATTGAAGGAATCAGGTTGCTCTAGAAAGACAATGCTAGTGGCAGAAACAGAAATAGACCTGGATAAAAAGCACTGCTAAATAGGCAGAAGAGAATCAGACTAGAGCAATAGAAGATATACTGTAACAGCTTACTATTCACGTCAGTCTCTGACCGGAATTCAGGACAATTATTAAAAAATGAAACTTGAGCTATACTCTTTTCATGTCTTGTATTGACATTACATTGACTCCCACCTTGTTTCAACTCTCCGATTCTTTACTGGTTAATTAGTTTCCTTGACCTCTCCTTGTTGGTGTGTAATATATTTACATAAGTATGGATTTATTATTATCATCTTGCCCAGGTCTAAAAGAGGGTTTAAGGTAGAGCAATGTTGAATTCATGAATGGATCCCACAATTTATACCAGTTTAAAAACAAACTACAATAACTAGCCCTACTTGAGAAGAATATTAGGTATCAGTCTCCAGAGAAGTTTCTTGTGGATGTGTAGGCACTTGATGAATTATTTCCTATCTAAGTCTGCTACTCATTTCTTCCATTTTCAAAGAGTAGTTCATGTTCCATAGATAGAAAAGAACTCAGGCATGGTTTTTTTTTCAGCCTATGAAAATCTGGTAATAAAATTTATTCCTTGATCCATGTGAAAAAGGAAAGTACTTAATTCATGTACAAGGACTATATACCAACATGCGCTTTTAGCCTATTTGACTTGTTATTGTGTCAATACCGTGACAATGGAATTAACAGCAATTTTAAATGTCACTGCAGATAAATGTTTATATTCATTTTATAATGTCAAGAAATACCTTTTAAATCTACTTATATTTCAAGTGAGATTTATATTTGCCTTTCACCTTAGCATCTCTTAAAATTTTTATAGTATATTATCTTTAAGCAGATTGACACTGCAGCAGAATAAGAACATTTCATTGTGTGAATGTATTTATTATGTACACAGGAATTTTTCAAATATATGTCAGTTTTACCTGCAAGTAATTGATATGTTTTCCTGTAAGACTATAATTTTGTCTATTCTATTAATCCTTTTTCATGGAGTGTGAATAAAACTCATCTTTATTCAAAAAAACAAATTAGTAAAGTTATTTTTATGTACATAAAAGACAACCAAACTAGCTTTGAATTTCATTGCCTTTGGCAAAACATTCATTTATTTTAAGCTTATTCAGTTACAGAACATTGGATGCAAATGACTACATTTTAAAGTTAGTTTAATCTTGATGAAACTGGCAATATCAGTTTCCATTATAACTAGGGGACCACTCATAGAAAACACAGGGAAGAAACTCTATTATTCCATCTTTTCTGAGGTACAAAGTCACCCTACCCATACATAAAAACATTAATTGCTCTAGCCATAAATTATTTATTTAGCAACTTTCCCTCTTAGAACATGAAACAATTTCTCTATAGTCCAAAAGGAATGTTATTATTAATATTTTTCTATATTATGTGATAAATTTTTTAAGAGAAAATGATTATTTTACTGTATTAAGTCACATATACTAATTAAGAACTAATTCTTTAAGGCTGTGAGCAGGAAGATATGTGATTACAAAAAGATATCTAATGCAAGACAATCTAGTCTTTATATTACATAAAAATATCTTCATTGTCATGTCACCTTTAGTTCAACTATTTAACCTTGAGTCTGTTATTTGTATACATGATTTTCTACTAGAATGTTTTGATGTCTTGGTGTAGCACACATAGAAACAAGTAACCCTCTTTGTTTATCTAGGAATTTATTAGCAATGGACTAAAGATAGATTTTGTATCAGCAGAAAGTATTTAATTTTCTTCGTCTATTTTTTTTTTTTGCTACTCTGTGTTTAGGTTTATTTCCTGTTTAAATCATTATCATTGTGTTAGAATTCAAAAATTATTATTTTAATTCAAAATTAAGTATTTCTTATGGAGTAATATAGTGTTTTAAATTCCTATAAGGGTATAGTCACCTTCCTTAGTGACATATTTTGGAGATTATGTTGCCCCTCTGTTCCTTGGCATTACATTCTTAGAAACAAACAAAAGAAAAAAATCTGTTTACATTTTAAAGTCACAAAAAAATTAGAAGAAAAAAATCCAAGCAAGTTTGTGTCAAAAATAAATATATATGTATATATATCAATATATGTACATATATATTCAGTATATAATAATATTCACACACATATACATATATATTTTTAAATGAATACCTGTATTAAATATCAGTTTATTTTACTTTGGGCATTTGTGTTCAGGATCAAAAAGAATATAATGAAAGATCTACAGTGTGTCGTGTCAGTTTTACCAACCAGTTACGTTTAAAGATAATAGCCACATTTCTTTGAATTGAAACAGTGGAAGGAAGCTGAATAAAGATAGGCTAAGAAGAGGTAAGCTTTTGGGTATACACAGGGGTGTAATAGTGGGAAGTTTTGTTTCAGTTTCAATTTAAGAAATCACGAATCAAATAATACCTCACTTTACAATGCAGAGGAGATGGGAAGGCAAGCTGGATTCCCACAACGGAATGGAATAATCAGTGGAAGCAATTAACAAGTGTTTCTGGCAGTTTGAAATGTTACTTCATTTACTGGAAGTGCAAAGACATGGATCTGTTTCTTCCTCTTTCTCTGGCCTACAGTTATTTATGTTTATAAAATAGTATATAATAGTACATCAAAGATGGGGAATGATGATTTAAGCACCATAAACAGATATCATCAAATATTTGGGTTATGAGATTAAAAGCTGTTTGGTCTATTGTAGATCACATGCTTCTACACATAATAGTTCATCTAGAATCTTTGAAAATATAGTGGTAGTTAGGTGAAACCTAACTAAAAGGCAGTATTAACAATGATGATAATAATGATGACGATAAAAATAGTTCACAAAAATTATCACTTATATAAATAAGCAATTCCCAAATAAATATGCTATTTGATGTTGTCTTTGACCAATTTTTTTTACCACTCATAAAAATTGTATTTATACATATTTGTGATACTTTATTACCATAGAAAGTGTCTTTCTTATTTTTCTTCTCTGGATTCCCACTCTTGATATTTAATTTGCACTTATGGGAGTGGGGTGGCAGGCTGAGTCTGTCTTCTTCTAATGACCCTGTGTAAGGGTACACCATGGAACGTGGCTATACCCAGGTGTTCTATCAACATTCTCCCAGCTGGAATATCCATGTGGTTGGCCTGTTTGTAAGAGTGGTTCTGACTTGTTAGTCTTTGCAACAATATCAGATGTAGGTTCTTCCTGAGCCATGCTTGAGCTTGCTAGTTCACACAGGGTAACTAGGGGTTTTCAGGCTTGAAGGTAGGGAACCAGTAAAAGTCACATTCCTTTATTAAACTAATTCTGCCAGAATGTCCCTGATGGACATGAGTTTTGGAAGTATTCACTCATTAACTCCTTCACTCATATGGCATGCATTTACTAACTGCTTTTTATATATCACATACATACTGTTCTTAGCCTTGGGGATACAAAGGAGAGCAGTTGAAAGAAACAGGCACTGATATGTGAACAGATGATAAGTTCAGCCACTATGAATGTCAATATAATAGGCAAAAATGACATTTTTATTTGAACCGCCAATATACTCTTAGTTGCATACAACAGAATCCATTTTAGTTGGCTTAAGCAAAAAATGACTTTCTTAAAGGGCCTTAGCTTGTTTGGAGAATCCCCAGGAGAGCCAGAGACAACCTGCAGAGGCTCTTCAGCAGGACCAATGGGGGCCCTCCCTCTGGACTGCCTCCTACAGGATCCAACTGCTTCCAGCCCCACACCTGTCCTTCTCAGTAAGGAATGGGTACATAGATGCTCTACAGGGACTTTTACTCTTGCTTCTCCTGAATTATGGAGGCTGCTCTGACATACTGATACCCTTCCTAGTATATTTATTTCATGAAAATTGTCTTTATTCATAGGGTTCTTCTCTGGCTTAAAGTCTCAAGCCAGTGGGTCTGCTTAGGAGTCACTAGGTAATCTGCTTATTCCCAGTAACCAGAGAAGACTTAAGTCACTGCGTATAAAACATATTGATGGTTCTTCCACCACTCCATTGATTAACTTATGACATAAATCAGTGATGATTTATTAAATGTCTTCTATGTTCCAGGTGATCTGCTAGCTACTAGCTTTATTACCAAGTGTACCCTCCACATTACCAAGATACTCATATATCGTAAGATGTTGTATTCAATTTGCTGTTGAAGTCCATTCAGTCATGATTTCACTTATTCTTGTTAAGGCCTCCAACAGGGAATTTATTTTCAAGATGTTCTCCTCTTTTTCAAACCTTCTCTATTCACAGATGCTCAGACTCCCACCTTAAGTTGATCTGAATTTTTTCTTCTAAGGTCCTGTAATCTAGTATGTATCTGTCTTTAATAGTTCAATAATTCAATAAGACTGTTCTCTTCAAAGGTTTCAATCCACTGATTTAACCTTATTTATTGACCATTTATTATGTGTCAGGCACTATTCTAGGTACTGAGAATATGAAAGTGCAAAAAAAAAAAAAGGGAAAGAAAAAAATCCTGCTCTCAGAGAGCTTACATCCTCATACTAATGATTATGTAACACAATGATTTAAATTAATCTTCCATGAATTTTTACAGCTTTTCTCATGTTTTTGCTCAACTTTCACATGACTCCTCCTTTCTAAATTGTCTTTTTATTTATTCTGTTGTAATAGCACAGTACTATCTTAGGACCTCCAAGTTGGTCTTTCTAAAGTTCAAAATCTTCAGGATTCTATTCTCAGTCATTTTGCCTTTTCCTCCACACTTCTCCCTTGTGTACTTCATCTCAGATAGACTTGCCAAACAAATTTTAGAGGATCATTCATAAATATATATTTATTTCCAGCCTTTCTATATTTATAAATAGTGGTTAGATGTATCTAATTTCATGTTCCATCCGAAACCTAACATACCGAAGCTTGAAGTTATTAGTTCTGTTCCTCAAATAGCTCCTTTATTCTTTAAACTTAGAATTATGTTCCAACCTTCTTTTCCATTCCTACACCATCTACTCTTCATCCTCTCAGACCATCTAATTCATCATTAAATTCTGATGATGCTTTCTTTACAATGTCTTATATTTGCTACTAGGTCTAGATCTACAGGGTTTGTGGTCCAGAAGGGGGAAAATTGGAAGAAAATATTAGATAGAAAATAATGTTTGAGCTGGTTTTTGAAATACAAATAAGAATTCAGTATTTAGATATATTGCTTGGGTAGGCTAGAATGAACGAACATATAGACCTGGATATATAATGTCTCAGCCACTATGGAACTATTTTTCTCAATCATGCTATAGTTGTGTGCTATCCACGTGGATTGGTGACACTTCTCCCTGGGTAATTCAGAGACTCAGGCCCATCCCTCAGGTCTATACTATCTGAATCTGAGTGACAGAAGAGGACAAACCATTTCCTCAAAAAAAGTCTTGACACAGAAATGGCCCTTATCATCTGTGCTCTCATTTCCTTGACTAGATTCAGGAATGTGTCTACATATAATTGCAAGAAAATCTGGGCAACACAGTCTCAAAAAAAAAAAGATTTACAATTGTAAATACCAGCTTAGCAGCCTACTCTACGATGGAAATGGAAAGAGGCATTCCAAGGTAGAAAGAAATGTGTTCAAATGGAAAAAGAAATTCTAGCACAGGAGGGAAATAAGAGCATGGTCAGCGTTGTTAGAATGTTTATGGGTGGTTGCTGATCGAGAAAGTTTCGGGAACTGAGAAGGTACCACAGGAGAAGATGTTACTGTACTGAGAGAAGACGGACTCGTGAACCAGGACTTTAATCGTTATGCTGAGGAGTGTGAAATTCATCTCTAAATGTTAGAAGCACACTAAAGATATTTCAGGGAAGAAGAAGCATCATTAATTTGTGCTGTAGAAAAACAATTTTGTGGTATTTATAGGATGACCTGGTTTAAGAATAAGACACTAGTTCAAGACACAATTATTCTCCTACTAGCCTGGGAATTTTTTGAAGGCAATTTTTTTTTTCATTTTATCTTTGTTTCTAACATGGAACTTAGCATAATAACAGTTATGAGCTGAATTATGTACCCCCCCCCAACTGATATGTTGAAGCCCTAGGCCCCAATACCTCAGAATCTAACTGTAGTTGGAGATTAGGCTTTAAAGGAGGTAATTAAGTTAAAATAGGGTTTTTAGTGTGGGCTGTCATCCAATATGGTTGGTGTCCTCATAAGAAGAGGAGACAGGGACACAGACAGCAGCGAGGAAAGACCATGTGAAGAGAAAGGGAGGAGGGGACCGTCTGCAACTCCAGGAGCGAGGCCTCAGAAGGAAACCTGCAAACACTTTGACCTCTGGCTTCCAGCCTCCAGAACTGGGAGAAAATACATTTCTGTTAAGCTACCCAGTCGGAGATATTTGTGATGACAGCCCTAGCAAACTAATACTGTGGCATTCACTTATTAGGAGTTCAACAAATATTAATTAAATTTAACCTAAATCCATTCTGTACTAACTAGCCTTTCCTCTGCTCCACCCCAAGTCCATCATCAACTACCCTAACTCTCCTATCTGATTATCAAATTATCTCCTGGTCTCAATGTCAGATTAGTATTAGGTTCTGAATGAGGTCAAACACTGGGAAATAATTTGTAGTTTAGGAAAATTAAGTGTTAGTAATTAAGGGACTCACACCTTAACTAATTACTTGTATAACCATCCGATTCTTTTTTCAGCATGGTTCCGTAAACACTCTAACACTCATGCGTGCACAATGAAATTAGAACGTATTCCCCAAAACTCTGTGGTGTCACAGATTTTTGAGCCACTGCACCTAGTTTATAGTTAGCCTCTATCACTTAATGGTTACAAGTTTGAGAGCAATTTAGTTAGCCTTTGGAAGCATCTATTTTCTTTTTCAAAATATGGGAAAAATTTCATTACTTCACAGGGTTGGTAATAGGATTAAATAAAACAGGTCATTGGAAGTTTCTAGCATAGTACCTGTTGTGTGGGAAACTGTCCTGTAGGTACCCTTTTCTCACTAAATTGTACCAAACTGGTTTTAAACATTACTCAATAAGAATTGTTAGAAAGTAGATTTCACTATAAAATAAAAGTGAAGAAGTACCTCGCATACATAGAAAGCCTTAAAACAGGTTTAATTCATTACTATGAACATACCAGGAGACATAGATATATAAATAAATTTATTGACATTGAAAAAACAGTTTTACAACATTTAGTATTTCTCCATATATTATTTATAAATATAGACTTACTACATTTCTTTTAGTTGAAAGCACTGAGTTATTATAAAATAGAAAAATTTTAAATGTACATTAAAATAGTTAGAAACCAAGAGAGAAAAAAATAATTAATCAACGTGACTGCCTTAGGAGAGTTTAATCCCTAGAGGGTCTCCATTTATATTTTGGGTGTTGAGTCTATTTGTTAATCTTATATTCACTTCTGGCTCTCCATCTGTTTCACTTTGGTTTTTAATACCCTGAATGATAAAAAAAAAAATCAAAGATTCTTCATTCCAGTTATATTAAGAATTAAATAGTGTCTTGCTTCTTCATAGGTATGTGATATGAATTAAACAGGGTGATAGAGTGATATATTTCCACCTGAGGAGCTCAAAGTATATCAGTGGTAATCAACTACACAAGGTCATAGAATGGGTAAAGGTGAAACTTGCCAAGACACGTGAGTAATGTTTCCTCAGCCTCAGAGTCTTAGCATGATGCACTCTTGTTTAGAAACCGGTGTTTGGAGATGGCAGCTGTGGGTTAGAATCTAGAATCAAAGACCCCAGAGTTGTATGACCACAGCTTATCCACTTAAGTCATGTGAATGTCAGTTTGTTTACCCATCTGGAAATGGCAATGTTGCACACCTCATGCTGCAAAAACTGTATATGAGTCAATGTGTATATGTGTTTAATGTTACAGCTGCCATAGAAGAAGTGCCTAATAAACTGAGTCTTCTATAACATGCCAGGGATTAAGTACTATTTTTCTCCATAGAGCACAAGTAATATTTGTTCAATTTTCAGCGAAATTATGTTTTTAAAATACCTGATCTTTTGATTTTATAACTGATTTATTATATATTGCATAGATTCTGTGCAGCCTTTGTTTACTAAAACAAACAAACAAAAGTGTTTTAAAAAAGTCTTACATTCTCTACGTCTGCAACTTTATTCCTGTCCTGGCTCATTCGCAGACGTAGAGAATGGACTTGTGGACACAGGGAGGGGGAGGGGTGGGTTGGGATGAGGTGAGAGAGTGGCATGGACACGTGTGAACTACCAAATGTTAGGTAGATGGCTGGTGGAGGGCGGCCGCGTGGTGCAGGGAGATCAGCTCGGTGCTTTGTGACCACCTGGAGGGGTGGGATAGGGAGGGTGGGAGGGAGACGTGAGATGGAGGAGATATGGGGATATATATATATGTATAGCTGATTCACTTTGTTGTAGAGCAGAAACTAACACACCATTGTGGTGCAATTGTGCTCCAATAAAGATGTTAAAAATAAATAAATAAAACAGTGAAGGTGGGGGAAAAAAAAAGTCTTACAGCATTTTTGCCTCCCTAGTTATTTTTGCCCCTCCACATAGGGATTCTAAATACTTGAAGTCATTGATTTTCAGTAAAACTGTGTGAGAAATAAATGACACAAATATTGAGTTTTTAATAAGAAACATTCATATCAAAAATATTTGTAAAATAAGGGTTCATTTGGAATGAGATCTATTACTAAATGACTGCTGAATCAGTTGATACTAGTATTGGCATAAACATTTCATACATTAGCTTTTATTTAAAATTATAGTAAAACATTTGTTATACAATGACGCTCATCTAGGGTTATCTAATGGTACCATTTCCTTTAATATTTGGATAAATATTACAGTTACTGCAAAAATACCCCATCATGTTAAAGTTTACTCAAAATGCAGTCCCAAATAGCTCAATCTTTCTTCAGCATATCACTCTGTTAGAAAAACATAAAAGCTACATCTCCTTTTGTCTCCCACTTGTAGTTATGAAATTCATAAGACATTTCACAACCAGGGAAGAAAAAGGGCAAACATAACAAAATACCAAAAGTCATTCAGCTTAGACCTGGCTGGTGATAATTATTAATCATTTATCTTAGAAATTTCTGTGATTGAACTAAATAAGTATACCAAATTAATGATTCAGGAAATAAGTGCTTCTCTTACAACCTGTGGAAACAGAATACATAGTGGGTTCATCTCTCTAAAATGAGGGAGTGCTGTTATTCCCTCTGTCTCTACTCACCTCTTTTCTTAAATAGTAATTTAAAGGGTGTGATAATTTATTTGATCCACCTTCTCCTTAAGTTGTGACCCTCTGGATAGGAGAGGTGCTGGGAAGCAAAAGCGTGGCTTTTCCGCCTTTCAGAGAGGCAGGCTTCCACAGGAACTTTGAATCAAAACTGGGGTGGGTCAGAGACTGCAAAGGAGAATATCACAGTCTCCCTTGAGGAGAGAGATCGGATAAGAACACATTCAGAGAAAGGAAGCAGAGCTGTCAGCAAAGCAATGGAAGAGCATTTGTGTTATTTTACGCTCCCTCCAGAACATCAATATTTTATAAGCTTCTCCCTTGAGAAATGATAGAAGATTCTATCTCCACTAAGTAAAAACGTGTGTAGCTCCCTTTGAGGGATTGCTTGTTACCAGCTAGATGGTGGGAAAATTACTAATGCTTGCACTTTTCAAGGAAATTCTCTCTTATTACTTTCCTTGCTTTTTCCCCCCCTACATCTGAGAAAAACAATCAAAAGTAAGGCGACAAATGAAGTATCAAATAATATATTTTTTCTGTGGTCCATTATGCTTATAAAAGTTCTGCATCACAAAACATTGGGTAAAAAACAATTTGATAGTTTTCTAATTAGAAAAGTGGCAACTTTCAATGAATGAATTTGCACCTCTAAAGAAATACTAAATATTGTGTTACTGCATACTGACATTTTTATTCCTGAAAGAGTAGGATTGGTTAAATAGCGACAATAGATTTGTGTCATGACCTTGTACAACCAATACTAAGCACTTCTGAAGAATTAACAAATATTATTCATATACTTCCTAAAAATAATGGGGCAGTGATAGTAAGTGTGAGAGGAACAACAGTAAAAGAAACAAGAGGAGGGAAATAGAAAAGAGCTAACCGGCAAAGGTCTAGATCTTGGGATTACTAATTAAAACCATATTGAGTCATATTATCATTTGGCAATCTAATGATGAACAAGGCATTTTACTTTAGATAAACAGGGGAGGGAAGGAAGATAACTTCATATGTTCAAATTTATAAGAAATGTTGTGTGTTGGTTATTTTCTTAAAGTGGAGGTAGCCAAAAACAAACATGTAAGGATTTTACAATGTTATAAAATATTAGACAAAATAAGCCTACTTTTCTTTTAATGGAAATTGTGTTATTTGACCATTTGTGGTGGAACGTGGTCAAAATTTTATGATTTTAAAGTTAGATGGGGCCTTCTTGAGAAATTTACAAACAAGGAAAAATATTAAGAATACTAGAACATCTGTTTAATATTCATAAAGGTATTTAAACTGTTATTTTTTATGAAAATCGTCCTTTGAAAATGTGTCTGTTGTTATGTAGATGTTCAAAGGTGAGGATTACATTCCATAGAACAACACTGAACAATTTTTTGAAGTTTTGATTCTAGTACATTTTTCTTTAACTTACATGATTTGAGAAAATCAAAAGGAAATGGAAGAGAAAATGCATGGAACTGAGGAATAGTTCTGCCAAGTGATATGCCATGATTTTTTTTAAAAAACAGTTTCTTGCTGAATTATTGTATGAAAATTAAAGAGAAATTCAAAATCAAAAATCTCAGGCCCACTATAGCCATTTGTTTTAGTGATACTCTTCTCCAATTTTTTCCTTTATATTTTTCTGTCCACAAAAAGAAATCAATGCCAGGAAAAAGATCATCTGGTAAATTCCTAGAACTGGTTGATCTGATCCGCATGATGAGTGAACATATGTGCTAAAAGTACCCTTTTTCCTCAAGGTATGTTTCTTCTGTCACAATTAAAATGTGGAATTATTAGTTTTACTACAAAAAAAAAAAAATAACACCATTCATTCAAGACTCTTTGTATTCTGCTGTAAACATTTCAGTTTTATCTCCATAAACTACTTTTCGATATAGTTTAGATGTTTTACAGTAAATAGAGGACTTGTCAACTGGGGAAAAAAAAACAAAAACAAAAAAACACAACATGAGAGCTGTTGAGTTCAGTTTTACTTGGGGCTTACTGAGGACTGTAGCCAGGGAAACAGCCTCTCAGAGAGCTCTGAGGAACTGGTACAAAGAGGTAGGGGGAGGTCAGCACATTTGTGATTTTGGTGAAGGAAGTACATGCAGTCAAGCCCACATCTCCATAGAAGGCTGCTGCTAGTCACGAGTAGCAGATGTCTCCGTTAATGATTTTAGTGCATTTCTAGGTATGAGAAGATGCAAGAAATTGGCTTCATCAAATTTTGTCCTAAAAATATCTAACTATCTGCAGGCCAGTTTTGCCAGTTTTTTCCAGAGTACAGAGTGCCTCATTCCTGATCTCCACCCTGGACTTCTTTCAGGGGGTATTGAAGGTCAGTGGCTGCAGGGCTAGTGACTTCATTTTTGTAGAACCAGATGGCCAGCAACATTCTTTAGTTGGTAGACTATTTACTCTTCCTGACATATACCCTATATTTTTCTAATTATCGCATCTTTATTCTTGCTCAAGATATCTTTCTCCATCATAATTCCATATTGAAGTTTATGAATACTTCAAGCCTCATCATAATTTTATTTCTTCTCTGAATACTGTTCAAGTGAAATTAGTCAGAATTCATCTTTAGTTTCTCAATAATCTCTTTGTACATTATTTATACTTATCACAGTATGCTTTGTATTATACTGTCAGCTTCGTATTCATAAATTTGCCCAAACAGGCCAGGATGGTAATATGCATCAGAATATAAGTATATAATAAATTTTATTGTTATGATTTTTTAATTTGATTTACTTGAAGTTGTTTCTAGGAATTTGCTACCACAGATTAATCGGGAACCATCCTCTAAGCCTAGATGGTGCCTCATATACTTTGGCTCCTTAAGCTCAATGCCAAGTCTAAGGTTCCTTAGTTGGTTCCATAGATTAATTTTAATAATTTAATTTTTAAAATCAATTCTTAAGCTCAGTTTCTCTTCTATTATCAGTTGCATTTGCAGTAGCAACGCAGAAGGACTATGTTCAGATTTTGTCCTGTTCTCAGTACGTGCTTACCTAAGACAAAGGCATAATTATTCTCACTCAGGCATAGAACTCAGTAGAAAGAATAAAGTGGAAATGCTCCTGTGGAGAAAATTGGCAGAATTGGAATTTTAAGTGATGTCATTGTACTTCTAATGTGTAACCAATTTTACCAACTACTCGTATCAGTTCTTTTCAAAAAACTTCACCAAGTATTATTCATCACAGAGTGAATACGTGTAGGACTCTGGTGAAGACAGAAAGTCATAGCATTCTTATTATATTTGGAAATTTTCTTGAACTCTAGGTTTAACATAATGCATCATATATGTTTTAATAAAATAATCTATTCCTCTCCAGTTCCCAAATATTTCTTAAAGTAAAATAGATTTTGCAATATGATGTACTATGTTTATTCTATCTGCCCTGGCTGTCTGTAGAGATTTTTCCTTGTAAAATGAGGAAATTGGATACTTTCTAAGATACTTTTTTCTCTACTGTGTAATTATTCTAAATCCTTAGGTAACTCTACTGAATTCAGTATAAATATAACAAGTTCAAGATCATTTTTAGTGAATGTACCAAAACATTTGTAATGACATTTAACTTCTTTTTCTGGCTGAATATAAACTTGAATATTACATGAAAATAATTAAAAGCCTACCAAGTGTTTTCATTGCTGTAGTTTTGCTATAATTTAACCTTCCAATTAATAACTACTTTTTTCTGAGCTCTGTTTTAAGCATTTCAAGCACTATCTCATTTAATTACCTTACCAATTTGTTGAGATAGAATTTATGGTAAGAATCTCTGTTGTCTGAGTCAGGAAGAAGAGGTTTAAAAGGACTGAATAACTCGATGAGAACACAGACTTAGGAGAATTTTCATAAGAACCCACACTCTTAGATGCTCTGAAAAAAATGTTTCCAGCTTATCATTCTATAGAGTTGGGGAATCCACAATATTAAAAGTCATATTGGTATTTATTTTAGTTTTGTTTGAAAATGTTACAATAAAAATTCTATATATTGCTTTAAAACAGAAATGATGAAGATGCTATCAGGGGTTAGAGAGCAAATACAGACAACAGTTGGTAGATTTCCTGGGAATGTACTTAGGACTCAATTGATAGGCTAATTAATCCTTCAGAGTGACCTACAATTGGGATGGTTTTGAGTTTTATGGTTTTAAGTTACAATGAATCTTATTTATAAGTGTGAGTGTGTGTGTATGTGCAAGTGTGTGTACGTGTGTGTGTGTGTGTGCGTGTGTATATGTGGATCATTAGTATATTGTGATACAGTTGATGAAAAGATTGAAAATGCAAGAAAACCCTTGTTTCTCTTTAAAACTTTTATTTTGTTAAAAATAATACTAACATATACTTATGAATGAATGGATGAATGAAATAAAGATGGAATGACAAAATATAGGAAGAAAGCAAAAAGGATAAAACGTCTAATGATTTTTCAAATGTTCTCAAGTTGTTCTTCACCAGACTCATAACACCTTGTCCTGAGAATGGTAACATGGCTAATAATTATAAAGCTGTTACTACTGCCAAGTGCGGGTCTAACTTATTACTGTGAATTATCTAATTTAATTCCCACAAACATTATGATTCTGGCCTATTTATTTTGTGTTATTAAATATGGGAGAAGTGAGGCACAAAGAGGCCATGTAAACTTGGCCAAGGTCACACAGAGAAGGAGGGAGCTGGAATTTGAACAAACATGGTCTGAATTCAGAGCAAACAAAGCTCGTCACCACCGTGATGTATTGTCTAATATTTGATTAAAATGATTGGGTAGGACATGGGTAGGTTTTTCAAAAATCAATACAAAAAAAGAGAACTATTATAATTATGATTGTATCCAATTTGGGTTTTCAGCTATTTGGCATAAAGTCTATCCACAGCAAAATGTACTATTTGGAGGAAAACGCTTGTAAATAGCAGCCTAAAACCATCTGTTTTATCAAACTATTTAAAAACAAATATAAAAATAAGCCAATTATTTCTTTACAGTGTAAAATACCAGAATTCAAAATATTTGTACTTAAGCTAAATTTCAAGCTAAATATGAGGGACTGCATCAATTTTTCTTTTTATCAATGTACTATAGTAATGTATCATGTAACATGTAACAGCTAAGATGTAAGAATTAAATTGCAATAGCAAAAGTCAATTTTATACTCCATCTCCAAATTGCTACACACCAAAAACAACTATTTTAAATTCTTTTAACTATTTATTCTATATATTGATTTATCAGATCTATCCACTGACTTGTCAGTTTTACTTATCAACCTCTTGTGTTAAATGGAGATGTTAGTTACCTTAGCATATATATCTCTGTCTCCCATATACTTCTTATACATTTTTGGTTAAATCATTATTCAAGATTTTAATTTAGATGATTATAGAAATGTTTTCACTGTTGAGATTGTAGTATACGTTATCATTTTTGTTTAGAGATTTTTTGAAATTTCATTTTTTTTCTGGAGTTAATATTTGCCTTATATTTTGTTTTTAATCTACTTTTTTTTATCCTAAGGCTAAGTCCTTCATACTCTCCAGTTACTAAGGGACATGTCAAAAGAATTTTCTAGACAGTTGAATTTCTCAGATGATCTGCATTGTCCAGTTCTCAAGTCTGTGTGTCACGTGACCCTCTTTCCTATGCTCTTTTACCTCCTCCTCCGTCCAGGACCAGGATGGATTGATGAATCTGCCCACTACGTGTTATAGTCCTGGGGTCCTGATTTGCTGAGAATCCGTCTGCTTCCTTCTTAATGCTTTTTCTAGTGTCTGGAACTCATGTGTGATATACTTCTTTATTTCGATGGAGCAGAACTTGTAATATTTTTCTTAGTAAATGAACAAAGAGATTATTTGCAACTCTGTAGCTAGCTCTGAAATGTCTTTGTTCTTTCTTTCACATTTACATCAGAGTGGCTGATGGAAAAGCATATGACTTCCTATTCCAGATTTTCTGGATGAGAACTAATATTTTTTTTTCTCAGAATTGCCTTTCAGAATCTTCCTTTTTGTCAATAAAGTTCTGAAATTTCAGAGTAATAAGACTCGGCAGGGGATTTTTAATCTTCAATTCTAAAAAAATATATATATTTTTAAACTGTGTTTCATCTTTTTTCTCTTACTACAACTCTTATTATTTGGTCCTTTTTGCAGTCCTCCTGGGTTGATCTTCAAAATCTCTTGCCTATTATAATTTTCATCTTTTTTCTCTAATGTCATCTTCCAATTCCTTTACTGTTTTCATATTTCTGTTATTATTTTAAAATTTTAAGACAATTTTTGATCCTGTGTTTTCTACACCTTACTACTTTTATTTTATGATTGTGATATCTTTGCACATATCTTTGAGTGTAGTATTGATAATTTTTTTGATTCTTCTATTCTCAGTATTGTTGGTATTGTTTCTGCATTGTAATTTGTGTTTATTTTGGTTATTGTCTTTCATGATGGAAATTTTCCAAAAATATCTGGTAATATTTGTGTATTTTGATTTAGACTTCCTAAAATTCTTATTACAAGCTCTGATGTTGTGAATATGTGTGAGTGTGTACCTGGATGTATATGGATATTATTGGGAGTAAGGAAGGGTAGTAAATTGGTGGAATATCCTATAGGGTGACCAGGTGGCAAGCTGTGCTTTTTGTTGGAAACCCCCAATTTTCACTATCGGTGGCTTTTCCTCACAGGTGTTTTAGCGTCTATATTAAAGGATCATTCAATGGCCAGCTTAGTAGGTAGAAGTCTGCTTATAGGATTTCCAGAGCCAAACTGGAGAAAGGGGCTAGGGTTCCATTCTTCATTATATAGACTTCCATTCAGTCTCTCTGTTTTCATTTAGAATATCACTGCTCCCTTTATCTGTGCTTGGTGTTTCCAAGTCCAAAGTTTTTCTCATTCAATTCTCCGTCTTCTGGATAACTTCGTCCTCTTCTAGAGACAGGATAAGGGGAGGGTAG
Source organism: Balaenoptera physalus (assembly GCF_965194825.1). NCBI lineage: Eukaryota > Metazoa > Chordata > Mammalia > Artiodactyla > Balaenopteridae > Balaenoptera > Balaenoptera physalus. The sequence continues at coordinate 160,308,955 of NC_138890.1, forward strand.
TGGTGCTAGTGAGGATTTGAGGTCTAACTGCTTCATAATGTAACTTTCAAACCAATGCCTTGTTTTAGACTTACATACTCTTCCCACCAACCTCCTGACTTCTGCTTCAGAGGGTACCTGATTCTTGAGCTTTCTAAAGGTTCTGGGTATAATAAATTGGTGGTTTCTCTCAACATCTTCCTCTACAGGAACTTAAGGTTAACTTTCCTCCATTTGGTTGGGTACATTACTTTTTATTTCACCATCTGCTCTCAGACATTATATGTTATGACTGAGGGCACTCAGGCATTATATGATGTTACTGGGGTTATGAATGTCTCCTATTTTCATTAAAATGGAGTAGAGGTTTCTCATTTTTGACTTATTTTAAGGTGAGTACAAAGAAAAGGGGACTGTTTTTTCTCATGTTAAAACTATCAATTTGGTTTCAAAGCTAAACTTTATGTGTAATTTAAAAAATCTTTTATAGAAAACTCACATTTTTCTTACATTATTAATTTAAAATAAATTAGCCCATGTGTCACTTAAATATGTATAAAATTAAAGTTGGCTGTAAAGATGAATATTATTAAACAATCTGTAAAAGAACTTTTAAAGCATATATTAAACATATTTTAAAAGCATCTTTTATTTGAAATAATTATTTTATTACATACCACACAAAAATGACTATATACATTTTTAATTCCTGAGAGATTAAGGCATCTGTGTGCCTTAAATATTTGGGCATAATAATTCATGTTCATTTCCTCCCTAGTTATGCTATAAATGTAATTAATAGGCATTTCTGTGAATTAATGTCGCTATAATTGGAATTTGTAAATAAATTTGAAACAACAAAATTGTATTGTCCAACAAAACAGTGAATTATGTTTATTCTAGTATTTTAATACCACACACATTTGAAAATTAGATTATCTTTTACAGGAAAACTAGTAGAGTGATAAATCATTACTATGAGAATGTCTTCATGCTGAACTTGTCCACAAAAATAGAGCTGATAATTTTTGATCATAGAAAACAGATAACATAAGTTTTTAAATATATGGGGTTGGGTATAAAGCAAATGGCCTGAAATAATACCAGTACAATGTTTTTGTTGTGTTTGATAAATATATATATAATTATATATATTATGTATGTATCTACACTATTTTGTTGTATTCACCCTATTTCATTATTTTACATTATTCTAGTGCTTAAACTTCAGTTTGATTTAATAAAACACGTTCACATTTTACTTTTATGTTGAACCAGTATACTTATCTGTGAGATCCCTTGTGGTAACACATGATTATGCAATTTTTTTCAATTAGAATGTCCAAAAATCTCTCTTAGTCCCTTTTAAATATTTAATCTTTAAAAAGTAATACTTTAAAAATATTTTAATAAAAGATATAAATCTCAGGATAGTCTTTTACGGAACTTCATCCAATATCTAGGAGTGCTCTGTATTTCATGCTTGTTTCAGCACTTAGTCCTAAATAAAACAGTTCCTATGGGAAGGATCGTACTGTAGGTGATAGGGCTGACATCTAGAAGTCATGTCTCAATCTCTTTCCCCATGCTCCCTTTCACCTTAAGTATGTAAAATATAAAACCAAGGGATTGCTTTCTCCGCCTCCATTTCAGTTAAAGGTGGATATGTGTTCCCATTAGGATCAATGAGGACTCTGTTGGAGGCTTCTGGGAAGGCAGTTCCTTGTCTAACAGCGGAAGTGAGAGAGCCTTTCAGCTGCTCCTCTTCCTTGATAGCTATGCTGCATGAGGCTATATCTGCAGTCTTGTGCCCATCAGATGACAGTGCATGGATCAAAGGTGAAGATCCTGAGGTGGCTACAGCACATCACTGAGAAGGGTCTGACTCCTTGATAATATGTTAAACACTGCCAGCTAGCCCCAGGTTCCTTGTTATACAGGGAAAAAAAAATCACAGTGTTTTAGAAGACAGTATTGATGGATTTTCTGGTACTGGCCGGCAAATACATCTTAAAAGAAAGAGCAATCATGCCTCATTAAAAACATACACACACAAAAAACAATGAATTTCTAGGAAAGTATTAATAGGATAAATGTTAGGGGTTAAATAATTTTTCATGAAAAGCAGTTGGTAACCATGCAGAATTCTTGATGTATTAGGTAGAGAAAGAAAGGTAATTTTTCTTAACTGACTACTTTTAGATAAAATGCTAAAATAACTTATCATAGTTCTAAATTAATGTACACTAAATTAGAAAGAGACAGTAAAATTGTCTAAGATTTCTATGAAAAGATTCAAGAGCTTCTTATAGACTGTTTAAATGACATAAGAAAAGAGATTTAAAGTAATTTTGGTTTTAGTTTATGACTAAGACTGGGACAAAATACAAAAGATCCTATTTCTGTTTTGTGAAACTGTGTTACTACAAGTAATAGATTTTATTGAAGAATCATTGTATTTGAGACTTGTTTTGAAAGTATTAATCAGTAAGCAGTCTAGTTTTTACAATAAAGTGTCCTGAGGGAATAAACAAAAGGTTAAGTTGTCTTCTTTTTACTACTTTAACATCTAAGTATCAATTTTATATATATATATATATATATATAAAAGATGGAGTACATTGATTTTTCCACTGGCTGGATTATTGCTTATTTTTGAATTAACTATAGATATTTTATACAGAATAAGTCCTTAACTCTTGTCATGTCTAGTAGTTGGGTTTAGCCTTTAAAAAAATCAAGTACCAAAAGTGTGTAAAAAAAGTTCTGAGGTGCTACTGACCATTTGCTTCTTGTTGGAGGGAGTGTGGCGGGCCGCAGGTTTGGTGTATTGACAACCAAAGCAGTCTAAACCCATCTTCAGAGGAGTCACATGACAGTCACTGATTTTATTGCCACCATCACTGTTCTAGGATTAACTAAACAAATTGCAGCCATTGGGGGTGAGTATCTCCAGGTTGATATAATCTTCTGTCTTAATGTTAATACTTAGTTAATGTATTAATCTTTTGTCTTAATGTAATACTGGTTAATGTTCAGTATTACTCTGAGTACTCAAAAATCACAAGAAACTAATTGAATAGAGAAAGTAATTGCTGCTTTTGAGTAAAATGAAACCATATGTTCCACAAAAAAGTTCTTATTTAATTATCTCTTTTCAAAACGAGAGTCTTACCTTTTTCTCTGAAAAATCAATATATAAATAACAATAAAAGCAGTTAAAATTGTGGATTTAAAATATAAGTCATGGAAGTGGATAAGCCATGAGAACACATATATGGTGCACTTGCATGCACACATATATGTACACATGTACACATAGTTAAGCTGAAGTCATTTTACAATTAACTATTATTAAATATACAGTATATTATCGATATCTTCATTTGTTCTGAATATATTTCTTGTGTTTTCATAGACTAAATAAGAATAAAAATACCAGGTAAAAACTCACCTAAATGTTTTACTCAGAATTTCTCTATAAAAAATGTAACTTCATCCCAGTGCATTCAGAGGAAAATGTAGCTCTCCACATTTGTGTGGACATGCACACGTGCATGTGTTTAACAGAATCTCCCCAGGAGGAGATACATAGGAAGAGGTGGTATGACCCAGGGGCTAAGTCAAACTCTTTGGGTTGACACTGAACACTAGCTGCATCATCTATGGAAAATTCTTAACATCCCTGTGTCTCTCATTCTATAAAATGCTTCTAATAAGATAACCCTCCTCATAAGGTTGTTGATCAGGTTGAATGTGTTCATACATGAAAAATGCTTACAACAGAGTCTGGCATGTTGTCAGAACTACTAAAAGTCACTGGGATTACTATTATTCTACAATTATTATTATCTGGGAGTAATTATTATAATTACTATTATTCTATAATTATTATTATCTGGGAGAGCTTTGGTAGCTGTCTCTAAGTTGGATACCCCTACCATGTCCTTTGATTACTAAATAGTAATAATTACTATTATTCTATAATTACTATAATTCTATAATTATTATTATCTGGGAGTAATTATTATAATTAGTGTTATTCTATAATTATTATTATCTGGGAGAGCTTTGGTAGCTGTCTGTAAGTTGGATACCCCTACCTTGTCCTTTGATTATTCGAGTTCAGCATCGCCCCTTCTTTCTCATCTTGAGGAATAAAATATGATTGGTGACACAACAGTGCACCCGAATTCTGTGTGACTTTGGGACATAAAGGAAGCAGTGCTTACTGCTGTCGCCTCTAGCTTCAACTTTTTCGACCAGAGAGGTTTTTTCATAAAAGAACTAATCTGCACATTCTGAAGTTTATTTATTAAAGCAGTACCTTCCTCTGTTTGTCAGACCTGAAGAACAAAATGAGTTCTCACCTCATTTATTTAATTCTGGAATACATTCTAACTAATTCAGGTTTTAAATGATGGAAATGGATGGTTGGGAATCATATATCTGTGTTAATAGTATATATATATGTGTGTATATATATATATATATATATATATATATATATATATAGTCATATGGGCCATATATCCTATATCTGCTGAACTAAACTTATTGTCTTCCAAAGATTTGCTATTAACAATGAGTAAAAAGGAATTAATAAATAATTTCAGAGAAATAAATACATGGGAAATAATATGACCTTTGTTGCCAAGAAAATTTAAGTCTATAACTCTCCTATTATATTTATAATACATATTTTGGAGCAACAAAACAGCTAAATTATTAAATATACATCATGGCTTACAAACTATCAGCAAATTACAGCATGGAAGGAAAATCTCTAACAACAATGATTCTTCAATACATTTCTCTATTTTTAGGCAAGCTGTTTATAAATTTACGCCTTGAATATTAAAAAAAAAATGGTTTGTATCCACACACTTCTCATAACTCATTTAAGGTGTGACCTGGAAGCTAGCAGATAAAATTGAATGTCTCTTCTCTTCTGCAGTGCTTTTCCCAGGTGTAACCTTTTACTATAATGTGTCCATTATTGAAAAATATTAATCAGTCTATTTTATGCCCTCTCCCTCTATACTAAATACCCTGAATCCTTTTAGCTAGCCCTAGAATTATTTATTTATATTTCAGGGCATACCTCTATATTATCTTTAAGTTTTTTTCATGCTATGAGCCTTGTCATCATACTACTTTCTAACAAGACTCTGAGTCAATTTTTTAAAAAACCTTTGATACATGAATATTGACACCATGTGTTCTGCTGTTACCCGTGCCTTTTGGGGGGTTGTATTTTCATTTGCGACAGCCTTTTTCTTTGTACATAATTTAGTGACTAAATAAACTACCAAAGTCTGTGACTATTTAGTTTTATTCTATTTATACATATAACCTAAATGAAATCCTAATCTCCCTTTCTTTCTCTCAGATTGATTTTCATATGTGGTGTGACCTTTCTGAATATAGGAACTTTGTATTAATTTTACATGTGGTCCCTTCAATTTGCTCTTTCCCTCCAAAGTCATCATTATAACATGTGTCTTCATTATATTTTTGAAACTGCAAAATCTTAAGATTTCTTAAAAGAAAGGTGAAATTATATAGTGTTTTCATTGTCTGACAAACTCATCTCTGTACGTAGAGATGGATCAGACCAACTTGTTTTTCACCAAATCTGATTAAAAACTCAGATTCCTTTATGTATTTGTAAATTCACTTTTTTCACTTTTATGATGAAATGACTTAGTTTCTTATAGAAGTCACTATTCACTTCAAGAAGCTCAAGTCCATCTTGCTTTTCCATAAACATTTACATAACATTAATCCTTCCTAAGACACTTCAGTACATGTATATGAAGCTTTATCCATAACAGCGCTCCCTTTTTAACTTCATCCAATTCTTGATAGTTCTTATTATTGATATTTTTTAAACAACCAGTTGTACTGTTTCACTTTTTCTCCTTGACCATTTGACTTCTTCATTAAAAGATTTTTCTCTGCTGATTTTCATAGCAGTTTTAAGGAAATACTTGACAGAATAATCATTTAAAAAGAAATTTCAGATTACTACTGTGGCATCTCTCATTTCTGACAACTTCAATAAATGGGGGATCCAATCTCCTTGATTCTTGTTCTAGAATTTATGATGATTAATTTCATTGGATTCCCTGGGGGTTTTTTGTTGGTTGATTGTTTCTTCTTTATATGAATTAATATTTCATTATTCTTTGATAACATAGTTTTCCTTTTAAAATGTTCTGTTATTTACAAAGCAACTCTCCTTGAAACTTCTTATTTATCTCTTTTATAAGTCTTTATATTACATCAGGCTATATAATAACCATGAATGGGTGGAAGAAGCCTTGTAACTAATAGATATTTTATTTTAGGAGCCATAAAAAATAAAACAATTATCTAGGTTGACTGGGAATTTTTAAAGCAGGTCCATAATAGCAGTTTTATTAGACAAAGTCTCCAAATGCCAATAAAAAGATATACTGAATTTCAGATCACTATACACAGGGTGTGTGTGTGTGTGTGTGTGTGTGTGTTTAGAAAGTGCTGAATTTTTTTAATCTCAAGTCAGTCTTTTCAACAAAATTACAGTGTATCATCAGTAGTAATTACTATTACTTCAGAAATTAAAAACAGTAATACAAATGCAAAAAACACATCCAGTGAGAGGCAGTTTTACAGTAGTTCCTGGATAGATGATGACTTTTCAATATCATTTCTTGTTCTCGTTTTTTTTTTACTACATTTTGAGTACTTTACGTCTTTGAGATTAATTTTTGACTTTATTCCTCTTTTCTTATGCTGTGTCATTGTGTGACATTGTAAAGTATGCCTATGATAAAATATTAATTTGTGAAATCCTCTAGGAACCATTTAAAGATATTGGGTGAGGTTTAGAAAAATCAAATAAACGACCCTTTCTCTTAGGAGTAGATTTAGAAGGTATATTTCATTGGAATTACTGTGGTGTGAATCACATAGCAGAAAACTCTGTGTGAATGTTAAGTAACTTAAAATGCTCACAACTGTCAAGCATTTGTTACTTTCATATGCCCTTGTCCAAACTTTACAAGTTTAAGTTATTTGCTTGGCTAATAGATGGAATATTGATTTCAAATATAACATTACACACAAAGTTTCACGTGGTAAACTAGATAATTCATTACTGTAAGTTATTTATGAGTCTGTTACTGTATTTGAAAATATTATATAACAGTAACTCAGTACTGTTATAATTAAAATATATACTTCCATTTGTAGCAGTACCTCTGTAAGTATATATTTTTTTGGATATATGTGTTTTCCTATGTAGAAAAGATCTTATTCTCTGACGAAATTTACTTTTCATGCATACGTTCACAAGTATTGATAGATAACTGACTTTGTGTCAGGTCCTTCTCCAAGAACCACTGATTAAGAATTGAACCTAGGGTTCATATTCAATCAGGAGGGAAAACAGACAGTGAACAAATACACAAAGGGATCATTTCACATTGAGGTATATTCTGGGAAGGAACCAGGTGGAACTCTGGGATGATTAGTAAGGCCAGACTGGCAAATCCTTTCTGAGAAGATGACAGAGTAGTATGGAGAGCCGAAAGTTAAGGGAGAACCTGTACACAGCAAGTTAGGAAAGTAGTTTTCCAGACCTATGAAAAGCAAGTGCAAATGTAATGAGGTTAAGGCAGAACTTGTCCATTTCTAAGACCAGAAAGCATGTGAGAATAGAGCGTCTGAGGTGCTAAAAAGAGCAGTACCAGGTGAGGATGGGGAAACTAGGCAGAATGGGATCAGAACGTTTACTAGATCAAAAGAAGATGTGAGCATCTCACTCATAGTACAGTGTCAGGCCACACAGGGTTTTAGGCAAAGGAGTAATGTGATATAATTTATAAATTTAAATATCACTCTGGCCAATAGGAGCAAATGAGTTTTGTTGGTGAATGACAATGTTTGTAGATCAGTTAGGAGGGCAATAAATTTGTCCAATTGATAAATAATGGGAGTTTGGCTTCATGTCTTAGCAGTGAGGAAAGAAGTAGGTAATTTGGAGACTTCGTAGATAGATTGATCAGGACAAATTTTCGTAATTATATAATTTGATCAGCTGGGTACATGTCTGTGTAGCTTCCTCATATGAGGACGATTGAAAGAGGAGCATATTTTGAAGACATGGGAAATGAGAGTTTTCACTTGGCACGTAAACATTTAGACATTCTGTTAATACAGAGCCAGCAGTAGACACCTGTTTAACCACCCTGACATTCATGCTACTGTATGTAGAAAGCACAGGTTTTCATATAAGGAAAAACTTAGTTTGAAATGTGTCAGTTATATAATCTTGGGCAGTTTGTTCAAATTCTGCAAGCTATACATTCTTTGACTGCACTATATATGCCTTTCTTATAGATTTGTTAAATACATGAGAAATGTGTGTATCGAATACATGGTATGCATCCAATTAATTGTAGTTTAATTATTTTGACCAATAAAGAGTAAGTGTAAATATATCGTAAATTAGAAGTTCAAGAAAATATTTAGCATAAAAAATTGGTCTTCTATCAACATCTTCAGAAATACTATTTTAAGTCAACAGTTGTAAATGACATTGTCATGGGTACATGGCAATTAATAAATGCTGAAGAAACGTCTTGTATAATTTCTCCCATTTTTTTCTCATAATTCTATCATGACTTTTTGTTGGGAAATTTAAATAAATTCAAGAGGGATATAATACAAAAGTCTGTATGAATGAAGAATAAGTAAGAAGTACTGTCTGGATGGGTATGGTGATAGAAAAGTGGAAAGAATCTTAAAAGTTCAATTTATGTGACTGAAGTGGGTTTTTTTTTTTGACAGAAATAGAGGTTTGTAAAGAAGCTGGTTTTGAGATTAGTTTTGGACATGTTGGCTATGAGGCATCTAGGTGGAAATATTCTAGAGGCAGTTGGAGATGTGAGACAAGAGACCTGATAGAATAGGTAGATCTACATTTGAGATTAATTACCCAGAATTGTTGAGTGTTAAGTAAATCTTGGCTGTATTATTTGTTGAAATTCAGGTTCCCTCCATCACCTTCCAAAAAAAATCCATCCTGGGAATCTCAAAATGAACATATGTAAATAATTTATTTAAAAACTTGATGATATTTTATTTCATACACAATTCTTGGATTCTTCAATCAATACAAATAAAAAACTAATCACTTGCCTGTATACTATACTATACTTACTTGTTGCCAACATATCTTCCCAGGCTTGTCTAATACAAACTGTTCTCCATTTTTGATTCCTCTTCCCCTTAGCCTCTCCACAAAGTTGTCATTTCATCTATGAAATGGACAGTGGTCCTTCCACTGTCCCATGACCACTTAGAACAAGAAACAAGTCTGTTTCCAGGAGGTGACCCTATCTGACTAGCGCAATGCAGCAAATCTATCACAGTGCCCATCAGGTAGAATTGGTTTGAAAAATAACTGCTAAGTTAGTTGAATGAAGAAATGAATGAAATTCAAATGTTCATATAAAATAATGCAATAATCAGCTTCCATTCTTTGACTTTCTATACTCCAATAACCTTTACATCTACTTTTTTTCAGTACCTCTACTCTTGCCACATTTTTGCAACTTCTTAAAATATAAAATTTGTAGGACATCACCGATGCTAAATTCAAAAGATTGGAAGCTAGTAGAAGCTTACAGAAAGCAAGTTGAGTTAACTGTACTTTTACATTCATTTCTGTCTTTATAACCTAATAAATAAAAATTAGTCTTATTGACTATTCTTGGTAAGATCTCTATTTTTAGAAACTGTGTTTTCTAGTATGAGCCACTGCAATTCAAGAGTTTCATCATGAATACAAATAATTTGATTATGAATGTTCTGTAAGGAAAAATATGCTACTTACATTTATAAGAAACTTACACAAATGTAATACATCTCTCACAAAATCGATGTTAATATATACAGAATTGATCTGGTAAATAACACTTACACTGGCATTATAATTTTACCTCATAGATGTAAAACCTACACTGAGCTACACAAATATGTAGATGAGTGAACATTATTACAATATCAAAAATTGTAACCACCAGTCTTCCATTTTAATCAGTTACCCCTTAGCAGGGTTTCTATATTAAATTAATTTTAGTCTATGGCTAGGAAGATTTAATCATTAAAATATGAAAGTAAACATTCCTTCTGATGTATGAGTTTGCACTAAGTTAAAGCATTTCAGAGGAGAGTTTCTGGACTACCTGTGTTTGAACCCCAGCTCTACAACATACTAGTTAGGTAATTTTGCTTAATATTTAATATCTCTAAGGGTAGATTTCCATGTCTTAAATGTGGAAAGTAATTTCAATCTCATGAGCTGTTTGAAGGACATAAGAACACACAGTAAGTATATAATTAAGGATGTGTAGTCAGAGCCCAATTATTGGTAACTATTGTTATTATTAAACAAACCTACGATTTATTGAATGTCTATGAATGGTTGACCCTATATTATTTCTGTCCCTAACATCCTAACCTTCAATTAACCCCATTTTACAGAAGGAGAAATTAAGGTAGAGAGAGTTGGAGTGACTTTCAGTGGCTATATTAAGACTTTGATTTGAACCACAGAATTGTTCATTCCTCCATGCAATTTAGTTTCCTGAAAGTAGGATATCTGTATATATCCTTTCACATTTTTATTAATTCTAACTCGGGCTTGAGTTACCATTCCATTACTTCCTCCAGTAATTCCTTTTTTTTTTAAAACATCTTTATTGGAGTATAATTGCTTTAGAATGGTGTGTTAGTTTCTGCTGTATAACAAAATGAAGCAGCTATACATATACATATATCCCCATATCTCCTCTCTCTTGCGTCTCCCTCCCATGCTTCCTATCCCACCCTTCTAGGTCGTCACAAAGCATCGAGCTGATATACCTGTGCTATGTGGCTGCTTCCCACTAGCTATCTATTTTACATTTGGTAGTGTATATAAGTCCATGCCACTCTCTCACTTCATCCCAGCTTAACCTTCCCCCTCCCTGTGTCCTCAAGTCCATTCTCTACGTCTGCGTCTTTATTCCTGTCCTGCCCCTAGGCTCCTCATAACCATTTGTGTTTTTTTTTTAGATTCCATATATATGTGTTAGCATACAGTATTTGTTTTTCTCGTTCTGACTTACATCACTCTGTATGACAGACTCCAGGTCCATCCACCTCACTACAAATAACTCAATTTCATTTCTTTTTATGGCTGAGTAACATTCCATTGTATATATGTGCCACATTTTCTATATCCATTCATCTGTCGATGGACACTTGGGTTGCTTCTATGTCCTGGCTATTGTAAATAGAGCTGCAGTGAACATTGTGGTACATGACTCTTTTTGAATTACGGTTTTCTCAGGGTATATGCCCAGTAGTGGGATTGCTGGGTCATATGGTAGTTCTATTTTTAGTTTTTTAAGGAACCTCCATACTGTTCTCCATAGTGGCTGTATCAATTTACATTCCCACCAACAGTTTAAGAGGGTTCCCTTTTCTCCACACCCTCTCCAACATTTATTGTTTGTAGATTTTTTGATGACGGTCATTCTGACCAGTGTGAGGTGATACCTAATTGTAGTTTTGATTTGCATTTCTCTAATGATTAGTGATGTTGAGCATCCTTTCATGTGTTTGTTGGCAATCTGTATATCTTCTTTGGAGAAATGTCTATTTAAGTCTTCTGCCCATTTTTCGATTGGATTGTTTGTTTTTTTATATTGAGCAGCATGAGCTGCTTGTATATTTTGGAGATTAATCCTTTGTCACTTGCTTCATTTGAAAATATTTTCTCCCATTCTGAGGGCTGTCTTTTCATCTTGTTTATGGTTTCCTTTGCTGTGCAGTTTCATTAGGTCCCATTTATTTTTTTTTGTTTTAATTTTTATTGCTCTAGGAGGTGGGTTGTAAAAGATGTTGCTGAGATTTATGTCAAAGAGTTCTCTGCCTATGTTTTCCTCTAAGAGATTTACAGTGTCTGGCCTTACATTTAGGTCTTTAATCCGTTTTGAATTTATTTTTGTGTATGGTGTTAGGGAGTGTTCTAAATTCATTCTTTAACATGTAGCTGTCCCGTTTTCCCAGCACACTTATTACAGAGGCTGTCTTTTCTCCCTTGTATATTCTTGCCTCCTTTATCAAAGATAAGGTGACCATATGTGCATGGGTTTATCTCTGGGCTTTCTGTCCTGTTCCATTGATTAAAATTTTGTTTTTGTGCCATTACCATACTGTCTTGATTACTGTAGCTTTGTAGTATAGGAGCCTGATTCCTCCAGCTCCGTTTTTCTTTCTTAAGATTGGTTTGGCTATTTAGGGTCTTTTGTGTTTCCATACAAATTGTGACATTTTTTGCGCTAGTTCTGTGAAAAATGCCATTGGTAGTTTGATAGGGATTGCATTGCATCTGTAGATTGCTTTGGGTCGTATAGTCATTTTCACAAAGTTGATTCTTTGAATCCAAGAACATGGTATATCTCTCTATCTGTTTGTATCAGTGTTAATTTCTTTCATCAGTGTCTTATAGTTTGCTGCATACAGGTCTTTGTCTTCTTAGGTAAGTTTATTCCTAGGTATTTTACTCTTTTTGTTGCAGTGGTAAACGGGAGAGTTTCCTTAATTTATCTTTCAGATTTTTCATCATTAGTGTATAGGAATGCAAGAGATTTCTGTGCATTAGTTAATTTTGTATCCTGCTACTTTACCAGATTCATTGATTAGCTCTAGTAGTTTCCTGGTAGCATCTTTAGGTTTCTCTATGTACAGTATCATGTCATCTGCAAACAGTGGCAGTTTTACTTCTTCTTTTCCGATATGGAATCCTTTTATTTCTTTTTTCTTCTTTGATTGCTGTGGCTAAAACTTCCAAAACTATGTTGAATAATAGTGGTGAGAGTGGTCATCCTTGTCTTGTTCCTGATTTTAGAGGAAATGGTTTCAGTTTTTCACCACTGAGAATGATGTTGGCTGTGGATTTGTCATATATGGCCTTTATTATGTTGAGGTAAGTTCCCTCTATGCCTACTTTCTGGAGGGTTTTTACCATAACTGGGTGTTGAATTTTGTCCAAAGATTTTTCTGCATCTATTGAGGTGATCATATGGTTTTTCTCCTTCAGTTTGTTAATATAGTGTATCACATTGATTGATTTGCATGTATTGAAGAATCTTTTCATTCCTGGGATAAACCCCACTTTATCATGGTATATGATCTTTTAATGTGCTGTTGGAGCCTGTTTGCTAGTATTTTGTTGAGGATTTTTGCATCTATGTTCATCAGTGATATTGACCTGTAAGTTCCATTTTTTGGTGATATCTTTGTCTGGTTTTGGTATCAGGGTGATGGTGGCCTCGTAAGAATGAGCTTGGGAGTGTTCCTCCCTCTGCTGTATTTTAGAATAGTTTGAGAAGGATAGGTGTAAGCTCTTCTCTAAATGTTTGATAGAATTCGCCTGTGAAGCCATCTGGTCCTGGGCTTTTGTTTGTTGGAAGATTTTTAATCACAGTTTCAATTTCAGTGCTTGTGTTTGACCTGTTCATATTTGTTGTTTCTTCCTGGTTCAGTCTCAGAAGGTTGTGCTTTTCTAAGAATTTGTCCATTTTTTCCAGGTTGTCCATTTTATGGGCATATATTTGCATGTAGCAATCTCTCATGATCCTTTGAATTTCTGCCGTGTCAGCTGTTACTTCTCCTTTTTCATTTCTAATTCTGTTGATTTAATTCTTCTCCCTTCTTTTCTTGATGAGTCTGGTTAATGCTTTATCAGTTTCGTTTATCTTCTCAAAGAACCAGCTTTTAGTTTTATTGATCTTTGCTATTGTTTCCTACATTTCTTTTTCATTTATTTCTGATCTGTTCATTATAATTTCTTTCCTTCTGCTAATTTTGGGGTTTTTTTGTTCTTCTTTCTCTAATTGCTTTAGGTTTAAGGTTAGGTTGTTTATTTGAATTGTTTCTTGTTTCTTGAGGTAGGATTGCATTGCTATAAACTTCCATCTTAGAAATGCTTTTGCTGCATCCCATAGGTTTTGGGTCATTGTGTTTTCATTGTCAGTTGTTTCTAGGTATTTTTCATTTTCCTCTTTGATTTCTTCAGTGATCTCTTGGTTATTTAGTAGTGTATTGTTTAGCCTCCATGTGTTTGTATTTTTTACAGATTTTTTTTCCTGTAATTGATATCTAGTCTCATAGGGTGGTTGGAAGAGACACTTGATACGATTTCAATCTTAAATTTACCACGGCTTGATTTGTGACCCAAGATATAATGTGTCCTGGAGAATGTTCCATGAGCACTTGAGAAGACAGTATATTCTGTTGTTTTGGATGGAATGCCCTATAAATATCAGTTAAGTCCATCTTGTTTAATGTGTCATTTAAGCTTGTTTCCTTATTTATTTTCATTTTGGATGATCTGTCCATTGGTGAAAGTGGGGTGTTAAAGTACCCTACTATGATTGTGTTACTGTTGATTTCCCCTTTTATGGCTGTTAGCATTTGCCTTATGTACTGAGGTGCTCCTATGTTGGGTGCATAAATATTTACCATTGTTATATCTTCTTCTTGGATTCATCCCTTGATTATTATGTAGTGTCCTTCTTTGTGTCTTAAATAAATAGTCTTTATTTTAAAGTCTACTTTGTCTGATATGGGAATTGCTACTCCAGCTTTCTTTTGATTTCCATTTGCATGGAGTATCTTTTTCTATCCCCTCACTTTCAGTCTGTATATGTCCTTAGGTCTGAAGTGGGTCTCTTGTAGACAGCATTTATATGGGTCTTGTTTTTGTATCCATTCAGCTAGTCTCTGTCTTTTTTTTAGAGCATTTAATTCATTTACATTTATGGTGGTTATTGATATGTATGTTCCTATTACTATTTTCTTAATTGTTTTGGGTTTGTTATTGTAGGTCTTTTCCTTCTCTTGTGTTTCCTGCCTAGGAAAGTTCCTTTAAAATTTGTTGTGATGCTGAATTCTGTTAGCTTTTGCTTGTCTGTAAAGTTTTTAATTTCGCTGTCAAATCTGAATGAGATCCTAGCTGGGTAGAGTAATCTTGGTTGTAGGTTTTTCCCTTTCATCACTTTAAGTATGTCCTGCCACTCCCTTCTGGCTTGCAGAGTTTCTGATGAAAGATCAGCTGTTAACCTTATGGGGATTCCCCTTTATGTTATTTGTTGCTTTCCCCCCGCTGCTTTCAATATTTTTTCTTTGTTTTTAATTTTTGTTAGTTTGATTAATATGTGTCTTGGCATGTTTCTCCTTGGTTTTATCCTGTATGGGACTCTCTGTGTTTCCTGGACTTGACTGACTCTTTCCTTTTTCATATTAGGGAAGTTTTCAACTATAATCTCTTCAAATATTTTCTCAGTCCCTTTCTTTTTCTCTTCTTCTTCTGGGACCCCTATAATTCGAATGTTGGTGTGTTAAATGTTGTCCCAGAGTTCTCTGAGACTGTCCTCACTTCTTTTCATTCTTTTTTCTTTATTCTGCTCTGTGGTAGTTATTGCCACTGTTTTATCTTCCATGTCACTTATCCATTCTTCTGCCTCAGAGTTTCTGCTTTTGTTTCCTTCTAGAGAATTTTTAATTTCATGTACTGTGTTGTTTCATCATTGTTTGTTCTTTAGTTCTTCTAGGTCCTTGTTAAACGTTTCTTGTATTTTCTCCATTCTATTTCCAAGATTTTGGATCATCTTTACTATCATTACTCTGAATTCTTTTTCAGGTAGACTGCCTATTTCTTCTTCATTTGTTCGGTCTGGTGGGTTTTAACCTTCCTCCTTCATCTGCTGCATATTTCTCTGTCTTCTCATTTTGCTTAACTTACTGTGTTTGGGGTCTGCTTTTCGCAGGCTGCAGGTTCGTAGTTCCCATTGTTTTTGGTGTCTGCCCCCTGTCGGTAAGGTTGGTTCAGTGGGTTGTGTAGGCTTCCTGGTGGAAGGAATGGTGCCTGTGTTCTGGTGGATGAGGCTGGAGCTTTTCTTTCTGGTGGGCAGGACCACGTCTGTTGGTGTGTTGTGGGGGTGTCTGTGAACTTATTATGATTTTAGGCAGCCTCTCTGCTAATGAATGGGGTTGTGTTCCTGTCTTGCTACTTGTGTGGCATAGGGTGTCCAGCACTGTAGCTTGCTGGTCGTTGAGTGGAGCTTGGTGTTAACGTTGAGATGGAGAACTCTGGGAGAGCTTTAGCTGTTTGATATTACATGGGGCTGGGAGGTCTCTGGTGGTCCAATGTCCTGAACTCGGCTCTGCCACATCAGAGGCTCAGGCCTGACACCCGGCCAGAGCACCAAGACCCTGTCAGCCACATGGCTCAGAAGAAAAGGGAGAAAAAAAAAAGACAGAAAGAAAGAAGGAAAAAAAATAAAATAAAGTAAAATAAATAAAGTTATTTAAATAAAAAATTTGTAAAATATTATTAAAAGTAACAAAATTAAAAAGTAATAATAAAAAAGAAAGAAAGAAGAGAGCCACCAAACCAAAAAACAAATCCACCAATGATAACAAGTGCCGAAAACTATAAAAAAAAAAAAAAAAGGACAGACAGAACCCTAGGACAAATGTAAAAGCAAAGCTATACAGACAAAATCACCCAAAGAAGCATACATATACACACTCACAGAAAGAGAAAAAGGAAAAAAAAAAAAAGTATATATATTAAAAAAAAGGAAGAGAGTAACCAAATCAATAAACAAATCTATCAATGATAATAAGTTCTAAATACTACACTAAGATAAATATAAAAGCAGAAACAAATTAGATGCCGAAAGCAAACCCCAAGTCTACAGTTGCTCCCAAAGTCCTCCGCCTCAATTTTGGGATGATACGTTGTGTATTCCGGTATTCCACAGATGCATGGTACATCATGTTGATTGTGGAGATTTAATCCGCTGCTCCTGAGGCTGCTGGGAGAGATTTCTCTTTCTCTTCTTTGTTTGCACAGCTCCTGGGGTTCAGCTTTGGATGGGCCCCGCCTCTATATATAGGTTGCCCGAGGTTGTCTGTTCCCTGCCCAGACAGGACAGGGTTAAAGGAGCAGCTCATTCAGGGGCTCTGGCTCCCTCAGGCTGGGGGGAGGTAGGGGTACCGAATGCGGGGCGAGCCTGCAGTGGCAGAGGCCCGCGTGACGCTACACCAGCCTGAGGCGTGCTGTGCGTTCTCCTGGGGAAGTTGTCCCTGGGTCACGGGACCCTGGCAGTGGTGGGCTGCACAGGCTCCCGGGAGGGGCAGTGTGGATAGTGACCTGTGCTTGCACACAGGCTTCTTGGTGGCAGCAGCAGCAGCCTTAGCGTCTCATGCCCATCTCTGGGGTCCGCGCTGATAGCTGCGGCTTGCGCCCGTCTCTGGAGCTCGTTTAGGTGGTGCTCTGAATCCCCTCTCCTCGCGCACCCCGAAACAATGGTCTCTTGCCTCTTAGGCAGGTCCAGACTTTTTCCCAGACTCCCTCCCAGCTAGCTGTGGCTCACTAACCCCCTTCAGGCTGTGTTCACGTGGCCAACCCCAGTCGTCTCCCTGGGATCTGACCTCTGACGCCCGAGCCTCAGCTCCCAGCCCCCGCCCGCCCTGGCGGGTGAGCAGACAAGCCTCTTGGGCTGGTGAGTGCTGGTCGGCACCGATCCTCTGTCCAGGAATCTCTCCGCTTTGCCCTCCGCATCCCTGTGGCTGTGCTCTCCTCCATGGTTCTGAAGCTTCCCCCCTCCGCCACCCGCAGTCTCCGCCCACCAAGGGCCTTCCTAGTGTGTGGAAACTTTCCCTCCTTCACAGCTCCCTCCCACTGGTGCAGGTCCCATCCCTATTCTTTTGTCTCTGTTTTTTCTTTTTTCTTTTGCCCTACCCAGGTACATGGGGAGTTTCTTGCCTTTTGGGAGGTCTGAGTTCTTATTCCAGCATTCAGGAGGTGTTCTGTAGGAGTTGTTCCACATGTAGATGTATTTCTGATGTATTTCTGGGGTGGAAAGTGACCTCCATGTCTTACTCCTCCACCATCTCGACGGTCCCCCAGTAATTCCTTTTTGTCTTGTATTACGATCTCTAACTTCTCTCTCCCTAGTATTTTTTATCTTTATGTTTACTTAAATTAGTTTCATACTTTGTCATCAATTTTATGTCCTTTGACAAGAAGGTATATTGAATTCAGAAAAACAACAATATATTGGCAAACAAGAATACTTTAATATTCATTTATTTGATTCTTAATTTTCTGTTTCCTTGATCTTTGTATTAATTTTCCCTTCAAGTGCAGAGTTCATATCAGGTGGCTGTATTATTTTAGTGAAACAAGGATTCGGTGATTAGTGAGTTTGGTGTGTTTTCTTCAATTGCTTTTTATGCTTGCTGCCGTGCTTTTCCCTTCTGAGAATCTACTAATCTTCTTGTTTCACAGAGCAATGCTCTTGGTTATGTTCTCTGCTTCTGTCACATAGCAGTATTGAAATTATGCTCTCTTGTTCATTGAAGATGACTATTTTATAGATTGAATTTCTGAATGATGCTCTATTAATAAAATTTAAACTAACTTATTTCAGAGCTAATCAAATTAGTTACTTCAAAAATGGTAATTATACATCTGTATGTGTTTATCATTCTGGTAATATTAACACATTTTAGAGATAAACATTGTAGAAGACCACATACTTCATGAATATAGAAATTTTATATTCATGGATGTATTTCATTTAAAAATAATAAATTACTCAAGAAATATCCTCACATTTTCTGATTTCCTACCTGGTTTAGAACTATACTGTCCACTGTGATAGCACATAGTCTAGTTGGCACATGTCTAATGAACACTTGAAATGTGGCTAGTGAAACTGAGAAACTGGGTTTTTAACTCTATTTTATTTAAATTAATTTAAATTTTCATAATAAACTGAAGTAATGTAAATTTTTTTTTTCTGTTAAACACAACTGTATTGTTTTACCAGGACTACATTTCACTTTTTATTTTTTGTTTTTACTTTTTTTTAAATTGAAGTATAGTTGATATCCAGTGTTGTGTCTGTTTCTGGTATACAGCAAAGTGTTTCAAATATATATGTGTGTATATATATATACATATATATATATACACACACACAGTTTTTGTACATATGTATGTATAATACATATACATTCTTTTACATATTCTTTCCCTTATGGTTTATCACAGGATATTGAATGTAGTTCCACATGCTATACAGTAGGACCTTGTTGTTTTTCCAGTCTATATATATTAGTTTGCATCCACTAATCCCAAACGCCCAATCCAAACACCCTCCACCCTCCCCCTCCTTGGCCACCACAAGTCTGTTCACTATGTCTGTGAATCTGTTTCTGTTTCATAGATAGGTTCATTTGTGTTATATTTTAGATTCCAAATATAAGTGATATCATATGGTATTTGCCTTTCTCTTTCTGACTTACTTCACATAATATGATGATCTCTAGGTCCATCCATGTAGCTGCAAATGGCATTATTTTATTATTTTTTGTATGGATGGGTAATATTCCATTGTGTGTATGTGTGTATTTGTGTGTGTGTGTATATATATATGTGTGTGTGTGTGTGTGTATATATATATCTCACATCTTACCTTTCACTTTAACTATTAAAATTTTAGTGCTCCAAATGAAATATGCTATAAATTTTAAAAGTACATGGATTTTGAATCCTTAGTATGAAAAATGGAATGCAAACTATTTTGTTAACAATTTTTTTATTGACTATATGTTAACATGATAATGCTGTGGATATAATTGCTTAAATAAAATATATTATTACAATTAATTTTACCTGTTTTATAGTGTGGCTTCTAGAAAATTTAAAATTACATATGTGGCTTGCATTATCTTTCTATCTGACAGAAATCATTGATATAAAGAGAACATTGATTAGCCATTTCCCAACTTACCTCCGTTGAACTCCTCAGGGCTACACATATATATGAAAAAGTTTCATATAATTCAGTTAATTTCTGAAAATTACCTATTGGTCGCTTCCTCTTCTAGTAATTTACTCAAAAAATTGAAATTCTACAGTCAACTGAAAAGTGTATACAATAAAAAATGTTTTCCTTGTCACATGGGTTGAACCTTTCCCTCTTTATGTGCTGGAATAATAATTGAAACTTTATGAACATGAGCTAAGGACATCTCATTATCACTCACACACACACACACATACACACACATCAGAGAGAAAGTGAGAGGGAGAAAATTAAAAGGATTCTTCTTTCCACTTAACTAAAATATCCCATTCTTGTTTTTTTAGTTACCACTAGTTTGATCAGGTGGTTTACAGAAAGCCAAAAGTTTGCAAAACCCATTGAGCCATAGAATTTTCTCCTCTGTGTTAGCAGAGAGGGCAGAAACACAAATCATTTTGTTGCTCATTCTGCAAAGCCCAAGATCCTAGTTAGCATCAGGATTCTAAAAAGCCGCCAGTTTAACGTAAAGTGGCCCCCGGTTCCTCATGCTGACACAGTGCTTGTTATGAAGGCTGTGGAAAGTATGCGACCTCAGTCTTAGGGGAGAGTGATGGATACTGGAGCTCAGAACTCTTAGATCAGGATTATTCGGACAACCAAGGATAGTCTCTTAGATTTTTCACAAGGATCTTAGCGTTTGTTACCTCTGTCACGTTTGCCCATAACACACTGATCTGTAGAAATTCTCTATTTTGTAAATGTCAGTAGCATATGATATAGGGCCTGTGGTGTCTTCTGGATTTCTTTATTAAATACAGTCCAAAAAAGGCCTTAACTGAGTAAATATTACATTATATATAATAAAGCACAACATCATTTAACATGGTCAAATAAGTAATATAAAAATATATGCAACTTTGACAGTTCTCTTCATAACAGGTTTTTAAAAACTTTAAACATTTTTAAAATTAAAACAAAGACACTTGATTGCTCAATATTTTAAATGAAACAATTTCTTCTTCATAGAATAGTATTTAAATTTTCAATTAAATTTCATTTAAATGTTACATGGACCAGTCTTGCCATATTGTGATACTATCACATATATATTTATCTTTACAATAACAATATCTGTAACAATCCTGTTGATAATGACATTATTATTCTTATTCTATCTAATTGTGAAAAGTCATTACCCTTTCTACACAGTAGGTAAACATTTGCATATCATTTACTATGCTTACAAGTATATTTCTGTTATTACAAATTACATTCTGTAATTATGTGGCTTACCAACCTATTTTCAATAACTTGTCGCTTTTCATTGGTCTCTAGGAAAGAATAGATACAAAGGAGCGTTTTGGTACAAGAGCAAATTAGAAATTTATCCAAGAGAGCATTGCAACACAATAGTAAATTAAACAAGCATTTTATGTCAGTTGGTCAACTAGAAACTGTTCTCCATTCATGCAGATGCTAAAGGCATCTGGAAAACTGAGACAAAACAAAACAAAACACAAATGTTAGATATTCCACATTTCAATAGTTCCAGAGGATTTCTTTAGCATTTCCAAGTGAAGCACGTATTCTGCCATCCTTTGAAAGCTCTGAAAAACATTCCTGGAAGAATTGTTTTTTTTGAGGTACACTCAGATTGTTTCCACAATAAATAGGCAGTTAAAAGTAATGTGCTAAGCTTTCATTTTTAAAGCACTTAAATGGCTGCTGTTTAGATAGATTTTTGGTTTGAACATTTTGTCCTCTGAATGCGCACAAAAGTGCTAACTCAGAACATCCAAACATAACAATATCACAGGTGTAAAATAATTCCTATTACCATATAACATTTAAATCTCAAGTCCGCTTTAGAATATTGGCTATAATAGAGGGAATGATTAATTAACTGGATATAGAAAAGGAAATATTATTAAATTAGCCATATCTGTGTATTTAACAAGGGGGTTTTAGAGGGAGGCAAATGATAGCTCATGTTTGGAATGAGAGGCGGCACAAATACACCTTCTACTTTGCATGGGATTGTCAACTTTATACCTGCTGGCCCAATATAATTATGAATAAAAGTATCCCTGTTTATATGGCAGATTAAATGGTCACCATAGCATTCCTGGGGAAGGAACTGAATGACTTGTAGGAGAACAGGAAGTGAAGGAAGCGGTGTGCTGCTCCTAGTAGGGAAAAAGAACAGTCCAGATTATAGTTATAGCATAGCCCACAGTAAGTAATGCACACAAGACTTGAATTTGATTTGCAAAAGACAGAGTGAAACCAGTGCTTTTTGAAGTGGTTTACCTTTATTTCTTGATCTTGATGATATTTCAGGACATTGCTCTTATTGTTTCTCACTAGGTGTTCCTCATCTCACCCCTTAAACTCTGTTCCTCCCATTCACCTTCCTATCAATGGGTGAGGATTTTCTTACGTATTGTATTTCCTTTTATACTTACTCTTCCTGTTGGTCCTACAACATTAGCATATTGATCTTACTATCATGAATTACCATAATTGGCATTCCTTAAATAAAAGTCTACAATGATTCCTACTCTTTACGGTGAAAGCCAGTGTCTTTCATAAATTGGCCAGTTACTCTCCAGCCTTTTATACCACT
This sequence comes from Balaenoptera physalus, assembly GCF_965194825.1. Lineage (NCBI taxonomy): Eukaryota > Metazoa > Chordata > Mammalia > Artiodactyla > Balaenopteridae > Balaenoptera > Balaenoptera physalus. The sequence continues at coordinate 160,331,488 of NC_138890.1, forward strand.
GCTTCTTCAATTAAAAAAAACCCCTTCAGTCCATTTACTCTGTTTAACCCATGTCTGTTCTACCCTGTATGGCTTTGTCCCAGGACATCTTCATCTTTGCTAGTGTAAAGATAAAACTTAATTCTCACCTCTCTGATGACACAGAAGGTATTGTCTCACTTCTCTGATAAGACAATCTCTAAAATTTTATATTTCCTGCAAACAGTTCTGCACTCTCTAGTAACTGGCTAATTACTTCGGTCAGGCTCTGGTAATTTCGTGTTTGCTATTTTTTGTGTTCTTAACTGTATTACATTTTGGAAATGAGTGAGCATGCACACTTCGTATTTCATCTTAGCATAGCTTAGGTTTTCAATATTAAAATGAAGAGGCTTGCAAAATTAACATATGAAATGTTTCAATTGATACATTTTTTACTTCATTATCTATGTATTGTCTTGTAATTTTAAGTATTCTAAGACAAACTCCCTTGTAAATCCTGAACATCAGAAAGAATTAAGGTAAATTTTCTTTCTGCTAACTAATCAGTAGAAATAGTTGGCAGAAGAATTCTTTACTTCAGTACAAGTCACTCTCTGCTATAGTCAGTATTGATTCTACCTTGGTTGAATGGGATGGGTCTCTTCCAAACTCTCCAGATCATTCAGTTGTTTTTGACTTTCAGGGCCACCTACGTAGTTGTCTCTTCTCTCTCGACCAGCTCATTTATTCACTATTTTGTTCATCTTCTATTAAGCGCCAGGCACTTTTCTAGGGGCTGGGGACATATTGTTGGAAAAGAAGTTAGACAGGAAAGCAAACTAGAATCCAGGCCCTCCCTGTTATTTGGAGTAGGGAGACAATTAAGTTGAAAATAAATGTGCAGTATGTTGGAAGATGATCAATAATATGGAAAAGGTATAACAGAGAGAAGAGGATTGGAAGTGCCATGCAGGCAGGAGGGGTACAATTTGAACTGGTTGACTTAATGACCCTTCCATCCTTAGACCCTCTAATCTCACCTCTCACATCAACACATCCCTCATCTTCCCAACACATACAGTTACTGCCCCACCACGTCTCACCTCTTTCTTCTTCTGATCTGTTGGTATCATTCGGATGGTTGTGCCATTAGAAAACACCACAGACTGGGTGACTTAAAACAATATAAATTTATTTTTCTTACTTTTCTGGAGGCCAGAAATACAAGACAAAGGTGCCTGCAGGTTTGGTTTCTCCTGAGGCCTCTCTCCTTGGCTCATAGATGGTCATCTTCTCACCGGCCTCACATGGTCTTTCCTCTGTATATGTGTATCCCTGGTGTCTCGTTGTGTGTCCACATTTTCTCTTCTTATAAGGACACCAATCAGATGGGGTTAGGACTCATTCTAATGACCTCATTTTAACTTAATCTCCTCTTGAAGGGCCCTATATCCAAATAGTCACTGAGGTACTACTGATGGTTAGGGTTTCAACCTGTGAATTTTGGAAGGATCCAATGCAGCCTTTAACAGGCCCCTTTGCCATACAACCATAGAGAGTTTATCTTGGCTAGTGTTAATAATTGTCCAGAGTCAATAATTTACATGCAAGCAGCATAATCCTTGTGTCATTTTGAGCTAAAATACTATATCTTTTTATTCCATTTTGAGTTTTGTTAAAAATAACTTATTTCTGTTATCTTAGAAAGTTGATGGATTTGTGCCAAACACCAGAAATTGGGTGGAGGACTAGAAATGATACCGTACAGACAAAAGGAAAACAATATATATATATATATGTATATATTTAAATACCTTAACCTCTCAACTAATTAGTGACTAAATATTGTGTGTGTATAATTAGCTAACCACAGTTTCTCTCTTCAAGGTTGTTGTCATGTTCTGGTTAAAAATAAGATTGCTGCATATTAAATAAAATTAAGTGCTAAACACTGTAATTAAGAACATGAATTGACAAGTATTAAGAGTTTACTGTGCACCAGATAGTGAGCCAAAAATATACATATACACGTTTTTAATCTTCACAGCAACCATAATAATTATTTTAAAATAAATGTGTTATTTATCTATCAAACAACCCAGTGAGATATGTATTGTTATTACACAGGAGGAGAAGTGAAGTTTAGGATGTTTAAATACCTCCTCAAACTCTCATAACTTTAGATTCTTAGAGATGAATTTAAACCCAGATTTGCCTTACTTCAAAGCCTCAGTACTTAATCTCTGGTGCAAAAATGAGTTCAGAGATTAATTTCTAACACATTCAATTGATCCATCCAAATGCTATTAAATTGACAAATATATTTTTAAGAGATGCTACATTTTAGATCCAGCTATTTCCTTTCTGTTATTTCTTCCCTCATTTTGCAAAGATATTCACTTTGTGCCTTTAGCCATCAATCATTAGAAGCCACAGTCCATCTTTCACAGAAAGAAAACAATAAAACACTTGAGATACTTTATGGAATTCAGATATTGGAACATCTTGCAATTGCACCATCATGTTACCTTGGTTTTTTCAGTATCCATCTAGGAGGCCAATTTTGCTTCAGTGATTGGGGTCACCACCTAGGGCTGGCTGGTTCCCTCCCTCTTTTTCTCTCTACCTTTCTCATACTAATTCTTCAATAGTCAGAAATAATTTAATGCTGATTTTTTCATATTTGTCATTTGTAAATGCTACTAATAATCCACCTTTAACAGTTTTATTCTCTAATCTTTAATGGCTATATCCTGAATCAGTTCTTTAAAATTAAATCCTACATGAAGGCATAGAAATAATTTTAAAGATACCTTAAAATAGTCTCTCCAAATACATCTTTATATGTGCCATTTGTCATGTTTTTATTTCCAATTAAATATGAACTGAATATATTTACTCACACTTGTGCTGAGTATATTGTTGGTGTCTGTGGGTATTTTCGTCTCTCAGTGCTAGCTGTATAGCATTACCTGAAATAAGAGAACGGTATTATAGCTTTCTGGTGTGTTCATAATGTTCTGTGGTGACCATATACATATTTTTGATGCTGATAATATAACTGCTGCTCAGCAGAAACTGAAGTTGATATGTGTTACTATTAGGAATGATTCTATTTAAAATAACCCCAATATGGGTCTGTAACATATTTTCTCTCAGACAGTAAGGAATATCTATGGCTTTGAGATCTAGCAATATTAAAGAGAAAACCATACATGACAATTACCAAAAAAAAAAAAAAGAAGCTATATAGTATAAGAAATCTAACATTTGTTACTCTCATCCTACATTTGAGATATGATTTATGTTTTGCAGTTCTTTAGGTTTGATCGAGGAGTTTTTTTAAACAAAATCAATAGGGATGCCCCCAGAGTTAACAGTATTTAATAACAACCAATTTATGTTGAATGTTCGAAAATGTGGAGTGTGGCGTATACCAGCATACCCATTTGCCTAAATGAACCATGGTTGACCCTCAGGCAAGTTGTAGTATTCACGGTGTTTCCTGGAATATTCTAAGGTTGATATATCTGGATGCCATAAAAGAATTAAGCTGAGACAGTTTTTCTGTTGTTTTTGTGTGTATTACATGTATTACCTCAATCCCTTAATTACTGAATTTTTACTCAGCCAGCCTCAGGTAACAAGACACCCAAGTACTGCGAACAGAGTGGTACCTACTCCAAGATCTGTGATAAGGTCTAACTCCGAATGATTATTGTAGGATTTCAGTTCCGTTCAACTGCAACGAAGACTTTAGTGTCAGACTCTATAGCATATGGGTTTTCGTATTATTAATGTCAAAGAGTTTTTGAAATTATACACTTGGATTTAATTCCCGGTATTTTTTATGTCTTTGCAAAAGTTAATTGAACATTGTACACATTTGTTTTCTCACCTATAAAATTGATATAATGATATAGAACTGATGAGATTGCTGTGAGAAAAGATAAAGAAGGTAATATGTATTAAAGAGCATCTACCTAGATCTGGGCTTGGCCCTCACAGGGGTGCCCTCAGCCTCCTCCTTGGAGGCTGTGCCTTCAAGGAAAGGGTGGTTATCTGTTAACAGATTAACTGAGGAGTGCCTTGACTTTCTGCAGGAGAATAAAAAGCGTCTGTGATCTCAGACACAAAGTTTGTCACAGTCTCACTGTCTTAAGGTATAAGGAATAGTGGATGTCAAGCTAAACATGAGTTTAGAGAAGTAAATTCATGATTGAAGTTAACATATTGGAAGGTAGTAACTTGTGATTCCTCTGAGTCATCACATCCTTATCAATAGTTTTTCATTAGAAATATTCAGTACAAATTTATAAAGTCTGAATCCTCCTTTTTAATTTTAATTTTAGTTTTCTCCATCTATATTTATTGCCAAATGTGGAAATGATACACGATTATGTACATTGTGATTTTTCCTATGGTAACTCAAGCTTGACTTTTTTTTTTTACTCTCTGCTAGATGCCTCAGCTGGTCTTCAGTGTCAAACATTGCATTTCCAAGATTGTTCAATATGCAATAACTATTATCTTCCTGCATTTATTAAATGTTTCAATGATGGCATCAATTTAACACTCTTGTATTTCCAGATGTGAAAAACAAAATTTGAAGCATCTAAGTAAAAAGTCAACTTTTACTTTGACAACCGATAATTAACTAATATAAAGGAGATTTGTCTATACTAAGAAAAGAACCCAGAGTGACCCCTCATAATTAAAATACTGTATGAAATATATCTTCCCAATTTTTACTTGAAATCAGATTTATACTCAAATGTCTTAGTTTGGACAAAAAGTTGAGCAAGAGTAAATAATTTTCAGGTTCATGTACATGAATTATTGTGAATTATGGGGATAAATATTTCACATTTAATTCTGAGTTTGTTTTTTTGAGTGTTCTGTCAAAATTCTATTAGCAGACAAACATTGAAAAATGTTGAAATATGACAGATAGCTGCTACTTTCTTGTAGAGCAAACTTTGTTACTCTAAAGAAGGAATTGACCACTTTAGAAAGAGTCAGACTTTGTGTCTTTTTCTACATGGTCTGACATTTTAAGCACAGTGACACCAACAACGATGTGAACTAACATCTAAAGGACACAATATGTGTGCTATTTTAGAACATCAGGGAAAGGTAGTTCATTTTCATTTGCCTCACTTTTATTTATTTATTTATTTATTTATTTATTTATTTATTTATTTATTTATTTATTTATTTATTTATTTATTTATGGCTGTGTTGGGTCTTCGTTTCTGTGCGAGGGCTTTCTCTAGTTGTGGCAAATGGGGGCCACTCTTCATCGCGGTGCACGGGCCTCTCACTATCGCGGCCTCTCTTGTTGTGGAGCACAGGCTCCAGACGCGCAGGCTCAGTAATTGTGGCTCACGGGCCCAGCTGCTCCGTGGCATGTGGGATCTTCCCAGACCAGGGCTCGAACCCGTGTCCCCTGCATTGGCAGGCAGATTCTTAACCACTGCGCCACCAGGGAAGCCCCCATTTGCCTCACTTTTAATTAAGCCAAAAGAAAATCAAATAATGTACACCCCAAAACAAGAAAACAGACACTTGCATTTCAGGACCAAAATCCCAACTTCATTCAATTTCTTGAAACTAAAGTTACCTGTTAACTTTCATAAAACTGCATCCCTGAAATAACTGGTTCCTCAGACTGAAATAAGACAGTACCTTTTTGATATGAAAAACTAAAAACACTACTGAAAATTATATTATGCACTGCTGTGATTCTCTGTAATGTTTACATTTTCCCCTGTCATCTAATGTAAAGTTACTAATAGATTTAGACATATAAATTATTTTATTCATATCACATACAGACTTCTTACTTTCATCTTTACAAGGTAATACTTTCTATTTGTTATATTACAAGTTTAGACTCTCAATCCTAACTAAATGTACATGTTCTATTTATGAATATAGGGATACACTAATGAGCAATCTTGATAAGGTTTCTTTATACCTCTTCATTGGTAACTTTTCTGCAACATAAACTATTTGAAATACCTCTTAGAAATTGGAAACTCATAAAGAGACTATGCCTAGACAAATAGAAGAACCAAGTGCGTTCACTAATGCCCATATTCTTTATTTGTAGAAAGGCAACTTTGGCCCTTAGTGTCAGTGTGTACTCATTTTACACATAATTGTGATGACCATATTTATTTATCACAAACCAAAGTGAAAACAGAAGTGAAAAAGGAGGTTTTTAGACAGAGTATTGCAGGCATCTCAATAGAAAGAAAGGTAAGAAAAATCAGAAAAACCCTAAAATCATAGCAAAAGAAAGAGGGAAGAAAAGAAGAAAAGAAATGAAGGAAGGAAGGGAGAGAGAGAAAGAAAGAAAGATTTTCAAGATAACTTTTCTGTGTGAATTTATTCTTTTTTAAAGTGTTTACTATTTGATTCAGCAGATTAGGTTGTAAGTTCTTCTGTTTTATTTACTATTTTATATCTAGGACCCATCACATGATTGAATCAGTGAATATTTAGGTAGTATCTGCTGAATGAATCAAAAAGATATATGAACTTTACAAACCATTTATGAATGTAGTTGTAGAGGTCAATGCCTATTTCCACATTACACTAAAACCACCATCATGCCCTCTTTTTCACCACAGAGTGGGTGACCTACAGCTCACTACAGAATACTTACTTATGCAGTGTGTCTCCACTGAAATCTTAGAATGTCTAGACTGGTTCAAAAGAAAAACATAAAAATAAAAATTTAAGAATAATTATCTTAAGTTATATTCATCAAGGAGGAAATATGGGCTATGGAACAAAAAACTAACAAACAAATTTTTGCTTCAGGAAATTGATCTCTAATGGAGGCCAAGGTGATTCTGTTTATAAAGAATGTTAGTACATAGATCAAAGCACTGGGGAACTCTTTGATAAACTGTTGCTGGTTTTTTTTGTAGTCTCTAATGTGTTACAAACAATTTTTTATTTTACTTTCTAAGTAATGTTAGTCCAGGAGAGTGATGAGAGTAGGGAAATCCTTAGCTTCCTACTCTCAGTTGTCAGCTTTATTGCGTGTCTCGTCTCAGCTCTCCTTGCCAAACAACCTAAGCTTAGTCCTGACCATCCCCCAGGAGTTACATGAATGCACATCTAACAATAAGCATCACTGTCCCCAGTGCGTAGGTTTGGGAACTACAAAAGAGGAAGGATAACTGAGTTTCATATAGCAGGCATACAAAGAATTGTGTTGACTGTAAAGGCAGAAAAACTGAGACAAAGGAAATTCAGAAAAGCTAAGAAGGATGTTAAGGATATGAATGATACCTATCTATACAATTAATGAGACTACAGAGTGAGACATCTGACCTTCACTGTCCAATATGGTAGCCACAAGCTTCAAACAGCTACTTAAATTTAAATTAATTTAATTAAGCAAAATTAAAAATTCAGTTCCTCGGTCACTCTAGGAGCATAGTGCTAGTTTCATGCTAATACCAAAAAAGCAATTCTAAATTATTTTTAGTCCAAGAAGTTTGTTTCGAGGTTAATGCAACTTACTGAGTGTACTCCATTTTAGGACATTTAATGAAATAAAAGAATCAGTGTGTAAAGTGAATTCAGTTTTTTTTTTTTTTTTTCAGTTTCTGCTTTATGGCAAAGTGAATCAGCTATACATATAGATATATCCCCATATCTCCTCCCTCTTGCGTCTCCCTCCCACCCCTCTAGGTCACAAAGCACCCAGCTGATCTCCCTGTGCTATGCGGCTGCTTCCCACTAGCGATCTGTTTTACATTTGGTAGTGAATATATGTCCATGACACTCTCTCACTTCTCTCAGTTACCCTTCCCACTCCCCGTGTCCTCAAGTCCATTCTCTACGTCTGCGTCTTTATTCCTGTCCTGCCCCTAGGTTCTTCAGAACCATTTTTTAATTCTTAACTCATAGTAACACACTGTCATCAGTTTTGCTTTGGATACATTTTTATGTTAATTGACATTGTTATTATTGTTATCATTATTAATATTATTTATGAAGGAACATTCAGAAGTTAATTCTTCATCTAGTTCCCTCTTTCCCTGGAGGTTGATTTGTTCAGTTTGACATCATCTGGATTGGTGATTCTTGGTTCTGAAAAGCCTGGTTTATATTGACTTTGTCTAAAGAATGTTGGAAAGAAATTAAAGACTCAGGAGTGTCTTTAATGTCTGCACCATAGAATAAATGAGAAGTTTCAGCCATTGTGGTTCTTTGTAAAACAACAGGGAATTCCTTAGAATAAATTCAGTCCTAAAATGTATTCAAATCTATGCTCATCCAGAACTTGCACTTGCAGAGACCTGCCTACCTTAGATAGCAAGAGACCTCGATCAATAACTGTTTGCCTCACTGAATTCTGACTAATCATTTTATTCGCTCAATAGACATTTATCTCCTTTCAAAAGCCACCTCTGAAAAATCTCATTCAACAGTGACTTTTCTTTGTCTCTTCTAAGGGTGTCTACAGAATTGAGCCTGAGTCGAGGCAGTGATGCATGGGGCACAGGTTACAAATCAGACAGATCTCAATTTTAATTCATTCCTTGGAAATGAAATGCTGGAAATGTCTAGGTGTTAGAGTCATTTATCTGTAGAATGTGCCTTTCTAGGCCCCAGCATGAGAGCATTTAGCCTACCTCATGGCACACAGTGAGTGTTCACTAACTGTGCTTGGCAGAGACTAGGTTAGTACCATCCAGAGGCAACTGTTCTATATTTGTCATGTCATCTGATAAATCTGGTTAAATTCCTTGAATTCGGGAAGTAGTTATTCATGTATAGCTTGTCTGGTTTAGAGATTTTTATAAAAGTGTTACTTAGAGCTCACAATATCTTTGTGTATATTTAGGGCTACTTAAATGCTTTTAAATAGATAAGACAGACCTTCAGTAATACCACCACTGAAACGTTCAATCAGGTATTGAGTGTGCTAGCCCTGAATGTCCATATTTATTCATTCATTCATTTACGATAAATTTATCAAGCACCTACTACATGCAAAGGACAATCACACAGGACAATTTTTAGTCTGACGGGGCTTGCAAGTGTTTTTTTTTTTTTGCAAGGGAGACCAAGATTGGACAGTTGAGTACACAATTAATCCTTCGATTACAAATGTGAAAAATGCTGAAAATTAAAAGTGATGAGATGCTCAAATTCATAGACCAAGTGAAATATAAGCTCACTCTGAGGTGCAGAGAATGGTTGTTTGAGTGAATAGCATTTAATTTGAGAAGATAAGATCAAGCCAGATATAAAGTATACAAAGGTAGTATTAGAATTTTTGGTACAGTGATTTGGGTGACAGCTGGGATCTGGAGATTTGTAGGCCATTCAGACTGTGGGAATAGCATGTGAAAAAGCCCTGGGGTGCAAAGGGCCATGACACATCTAAGGATTTAAAGAAGGGTGCCTTGTTAAGTGAGGGCACAGAGTTAGGGCCTGTGAAATAAGCCAGGCCTAGATGTAGGGTCTGACAGGTAATGTGTATTTAATGTGCATTTTATTTTATTTTATGTCTATCTTGACAACAATGGGAAACTACTAAGTTATTTTAAGCATGGGAGAGATAATCTATATGAATTTCTAAAATATCACTTTGGCTGACTTTAGGAAAATGGATTGAAGATGACAAAAGTGAATGCAGAAAGAAAAATAGTCTAATTATAACAACATAATCAACAAGAATACTAGCATTTATACTTGTCTTTAATATCTGTTATTTAAATCTCCCAATGGTCCAGTGATGAAGTTCTCTTATTCTACCACTTTGAGGAAAGGAGCTTAAAATGTAAATTATCTTGCCTAAAGTCTCTTAGAGATGGAAATGTCTAGGTGTTAGAGTCCAGATTTAATTTCAGACAGATTACCTCAGGGCAAAAAAAGAACAATAACAAAAAAAGTGAACAAGTCAAAATTGGTTTCTGGGCAGAAAAAGAACCCAGGGCAAAAAAATTACCCCAGGGCAAAAAAATTACCCCAGGGCAAAAAAATAACAATAACAAAAAAAGTGAACAAAGTCAAAATTGGTTTCTGGCCTAAACACTGTCAGATAACACTAAAAACTGAGAAAAGTAAGTATAAGAAAAGCCTATGTAGTTTCTCAGTATATATCATAAAATTGGTGGAAATCTATTTCATTTGCTTAAAAATGGTATTTCCATATGGAAAAAATATATGAATATGTATATGCGTGTGTATGTGTATGTGTGTAATCACCACACAACTAAGTTAATTGTTAACTGCTTTCAGTTGAAATTCCTGCTATTTTCCAGCAGGCCTGATTTTTATATGCATGGTCATTTTATTTAGAAACAATTTATTTATTCTTAAATCTCCTAATACATCTTGCGAAATCCAGATCTTTGCTCCCCCACTAATAGCTTTGTTTCAGGAGGTTATTTAGCTTCATGAATAAGAGCATAGACTTAAAGTAGACACTTTCAGCTGACATCCAGTCCTATAATCTCACAAAAATTATTTTCTCCGTGCCTATTTCCTCACTCTTATCAATATCACCTTCCTCATTTAATGCCTCATTTAAACACCTCATGTAAAGTGCTTTAGAACATGCCTGGGATATGGCAGCACTCACTAAATGTTGGATATTAAATGCTAGCTGTTGAAGTAATAGAAGCCACTCTCATATTTTTGTCACCAAAGCTTCAAACCTGCACTTATAAGCACTTCTTCCCCCATTGTTCTTTTCTTACCCTGGAGAAGGAATCCCTTCTCCTGTCAAATGCCATGTGCGAACTTGGTCCTCGAGATCCCATCACCTCTCTTGTTCTCCCCTCCTTTAGGAATCCTCTGTTTCCTAAAACTCTCTCTCACTCTACTCAATCTTCTTTTCATTGACATGTAAGCATCCCCCTTATGACAGACAAGACATACTCTTGACATTCCCTAGTCACTTGATTTCTTTGTTCCCCATTACAAGGACATTTCTAGAAAGAACTGCTAGTATTCTCCATGCGTTTGAATGTGTCATAAATTGTTCCACTCTGATCAGGTTTCTTCACCCACCACTTACCAAAACACACGCTTGTCATTTTCCATCTTGCCAAATTCAGAGCTTGCCTGCCATTCTTCAATAACCTGGAGACCAGCAAATATGTATCTAGGACTTCCCTTTTGTCTGGTGTCCTTGCTCACTTAAAAGATGTCTAACTGACATTTCTACTTAGAAAGATGTCTCGAACGTATAGACCTGGTGCAACAGAGAACTGCTGATCCTTAATCTACCTTCATCGTTTACCCCATGAGTTACTCACAAGTGTTCAAGCAAGGTCCCACTCATTATTCTTGATTCTATTTTCCTCACCGTGGCTCACCCTTCTCCCTCCACCTCTGCATCTCTCAGAATGTTTCCTTCCCACCTCCACTCCCCAAAGCACAAACCCCTTTCTGACCACTGCTTCCTCTACCTTCTTCTAGACCAGCATAAGCTGTTTCACGTACTGATGACACGGTCTTCCAATTCCTAGCTCTCCCCACTCTCATAGCCTTCCCGAAACATTCCCCACAAAGTTGCAGGAGTGATCTTCTCAAAATATACAGTTGAGTATATCATTCTTCTATATTTAGCATAACAGTGGTTTACTGCGCATAAGCCTCTTGTGTGACTTTACAATACTTTATACTCAACACATAGTACAGCATCTAGTACAAGTGGATATTTTGTGAGTGAATGACTGAGCGATTTCAATTATTTCACAGTCACTGCTTCATACTACTGCCTCATGGAAGTACGACTACAGGTGGTGATCCCAGAATGCTAGACATAAGTTCCAGCTGTTCTACCTACAAGCGAACTCAGTTCTCTGGGCTTCAGTTCCCTAATCTCTAAAGTAGTAATAGTAACTGTGGCACAGGATTTATAAAATACATGTGTTAATAGACACAAATCCATTAGAATCAGGTGTGTTTGTTGCATACAATAGTGATGATGATGATAATGATCAACTACTTTATCTGGATGTAATATTTTTATCCACGTTTTTATTTTTTTTTTAATGTTGTCTTTAAAAAGATAGCATTAATTACTTACTGGGGGACTCTGTGAAGCCTCTATACCTCTAGAAATAAAAGGCATTAATAAAAACAAAAATTTCAATATTTAAAGGATAATTCTTTCTTCACAAATTGCTCTATGTGTTTATTTCTTGCTTCTAACATCAAGTGATTTCCAAATCAGATGACCACAAGTTTTATTCACAACCAGATAAGCAGACAGTGCCAGAAGTTTTGGCAACTTATGCGTGGCACAGAGTGGCAAAGCGCAGCACCGGGCAAGATACTTTCAAAACAGAAATAAGCGTTTTCTTTGATTATCTGTTTCTCTCAATAATTCCTCCACACCGAACACCTGTTCACCACAGAATAGGAGCACGCTTGTGAAATTAACCATCAGAAAAGATGACTTATTAACATCACATTTCACAGTGAGTGGAAGAATGAAGAAGCTGGTGCATGACTTTGAAAGGTAGCATTTTCTGAAAAACAAACAAATATTTAGCAAAGAAGTCAAGTGAATGGTCCTCTTCCTTTTTATCCAGATAACATCTCATGTCTTTCTAAATTTTCTTTCTTTCTTTTTGCTGGTTGCAATTATACTAGGATAATTATACTGACGTTGAGAGACAAGTGTTGTCAGCTTCTTCCTTGTGTATAATGGCCAAAATCATTTAGATTCAATTCAATAGAGGCCACATTTCCCTTTTTTTTCAGCCATATAAGCCTACATTAGGGTTTAAAAGATCTCCAGTAACTACCCCAGCCTTCATCCAAGGAAAAAAATCAATTTTCCAGGATTTCTACAGCTCTTTTTTGGTTTCCATAACAGTCAAGGGCAAGCTGAGAAGAAGGAAAAAAAAAAAAAAAAAAAAGATTTATTTCCAGCTCTAGTGAAAGCTGAGTCCCAAGATAAAATAAAAAGCCAAGTATAATGAGAAAAAGGGAAGTAAAAAGAAGCAAACTCCTGTAGGTCAGTACTGAATATCACCTTTGTTCTGAAAATTCAAAGAGTAATAAATTATAAGAGAAAATAGGAGATCATTTGTGTCATTGAAGCTCTACCTCTTGCTTGACTAGGGAGCTGAGCAACAATACGCAGATGGAGGGCAATGAATTTATGAAATTATGTGCCAGCTCCCAGGATGGGGCTTAAAATGTGCACTTGCTGTTGGCACTAGAATTGGGGCTTTGTTGATCTAATGCCAGGACTGCATGCTCACATTCTGCTTTTTGTGCCAAAGTTAGATGCTCAGATTTGGAAGCTAAAATTTATCAAGTTTTAGCACTGCCTCTCCACAGCTAAATGATCATGGCATAAAGAGGTACATATTTTACTTCAGTTTGAAAGTAGAACTGCCACATTAGAACAAATTCACTCTCCTCAACAAATTCAGATCTGAACCATTTCCCTTTTAATGAGCTCATCTAAAAAGAGTCTAGAAAGCTTTTTCTGTCTACTTCTGTTTTTTGTTGGGTGGTATAGCCTTGTGTCAATTTCCTCTGGCTTTTAGATTTAAACAAATATTTATTTTCTCTGTCCTGAACACTAATGATATCCCTTGATTTTAAGAACTTATTTAACATAAATAATAATACAAAGAAATTAAGGTGGCCATATTTAATGATATAGTCTCCAGCCAATTTTTAAAACTGTGGTTCCATTGGAAGTCACAACCTCCCTATTCTGTTTTGTCCAGAGGGCACAAAATTATTTTTCATGTTATAGTACTGAAGCTCCTACACATCCTCTTCTGGCTACATCATGCCCATAATATAAAAAGCTACAGAAACTTCCAATATTCTCTCTAATAAGAAATGCTTATTAAGTGCTCAGATGTTATATCCCTGAAGTCCTAAACTCTGTGTCAGCAGTTCTCATCCCCTTGTTGCACCACAGAATCATCTAAGAAACAATCTAAAAAGTACCTTTGGCCTGGCCCTACCCAGAGTAATTACATCAGAATCTCTGAAAGTAGGGCTTAGGCATCCATACTTTTTAAAGCTCCCAAGTTGATTCTAACGTGTGGCTAGAGTTGAGAACACTCTTCTGTGTGAAGGGATAGTCTGTGTCTTTGTGGAAGCAAATCAAGGATGTACTGAGGAAGTATAACCAGGTAAAGACAAATCCTAAGTCAGTGATACTAAAAATAAACAGAATGTATATTACCTTTCTAGTAACTTGCTAATTTTTAGCAAGATGAGAATTAAGGATGCTCTAAAGAATCACCAGATTTTCTTGTTTTTACTTTACTTTGAATTTCCTTTATACATATTTTTTTCACACAAACACTAACATAGAAAGTATTTAAGAGTATCAGAGTTACTTGTATGTGGAAAGGGAACATGTGAGTGTGAGTATTGTCCTATACGCTGTACACAGTGAATTTGCTACTGAAAAACAGAATATAAAATACCTTCTCTGCCTGTGGTGCAAACAAGGGCAATGGAAAATAGCACTCACTTGAGATCTGCTAGGGAAACATTTATGGGGAAACTTAGAGCAACAGATCTAGGTGTGTGGGTCCCATTGCCCACTCTAGGGCAGCACTCAGAGACATAGCACAGTCATTTCAGACTCTGAAGGAGTGGCCGGCTCTTTAGTAGGACTGTCACGCTGCACGGTTAGGTAGGTTTAGACCTCTTTCTGGTGTGATCAGGGCTATGACACAAGAGCAATATGACATGATGGCAGCTTGTCTCTGACTCTCTCCTGCAGCCCAGCATGAGCGGATGGGTGTAGCACCAATTCTTCCTTTGTTATAATTAAACCTGAGGGGCCAGTCCTTGTGGGTACAATTATGTGAACTGACAAGCTAGTGGCAGCATTTGCTATGTCACTGTTCATGATGGGGAGAAGCCCGAGTCTCTCCTCCGGTGTTACAAGGCCTGGAATCCTTGAGATGTGGCCAAGATTAACTGTGTTAAACCCAGGGCCACTGCTAGTTTTGCCCAGGACTTCACTAGAGGCCAACTCTTTTTCTGGGAGGCTGACCAGGACAAGATCAATCTTGAACAAGGTAACACTAATCATCACTCAGTCTGTTTCTCTCATTTGAAGGACAGCATGATACCTCTTATGTCAGCAACCCATCCCATGTAGCTTGTGAGTGCCGTCAGCCTAACCATCAGCATCCCAGGAAACTCTGGAAACTGCTTATAAATGGCTGAGTATCTCCCTGGTGATGCAGACCACACACACCTCAGTGTGATAGGGTAATTTTTATGAAAAGCCTATGGGCATGCACTGTCTAGTCTAGAAAGTATAACGAGGGTGGCCTTTTAGGTGAATCAGTACCTGCAGCCATGCTCCAAGTGTCCTGTAATTCCCAGGGGCCCCAAATCATTCTGGAGAAAGAAAGATCCATCCTGCACTGGTTGTTTAACCCTCTACATAGTAGGCATTCAGTTAAAACACATGGACTCAATAACACAATGTTAGTATTTATTGAGTACTTAATATGAGTCAGGAACCATTCTAAGTATTTTTGTTTAATGGTTCATTATTCTTCACAACAACCCTGTGAAAGAGTGATTATTATTATCCCATTTTTAGAGAAGATTGAGGCATTAAGAGGTAAAGTCACTAGCCAAAGATTATGAGGCAGGTAGGTGGCAGAGCTTGATTTCAAATGATGCCCTGTTGATTCAGACTCTCCACCACTGCTTTTCAAGGCATCAGTGAAATACACTTTTTGGACAATGAATTGTTTAGGAGCTCTAGTGACAGTGAGAAGACTAGTTAGAATTTAATTGCAATAGTAAATGTGACTTAGACGAGGATATGTCATTGGAACAGGAAATAAGTAGACAGATTCAAGAGATACTTAGGGAGCTGGAATCAGAAAGACTTGGTGATTGAGGGTTTGTGGCAGGTAAGCAAGAAAGATGTATCGATCACTGTTCTCAGTTTCCTATCTGTACTATGGTGGTCTGGAACCAAATCCCCAATATCTCCAAGGTATGCCTGTATTTCCTAGAGCAAACAAATTCATCTGTATGGGGGCCTCAGTAAATAATTGTTGAATTAATCTAATCATACTATGTAGGGTTATTAATTGGCCTAATTTCAATATTGTTGTGTTCTAAGGAATAGGGAGGCCTGAGCAGAGGGAGGCAGTCAGGGAAAGGCCAGGCAGTGGAACAGTCAGAACACAGATTTATGGATTAAATTTGCCATTTTTCATGGGTGCCCCAAAACAATTATAATAATAACATCAAAGATCACTGATCACAGATCACCATAACAAACAAAAATAGAAAATGTTTGAAATCTTGCAAGAATTTCCAAAATGTGACACAGAGACATGAAGGAAACAAATGCTGTTGGAAAAACAGCGCCAGTGGACTTGCTTGACACAGGGTTGCCACAGACCTTCAATTTGTAAAAAATTGCAATATCTGTGAAAAACAACAAAGCAAAGCACAGTAAAATGAGGCATGCCTGTGCTAAATAAATAAATAAATAAATATCTGCTGACTTCAATGGGCTCAACTTCTTTATTTGGGAGAATAGGACAAGAGAATGGAATCTTGAAAGGCATTGGGAAACATGGGTCCTGCCCTCAGTGCTGTCAAATATGAGTTGTATCACCTTTGTGAACTTACTTAATATTTTTGGAATCTTAGTGTCCTTACCTGCAGAAAGGAAATGGTAATGCCTAGCTGAGGATGTTATTAGAGATTATTTTTCAAGTTCCTGGCACAGAAGCTGTCACAAAGCAGTAACTCAGTCCTGTTCACTAGCATGTTACAAATGATGGCCACACAGAGTGATGAATAGGGTAACGTAACCAGTGCTTCAGAAACTGAAAAAGGGAAACGTTTATTTCTGACTAGGATGAAGAAGGATCTGTCTTGAATTAGTCAGAGTTTGGCAGGCAGACAAAGGAAGGAGGGCCTTTTAGGCAAAGACAGCTGTCTCCACTAATGTACCCAGAAGTAGGAAAGGCTGGGAAGGAGGGAGGCCACAGGAGAGGGCTGATACCAGGAAAGGTATCTTCAGATCTATGTTTCTTCCTCAGATCTATATTTCTAATTTCTTACCAGGCATTGCTATTGACTGTCCCACAGACACTTCAAACTCAATATGCCTGAAAAGAAACTCATTATCTTTTATCCCAATCCATACTCCCCTTCCTTATTCCTTGCCAATGATGTATTCATCCTCCCAAACCCAAGGTGAAAAAAATGGAGTCATCTTCAGTGTATAACTTTCACATGCAGTTTGGTGCCGCCTATTGTCATAGGGCCAGAGAAAAGGAAACAACTAAAGTTTGCTATTTGGGGAAGATTGAGAAAGAGGGAGAGAAAGGATGATAATTTTGTAGCTGAGTATTTTTTTTTAAACATTTTTATTGCTGTATAATTGCTTTACAATGGTGTGTTAGTTTCTGCTTTATAACACAGTTAATCAGTTATACATATACATATATACCCATATCTCTTCCCTCTTGCATCTCCCTCCCTCCCACCCTCCCTATCCCACCCTTCTAGCTGGTCACAAATCACTGAGCTGATCTCCCTGTGCTATGCGACTGCTTCCCACTAGCTATCTATTTTACATTTGGTAGTATATATATGTCCATATATACACTACCACTCTCTTACTTTGTCCCAGCTTACCCTTCCCCATCCCCATGCCCTCAAGTCCATTCTCTAGTAGGTCTGCCTCTATTCCCATCTTGCCCCTAGATTCTTCATGATAATTTTTTTTTTTTTTTAGATTCCATATATATGTGTTAGCATATGGTGTTTGTTTTTCTCTTTCTGACTTACTTCACTCTGTATGACAGACTCTAGGTCCATCCACCTCACTACAAATAACTCAATTTCCTTTCTTTTTATGGCTGAGTAATATTCCATTGTATATATGTGCCACATCTTCTTTATCCATTCATCTGTCAGTGGACACTTAGGTTGCTTCCAAGTCCTGGCTATTGTAAATAGAGCTGCAATGAACGTTGTGGTACATGACTCTTTTTGAATTATGGTTTTCTCAGGGTATATGCCCAGTAGTGGGATTGCTGGGTCGTATGGTAGTTCTATTTTTAGATTTTAAAGGAATCTCCATACTGTTCTCCATAGTGGCTGTATCAATTTACATTCCCACCAACAGTGTATGAGGGTTCCCTTTTCTCCACACCCTCTCCAGCATTTATTCTTTGTAGATTTTTTATGATGGCCATTCTGACCTGTGTGAGATGATATCACATTGTAGTTTTGATTTGCATTTCTCTAATTAATGATGTTGAGCATTCTTTCATGTGTTTGTTGGCAATCTGTATGTCTTCTTTGGAGAAATGTCTATTTAGGTCTTCTGCCCATTTTTGGATTGGGTTGTTTGCTTTTTTGATATTGAGCTGCATGAGCTGCTTGTAAATTTTGGAGATTAATCCTTTGTCAGTTGCTTCATTTGCAAATATTTTCTCCCATTCTGAGGGTTGTCTTTTTGTCTTGTTTATGGTTTCCTTTTCTGTGCAAAAGCTTTAAGTTTCATTAGATCCCATTTGTTTATTTTTGTTTTTATTTCCAGTTCTCTAGGAGGTGGGTCAAACAGGATCTTGCTGTGATTTATGTCATCGAGTGTTCTGCCTATGTTTTCCTCTAAGAGTTTGAGAGTGTCTGGCCTTACATTTAGGTATTTAATCCATTTTGAGTTTATTTTTTTGTATGGTGTTAGGGTGTGTTCTAATTTCATTCTTTTACATGTAGCTGTCCAGTTTTCCCAGCACTACTTATTGAAGAGGCTGTCTTTTCTCCATTGTATACTCTTGCCCCTTTATCAAAGATAAGGTGACCATATGTGCATGGGTTTATCTCTGGGCTTTCTGTTCTGTTCCATTGATCTATATTTCTGTTTTCGTGACAGTACATACTCTCTTGATTACTGTAGCTTTGTAGTATAGTCTGAAGTCTGGAGCCTGATTCCTCCAGCTCCGTTTTTTTTTCTCAAGATTGCTTTGGCTATTCAGGGTCTTTTGTGTTTCCATACAAATTGTGAAATTTTTTGTTCTAGTTCTGTGAAAAATGCCAGTGGTAGTTTGATAGGGATTGCATTGAATCTGTAGATTGCTTTGGGTAGTAGAGTCATTTTCACAATGTTGATTCTTCCAATCCAAGAGCGTGGTATATCTCTCCATCTATTTGTATCATCTTTAATTTATTTCATCAGTGTCTTATAATATCTGCATACAGGTCTTTTGTCTCCTTAGGTAGGTTTATTCCTAGATATTTTATTCTTTATGTTGCAATGGTAAATGGGAATGTTTTCTTAATTTCACTTTCAGATTTTTCATCATTAGTGTGTAGGAATGCAAGAGATTTCTGTGCATTAATTTTGTATCCTGCTACTTAACCAAATTCATTGATTAGCTCTAGGAGTATTCTGGTAGCATCTTTAGGATTCTCTATGTACAGTATCACGGCATCTGCAAACAGTGACAGCTTTACTTCTTCTTCCCAATTTGGATTCCTTTTATTTCTTTTTCTTCTCTGATTGCTGTGGCTAAAACTTCCAAAACTATATTGAATAATAGTGGTGAGAGTGGGCAACCTTGTCTTCTTCCTGATCTTAGTGGAAATGGTTTCAGTTTTTCACCATTGAGGACGATGTTGGCTGTGGGTTTGTCATATATAGCCTTTATTATGTTGAGGTAAGTTCCCTCTATGCCTACTTTCTGGAGGGTTTTTATCATAAATGGATGTTGAATTTTGTCGAAAGCTTTCTCTGCATCTATTGAGATGATCATATGGTTTTTCTCTTTCAGTTTGTTAGTATGGTGTATCACATTGATTTGCATGAATTGAAGAATCCTTGCATTTCTGGGATAAACCCCACTTAATCATGGTGTATGATCCTTTTAATGTGCTGTTGGATCCTGTTTGCTCGTATTCTGTTGAGGATTTTTGCATGTATGTTCATCAGTGATATTGGCCTGTAGTTTTCCTTTTTTGTGACATCTTTGTCTGGATTTGGTATCAGGGTGATGGTAGCCTCGTAGAATGAGTTTGGGAGTGTTCCTCCCTCTGCTATATTTTGGAAGAGTTTGAGAAGGATAGGTGTTAGCTCTTCTCTAAATGTTTGATAGTATTCGCCTGTGAAGCCATCTGGTCCTGGGCTTTTGTTTGTTGGAAGATTTTTAATCACAGTTTCAATTTCAGTGCTTTTGGTTGGTCTGTTCATGTTTTCTCTTCTTCCTGGTTCAGTCTCGAAGGTTGTGCATTTCTAACAATTTATCCGTTTCTTCCAGATTGTCCATTTTATTGGCATATAGTTGTTTGTAGTAATCTCTCATGATCCTTTGTATTTCTGCAGTGTCAGTTGTTACTTCTCCTTTTTCATTTCTAATTCTATTGATTTGAGTCTTCTCCCTTTTTTTCATGATGAGTCTGGCTAATGGTTTATCAATTTTATTTATCTTATCAAAGAACCAGCTTTTAGTTTTATTGATCTTTGCTATAGTTTCCTTCATTTCTTTTTCATTTATTTCTGATCTTATCTTTATGATTCCTTTCCTTCTGCTAACTTTGGGGTTTTTTTTTTCTTCTTTCTCTAATTGCTTTAAGTGTAAGGTTAGGTTGTTTATTTGAGATGTTTCTTGTTTCTTGAGGTAGGATTATATTGCTATAGACTTCCCTCTTAGAACTGCTTTTGTTGCATCCCATAGGTTTTGGGTCGTTGTGTTTTCATTGTCATTTGTTTCTAGGTATTTTTTGATTTCCTCTTTGATTTCTTCAGTGATATCTTGGTTATTAAGTAGTGTATTGTTTAGCCTCCATGTGATTTTTTCCTGTAATTGATATCTAGTCTCATAGCGTTGTGGTCAGAAAAGATACTTGATACGATTTCAATTTTCTTAAATTTACCAAGGCTTGATTTGTGACCCCAGTTATGATCTATCCTGGAGAATGTTCCATGAGCACTTGAGAAGAAAGTGTATTCTGTTGTTTTTGGATAGAATGTCCTATAAATATCAATTAAGTCCACTTTGTTTAATGTATCATTTAAAGCTTGTGTTTCCTTATTTATTTTCATTTTGGATGATCTGTCCATTGTTGTAAGTGGGGTGTTAAAGTCCCCTGCTATGATTGTGTTACTGTCGATTTCCATAAAAGAGGCTGTTAGTATTTGCCTTATGTATTGAGGTGCTCCTATGTTGGGTGCATAAATATTTACAATTGTTATATCTTCTTCTTGGATTGATCGCTTGATCATTATGTAGTGTCCTTCTTTGTCTCTTGTAATAGTCTTTATTTTAAAGTCTATTGTGTCTGATAGGAGAATTGCTACTCCAGCTTTCTTTTGATTTCCATTTGCATGGAATATATTTTTCCATCCCCTCACTTTCAATCTGTATGTGTCCTAGGTCTGAAGTGGGTCTCTTGTAGACAGCGTATATATGAGTCTTGTTTTTGTATCCATTTAGCCTGTCTATGTCTTTTAGTTGGAGCATTTGACCCATTTATATTTATGGTAATTATCTATATGTATTTTCCTATTACCATTTTCTTAATTGTTTTTGGGTTTGTTGTTGTAGGTCTTTTCCTTCTCTTGTGTTTACTGCCTAGAGAAGTTCCTTTAGCATTTGTTGTAAAGCTGGTTTGGTGGTGCTGAATTCTCTTAGCTTTTGCTTGTCTGCAAAGGTTTTAATTTCTCCATTAAATCTGAATGAGATCCTTGCTGGATAGAGTAATCTTGGTTGTAGGTTTTACCCTTTTATCACTTTAAATATGTCCTGCCACTCCCTTCTGGCTTGCAGAGTTTCTGATGAAAGATCAGCTGTTAACCTTATGGGGATTCCCCTGTATGTCATTTGTTGTTTTTCCCTTGCCGCTTTTAATATTTTTTCTTTGTATTTAATTTTTGATAGTTTGATTAATATGTGTCTCGGCGTGTTTCTCCTTAGATTTATCCTGTATGGGACTCTCTGTGCTTCCTGGACTTGATTAACTATTTCCTTTCCCAAATTAGGGAAGCTTTCAACTGTAATCTCTTCAAATATTTTCTCAGTCCCTTTCTTTTTCTCTTCTTCTTCTGGGAACCCTACAATTCGAATGTTGGTGCATTTAGTGTTGTTCCAGAGGTCTCTAAGACTGTCCTCAATTCTTTTCATTCTTTTCTCTTTTTTCTGCTCTGAGGTAGTTATTTCCACCATTTTATCTTCCAGGTCACTTATCCATTCTTCTGCCTCAGTTATTTTGCCATTGATCCCTTCTAGAGAATTTTTAATTTCATTTATTGTGTTGTTCATCACTGTTTGTTTGCTCTTTAGTTCTTCTAGGTCCTTGTTAAACGTTTCTTGTATTTTCTCCATTCTATTTCCAAGATTTTGGATCATTTTTACTCTCATTATTCTGAATTTTTTTTCAGGTAGACTGCCTATTTGCTCTTCATTTGTTTGGTCTGGTGGGTTTTTACCTTGCTCCTTCATCTGCTGTGTGTTTCTTTGTCTTCTCATTTTGCTTAATTTACTGTGTTTGGGGTCTCCTTTTCGCAGGCTGCAGGTTCATAGTTCCCATTGTTTTTTGTGTCTACCCCCAGTGGCTAAGGTTGTTTCAGTGGGTTGTGTAGGCTTTCTGGTGGAGGGGACTAGTCTCTGTGTTCTGGTGGATGAGGCTGGATCTTGTCTTTCTGGTGGGCAGGTCCACATCTGGTGGTGTGTTTTTGGGTGTCTCTGACCTTATTATGATTTTAGGCAGCCTCTCTGCTAATGGGTGTGGTTGTGTTCCTGTCTTGCTAGTTGTTTGGCATAGGGTGTCCTGCACTCTAGCTTGCTGGTCGTTGAGTGGAGCTTGGTCTTGGCGTTGAGATGGAGATCTGTGGGAGATTTTTGCTGTTTGATATTACGTGGAGCTGGGAGGTCTCTGGTGGACCAGTGTCCTGAACTTGGCTCTCCCACTTCAGAGGCACAGCCTTGAGACCTGGCTGGAGCACCAATAGCCTGTCATCCACATGGCTCAGAATAAAAGGGAGAAAAAAAAGAAAGAAAGAAAGAAAAAGATAAAATAAAATTTTAAATAAGTTATGAAAATAAAAAAATAATTATTAAAAAAATTTTTTGAAGTAATTAAAAAAGAACAAAAGAAGGAAAGAACTACCAAACCAAAAAATAAATTCACCAATGATAACAAGCGCTGAAAACTATACTAAAAAAAAAACAAAAACAAGAAAACGGACAGACAGAACCCTAGGAAAAATGGTAAAAGCAAAGCTATACAGAGAAAATCACACACAGAAGCATACGCATACACACTCACAAAAAGAGAAAAAGGGGAAAAAATATATATATTGTTGTTCCCAAAGTTCACCTCCTCAATTTGGGATGATTCGTTGTCTATTCAGGTATTCCACAGATGCAGGGTACATCAAGTTGATTGTGGAGATTTATTCCGCTGTGCCTGAGGCTGCTGGGAGAGATTTCCCTTTCTCTTCTTTGTTCATACAGCTCCTGGAGTTCAGCTTTGGATTTGGACCCACCTCTGCATGTAGGTCACCTGAAGGTGTCTGTTCTTTGCTCAGACAGGACGGGGTTAAAGGAGCAGCTGATTCAGGGGCTCTGGCTCACTCAGGCTGTGGGGAGGGAGGGGGACGGATGCAGGGCGAGCCTGCAGTGGCAGAGGCCGGTGTGACGTTTCACCAGCCTGAGGTGCGCCGTGCGTTCTCCCAGGGAAGTTGTCCCTGTATCACAGGACCCTGGCAGTGGCGGGCTGCACAGGCTCCTGGGACGGGGGTGTGGATAGTGACCTGGGCTCGCACACAGGCTTCTTGGTGGCGGCAGCAGCAGCCTTAGCGTCTCATGCCCGTCTCTGGGGTCCGCGCTGAGAGCTGTGGCTCACGGCCGTCTCTGGAGCTCGTTTAGGCAGCACTCTTAATCCCCTCTCCTCACGCAACAGGGAACAAAGGAGCAAGAAAAAGTCTCTTGCCGCTTCGGCAGGTCCAGAGTTTTTCCTGGACTCCCTCCTGGCTAGCTGTGGCGCACTAGCCCCCTTCAGGCTGTGTTCACGCCACCAACCCCAGTCCTCTCCCTTCTATCTGGCCTGCGAAGCCCGAGCCTCGGCTCCCAGCCCCCGCCCGTCCCGGCGGGTGAGCAGACAAGCCTCTCGGGCTGGTGAGTGCTGGTCAGCCCCGATCCTCTGTGCGGGAATCTCTCCGCTTTGCCCTCCGCACCCCTGTGGCTGCGCTCTCCCCCGTGGCTCCGAAGCTTCCCCCCTCCGCCACCTGCAGTCTCCGCCAGTGAAGGGGCTTCCTAGTTTGTGGAGACCTTTCCTCCTTCACAGCTCCCTCCCACGGGAGCAGGTCCCGTCCCTATTCTTTTGTCTCTGTTTTTTCTTTTTGCTTTTGCCCTACCCAGGTACGTGGGGAGTTTCTTGCCTTTTGGGAAGCCTGAGGTCTTCTGCCAGCATTCGGTAGGTGTTCTGTAGGAGTCGTTCCACATGTAGATGTATTTCTGATGTATTTGTGGGGAGGAAGGTGATCTCCACGTCTTACTCTTCCGCCATCTTGAAGCTCCTCCCTGAAGCTGAGTATTTAGCTCAGATGTTTCCCTGGCGCTGTACCAATAGTATCTTTGATTACTCTTCCCTCTTATTATTTCTCATCTAAAAGCTCTTTCTTGTTGTTTCCAAACCCATTTAACATTAGAAATTGTGCTGCAGTGTAATATGTATTCTATGTTTGCTTATGCTTTTGTTTTGCTGTAAGTATAGTGAATATTATGATATATATATATACATATATATGTATATATATGTATATGTATATGTGTGTGTATATATATATATACATAGTTCTGAAAAGGAAGTTGTGTCTGTAGACCAAACATGAACATTCAAGTTAGTGTAAATGTTTATGATTTTTGTCCAACTTAATTATTTTCCCTGGTATTTATTTGAAAATTTACCTTTGGGAAAGAATACCTAGGTATATTTTCCTCACTTATTATATTATCAAATATACATGCTTGGCTTTAGCATGATTTCAAATAGTTATTTATTTCCCTCATACCATTGGTTTACAGTCAGTTAAAGTTGTCTTTGGGCTACATTGGTACTAATTGTTTTACTGGTATTTTTTCTTATTCTAGTTTATTCTTTCTAGTACTATTTGTTGAGCATATACTATAAGCCGTATTTTAATTTTTTCTCATTTAGACTAGTTTGATCACAATGTAAATAACCTAAACTAATGCACTTTAAAATAACTTGAAAAGGCTTGGTTAGATGAAAGAGAGCTATATACTGATAAGCTTAATAATGAACTAGACAATGTAGATTCAGTATTAAAAACCAAAATACACCCATTTAGGTCTTTGTTTTAAATGTATTTGCTTTTCCAACTAGCCCGTTTTATGAGGTTAATATAAAATCAAGGTGATTTAGTTATCTGTTCTCAGTACATGAAAGGCAAAACATTTCCAAACTAAATCACATTTTTACCAAGATAGACATCCTCAATATATTTATTTATTGTTCTCATGGTTCCAATAAGAACATATATGAAATCTATGAACGGTTTGCTTAATATCTTATCAAACAGTTATGGCAATACAGGTTTCTCCTGCTCTCTGAAACTAGAGTGCTTCTATGAAAACTTTCTCAAGCTGAAATGGTGTAAAGCAAAACAATTTTCCCTTTCTATCTTTTTTTAGCAAAAGTGAAAATTCTCTTCAGATTTCTTTCTGTTATCAGAAACAGGTACTAACATAGACCTTCCTTTTGTAAAAGTGAAGTGGCATAAAGTGAACTTTTGAAAGGCAGGGGATACCTGTAATCTAGTTGAGGATGTTAAATGTGACCATCTCATATTTACTGCAGGATGGCACTGCTTACCATCTTCTTTTGATTTAAAATGACTTCTTTCTTGTAAGTTTCTCTTTAGTAATTAAATGTATTTGTTGTTTTTGATTCCAAGTCTGATGACATACAGATTAACATTTTCTGTGTTATAGCACAAAATGCTTGTGCAGTGAGTCCTTCAATTTTATACTAAAGTCCTTCATTTGAATTGGTAACATCAATGACTTAGACATATTTGTTTTGTAAGAGAATGAATGAATGAACAATTTATAATCTAAAGTATACTGATGAAGAGAGTTTCAGAACTAAAAATTGAGGTAACTACTCTCTTCTATTAGTACTGACTTTTAGTTCTTCTTTGAATACATATTTTGTCTATATGTGAACCTTAAAGTTTCTCAGTATTTTATTGTGTGCTATATATTAAAATAAATTCATTTACAGTTAAATACTCTATTATGATTTAAAAGCATTCTGTCTTTGAATGTGTATCTTAGATTTAAAATTCTTATGGGTGGAAGGGCAAATGAGGTCTTTGAAGTTCTTGCTGTGTATTTCCTAATTAAAAAAAAAAAAAATTTTGCACAGGTCTATATAGAAGCTTTAGCTATATAAAATGTAAAATAATAACAATGGCAATAATATAACTTTCAATGCAACCATCTAAAAATGGCAGACTTAACAGATACAGATATGATGTTAGCATATTTAATCTGCTATGTGTGTCATCTTGAACATATGCCCAACGGTTGTGATGAAGGGTAAAACCAGGCTTTATGCTATTACTTGGATTCAGTTATAAGGGATATTCCACCCAGAGCAGGTGGCATTGTATGCACTGTCCTATATAAAAATCTTGCCATTTGGCACCTAGGCCCTGAGGCAGAATTCCAACCAAATTGTCAGTAGGAATGACGCCAACCTAACAGATGAGCGGAAGGCGCCAAAGCTGAGAGTCCATATTCACGTATCAAATGTGTTTACTTACAGCAGGATTCCCAGTTATACGTCTTCAAACATGTTCAGAAAAACTGTGCCAACATGAAGAGGTTGCCCTGCCTTTAATCCCCCTAGATCAAGGATTAACCTTGAATTTATTTTTAGAGATGCAATTTAGCCACAAACCTCTGTTATCTTTTTAAGCTGGAGGAAGAATAGGTAGTTTTGGATTTTTTTTTTTTTTAAGATTTATTATTTATTTATTTATTTATTTATTTTTGGCTGTGTTGGGTCTTCGTTACGGCATGCGGGATCTTTGTTGAGGCATGCAGCATCTTTCATTGCAGCGTGGGGCTTCTCTTTAGTCGTGGCATGCGGGTTTTCTCTCTAGTTGTGGCATGCAGGCTCCAGGGCGTGTGGGCTCTCTAGTTTGTGGCACACAGGCTCTCTAGTTGAGGCGCGCGAGCTCAGTAGTTGTGGCGCCTGGGCTTAGTTGCCCTGCAGCATGTGGGATCTTAATTCCCTGTCCAGGGATCGAACCCACATTCCCTGCATTGGGAAGCAGATTCTTTACCACTGGACCACCAGGGAAGTCCTGGATTTATGCATTTAATTGCTCAATCCTTACTCTGTTGTTTATCTGGTCACTCATTATAATAATAATAATTTAAATGCCATTAATTCAAAATTTTGTGTTGATTGTATTCATACTAAACTATTGTTTATGAATGATACAGCAACATAACATATAGGACTAATTTTTTAAAAGGATGAAAGTTGATTTCCTTAATATTCCCACAATATTCACTCAAAGCTGTAAGTAAGGCAATGAATAATTACCTACATTTCACCTTTACAAAATAGTGAAAATTAATACTTCACTGGGTCATTTTACCCATAGATGACTCGATGAAAATGTGTGACAGGAATAAATTGCAAATATTTTGTTGAGAGACTCAATATGATGGTTCTTAAAAATCTTGAGGGGCTTCCCTGGTGGCACAGTGGTTAAGAATCCGCCTGCCAATGCAGGGGACACAGATTCGAGCCCTGGTCTGGGAAGATCCCACATGCTGCGGAGCAACGAAGCTTGTGCGCCACAACTACTGAGCCTGTTCTCTGGAGCCCGCGAGTCACTACTACTGAGCCCACGTGCTGCAGCTACTGAAGCCCGCACGCCTAGAGCCCATGCTCCACAATAAGAGAAGCCACAGCAATGAGAAGCTGGCACAACACAATGCAGAGTAGGCCCTGCTCGCCGCAACTAGAGAAAGCCTGCGCGCAGCAACAAAGATCCAATGCAGCCAAAAAATTTTTTTTGAGTTATTTTTTTAAAATATGTGACTAGGAAATGTTTTAGAGAAAACTGTTGGACAATTACTGTGTTTACTAAAATGGACTAAAATGTATTCCTACTTGAAATTTAGTGGCTGTATAGTAAAATGTGCTGAGACTAAGTCTGATTCATAAAGGTAGTTAGTACACTTAGATAGTGGTGTTCTCTTCACATAATTTAGCAATTGACAGGGCAACAAAGTTAAAAAAAAATGCAAGTATTTAAAGGCCACAGTTTACAAAGAAAATAAATACTAAGAGAAAGATCATTCTTTTAGCTGTTTCCAGTGTGAGAACAACATGAACTCTCAAAAGGAAAAATTTCTGTAAAAGTAAAGCTTCCAGCTGCTTTATAATCCATATGAAAGCCAAATGCTAATCTCTAGATTGTTTTACTAGATTGCCTCAACATAAGATGCCATTCTTATGAAAAACTTTATGATTTTGTTAAATAAGTAAAGCATGACAGTTATAGGAATCTTAGACAATAAAGATGTGCACAAAGAAAAATGGCTATCGAATCACTCCAAATACAACATCAGTCTTTAAAATGCAAATATTTTGTGCTATTTGTACATGTGTTCATATTAAAGTGAGATCACATAAAACGTATTTAGGTACTGAAATCTGTTTTTTATTTTTTCGCTTAAAATATATTGGTACCATCTCCTAATTTAAAAAATACACCTATTGCATCAATTTCAAATTAAGGGTATATTTCAGGACACTTAGATTGTTTGTAATTTTGCATCTTTAAAAAGAGAAACTGTATAGTTCCTTTACTGTCGCTTGGATAACATGTTTAAGTGTTTTCTTAGGTTCTGACCCTGTAGATGGTATTGCCTGACTTAATGTTACACACTTTTGTAAGCATTTTGAATTGCCCTCCAGAAAGTTAACTCTAGTAAAAACTCACACCAACAATGCATGAGAATGAGTTCCCCTACAAAACAAAAAACACTAGCTGTAATCAAAAAATTTTATCATTTACCATCTGATAAGAAATAAATAGAATGTCATTCAAAATATTTTTTCTATTATTATGAATGACTGAATTATTTGGCCTAGGTTTTATTGGCCAGTTTTATATTTTGTGATTCCTTTATTTGAATGTAAGATCCCATGGTAAAACGTTTATTTTGTTTTGTTCAATTTTCATCTCCAGTAACTAGAACAATTTCTGTAACATAGGAGGCACTATCTTCAACTATTTTGTTTAAATTAACCATTTTTGAAGCATCATTTCTGTTCTTTGTTCATTTTCTATTGGCATGTTAGCGTGTGTGTGTTGATTTGTGTTTTGTGTGTTTTTTTAACTGTAAAATTATTAATCTCTTGTCTGCCAAAAATGAAAGTCTATTTTTTTTCCAGTTACCTGAAATATGTTTATAGCATCTTATCTGCCTCCTTCCCTCCTTCTCTTTCTAATTTTTATTTTAAAATATATACTGTTAAATAGCTCAATCTGTTTCCTTTTGCCTTTGGAGTCATACTTAAAAATCTGTCATTTTTAAAAGATGTATATTTAAATCCACGCTGAATTTTTTTTTCTAAAAATGTTAGATAAATATAATTTTCTCTTAATTTCTAACCTGTTATCCTAACACTATTTATGAATTAGCTCCTTTTTCCTGAAATTGAGTTATATATATATACTACATATATTAAATATCTAGGAATGTTTGGCCCTATTTCTCTAGCTTTTGATCTATTCTATTGATATGACCATTTTTCCCCTAGTACCTTGTAGTTTTCACTCAATTGATAATGTGTTTTAATAGCTGATAAAGTCCTCTTTACTCTTGGTTTCATCTACATGCTGTCTAAATTTTAATAAATATTCATTAAATATTAATTACTCACCTTATTCTTCATTAAACATGTTTTGAGTTAGTCATCTTAGTCATTTTTTTCTTCCATAAGCATTTGAGATTTATTTTGGAGGGAGTGTTTTTTTTTAATGCCCTACTTGTTTTTTAAAAGAATGTTAGTGCTTTGGTTAGAAAAGCAATTATATTCCAATAAAGATGTTAAAAAATATATATATTCCAATTTTAAATCAATAAAGGATATATTTTGCAAATAAACATATTTTGTATTTAGGTTAGGAAGTTACCTCCATGTCTGTTGTGCCAGTCAACCCGCAGCATTACTTAAATTTAGCTATCTGGAGTGTGAAAAATCTAAAATGCCATGTGGCTGCCATTTCTCTTGTGCTTCCATCAGTTTGTTATGTGTTTCTTACCTTATTATTAAAAATATATTGGCCATGAGTTGTATGTAAATATTAAGCTTGCTGCATATCCACGTATATGGAGGTAAAACTTCAGACGCATAAGCATTTAGCTACAGATATCTAAAAATAATTTTCCTTTATCTTAAAATACTGTTTTGCAATCAAGAAAATGTATCATGAGGTGGAATTATTTTTCACGCAGGTAAAGTAATCCTAATCATAGTTAATGAGCAATATACACTTTCCAAAGCCTTTTATATCAGTGGCAGACTGAGAGTTTTTACAAAAGAATTAAATGTCAAGGCAAACAATTATAAGATTTGTATGGTCAAATAATACCTTTTAAGTGAAGATAGTGTACTTGAAAGAGAAAATAAGCTCTCATTCAGGTACAGGCTATGCTGAATTCACACGTGAAATGCTGCTTGCAGATGAGTGTAACATTTCAAAAAAGGTATGTTAGGTTTGGAAAAGCCAAGAGAACAAAAATGAAATGGCCAAGGGCAGGCAGTTGTTTTCCTGGAGGATGCCCTTGAAGTTGCCAGGGGTGGGTTGTGGGGAGAGCCACACTGAGCTCCTCCAATTTTGGCACAGATAAATGACAGTATCTCAATCTCAGATGAAGCGCCACATTAACACAACCACAAAATCTGTCACTTGTATTAGTCTAGATTGTCTAAGATGTAAGTATTGATAGGAAATTAGATGTGCGGGACATTTATTCAGGGAAGAGGGAACGGAACCGGACAAGTCTGGAAGAACCTTTGGATGATGATGGAGGTCTGACCCCTTCAAGAAGAGAAGAAAGAAAGGAAGTGAAACATGGTTTTAAGAAAATTCTAGTAAAGGTATCAGGCAGTCCTGAGCCAATGTCCCCACTTAGGGGAGTGTTTCCCAGAAATGGTCCATCTTAGTACATCTCTCATGCTTGGTCATTGATTAGGAGCAGCTGTGAGAATCACAACTTCCATCCTAACGGGTTCTGCATCTCATAAGGCAGCAACTGAGGCTGCAAGTCATATATGTAGGAGAGCCCATAGATGTATTGTCATAGCAGCCAAAGCATTTGACACCTGTCCCCCCCGTGTTTGTCCTTCCAATCTGGATGCCTTTGCTAAATCTCTTCTATACAGACTTTCTGATTCTTTATTGAAGTATAAATTAAAAAGCTCAGGGGTCAAGTGAGAGAATAAATACGTGTTGTTACATGATTAAAGTGTATGCACAGTGCGAATCATATAATATATAGTTTGGGTAAATTTAAAATAGACATATTCAAATATATCCTGAGTAAAGAGGATCCTCTCAATTTAAATCAGTTAATGTGAAATTTCAAAGTGAAAGCTCTGTATGTAATTAGACAACAAAGTGCCACTAACCACTTTTGTTATATTTTTAAGTGCTTCTTTTTAATGTATCATTTATAATGTTTTGTTCTTTATCAAGGATTTAAAACTTTCTGCAAAACACTTCTGAAAACTCTGTTTCAAAGTAGATTAGCTACTTTAACTTCTGTTCAAAATAATGTAGTTACACTTTCTTTTAAATAAGAGTTTAAGTTTATAACTGATGGAAGCAGGAAGCTGATCACACTTCTCCTAAAAAAAGTGAATTTTTAGAAAAGCAAATTGACGAAGAAACCATTAAGAACTCAAGAGTTCTAATCATGGTGGGCAGGGGACTCTATAAGCCAGTGGTATAGGGAAGCCTGTCTAGTTTCGTTCCCATTCTTCATCCCTGTGGGAGAAGGGATGAAAGGATGCAGGAGCTCTTGGGGCACAGCTGATCCAGAGTGCCAGAAAAGACAAATTACAGCTTTCAAGAGGTGGGAAATAGTCATGGAAATGAATCACCCTTGCTAAGGTGGTAATGGCTGATCGTTGTGTGAGAAACAGTTCCAGAAAGACTTCGTTGCCAAGAGCCTGAAGGTTAAGGAAAAACATCAGGAAGAATTTCTGACTGACAACCTGAATTCCAGGTGAGTCAGAAGAGAACCTTGTAATAAAAGGCTATATGTATGATCAGGGTGAATTAGGAAGACAAGTTAAATAGGATTTAAAATTAATGTGCTGCATGTATATTGTCATTTCCTTAGTGAACTGGTTCTAAGGAGATGATAACCTCTTTTATGAATTTTGAGTTTACTTAATTTATTAATATATTTTAATTAAAACACAAGAAATGGTGTATAACACCCTATTAATAACCTAAAATTTGATAAGGTTAGCCATCTGTCTTCCTGAAAAGCAATCTCTGAAAATCCTAATTCTGCTGACAAACACATGTTTGCAAACTGGAATCTTGGACACACACGCTTGGGCACTTAGAGGGGAGCTGCCAAAAAGGAAACGAGGAAAATCAAACTTCAGTTATGAACGGAGAATCAATGCAGAGAGTGTTATAACTTACTCATGTATGAGGGACAGAAGACTGTATTCTAGTGGAACACATGAGGCCAGGATAAATCAATGACTGTTATATATGACCTTCTTTCAATAATTAGGGGGAAAAAATGAATCAAAAGGAAAAACTATCTCATTATTCTTTGTGATATATTTAGAGAAAAAACAAAAAAAGCATGAAGGCTTACATAAAATGTTCCTTTCCATTAGTATTCATAACTGAGATTGTTTTAATTAGTGTTATCCAGTTTTATACGTTCCAGCTTGCTATATTTTAAGAAGATATTTAGCAATAAAAATGTCTGAACAATTAAAAAATATAAATTGCATCAATAGCATCAATTTAAAAGACATTAGGTTCATATTTCTATACATAAAATTCTAATATTAAGATAATTATGTGTATTTAACCACTTGCATGGAAGATTAATGTAGATGATTATTGCATGTTTTTGATAACTGAATGCAGTGGGAAAGGGCATGGGTATTGCAGTCATATCCGTGTGGAGTTAAATCCTCTATATACCTTGTATTCAATATCCAGATCCTGTCAGAATTCTGATTCTCTAACTAAGCTTCTACTTGCTCATCTATGCTATGGGGAAAATGATACCATTATTGTAAAAATTGGGGAAAAATTTCCGTGACTGTTTTTGAAGATATCAGCCCTCATGTGGTAACTATCCAACAGTTGTTTCCTGCATGTTGCAGAATAAGACTGAGTGCTGCTTTGTCTTATTTTAGAGCCACCCTCTAGTTAACTTAAGCTGTTGAGCTTTGTTTTTATGAGAGAGCTGAGGAACTGTCATTTCTTCCTCTCTCACTGCCACTTTAGCCTTTTTAGGAAAGTTTGCCTCAGTGGAACTTCTGGGTTCCATACTTCCCAGGGCTGCATAAAAATTTGAAATATCATAGCAAAATGACACCAAAAAAAACATAATTCAAAAATATACATGCACGCCAATGTTCATCGCAGAACTATGTATAATAGCCAAGACATGGAAGCAACATAAATGTCCATCGACAGATGAATGGATAAAGAAGACGTAGTGTGTGTGTGTATGTGTGTGTACAGTGGAATACTACTCAGCCAAAAAGAAGAATGGAATAATGCCATTTGCAGCAACATGGATGGACCTGGAGATTATCATACTAAGTGAAGTAAGTCAGACAAAGAAAGACAAATATATGGTATTTCTTATATGTGGAATCTAAAAAGAATCATACAAATGAACTTATTTACAAAACAGAAATAGACCCACAGACATAGAAAACAAACTTCTGGTTACTAACAGGGAAAGAGGGGGAGGGATAAAATAGAAGTTTGGGATTAACATATACACACTACTGTATATAAAATAGATAATCAACAAGAAGTACTGTACAGCACAGGGAATTATACTCAATATTTTATAATAACATATAAGGGAAAAGAATCTGAAAAAGAAATATAGATATAGTTATATATGTATAACTGAATCACTTTGCTGTACACCTGAAACTAACACAACATTGTAAATCAACTACACTCCAATAAATAATAAATAATCAGACAACAAAAATATAGATTTTTATCTCACTAATAGCCATCCAGTAGTAGCATAACTAGATGGCAGGCAAGTCACTGAATCCTTCATTTTCACAATGGACTTTCATATTATGACCATTATATGCTGACACAACTAAATCTTATCTTTCACTAGCCAAAATTGAATTTTCGTATAGCAGCTGGTCAAAAAAATATTTGAACTATTGGATAGTGATATCATCCAGCCAACAGAGCTCATAAAGTTTGCAATATTGAAAATTAAAAAAAGATATGAAGAAATAATTAGGTGTGCTGAAAAAAGCCACATCTTCAGTGTCAGTCAGATGGTCTGTGCTTCCATCTCTTCAAGCACTTCAAGCAGAAATTATCTTTCCAAAAGACAGATGTTGTATCAGTTATACAGACAGATTTAAGAAGAGCTCATTTATAAATGGTTTGTCTTTGTAATACCACCTTAACCCTTAAATAAACAGCAGGCGGCTGTTGATGTTGCCTTTACTGAAAATAAGATATTTGCTAGGAAAGCATTTTATGTGGTTTTGTTAATTCCTTCAGCAAGTGTTTACTGACTATGTCCTATGTGCTAGGCATAGTTCTAAGCACTTGATACATAAGTTAACATAAAGGACAAGATCTCTGCCCTCACAGAGTT
This sequence comes from Balaenoptera physalus, assembly GCF_965194825.1. Lineage (NCBI taxonomy): Eukaryota > Metazoa > Chordata > Mammalia > Artiodactyla > Balaenopteridae > Balaenoptera > Balaenoptera physalus. Next base: position 160,366,395 of record NC_138890.1, read on the forward strand.
TACATTCCAGTAGAGGGAGACAGAAAATAAACAACACAAATACAACACACACACACAATAATTTAAGGCATTTACATAACAGGTTAGAAGGGGATAAATGTCAGAAAATAAAGAGGTGGTCAGGGAAAAGTTTGTACTAGGATTTGCAACTAGGAGCTTAAAAACTCCTTTTTTTTTTTTTTTTTTTTCTGTTCCAAAATGAAAAGATTTAGAAGTCCATTGAGGTAGTTTTAAGTTTTCTTTCTGTTCCTTTATCATCTTTTATTATAAAGAAGCTAAAAATTTGAACAGAAAGAGCACCTCTAAACCAAATAATATTCTGAATGGCTCAGGTAAATAGTGTAGTTTTAGAAACTATTCATTCTTCCTCATCTTCTCATTTTCCTTTTTTCAAAATTCTAAGCTACCTCCTTCTATCTTATTCTTCTGTCACAGTCCTAAAATGTCTGCCTCCAGAGGGCACATGAATAACCATAAAGATTCTTAACGTGATCTCCTTGTACAACTAAACCCATGAAAGTCATGAAATATGGCAATGTCAATTCATCAGTGCACAAAGAATACCCATGATATGAAATCTGCACAAGACAGTTAATCCATGATTGGATTATATATTGGCAAGCTAGGGATAATATTTTATAAAATATAGGTACCTTTATGCAATGATATTATACTTCATAATATCAATACATTTATGAAGTGATATAATAGGTAATGTTTTGCTGGCCTTAATGATCAGAAAATAGAGTATATTTTACATAGGGAAATTGACATTTTTTCTGTTTCTATAATTATCTAGCAACAATATTGTTGGAGATAAAAATCTCTGGGACTGAGATTTCTCTGGATTAAATTAAATAAAACATATCAGAAAATGTATGTATCAAAAATCACTGAATCCTATTTTATTTTAGGATTATGTTTGGTTTTCATTGTGTATATCAACATGAAAAGTTGGCTGCTGCTTTTAATGTGTAGCCAGTCAAAGGAACTATGATGAGATGAATATTTCAGCTTAAAAAAAATTGTCTTCTAATATGAGTCAACATTAGAAGAGATCAGTAAGCAAGGAGACCCCTTAATGAATCCTTGTCTTACATTTTGAAAACCACATATCTAAATATAAAATACATAAGAGCTCCAGTTTTCTCTAGAGCCAGACTTCGCTATTTCTTTTCCAATATAGCTGGGTGAGCTATATTGAAAGGATATGTCAGCCTTTCTCGCTTGGCTTTGGTCAACTGTGACACTTGCTTTAAGACCATGAAAACTGCTGTGCATGGTGCTATATGCAAATGTGAAACATATGAAAATGTGAGAACATAATTTTACATAGCACGATTTCAAGCTTTATTATACTGTCTCTAGCTCATTGCTTCTTAAAGGATCAGAAATGGAGTTGAAAATATATCCCACTATTTGTTCTATGTTAATAGTTATCCGATATGATTTCTTCCTAGCTTTGAGACAATGTATTCTGACATATCTTTTGAAAATTGGACATCTGCAATGGAGTGTTGTATATGAAAGAATAGCATCCATTACATTTATAGATAAGCAGCTAAATCATTATATCTTGCAATCTTTGTGTAGTCCAGATGTGTGATATACTGATATTACATTCTTTTCATGTTGTTCCTTACTCTGAATACATAACCCAAGACCTTGTCTTCAATAATCTACTGTTTTATCTTTTATCTGCACATTTGAACTCTAATGTCTGCTGGATCAAACACTTCCTTTCATTAATAAGATGAAAAGATTTTCCATCTATTATTCTCAATTTAAAAAATAAACCAGTGTATTGTGAAGATTAGAGGCAAAAAGCCAGAGATTCCAGAGTATTCAGTGAGTTCTACATAATTATCAGGAATGTATATTGCATTTGAACTTGAAGCACCTTACAGTAAAATTTGACTTTTTGTCTTGAAAAAGGCCCAATAGCATGTTAAAAAAACAAAGAGAGAAAAGAAACACAGAAAAAACAAAAAACTTGCCTTCAAAGTAGTGCTGATTGGTGTAGATGTTTAAAATTTCAGTGATAATACAAGAGTAAAAGAAATTCAAAATGACCTTTAGAAGTTATTTTTGTTCCTTAGCACACCACCAAACCCTTACTTCTATTCCTTTATTTATGGTACAATGTATGAAATCATAGCATAGATAAATAAAAAGATCAACATTGAAGTACTCTTCCTTTTTGATAATTACATGATAGCTAACTTCAATGAGTAACGTTTTCCTATAAAATGTTAATATAAATCTCCAAAACAGAATCTAACATTAGTAGAGAGCAAACATCTTCTGAAAAATAATTCTACGCATCCAAGGAAAAACATCTGTGCTTTTTGGACTTTATATCACAGGAAGTAAAAGCTTTAGGAAGTGTGTAAGAGATGAGTTTTTGTTTTGTTTCTGTTTGTTTTCTGAGGATGAAGGTCCAGAGAGAATGGTTGTCATTCTGTCTGCTGCCAGAGAAAGGGGGGCCTGTAAAACTATGTCAGATTTAATGTTCCTTAAAAAATACTCGAGTCTAGAGGCTAGCCTTGTCTCATCCTTCTGTCTCTTCCCTTAATGATTCCATCCACTTTACATTGTCTTGTTTTTCATTATATATTCTTACTTTTGAAATGCTGTTTTCTGAGTATGGTACAAATTCCTTCATTGCTTTTACTCCTCTCTGATCACCTGTTCAGTTTCTTTCTTGGGCTCATTTCACGTCAGATTTTTTTCCTATCTTTGTCACAACAAATGATCTCCCCCCACATGTATACTGTCAAGCAGTCTCACTCCTAAAAGCCAACATAAACTGATAAGGAAATTAAAAATGTTTTGCCTTGCTGCCTGTAGGCATTAAGACTTCACTGATCTTTTGTTAACTGGTTTGATGATTTTATTCTGAAGTCTTCCTGTCAACCTACTTTTTGCATCATTATTTTCTCTTACATTGTAATTGTGTACAAGGCCGAGATTTGCCTACATGTTTGTCTTTGAACATTGCAATTAAGCAATTAATGGACGTCTTTTCTTGTTAATGAGTTTGTTCCATGCGATGCAATCTCATTTCACATCCAAACATACTTGGGAGGGAGGTGAGATGTTGGAAAAAGATTGCATAATTTGCTCATAGTCACACATTTATTAGTAGATCTAGAGTAGATGGAGAGGGCTTTCATTTTTTTTTGTCATTTAACAGCAAAACATGTTCGTTCAAAGAAATAGTTGGTAATGCATAAGTTTATTCATTAGGGGGACCTTTATTTTACTATTTTATCTGATTTTTCCTTTCTAAAAAGCACCACCCCACGTAGATCTCATAAGAAGTGTGCCTCAGCTTTCTCATTTCTAAGATGGGGATTTGTTAAAAGTAAATGTAAGCAGTTTAAAAAATATTCTTTCATAGTGTAAAATAATATATGAATGAAAAGTGCCATTAATATCTTTTCTTGAAAGTCTGCCTTAATGTTTTTCCTATGTATTTTTTTCAATTGCTTGGTTATATACTTTAATTCTCATTTGTTTGCTAAAGAAATATTTACTGATATGCTACTATGTTTCAGAGACTCATGGGTGCTGAGAATACAGCAGTGAACAGCAGATAAAATTCCTGTCCACTCTAGTGGTAAGACTCAGAAAAATAAAGAAAGAAATTGAAGCGTGCATATATTAGAGAATAATAAGAGAAATAAAGAAAAATACAGTGGCTGTGAGGCTTAGGGAGTGATGAGGCAGTGGAAGTTTTCCATTTTTAATAAGAAGATCAGGGAAGTCCTCCTTGGGAAAATGGCCTTAAAGAAAAAGTCTGAAATAAGGGTGATTATCTGGAGGCAAATTATAACTGGCAAATGAAACAGCAAAGGCAATTGTCCTGAGACAGTAGGGTACTTGTCTTATTTGAACAATAAGAAGACCAGAAGTGTAATGTAGCTAGAGAGGAATAAGGAAAGAGTAGTGGGGCATAAAGCCAGAGGTGTGAAGTGGGGAGTGTCATGTAGGGGCTTTGTAGGATTTGGACTGTGACCCTCCCTGTGATATGATAGGAAGCTATGGAAAGTCTGAGCGAGGTTCACGCTCCCTATTGTGAGATCAAGAAACCAAAGAGGAACAGAAAGGAATCAAGAAGACCAGTTAGGAAGCTATCACCCATTGGCTAGGTGAGAGAGGTTGATGGTGTTGACGAAATGGCAGTGAAACAGGCAAATTCTCGATGTGTTTTTAAGATAGAGATGACAGTATGTCCTGATGGGTTTAATGTTGGTGGGAGAAAAAGAGAGAAGCCTAGAACATCTACAAGGCTTTAGGTCTGGAAAGGTGGAAGAATGGGGTTGCCCTTTATTGAGGTGTAGGAGGAGCCATTTGTATGTGGGGGGTTGGTAAGTGTGATGATGGTGGTATATGTGTGTGTTGGGGGGAATTTATAAAGTTTCTTTTATTGATAAGTGTAATATAATTATTAGATCAAGTTCTCTAGTCTAGACTATTACCTTCCTTCACCCCGTAAACAGTTGTCAGTTTCTTTTGATTTTACATTGGTCCGCTCTCTGGATCCCATGCCTCCTTTCTATACTCACTGCCTAACATTGCCCTTCAGTCCTTCTTGCCTGAGTTATTAAAACAGCCTCTGAATCTTCTCTCTGCTACTCACCATTACTCTATCGTGTTCCTCTCAAGCACTGAAGTCAGATTAATATTTTGAAATGCTGTAGAGATTATGACGCTATCCAGCCCAAAGATGTTCAAAGACTCACCTTCCTTTCCCTACACGTTTCCTATCCTGGTATTCAAGATATTCCAAAATCTGACCCCAAACTTTTATCTTTTAAATTTACTTGATATTAGTACTCATCACTAATTACAATTCTGTCAATTGAATAGTTCCTTATGACAGGAATAACCAACTTCCTCCTTACCTATCAACCCATTTTCACTTGACCAAAACCCTCTTCATTTGAGGTCAATGCTAATTCTCTCTCCTTAAAGACATACTCAACTCCTGCCACCAATAGGGAGTAATCATTCTCTATTCAAACTCCCATTTTTAATTTTTTTATACTAACTATGTCCATTAGTTTAAAGTTGTATCTTTCCTTATAAAGTGATTCCTCCAGAGAAGATCTTACTTGGCTGGAAAAGATAATCCAGGTAGAGATGGACCTTTCTTTGGTCAAGGTGTACAAATTGCTGCATAACAGTATAACCAATACTGGTTTTTAAGACCAATGCAATCATACCACTGCAGTCGATGCCAATTAAATTCTTAAGATATTGAATGCATTTGTTTTTTAGTTTCACTTGCCTCATTTGAATAGGAGAAATGAAATTGTTCATAATATCAACAAGATTATCTTTACAAATGGAAAAGATGCAGCATTTTGATCCTATATTGTACCCATGCAACAGTATTCCTATGATTGTGCATCTTGAGATAAATTTTGATACCCATTAGATAAATAGGCCCCATAGTCAAAAGGAAGCAAAGACTTAAGTTTTTGGCAGGAATGACCTTTCACTACAAGAAATATTTTTAAAATTTTTTTTAAATGTTTGTTTACTCTTTTTTTTTTTTTTTTTAAAGGGAACGCTATTTATTTATTTATTTATTTAGGCTGTGTTGGGTCTTCGTTTCTGTGCGAGGGCTTTCTCTAGTTGCGGCGAGCAGGGGCCACTTTTCATCGCGGTGTGCGGGCCTCTCACTGTCGCGGCCTCTCTTGTTGCGGAGCACAGGCTCCAGATGCGCAGGCTCAGTAGTTGTGGCTCACGGGCCTAGTTGCTCCGCGGCATGTGGGATCTTCCCAGACCAGGGCTCGAACCCGTGTCCCCTGCATTGGCAGGCACATTCTCAACCACTGTGCCACCAGGGAAGCCCAAGAATTATTTTAAATGTCTATTCTTATCACCAAAGACTTAGTCTAAAAGGAGTAAAAAATCAATAAACCTATTTAAGGATGGTGAGACAAAGTAGATGACATAGTTGGAGCATTAAGGGCAGAGGAAGATGGAAAGAGAGTGCGTTAATTTGGACAGTAAAAAATAGCAAATATCCTGCCATTTTAAATGTTATTAGGACCAAATCTGAAGAAGTACATAACCTTTCAATGAGCCCAAGTTAAATATTCTAACTTAAAAATAGTATAGTTGTAGGAATAATTGCAGTCAAATTTGCACAATTATCAAATAATTGTGATAGAAATCAAATAAGCAGGTTTAGAAATAAACTCAGATGATACGAATGCCACTTAAAGGCTTCACTGAACCAAAGCAAACTTTGTTCATCACAGACTAGAACTTGTGGGCAGAAGGGCCTGAAGATGCCCAGGATCCTTATTCTTTAGACCCAGTGGAGGCAAGTACTTGACCTACAGGATGACTGGAAACATCATAGGGGCTGGACACTCTGCAGGCCTCTTTTCCAGCAAGAGACCTCTCTCGTTTTTATTTTTATAGGGCGAGCTTGAGAGAGTTCTTGATAGAAGCAAGACAAAAACAGTATGTATTTGGGCACCAAATAGCCTGAACTAGGATATCAAATCTTTAAATGTGTTACTAAGAATATTCGAAGCATAGACCTTAAGACTACAGGAATTTGGAGTCAGCTGTGGCTTCTTCAGCAGGAGGGAGGGAGAGCCCCCTGTCTCAACTATCACATTGGCAAAGAAAGTGCTCCTGGAGCCATATGTGGACAATCCTGCTTGTCTATCTACTAAGCCCCTCTGATGAAATGTCAGAGCCAAGGCTAGGGCTTTTCGTAATAACCAGGCTGCAAGGTGAAGAAGAAAGCCACTGGTGTCAAAGAATGTTGGATCTATGATAGGCCTTTCAAAAAAAAAATCGATTTCACACCTTTATAGGCCCGAAGAGGTGAAAAGGTTTGACGAAGGTGACTCAGCAATCCTATCACTGTCAGAACCTGGATGAGAAGTGAAATCTCTTTTTGTTTTTTCCATACAATCTTGAATGAAATCTTGCGCAGAAAGAAAGAGAGAGAATGAAAGAGACAGGAAGGGAGGGAGAAACGGAAGATCGAAGAAAAAAGAAAATAACAAAAGTAACTCGGCATGTAGTCTACTTTAATCTACATGAAAAGACAGCCCAGAGGATTGTTAAATTCCAGAAATTCAGATCTTTATTCTGGCTATGCCTGAAATTCCCAGAGTTGACAAATGTTAAAGAAAAATGCTTTCTATCCTTAATCTTTTGCATATGTCCACTCTTAATTCTTAGCCTTAGCCCAAACTTCTGTATCACTGGGCCTGAATTTCCTGAAGTGTACTTTGTAGAACATGAACTTTATGATATACCAATATTAATAATACTGTCTCAGGAGACAAACTGGGGGGAAACCTGTAAAAAACTAACATTTCACTCAAATTGATTGCCCAATTCTACTTCTAAAAATAGCAACAGTCCTCAAAAAATTTACCTTTTGGTTATTTAATTGTCCTGCCAGGATGGTTACTTCAGCAACAGGGCTCCATTGCAAATTCTGATAATTAATATAAGCAACTATTTAAAACATAATAACATTATTTTTATAGAGGTAATAAAATTCTGATAATTACACAAATGTAAGTTTACTTCATGAAGAAAGATCTTTTTATACATTGTTTTAAATTCTCATTTGGGAGTTTCTCAGATAGTTATTTTTTATTATTGGTACCCGGATTTTAGTTGCAAGTTTTCTATTTATGAGAAATGATATTGCACTTAGCAGATTTTATGGCACTAAAATATCCAGAATCTACTCTAGCTTCAGTGACATATGCTATATGAAATATGTATATGTTAGCTTTATGAGACATCATTAACTCCTTGTTGGAAAATATTATAGTATATAAGCAGACTAAAATTCAAGGCTTATTCTTTATGAGCATTTTTTCCTATAGGTTATTTTTCAGAATATTTAAAATAATATTTGTTTAATTCAGTACCACTTGTTCCATTTTATGTTCTCTGTATATTTTAGCCACAAATGTAGTTTGATCAAACAGAAACTTTGATAAGTTGAAAGTTGCAGATATTGGAACTACCTGAAATTCAATACGACTTCAAAAGAAATAGATCAATAATGATCTGTAATTTATGTGCCTTTGTTCAGCCATTCTGTACCTACCACAGAACCCTCTGCATTCACTGTCTTTCTGATATGCATTATTCAAGGCTCAGTGCATTTGCAAATGCTCACTGAAACCCTCAGGAATGTTCTCTAGCTATTAGCTCCTTTCTTTGGGTGGGGGGTTGGGGGGTTATTAAAGCAGTTATGTTTGTAAGGATAAACATGATTTAGAGGTTAGAGGAGATAGCTGACATTTTTAGTTTTTGATGGCTCTAAAACTTGTTTAATATGACCTATCTTTACCAAAAATATAAGCACATCGTACATATTCTAATCTCTGAATTTTAACTTAAAAGGTAACTATACCTACACATCTATAAATATAATTCAAACATATAACCAAGTGTCCCATCCACTTGACATAGTGCTGTCAATATGGGTCAAATTACATTAACTCACCCATTGTCCCACATACTCACATACAGAGAGTAATAGTTAATCTGGCCATGCAACTGTTTTTCTTTTAACAACAACATAATTTTATATTCAACTTCAAAACCTAAACAATGAAAGTGTGTTTTTACTCTATAAAACGTATTTGTTTCCATCCTGAGATGATTTGATTCATTCATATTTTTTTTTCTCTAATTAGTCCCTCATTGCTACCACAGTCACTTCCAGCTGAAGTTAAATTTGGATTTGGAGAGTTGAGCATGATATCCAAGAATAAATGTAAAGACCAAGGGGGTTGTTTAATTTAGAAATAACAAGTTGGATTCTTTAATATGTAAATAACTGAAGCCTTCAGAATTAATGATCACCTAGATAGCAATTCTCAAATCTCTTTACATATTGAAATCATTTGGGATACTTTATACAAATATAGATGCCCTGTATAGTAGATACATGCTGTACTTGGCCTTTAAGGTACCATGTGCAAGTATGATATAAAAAGATCCCAGGTGATACTAAATGTGTTGATAATTTTGAGAACCTGTGATTTGGATGAGATTATACGCGATCATTGAAGCCATGACTCAGGGTGAGATCCCTTAAGAAATGCATCTAGACTATAAAGTGAAAAGGGCTTAGGAATGAGCCTGAGCCTTTCGTTCCAAAGGTGGGTGGAGACTAATGATCAAGCACCAAAGATTAAGAAGAGCTTCCTAGCAAAGGGGGAGGAAATCCTTGAGAATAGCACTCAGTAACCAAGAGAGAAGAGTGCTTCACGTTTGTCATAGCACTGGCCACTGCTGACAACACCATTAAAATGAGGGTCAGCATAGAATTTACAGGTGGCTTTGGGATAACTGTGTTGTTGGGAGCAGAAACCAGATTGCAAAGGATGTAAAAGGCAAACGAATAGAAAATGTGGACAAGAGAGAATGTGGATTGTAAAAAGGAGGGAGATGTGTAGTCAGTTGAGGAAATGGAGTTGAATCTTAAGAAAGGTGATTTTGAAGATGAAACCCTTTTATAGGAACATTTTGGCAAAAGCATCAGAGTACACCCAGAACTGTCTGTAATGACAAAAGACTTAAAAATGACCATGATTAAAGATTTGATGAAAGTTCATAATAATGCAATTGACAAGGAAATTTAGTTACTTCTGAGATATACATTTTAAAGTAATCTTCAAGGAATTCATGGAAAAGACTTTGACAAGTACAGGTTTCTGGTAACTGACTGTACTGCTGAACTGAATGAATAAGCATTCTCAGAACTCTAATGGAAAACTGATGAACTCATAAAAGTGCTAACAAAAGATCAAGATGAAAAAGAAATTAATTACCTGGGACTGAGTGAACTGATGAGGATGATTATAATTTTTGTGACTTTCTGTTTGAATAAAAAAAAAAAAATCCCACAAGGACTCAGAGGCAAAAAATATACAAATCAATCTTCACTGCAAAGTAAAGGAGCTGTTACAGTGGAGGATTACTGGACTGAATGTCAATATTATGACATAGTATGAGTGTGTTTCGTGTTTGGTAATTGCAATCATTGTTGCTTTTGTTTTGGTCATCCATTTACAATGCTTGGTGTCAGCTTATTTATCTCTTGTAAAAATAAAATACAGTGTGTGTGTGTGTGTGTGTGTGTGTGTGAAAAAAAATACTTTTTAAGATTCAAAAAAAAAAGGTGATTTTGTTTTTAAGATGGAAAAGATAAACATATTTAAAGTGTTGAAGTAAGTGATCTAATGAATTAAAGATAAAAGAGAGGGAAAGTAAACATGATAGTGTAGAGGTTCCTAAGAAAGCAGAGAGGCTTGTGGTTGTGATGGATAAAGTTAGAGGTGGAGACGCATTTGTTTTGCCCTAATCATTATTTGTTGCTGTTTCATATTCCATTTATCAAGCATCTAAGATACGACAGGTGGTGAGTAACCTCTGAAACAAATAAAAAGAAAAATGAGACATTGTCTCATGCCTGTCCTAAAATGGGATATAATATACAAGAAAAATCAGATACCTGAACAAGTTACTGTGATATGATGGGGCTTCTAATAGAAACTCAGGGGATGGAAGGATTCGGTTCTAGGAGGTGACCAGGATGGCCACACAGGGGAAGCCTCTTAAAGACTGAATTAATGGAGAAGGAAATAGAATAAGAGCATTCATCAAAGAGAACAGATATTATTACTTACCAGTTTTTAAAATATCTGGTCACTACCAACAGGGGACTAGAAACTTTACATGCCTTGTAAACACTTAGTTCTTTGAACATGGTGAGGTAGGTGTTATTATTCCCAAATTATAGATAGAGGAAGCTCGGCTCAGAGAAAGTAATTGCTAAAGTATATAGATTTTAGAATTAAACGCTGATTGTCACATAAATATAAAATAATTACAAGCTGAAGATTTATTCCACTTATTAGTGAGGAAACCATTGAAATGTCATAACTGGTTCAAAGAGAATTCAAAGTTTTATATACACGCACATAGATAAAGAAAGCTGAAATAAGTGTATTCATAGATGCTGAGTTGCCTTTATTTCTTTGTTTGGTTTTGTTTCAGCTAAATTGCCTTTTTTTTTGGTGGGAGATTGAGTGTCCCTCCACCAGATAGAATTTACATATCCTTTGGACTGTGAACAGCGTAGAGCTATCACCCCCAACCATCACCAACAGAATCATCTAGCGCAGACGACTGTGCTAGACAATGGCTAGTTTTCCGCTGGAGACCTCTAGTAATATTTTGGTTCATTTAAAAGATTATCACACACCCCAGTGTTCATAGCAGCACTATTTACAGTTGCCAAGACATGGAAGCAGCCTAAATGTCCACTGAGAGGTGAGTGGATAAAGAAGACGTGGTACATATATACAATGGAATGTTACTCAGCCATAAAAAAAGAATGAAATAATGCCATTTGCAGCAACATAGATGGACCTAGAGATTATCATCCTAAGTCAAGTAAGATAAAGACAAATATCATATGATATCACTTATATGTGAAATCTGATAAAATGATACAAATGAACTTATTTACAAAACAGAAGTAGACTCACAGACATGGAAAACAAACTTACAGTTGCCAAAAGGGAAAGAAGGGGGAGGGATAAATTAGGAGTTTGGGATTAACAGGTATACACTACTATATATAAAATAGATAGCAAGATCCTACTGTCTAGCACAGGGAACTATATTCAATACCTTATAATAACCTATAATGGAAAAGAATCTGAAAAATAATATATATGTGTATATATATATATGTGTATATAAAACTGAATCACTTTGCTGTATACCTGAACATTGTAAATTAACTGTACTTCAATAAAAATAATGGTTAAAAAAAAAAGAAAATAGAAATTCTCAAAAAAAAAAAAAAAAAAGAAGCATTTTGATTACCCACCAGTGGTATATTAGTAGACCATGGGTTTTTGGAGAAAAATAAAACCTGACTTTTTAGCACTTGCCTAGGGGAAAATAAAAAAAAGAGTATCACAAGTTTTTCCCCTGTAAGTGACTTGCTCAGGCTTCAGAGAGGATTTGAATGTGTCTCCTGAAATTATAAAATTCACAAATTCGACTCAGATTTGAACTGATCTACTGTCTTATACACTGAGGGGTGATGGGTTTGGTCTCTTCTTTTAAATTAATATAACATATTTGGAGAGTAGCTAGTTCATTTTAAAACACGCTGTCTTTTAGCCGTAGAATGTTTGCCGCAGCAAAACGCAGAGGCCTGAACTAGGTTCAGCGCTGCTACCTCGTTAGCATGTTGCTCTAATGGCTTTAATTGGCCCACTTCTCATGAGTTTAGCTATATAAGCATTTCCATAAAACACTCTATTATAAATGTTCAAGTGAATTAAGGTGTTGAGCTCCAGGATTGTGGATATTGTGAAAGAAAAATGAATTCTTAGATCTGTGTTATGCATTTCCTATACAGTTTCCTGTGCTTGCAAATAATGACAACAAAAAGTGTTTAGAACAGAGTTGCTTACTATAGACACAGAGGAAACACAAATTATCTCAAATACATAAATGCAAAAGAACTAAATCTATTGCTACAGTATTTACTGGATTTTGTGAAAAAGGATTTCTCTCTGGATATAATGTATATTAAAAAGCCAAAGGGTGAGAATGTGGTCAGTTAGGTATGATATTTTCTTTACACTGAGGTGGAAAAATTATCTTACTATCTGTGTATTATACTGAATTTCAAGCACATAAAGCAAGCAAAACGCTCCTTGGGATAAAAGCAGCTTGTGCACCGTTTAAAGCCAAGTATATTCTCGTGAAATAGAATGGAATCGCTTTTAAAAATGTATAATATTGTCTCTTAAAGGCAAATGCTATGCCATTCACACGAATTATAAATGAAGGACCCAGGTTAAGGACTAAAGAAAAAAAAAATCAGTCTTGAAATTGCACTCACAAATAGCATCGTTTCACATAATTTTTAGGTCTACAGATCAGGGGCCTGTCTAATATTAGTATAATGCACCACAGGCTGTACAGCTAAGTTATATTCCAGTGAACAAATATAGGATTTAAGATATGTCATCTCAGTGATTGTAGCTAGTCTTAAAATATGTTAATTTTCCCCATGATTGGCTTGTTTTCAAGTGCCTGATCCTTTCATTCACCACATGAATTACCTTTAAGTACTTATTCACATCTGGGATGGAATACAGACTGTATGACAAAGATCATCTGTGTCTTAACATTTCAACCTGCTTTTATTTTTGACCTATTCCATTAATGACAGACTCCTGTTGCATCCAAGGATATTCCATCTAGATTTTATATTAATTAAAATAAAGGTTTACTTTTATGTTTTGACATGCGGTGTTACAAAAGGAATCAAAGTCACTGGCAAACATCTTGCAAATTGTTTCAATTATTCTATTTACTTTAGGTAGTTAGCATAACACGTTTCTTCATGTAGACTGTGATTTCAAAGTGCCGCTATGAAAACCAAAACAGAGCAGTTAGAATTGCTCTGTCAAGCTACTTTTTGTCAATTCATTGCATTCTTTGAAGAATTATTTTCTGCCTCCGTCTCAGTTCAGCGTCTCTAATTAATAACTTATAATAACACAATCTTGTAATAATTTTAGAAGGGAGTCTTGTTTAAAAGAGTTGAAATGCATTGAGTGTTCTCGTGCAGGACACAGCTTAGCACGTCATAGAGGCAGTTCCATTTGATCCTGACCATGACCCAGCGTTAACATGTCCACTGAGGAGGACGAAACTAATGCTTCAAGACTTAAGAATGTTTTCCTTAGTCAGACAATTAGGAAATGGAAGAGCCAAGGCTCCCCCCATATCTGTTCAACAACAAAACATGGATTTTATTTAATGTTAAATTATATACGATGTTATAGGATGGATTTACATCTATTTTCTGGGATCATAGGCAACTTCAGTTTTAGATTTCTTTTTCTTCTATCATTGGCAGCAATAGTTATAACTACCCACAATTATAACACTGATTACTATTATTATGAATAATTAGTGTTTTATATACATTCAGTCTGTTCAAGTGGATTCATCTGAAATCAATGGCTTCTACTTAGCGGTGCAAGATACAGCATCATATCTCCAGATTCTTCTATGTTTGCAGTAGGAAGATGGTGTTTACCTTCCAACCATGCCCTGTTTTCCTGCATAAAATGTGTTCAGTCATGGGAAGTTTCCTGCATGCGTCTGCTTAGTTAAAGCCTATAACCACAGAGAATTCCTCATAAATCATAGCATCTGTATGCTGGAGTAAAATAAATTTCGAATATACATCAGAAAAGCCTTGAAAACAGATTATGAAAAGAACAGACTTGGAGTAAATTAGTGGAAACAGGGATTTTCTTTTAGCCATGCTGGGGGGATGGGAAGAAGGTTGAGAATTGGTGTTGCTTTCTTATAAGTAAATAATAGTTGGGTCTTTTAAAGTCACGATTAATGATTTTGAGTGCAACCATCTTCTTTCTTTTATTTGCTTCCTCTAGATGCATAGGAGACCATAGCTATGATTCTCTCAATAATGCATTTAAAGGAAAAGATAGAAAGGAAAGAAAAAAAAGTAAAAGGAGAGGAGAGAAAAAGAAAAGAGAAAGGGAGAGGGGGAAGGGGAGAAAGGAACAACATAGTCTTATGAGACGAAGGGAACTTGAAAAGTAAATTTTACTAATCACAGAAACATTGTAGGAGAGAGGATTGCACTTTTTTTTTTTTTTTTTTGCACTTTTTTAATATAACAGTCAAGACCGTTTTATTAAAGTGAGATGAAAGTTCGATCTGAGGATCTGAGGGGAGGTTTTGTTTCTCCCAGAGTTTCTGCTTGGCTTTTCATTTGTCCCAAGCTAAAAGAGGGTGGGTAGCTGGAGGCAGCTTATAGCTGAGGACCAAGACACCAAATCCCAAATGTCACAAGGGATCCCAAATCCCTTGTCCCTGGTGTCAGACACACTAATTCCAGGCAGAGTTGCAAAGGAAGTTGATAATGGCAAGGGATCAAGGGGATTTTGAGCCTGAAGAAGGTAGTTTAGGGAACTGTGTTTCAGAAGGCTGTTGATAATCCCAAGCACAGTTCCCTCCTTTACCCTCTCAGAGTTGGAGAAGGCTCCGGGGAAACTCTTGCTTTAACATTAGAATGTGATTCTAAGCATAAAGAATTAAAGCCCACTCGCTGAGTATGCTGAGCTTTAGAACCTGGAGAATATGCCTGACGTTTCCAGGGCAAAAGAGAAAGCCAAGGAGAGAGAGGAAACAATGGAAAAGGGAAAACGACAAGCCTGGACTTCTGTGAAATATGTACTAAGTTTAAATCACTGAGAGGCTTGTCAGGGGACGAAGAGATCTCCTCCATGGCTGTGTAGAACACTAGCCACTAGTGCTGGCTGCCTGGGGCAGAGTCTGCTAACGGGAGGCACGGAAAGAGCCAGCATCGCAGGATCAGAGCTGAGAGGTGTCTGCAGCAGAGACACAGTGAGCGCCCTCTGAGAGACAGGATTAGGCACGCCGGCCTCTTTGCTGTCTAGCAAACGTGTTACAGAGGGAAGGACCGCAGAGAAGCAGAGAAATCTCAGCTAGAAATCTGTGGACAGTGAGTTAGATAAGGATGCTTGAAGTTGACGGAATAATTACCTGACTGAAACCATTTTAAAGTGAGAGTGACTAGAATATCATAAAATAGCAACATTAACTTTTCCTCGACCAAACAAATGGGACTGCAGAAAGAAAATTAGATTCAGTTAAGGAAACAGTTTTAGGTTTCATACTTAGGTTTCTGACTGTGCAGCTTGTTACATTTATGCAGAGTCACTTCTTTTTGACTCACCCCAGAAACGTGTGGCATAGTACTTTCTGTGTGAGAACAGAAATGATCAGAAATGATCTTAGTTTTGGACTTACACTTCAAGAAAACCAATGTCTCTCTAAGAAAAAGTGCCTGTGGGTAAAAGAAAACTAAAGAATGTTAGAGTCTGCGTGGCTGTTGATTTTATGATTCTTAAATATATCTTCCTCCATCAACACCGACTCTCAACAAGCACATTCAGATCTTTATGCAAGAGCAAAGCCAACACAAAGATTCTATGGAATGACAAGAACAAAAAAGGGGCAATGTTAATACAACACAATTCACAGTAACAAAGAGGTACTGTCTCCGTAGTGTCCTGGTATATTTAATGCAAGGAATTACTAGTAAGTGCCTTTGGAATTAGAATATAACAATCATACAGACATATATCAAAAGTCCAGGTTTGTCATGTCTTTATCAAGGTTAATTAAAATGTATAATCAGAATGTAGAATAAGTGATTAGAGCATCAAACCAGCAAAGCCATTCATACATTGACTGTACCTACAATCATTGGTCTCTAACTTTGTTCCCGTATAATGATTTTTTTCCCAGCACTGTATAAAGCTTCTAATTACAAAAGTGGATGTGCAGTTTTGTAGACCCCTTTTGACAAAGTCATGTGTATAGATAAATTTGGGTGGGCATCTGAAAGTTGCTAAGTATTTACACAGACCTCAAATTTTACCCCTATTCCTCTTTGGTGACCATATCAGAGTTTATCATTATAATTAATGTATTTTATCTTTAGGAAAGTCAAATCCCTAAAAATGCAAATATGCCTAAAGCAAACTGTATATTAGCTTTCAATTATTCACAGAGAAAAACAAAAATAGGTAAAAATATAACAAATGTAGATGTGTTCTGGAAGCAAAGTAATGAATACAGGGAAACTTATAGAGGAGCCAACATTCATTATCAAGTCTTGGAGTATGGGTGGTGTCTGATGAAGTGAACACAGATTTGAAATTGAATCAACAAAGAATGGGGGGTGGGAAACAAGTGTCTTTGGGAAGAGCTGTACTTTGGTTTTAACTTGCTCATAGATCCCATACTTGTTCTAGTAAAAAAGAAATCATTAAAACATCTCTAGCAGAGGAATGACACAATAAGTACTATGTACCTTATTATAGAATGAAATAATGAGATAGATAGAAATCAGAAAAACATAGCAGAATCATGAGGAGGTGATAAAACAGAGCAGGTGAGTTTTCATGAGTAAACAGGTAGAGAGGGGTCTAGAATGTATGGTGCTCTTCCAAGCAGAGAAGCATAAAGTGCTATAGAGAGTTTCGCAAGGGTCCCTATGCTGTGTGTGGAGAGGGAGCCTTGGAGGAAATAGGCAGAAAGATTGATGGTGGAAAAGCACTTCAGGTAAATTTTACAGCTTTACATTCTTGCCTGGGACCCGTGGACAATGTTTTGTTTTGTTTTTGTTTGTTTGTTTTTTTATTGACTTGTATGAGGAAGTTGCAGTGATTGTGTGGGGAGATTTTGAATAAACTCTTATTTTGGTAGAATAAAACAGAAAGAACAACAAAAAATAATAATAATAAATAAAGACCCTGCAACTTCTCTTTCTTATCTTACCCTCTTTTGTGCTTGGTAAGCTGGAATTTTCCATTTTCTCACTTAAAGTTAGATCGGAATTTCCCAGAGGTCCACTACTGTTCCACCAGGTGCTGACAGATGTTACAAAATAAAGCAAATCAAACAAAACAATAACTACAACAATGATAGCACCTCCATGGTCAATAAAGTTGTGAAAGTTGCGGGTTAAAAACTAAATAGTTTCCATTACTACAATACTTTCAGAGACTTTAATAAACTACTTTGCATTTTAAGGTCCAAGCAGAGAATATACAATGCAGCATTTGCCAAAATTGTCTTAACATATATATTACTTTGTTTTATTGTTAAGTAGAATGCTGCATAGGGCTAGAAATTCTCAGAACATTTTTGGAAATTCTACTTTGTAGACTTGTTGCCCTTTCCATCATCCTTATAGGAAGATGAGTAGCTGTATGATTATCAACTACAAAATTCAGAATATGCCACATGATCAATCTATGTCATATTTTATTGTAAGTAAAATATGCTTTCATCCAAGATATCATTTTGAATATGCATGAAAGCATACATTAAACTTAATTTAAGTTCATTGTTCATTTTGCACCCATAGATAGTTGTACTAGCAAAAGTGTATTTAACATTTAAATGCTGAATGTATGTGCTTAAATTGTAAGTTTTTAAAAGCCAAAACATAGAAGGATAACATGTCTTCTTAAAATGAAGAAACAATAAAAAGATTTATCCTCCAATATAAAAATACAAATAGAGCTATCTTTATTTTTGAATCTCAGTTGTACTTTCAATCAAGGATTATGAAATTGCATTTAAATACATGCTTCTTTACACAGCTGTCAGCAAGGACTTATCCCTCACTTAGAATTTAATCTACTCTGACATTTGCTGAAATTTAAAGATGTGCCTGGACATTTATTGTATGATTACCTGGTTCTCAGAAAAAAAGGATGAAATTCTAAAAGCAAAACCAAAAAAGTTTAACAGATTTAGGTTAGTATAGACCAGACAAAAATGTTAGGTGAATACTTTACTGTATTATCTACTGTTAATAGAAAATTCATTTTGCTGCCTAAACATTGCTGTCATTCTCTTTTTATTAAATGTGTGACTACATTCTGATATCTCTTGTAGGATATTCTTTTCTTTACAAAACTCTCTACCACTCATAAAATTAAAGGGTCATTAAAATCTTTAATAGGAAAAAAAAAGTCAGTGTACAAAATATCCAGCAACGGAAATATAGAGCATCATAAGACTTGTTGAAATGTTCTCTTCAAGGCAAAGCACAAAGATGCAATCAAAATAAAATGTTAAAAAAATTAAAAATAAATGAAATGCTGTTGGTGCCTCTCTCTCTCCCCCTCTCTCTTTCTCTGTCTCTGTCTTTGCCTCTATTTGCTATCATATTTCTTTTCTATCATCTCCTTTCTCTTCTCTCCTCTCTTCTCCAAGGTCAAAATTTCCAAGTTAAATGGAGAGCTCTAATTAGTGCCTTATCTCATTACAAAGCCAAAAAATTTCCAATTAATTCAAATTTAATAAACTTGACAGCTTCTATTCAGAGGAAGAACTGCTTCAAATTACCACCATGCTTTTCATTAGATTAAAGTAATAATGTATTAAATAATATAAAATTTGGGTTTTTTTAGGAGATAACACTAGTCGGCATTGGAATAATCCAAACACTGTGATATTACAATATTTATTTACAACCACAATGTCATAAGCTATGATGTGATAAGAAAACTCAAGTTGCTTTGTTCAGCTGTTTCTTAACGACATCATTTTTTAGCTTTTTTAGTCCCCACCTCAATAATGTCATTTGCAGAAGTTGACAAATTTCCAATCAAATAAAAATTGAATAACATAAGCTAAGGAAATTAATAATTTTCAAAAGGAAAAAAGACCCTCATAGTATATCAGAACTGTATTAATTTTGAAAATGTCTAACTCAACCTCCTCATTTTGTTGGAAACAATATTGGGACTTCCCTGGAGGTCCAGTGGTTGAGATTCTGAGCTTCCACTGCAGGGGGCATGGGTTAGCTCCCTGGTCGGGGAACTAAAGATCCCGCATGCAGGTGGCATGGCCAAAAAAGCAAACAACCACACAAAAAAAACTATCGAAAACAAAACTGAATCCCTTTAGAGTCGGTGAGTTTTGCCAAAATTCACATTGCTGATTAGAAGGACAGTCAGGATGAACCCTGGCCCTCATTCTAAAGTTTAACTGTGCCATGTTTGTCCTACTTGTCTACATGTTATTTCTTCCTTCAGCAAGTGTATCTTGAGACCCTAATACATGGTGGGCACTGTTCTTAGCTCTGGGAATAGACTCATGACAAAAACAAATGAACGAACAAAGAAAAACAAACCCAACAAGTTCTGCAGTTGAGATTACATTCTGGTCGGGAGCAGTGACAAACACTGAACAGACCAAAAAATAAGATAAGGTTTAGAGTGGTAAGTCACGAGCATAGCCCCACACAGACCCACTCACAGCAGGGAGCTACAACACAGAGCTCCTGGTTATTGAAATAATCTCCATGAAGAATTGATAGTTGCTTGAGACGTGAATTATGAGAAGATGGTAGGTCCTGGGGGGTGGTGGTGACGGTTTCAAGCACAGGGAAGAGCAAGTGTGAAATCGGCAGAATGGGAATGAGCTTGGCACATTGTTTCAGAGAAAAAAAAGAAAAGTTGTCAACTGTGGTACAGTGAGTTAGAGGGAGATAAGAGATCATTCAGGATGGTGTAGACCCTCCTTAGAAGTTTGAGTTTTATGTTGTGATTTGGGATAGGGTTTCAAGACTATGGTATCAAGCAAAATAGTAAGTAAATGTAAGGGAATACAATGATGTGGCTTGCTATTTATTTATTTATTTATTTATTTATTTACTCACTTACTCACTTACTTACTTCTAGAAGACTGTTGACTGATACCTGGAGAGTGGATTTGAGGAGAATACTGTTGGGTTTAGGAAGACAATTAAGAGACTATGCATGGTAGAAATGATGGTAGAAATTTGAACTGGCAGCAATGGAGAAGGGGGACAGTACATGGAGCTAAGATAGAGCTTGGGAGTGAAGCCAGCAGAAATCAGGAGCGTGACCGAAAAAGAGAAATGATGGGCTCCTTCTAGATTTTTGGCTTGAGACTCTGGGTATGTGGAAGTGTATTTAATAGAGTTGGGGGTATTTAACAGAGTGTTTTTAAAGAGTAGGCAAGCAAAGTAAAAATAAAAAAAAAAAAGGAAAATAAAGCAGAAATCAAGCCTTTTAAATTTTATTTGTTAAGTTTTTGTTTGTTCCTGGACATAATAAAGTAAATGTGTACACGCATCGTGATATGTTTTTTGTCAAATTAATAAATGCTGCTTACATTAACAAACTGGCTATCATTTTAGGTAAAAATTGTTTAGTGATTCATGTTAGTTTGTAAAGGAAATAGACATTATTCATGAAGAATACCACTGTGAAATACTGTTATGTTTTCAATAACATTTCTCAACATTTTCCTCTAACTTTATCTAGGAATTATTAGACTTTAATAATTTTTATTATCATGGTCACTGACTGCTGTATGCTATTGTGTACTCATCTATAGAATTCAACTTAAAATATTCAGATGTGTGTTAATAAAAATATCAATTCACAGAAAGGTAAACATATGGTTTCCTAAATTTACAAAAAATGGTTAGCATATTATTTCTTAATGTTCCCATCTATCCTAAAAGCTTAAGCTCTTAGGAAATGAGCTTATGCATACTCAGAAAATAATGGGGTCAATATCGGGAGTTCCTACAGGGAAAAATACCACAGACTATTTATCAATAACATAGATGCACACACATAGATACCCCAAAGTAGGGCTTCCCTGGTGGCACAGTGGATAAGAATCTGCCTGCCAATGCAGGGGACACGGGTTCAATCCCTGGTCTGGGAAGATCCCACATGCCGCGGAGTAGCTAAGCCTGTGTGCCACAACTACTGAGCCTGTGCTCTAGAGCCCGTGAGCCACAACTACTGAGCCTGCGTGCCTAGAGCCCGTGCTCCACAAGAGAAGCCACCGCTATGAGAAGCCCGTGCACCGCAACAAAGAGTAGCCCCCGCTCTCCACAGCTAGAGAAAGCCTGCGCGTAGCAATGAAGACCCAACGCAGCCAAAAATAAATAAATAAATAAATATTAAAAAAAAAAAAAAGATATCCCAAAGTATCCAATATTTAATTCACTTTGATTTAAACTGATGTTAAGTGACCAAAATGTTTTGAAATTTTCTTAATCAGTTGTTCCTCTTTCAAGTCTCACGCAGGAAGAAGAGATATAGTGGATGAGGCAAGTGCATATAGAGAAAACAAAAATTAGAGCTACTAGAAGATCCATAGCTATAGAAGGAACTTTGAAGTTTATGTAGTGTGTCTTTTATTTTTTAGATAAAGAAACCAAGAAATAGAGAACCCAAGGCCATATATATACTTAGCAGCAAAGCTAACACAGAAACCCAGGTCTCTTGAATTTCAAGTCTATAGAGCTGTACAAATTTAATCTTCAGTAATTTTACGTTCAAGATTTGTGGATGTATTTTATTGGCTCTGCTTTTACTGCAATTTAAGGATACCAGATATGTGGTTGAGGAAAAATATAAACTAAGATTTATTCAGTTCAGAAAAGAAATGAATGTAAAATTTGAGACTAATCAAAATTGAATGAATTAAGTGATAGAAAATAGTTTCCTTTCATAGTTCTGGCATTAGGGTTTAAGGGGAGCGGACTTAATAAAAGGAGAGATGGCAGATAAGAACCATCTTACCTAAGAGTAAATTTCTTTTGTTCAGTAAGGCAGCATATCTGGGTTAAATGAGCTACATATGAGTTAACAAAGTTAATAGAAAACATTTTTTCAAAAGCACTTAAAACTCTTCAGTATATGGTAAATGTATTAATTGCATAATCTACACTCTAAGCACTTAAGTTGCAAACTTTTATTGTGTCGTTGAAATTAAGTAGGATGTTATTTTATCAGTACAAAATTATTACTATTTACTAAGAATGTACCTACTGCATATATAAGAATCCCCTAAGCCATGGGATAGATTAATTCCTTTCCTCAGCAAATTTTTAAGCACCTGCTGTGTATAAGGCATTGCTCTAGCACAGCAGATTAAAATTACCTCATCTATAATTGGTGAGATCACAGTTTTACATTGAAGAAATAAAGAAGAATTTATGAAAAAGAAGAAAGTTAAAAATGCCATGAAGGATAGCTCAAAGTTAGAAACGTAAAAGAAGATGGTGAATCACCCTCAGATTTGGGGAACGGAATGAGAAAACTTGAAAAGTGAGAATTTTTTTTTTCCGGTTCATCTGAGCCATCTTTCAGACTGTAATAGAAATTGTGACTTTATATTGATTATTAAAGGATTAACAGACATGCAGGGGACCTTGGCTTTGACATGGCAGATTTTAGAGAGACCTGAAAAATTTTGAGCAATGGTAATATGAGCTGTGTATGTGTGACAGCATTGGAGAAGTTAAGGTTGGAGAATAGAAGTCAGCAAGTGCTGAATAGCTACTGAATGAACAGGTGAACAAGTAGTTATTTCTTCATCCAAATGCCAAGAATCTACTAAGTGGTAACAGCGCAGAGTCAAGTGCCAATCCATATGACTTTTTTGTCTTTTATTTTCTGTCTTTTATTTTTAACAAACAAATTAAAAAGAAAAATGAGTGTGGCATCTTGCCAACTTAATTATAGAAGCTAACCATCAGAAAGGATGAAGGAAAGTCAAGGTAGAGTCATGGTAATAAGCTAGATTATGCTGCAAAATTACACAACCTCAAAATCTCAATGGTTTATTATGATAAATGTGCATGTCTTGCTCATCACATGTCCAGTGTGTTAGCTGAGAACTTTAATTCCTGTGTTCTGCTGTTACCCAAGCCAATGGAACAACCATCATCTTGGAAGTTGACAGTTGCTATAACAGAGGTAAAGAGAATACTGATGATTAAATATAACGTGTCATATTGACTCAAAGCTCAAGAAACATAACTACTTAAATGGCTGCGCCCATACACAAGGGATGGGGAAGTGCAGTCCTTCCATTTGTTCAGAAAACAGAGAGCTGGAAATATTTCCTAGGTTTCCAGGACGAGGTAGAGTAAGACGCCTTGAAATAGGTGAAAGTATTTTCTAATTTTCAAGGGTCAGGGATATATAAAATACTGAGTTCGACGTCTGATAAACTTAGCCACTCTTCTAAAGCAACCAAGGGAGCATGGCTTCATATTGTTGTTAATATAGGACCTGGAGAGTTATAAATTGGCTGGGATGAAAATTTGGTTGTCGTTGAACGTAATTTATAGATGAAGCTATAGAATGGGAATTTACGGGAACATGAGAATCCAGAGAGGTCAGCAGAAAGGTGAAGACAGATTGTTAGTAATTGGTGCTGAGGGAATGTGGAAGAGGAATACTTAATAACCAGAAGAGAAGAAAGAATAGAGGGAAGAAAATAGGCACTGCATTCAAGTGTGTTGTAAATTAAAAGAAGAGTTTCAGGAAGAAGTAAGTGGCAAGCAGTTTCAAATATTAAAAATGAAGTTGGACAAAGGAGACAATGTTATTGGAAATAGCACAATTATAATAATAGCTAACATGCAATCTGCACTTACTCTGTGCCAGACTCTTTTTAAGAGATTTATATGTATTACCTCATCTCATTTTAAAATTCTTTATGACAGATAAAGGCACAACGATTGAGGTTAAACAAAAACAAAAACAAATAAACAAGCAAACAAATGAAAAGTGACATAACCAGTAAATATCAGAGACAGGATTTGAAGCAAGCTTTCTGGCTGCAGAATCCTGGTCTACTCTTAATCAATGATTTATATTCTACTGTGGGTTGCTAGGCATTTTTTCCCCAAATAACACAGAGGAATAAAATCTGGATTACAAACTAGTAATAATGATAAATGGGGCATGGAAACAAGTACTGTCTATGCGCTTGTAGAGTTTAAATATGAAAGGGCACAGATTTTATATAATTGAATGGAGTGCATAGTAGGAAAAAGTTGAGATTTTTTGACCTGATTCATTTTTAGAAAAGAAGACACCTAAATACAATTAGCAAGAAAAGAAGGGAGAAACTGAATTAAACTTTGTAGTACATCCACTATTTATCATGTATTTTATTAAGCATTTAATGAATTTCTTTATTCAATTCATTGAAAAGTTGGACACCTTCCTCAATTTGTAGAATAATTAAGAGACAACATCGCAATTCACATCCAGATTCCTTTGGCTTCAGAGCCCATATTCTTTTTACTACATCGTGTTGGAGGACACAGAGAAAAAAAAAGAACCAACTAGAGAGAGAGAATGCATTTATGTATATAATAGAGGGATAAAGAGGTAGTTAGAAGTACTAGAATTCAATGCAATTTTTAAAATATTTTCATTTTTTTTGAAACTGAAAGGAAAGGTACCAAGAATATGGGGTTCATAATATGCTGAAATGACAATGGTTATATAAGAGGATGCAAGCTAAATTAATAGCAGTAATAAAACACACACTGAACACATATTTTAACACTGCTTCTGTTACCAGACCAAACTTGTCTGCGTGCAGTCAAGCCAATATATTGACACTGGGCTGTGGTGAAAGAAAGTGCAGTGTTTATCACAGGGCACCAAGCAAGGAGCATAGGTAGCTAGTGCTTAAAAGGCACAGACTTTCTGAAGGCTTTCAGGGAAAGGTTTTTTTTAAAGACAGGGTGAGGGAGGCGGGTTGTGGGTTGTGTGATCAGCTCGTGGCTGTTCTTCTGATTGGTTGGTGGTGATGTAATCGGGAGTCAACATCATCACCCTCTGGTTCCAACCAGTCTGGAGTCTACGTGCTTGTGGGCAGCATACACTTAACTTCTTCCACCTGCTGGGGGTTTCAGTGTCTGCAAAACATCTCAAAGGACATGGCTCAGAATATTATCTATATGTAGTCCTTGAGGAGGAACTAAAGGTCCTTGACTTGGTTTAATGGCCAAACTATTATTATTTTGTCTTGCTTGACTGTTTTCCATTCTTTCTGCATTGTCTCACTTCTCTGATTCAATTTATTCTTTGAGGTTTTTCTACAGACAAAAGGCAGGAGGAGGACATGGAGGGAGGTGTCCTGTTCTGGGAAGGACCCATAGGGTCCTGCTTGGTTATATTGCCACTGAGCTATGGTTTCTCAGTGTATGTGGGGAAACCTTGATGTGATTTCAGTAAAATTACTATCAAGAAATAGCTGTAGACATTTCTGTTGTGCTTAACTCTGTCACATGTCACATATGTGTTGATAAGATAATTTAGTTAATGTCTTTTTCTTCAATTTGGGAAGCAGCATCCCTGTCTTCAGTTATTGCCCAATAGGAAAAAATATCTTTCAAGGATTAATCTTCACAATTAAATTATCAAGCCAGGTGTGAACTTTTATGTACTTTTTCCTTAAGATTTTAAAAATTCATATTTTTTATTGTTGTTAGTATCATGAACACCAATTTAATTTTTAGATGCTTTGCAGACTTTATTTTGGTTGACAACAAGCCATAGGAACTAGGGCATATATATTTCTTGCCTATTTAGATAATTAATATTCTGACCTAGGCTTGTATAAGATGGAGAGGCTGAAATGAAGGAAGGAGGGGGCATCTATTTGCCTAAAGCAAGATTCCACATGTTCTTTTCTGTTTCTTCCCTCTTCAACATGTTAACAAGACAATTCCCTTTACAAGTTATATGAGATAGGACATCATAATCAAGCAAGTCAACCTGTCACTCCAACCTGTCTCTCTACACTAAGAGGTTTTGCCCGGAACAATTATTTTGCGTGTGTGTTTGTGTGTGCACATGGGTGTTTAATTTTCTTATGAATATCCAGCATTCTATGGCGTTTAACTTAGCATTTTAGATGAGACCCAACCCTCAACCTAATGTCAATAAATTAAATAAATACCCAATTTTCTTGCTCGTATGTGTGAAAGCAATAACGTGTATGATTTAAGGGGTATGTGTGATCTCTGTGATCATTGTTTTATATACAAAAAAATGCCAGATTTTAGAGAAAGGCACAGAATTGTCTGGATCTGGGTACAGTTGACTATGGATTCCTGTGGCTGAGGCACACCAGTGCTCTCACTGTTCAAGACAAAGTCATTTAATACACCCAATTCTTGGACCTTTAAGATTTGGAAATATTAGAAAAACTATAACTTTCTTGGCAACTTCTATGCTGCTTTCTAATGGTTGTTTATTGAAGTACTTTCGTTCATCATATGTTAGTTATTCTTGGGTGTTTTTAAAGTTTATTAAATCAGTGTACCACTTTCCCTCCCTGTTTTCATTTCCACCCACAAAAATACTTTAGAAATAGAAATGAAATCGTCATTTTGACTTTCCAACTACACAAATTTAGCAGATTTAAACTCTTTAAACAGTTTGCTGTGAAATATAGTTGGAAATTCAGTCAACAAAAGCATCAGTCTTCAAAGAGGCAAATAAACAACTCTAGGCATGTATAATGTATATTGCTTTGGAAAAAAAAAAGTCTTTTCACCCTAATATGCAGTTTTCATCTAAAAACCTCAGTTTCGCTAAAGGCAATAAAAATGTGTCCTTTCTTCCAAATTAAATAAATCTGCATTTTCATTGATGTTTATATATGTAAAATTATGAATGTTTAAGGTTAATGTAGAACAGAAACCGATCATTGTCAAAAAAATAAAGGTGAGATAATGTTAGACTGTGTCAGTGGAGACTGCCATACTTCAGTGAAGAGTATTTTGTGAGTATTAGGGAAAGTTCTTGAATAATGATCACACTGTATCCTATCTCTTGGTTATAGCTGGGATATTTGTTGCTTAATGAGAAAATAAATATCAAGAGAAAGGAAATATTGTTGAGTTTCCTTTTGGCTTTCATTTCCCCATTTTTACTCTCCAATTGGTAGGCAATGCATGTAAATGAAATACAATGCATGCAGTTCACTTGAATCTCTTAAGGCAGGGGTCCCTAACCCCCAGGCCAAGGACTGGTACTGGTCCGTGGCCTGTTAGGAACTGGGCCGCCCAGCAGGAGGTGAGCAGCCGGCGAGCGAGCAAGCAAGCGAGCAAAGCTTCATCTGTATTTACAACCGCTCCCCATCACTAGCATTACCGCCTGAGCTCCACCTCCTGCCAGATCAGCAGCGGCATTGGACTCTCATAGGAGCTCGAACCCTATTGTGAACTGCGTATACGAGGGATGTAGGTTGCGTGCTCCTTATGAGAATCTAATGCCTGATGATCTGAGGTAGAGCTGAGGCGGTGAGGCTAGCGCTGGGGAGCGGCTGCAGATACAGATGATCATTAGCAGAGAGGTTTGACTGTACAGAGACCATAATAAATCAATTGCTTGCAGACTCATTTGAAAACCCTATCAGTGAGTGGCAAGTGAAAACAAGCTCAGGGCCCCCACTGATTCTGCATTATGGTGAGTTGTATAATTATTTCATTATATATAACAAAGTAATAATCATAGAAATAAAGTGCACAATAAATGTAATGCACTTGAATCATTCCAAAACCATCCCCCACCCCAGTCCGTGGAAAAATTGTCTTCCACGAAAATGGTCCCTGGTGCCAAAAAGGTTGGAGACCACTGTCTTAAGGCATTACTGCTATTATTTTTAATATGCGTGAATTAGATAATCCCTTGTCTAATGCTGTTCCAACTTTAATTTGTATAGCTGGTTAGGGTTTTGTTTTCTTTGATGTTAGAGAAAATCTGCAAAAATCATTTTACATGTTGGATATGTCTCATTGATAAATTATCTGAGACCAAGCTATTAATAGGCTACTAACAGATCTCCCACACTCACTCTGTGCCCTGAGATCTATTTTCAACCCTAAAGCCCACAATGTAATGTAAATCATTTTAAAGCATAAATCGATTCACTGCACAGCCCTACCAAAATCTCCTCAATGGATTTTCCATTACTCTTAGGATAAAAGACTTCATGTCATGCACACTCTCCTTGAATTTGCCCTCTGTTCACACTGGCTTCCTTCTCTTTGATTCTTTTAAGTTGCTATGCACTTCCTGCCTTAGGATTCATTATGTTCCAAAATTTAATGTAATTTTTCAGGGAATTCATCTAAGATTAGAATTGGGCTCCCTGTTCCTTGTTCTTAACACATCCTGTATCTTCCTCATAACATATCAGAGTTGGTAAATATCTATTTAGTTGGATGATTATTTAAGTAACTCTTTTGCTACAACTAGCCTATAAGCTCAGTGATGATAATGACCTTGTTTTCTGCTCATCCTTTTATTCCCAGCGCCAAGCAAATTACAGACCAACAATAAGAAATCGTCCTTAAATTAATGAATCTTATTTGTGTGCACATTATTAAACTTTATGTTCTGTATTTCTGTGTGGATTTCTAAAGAGTGTATCTCTTGGGGCTTGAACTTCTGCAACTTTTTTTTTCAAAAATATATGTCTTCTGAATTTTGCTCTTATGTATTACCACTATTTTATATGGTCTTTTTGAAAAGCTAACTGACTCCCAAAGGAAGGAGAATGTCAGAATATGCTTAGACTTTTTAAAGAGACCTATCAGCTAATGTCATAATAATTATGACTTGAGGAAGAAGAATTTCCAGCTGGGTGGCAGGGGTTGTAGTGTGATGACCATTAGCAGCATGAGTTATAAATATTAAGCAATCATATATAAACTAGATAATTCAGGCTGTTCAGCCATAAATTCTATTTACAGTGCAGTTTAATAATTGTCTTTTATAAAATATGAAATAAGTATATTTTAGACACATAGGAATATGATAGCCCCAGAGTTCATGGCTAAAATGGAATTGGTAGTCGTGTTTCATGTTCTTTTAAATAACTGTCTCCTCTTCCTTGGCTGGATTTGGACCGTTTAGAGGAGTGAACATAGTTGATGTCACTTTAGAAAAATGGTGCTTTGCTTGTGTGCCTGAGCACAGTTTATCCCCAGTTCTCAGATGAGGAGTCTGGAAAGAGACCAGGGTCAGAGCCAAGGGGCTCCTACTTCTGGAACAAAACATCTACATGTTTTGTGCCTGTAGCCCTGCCTGATGCCCTGAAACCTTAAATAGGCTCAAATCAGTAGTAGAACTTGGAAGTAACTGTGTCATAAAAAATATTTTTTTCTTAAACTGTCCTCTGAGTGCTTATTACATAGCACCTCCTAGACTATCACACTCTAAGTGCAGCAAGCTCATGGTTCCAGATTCCTCTAGACACTGGGGCTGCTTAGACCTTGGGACGCTGATGCATCTTCACGTTCTTCCGTGAATCACAAAGGAAGATTCCAGGGATCCTCTGCCACTTCTATCCTTGATCTTGCTTATAAACTTTGCACCGTTGTTTGGATAGAAAGTCAAAAGTAAAGAAAGTCTGAGTTGTGAATTATGCTGATCCTCAAACAATTCTCATGCTGGAGTTTTTCAACCACTTGAATTATACTATATCTAGTTAAGTGCTGTGAAATATAGACAGAAACACATCAGACACTTAGCTTTATACTCCACATACACGGAAAAATAAACACATTATGCAGAAGAGGTTTAAGTTATTCTTCATCCCCACTGTCAAAAACACTCCTCTGGGGTCCCCGCTTAGTCCTTGTAGGTATGACTCTACAAAATCTTCCGTTCAAAACAATTTGACGGACCCATGGTTTAACTGCCTCCCCAATTAGATATTTCCTCACTACAGACATCATATTTGATTTACTGGAATGGTGCTGCTTCCTGACATTTCAAATTGTTCAAGTCACAAACTAATTTAATGTTGAGTTAAAGCACATGGTCTCTAACATATATAGCAATTAGATGAGGAAAAGCATATCAGCAAAGTATCAAAAGCCAAAAGTGTGCAGAAGGATGGTGGATTAGGAAAGCAGAATTAAAAAGATGCCTGTGTATCAAAGGTTCCTTGCCTTTGGGATTCTACAAGCCAAATAATTTCTAAGGAACATTGTTAGCAATACTAGTACAACTACTACTACTGGTTCTATTGTTACTTCTACTCTTAATAATAATGTTACCTACAATTATTTTGCTAGAGGAGGAATTAAGTATGAAAAGAAAAAGCTGACATTGAATATGGCCATGATCTCATAATTCTGAACATTTGAACACCCAAGAGCCACAGTCACAATACAAATTAGAAGAGAGTTCTTTACATTGAAGCATATCCTACATGTTTTCCTTTACTTCTTGATCCCTATGGACCAGAGAAAACTGCAGCCAGAATTAGCATTTGTCTGGATAGACTTTCAAGAACCAAGGCTCCGAGAATCTGTCTCCAGAACTTCTTAATTGCATTCAGTCTCATGTAATCAGCAAGAGATTTAACATACTCCCCCAATACATGTATGTTTTGTAACAATAAATTATACATATATACTGCTACACTCTCCTATTATGCAACTTATACGGCATAGACAAAAATAGATGGGAATGTTAAAAGGATGAATTGAAATGAATGTAAGTTGAAATTCTCATATATTTTCCTGTACACCAGTGGAAAGTTTTAACATCCCTGTTGTACTCAACCCAGTTCAGAAACCTGTCTGCATAATGACTCTGCTCTTACCTTTGTGTAGGGGTAAGTATTGTGCTTCTCAAAAGATTCTCATGGAAGGAGACACAGTAAAGCAGGACGTCCTTCATCAGGCTTCTAAAACCACATCAGCCTGTTTCTAACAACCCATTTCTGTGTTTTCCAACTGCCTTCTGGTCAGACTCCTAAAAATTATCCTTCCGGTGTATCTCTTACAATTTTCTTTATTAAGGTGAATGATGTGTGCTTAGATTGATCTTATAGAGGCTTTAACTTTCATTTGTTTTACATATTCCTTGGAAGCACTAATTCTTTCTGTCACCATATGGATACGATGGGAAAAAACATATGTTTTTTAAAAAATCACTTGTTTAAAATAATTTATTTTAATGAGTACTCTTGTTGAGTGGTAGTACATGACATAAATCTAGGACTAGTCAGATGTCAGGACCTGATGGAGATTTGGCAAGCACCAGTTCAAAAGCACAGCCGTCTCATAGATTGTACGCTCTATTTGTTAGACCTGGGGGGCTAGCCTGTTGTGAAAATTAAGATAGTCTGAGGCAGTTTTGTATTCTTTTGATGATGACCTGTTTATCCTTGAGGATGTGTGAAATAGCATCTAAGGGCTACATACAATGCTCTTTCTCTCACTTCTTATCAACAGCGGTAACTTGAAGTCAGTTCTTGTCCCCACATTTCCTGTAAAGTGTGTTAAAAAAAATGTGTTACTAAAGCCTAGTGTGACAAAGCTCTTAGCTGGAAAAATATATTCTGGTCTTGTTAATGTGGGGATAGATAGCAGCGAAAGAGGGGAAAGGATCGAAGTCAAAATATTATATATGTATATATATATATGTTATATATATATACATACATTATACACACACACACACATATACTTTAATCTAGGTGGAAATGATGTCTGAATTGCTCAGATCCTATTACGTGTTCAGTTTTCTATTGGAAACACTTGTGTGAATGAGACTGGGGAGATTTGGAACTCTGTTGACCACAAGGGGGCTCACACTTCCCTGCTATAGAAACTAAGGTTCAGTTACCCTAAGAGAAAAGATCCCAGGATATTTTTCAACATCGTATTGCAGAGTTAATTTTTTTAATCTCACACTTCAAATATTCAAAAAAAATTTCTTCATCGTATTGAATGGTGAATTTCTGTTCATAAAAATTATTTGATTTTGTGAATTCACATGGAATTGTCCTGCCTGGCTAAATCCCATTTGTAGAATAACACATTTTAATTTACTACTCCTAAATTAACATATTTTAACCTATAAGATAGTTCATCTAAAATATGTTTCTTCTTGACTATTTGCAAAACCAAGGTCCCCAAGTTCTTGTTTAGGAAGAAATGGTTTTTAGGAAGAGATGAGCATAGGTCTTCTACCTCTGAACAGTATAATGTTTTGTATCTTCTTCAGAAGAAATCTGCTAGAAATAACCAATGGTTTGTTACTGTTACTGTTGTTTCTGTTTTGATGTACACCTTGTGTTGACATTTATGAGACTTCAACTTTAGGAACTCTCACCCTCCCTTTCATTTGCTTTGGCCAAATGGTTTGGAATCATCCTGGTTGCCTCCATTTTGATGCCAAACCACATCCAGTTTATCCAGAATCTGCCATTGTCTGGACACCAGCATTTCCATCCAGAGTTAAGCCATCACTCTCTCTCTCTTTAGTACTATACTACCCTCCTAATGGACCTCCATGCTTTCTCCATGGTCCCCCTAGAATATTGATCGAAGTCATGATGTTTCATTTAAACTTCCCTCACACCATTTTGGAGCCCTATTCAAACACAGCCAAAATTTTCCCATTTCAGAGTAAAAGAAAAAAATCTGTTACATGTTTCATAATGTTCTACATTGCGTTCCCCCAGCTGTCACTCCTTATGTTTCTGATTTCATTTCTGACTGCTCTCTACCTTACTCACTCTGCTCCAGACACACTACTCTAACTTTTGTCTGGAAATCCAAGATTTCTCTGCCTAGATGTCCTTGTGCATGTTGTTCCCTCCCAGAAATGCTCTTCCCTTATCCAAACAGCTTTATTCCTCTGTTCCTTCTGTATCCATCATACCTCGAATTACATCTTCACTGACTTTTATTCCTCTTTTATACATGTATATTCAGCATTATATCATACTTCATAATCTACTTATAATAAGATATTATTGTTTGCCTTCCTCACCAGGATATAAGATGAGATATCTTGGTCTGTTTTAATGACTGCTGTATCTCTGGAACAGTGCCTGACGTGGAGTATACACTCAATTAATATATGTTGACTGAACGACATTGTTTATTCACATTTTTGAATTCCCAGGATCTTAGAACTTAGCACTGTTTTGAGAGTCAATTACATGGGTAGATACGCTCTGTTGTCTTTTAAATTGAACACCTTTATGTTATTCTTGATGAGTTAATTATGTAGAATGAGGCAATTTGCTTCATTGAGTAGACAACTTGCCCAAAGGAAGGATTATCAGTCAATTGCTTTATAACCTCAATCTTCTAGACTCCCATAGAACCCTCAATTTTGATAGCAGTCAATGCCTTGGATTTTCTTTTATCATTATTTGTAGTACTATCAGTTACATAAGTGAATATATGGCATTTAGTTATTGAATGGGGTATAAGTAAAAAAAAAAAAAAAACTATTTTTCTTGATTAAATCTTCTATAGTTTTTTTTTTTTTAATTTAGTTAACTGAGAGATCTTAAGGGAGAGAGAGATTCACCCCCCCCCCAAATATGGGACTAAATTATGGCTGTTCTGAACACACCTCTTCATCTGATAACTGGAAACATCTTAAAGGAGGGCCCTGCCGCTGCCCACAGAACACCTCTCTGCAGAGTCAAGCTGGTTTTCTAGCCAGGCGTGTTCCCTTCTGTTCCATTTTCCTAAGGAAATAAAAGAATTCTACAGCTGGCTAGCTCAGGTGGCTACTGAATAATATGGGCTATGGTAATTTGGAAAGGTAGATGCCTTCTAGTTACTTGTCAGAATAAAAGTGTTGTAGGTATTATCGAGGAGAAGGATCTCAAACTTACTGCTGCACAGTTTTTTCCCACTGTTTGGTTCAGAGGATAGTGTGAAGGGAACTGTCTTACTCTATACCTCATCCTGTAAATTAATCATGACTTCAAAGAGGTGTCTCTTTGAATCGCACCACCCATTACAACCCCTGTTACTCAAGCCCCTTTAAATTTCCTTGTCTTAAAATTACCCTGTCGTTGCTTACACTGAAAGGTGTTGTAAGAAAAAGTGATTGGACACTAATTCTATTCACTTGTGAGAATAGAATTCTAATGCTTGTGAGAATCTTTACCTTAGGTTATGCGGTATCCAGTTTAGGAAGACTCACAGGGCAAAGCTTTTCATGGCCTTGGTGTTTCTCCTGTGCCATTGGCCTGTTTTTGGATGGTGGACGCTGTGGCACATCAAATGAAATCCATTACTTCTGTTGCAATAAAAATGAAAGGCAAAGCCATGGTCATCCTCTAGGAAAAAGTTTGAAGCCCTCTACCCTGATTGAGATCATGCTTTGAAGTCAAACTTGCTGAATTTCAAAGCAGCCTCTGCCGCCTGCCCGCAGCAGGACCTTAGCTAGTGACTCAGACTCCCTTTGCGTCAGCTTGGTGAGTGAGGAGAACTCTTAGAGGACAGTTGTCCTGGTTATACATGGCAATTTGTAAAAATGCTTAAAACCATAATTTATCAAAATAGAAACGCGGGGGGGCAGATTATGGAGTCATTATCATGTATTTTGTGTACTAACATTTTGAATTTTTAAAATTAGCACTATTCCATTTTTATTTTACCCTGTTTTCCTCATTTACTTCTTTTAAAATAATTTATTATCCAAAGTGTATTATATATTTTAAATGTAAATAAGTCTTCGTTTAAAAACTGCATTAATTTCTTTCTGATAAGAGATAGATAAATAGAATAGATACATAATTAGAATAGATCCAAATGGATGTATCTATCTATCCATCTTACATCTATCTTGATATAAATATAAAACACATGTATATAACTAACAATAAATTCTTATTTACATAATAAAATCTGTATTTACATAGATTTATGGGTTTAATAAGTTGAAGAGTTTCTTCATTCATTTATCTCACTTTCAAAAAAATGGTGAAGATCTAAATAGCATAGTGAGATTATTGTTTTTTCAAACCAGGAGAGAATGACCATGCTTTCTGGAGTTGTATCCTGGGTTCAATATGTGTAAAATGCATACAAAAGTTTAAGTGAATTTAAGATGCCACAGTACCTTAAGGAATAATGCATTACATGTATTATAAATTATAAATTAGTTTACCTATACCATGTTGTACTAAAGCAGATTTAGGGTCATAGAAGAAGCTTTGATTTTAGAGTAATTTAGTAACATTAGAATCTATTATAAAAATTTTAGTGGGAGTACTGCGAATTTAGTGACAATCTATTATAGAAATTTGTCAACGGCTTGATATTCTCCTGTCAAGTGTGATTATAAATGTAGAGAATGTAATTCACTGTGAATCTCAATGCATATATATATATCTAAAGTGCTTGGAGATTTTTCAGAAGTTACTCTACGCTGTAATCCTTATGTAACTGGTAATCTTCTGAAAAAGTGTTTTAAAATTATTTTCTTTCTTTATTCATTGTCTATTATGGGTCCTCGGGCGTCCTTCCAACCAAAATCATTTTTCTGTTTATTCCCATCATAATTATATAAGCTGATACTATAACTCCCTCACAGAGATCTAAAAGTCCATGGTACTAGAATTTGGTATACTAACTGATACACAATAGTATAAAATTATAAAACACCTTGTTTTTTATTGATGCTATTCTTGTTGTTATAATTATATATAATGCCCAAGGTACATTTCAAAGTATGCATGTGCCATTTTTAATCCTAACAGTGGAGAAATTTGACAACTTCAGTTAGTGGACAATCTAAAATATTATACTTTTCTTTTTTCAAATATCTTTTTCTGACAAAAAATGATCAAGTAAAATTACCCCCCCCAAACACACACAGAGAGAATTCAAATTCACTTTGAAGATTTCACACATTGCTGATGTACAACAGCTAAAGTGAAGTGACAGCCTTTGTTAGTATGCTTACATGATAGTTCCTATGAGGTTTTCTTTTTTTTTTTTTGAATTTATGTAATTATCTATCTATCTATCTATGGAGAGTTAGAAGGAATGAATGAAACATATTTACGCTAAACCACTTAGATTTTTTTCTTTAATTTTTAAGTCATACTCTTCAAAAGGCTGTGGGTGAGCTTACAAAA
The DNA here is from genome assembly GCF_965194825.1 of Balaenoptera physalus. Classification (NCBI taxonomy): domain Eukaryota; kingdom Metazoa; phylum Chordata; class Mammalia; order Artiodactyla; family Balaenopteridae; genus Balaenoptera; species Balaenoptera physalus. The sequence continues at coordinate 160,402,809 of NC_138890.1, forward strand.
ATATATATACATATAGTAGACAATTTTAAAACAAGGTAAATTAAGAGACATAGAAAACAACAGGACAAATAAAATGAAGTTAGGTGCAACGTAATTTGAATATCGTTACTACTTTAAGCTAAATAATATAGTATACATTTTATTGGGATCAATAATCTACTTTCCTTGTTAATGAGATACTGTCAGCACACATAAATAAATGTTTACCATTACACCTAGCTGTAAGGCATAAAACTAGCCTTTAGCAGCCCTTCTTATCATCTCTCATTTAAGGGGAAACCAAATCAAAACCTACAGACCACACTGAAAAGCAAGCAGTGTGTATTTGTGGTACATGCTGCTTGGTTGATAGACATTATTGCTTTCCTGCCATGGGCTAACAGGATACATTAATTCACCTTTGAGGCTTAATCATGTGCAAGGAAATGGAAAAATGTTTGATAATAACCTTTATGGGCTGTTGGTTGTAAAGATGCTTATTTATTAGGCAAAACAGCCATTTGGGGTAGATATGAGGATCAATAATGGTCTTGAAGTGCTCTCTTAACTGTGCACTTTTCAACCCAGAACTTACATATGTAAAATATGACAGGTAGTAAATATTAAACTCTAAAGCAATGGATATTTGCTGTGACTCAAAATGTGTATAAATTGTCTATGCTGTTATTTAACAATTAATACACATTCATTAAAAAAGTTTATTGAGGGCCTATTGATGCCCTTTAATTAGGGGAAAGTAGACAGAATAGATTCAAAAGTGTACATTATATAATTATGTACATTAATGAAGTTGAGTCTAGCCTAAGACACCATAAACCAACCGAGAGTCATTTCTATCCTATGTACAATTATTTCAGCTTTTGTTAGTCCTGTGGTTTTTATATATTGAACTTCAGATTTTATAATATCATATTTGCATAATATAAAATCCATCAAAAGAAGTGGCTTATATAAATTAATTATTCAAAAAAATTTAGTCATGCTAAAAAGCAATATTTTACTATGATTTTCCTTCATTTGCTTAAATATCTCTAATTCTTTTCTAAAATTGATGAATCAGACATTTGTACTTTAAAGTTTATTTATTACTCTCTATCTCTTATTGAATAATATATGAAAATTATTTTTGACCATGGAAACATACATTTCAAATACCCCAGAGGAAGCATAATTATCCTGATTTTTAGTCAGACAACTCTTTCTACATTGCACAATTCTTTTTTCTCTTATCTAGTAACATTCTATTAGTGTCCTTTCTTCTTCACTCAGCACACATTTCTTCCTTATTAACCCACTGGTAGGTGTCTTTGGATATTCTGCCATTGTCTTTTTTCTGAACCTTTGTCTGTACCCTCCCTGCCATCACCCTGCACAGTTTTGGCTCAATCATTACAACTGCTATGAGTTGAGTGGTATCCCCTGAGAAGATATGTTGAAGTCCTAACCCTCAGTACCTGTGAATGTTATTTGAAAATGGAGTCTTTACAGACATAATCATTAAAGATGAAGTCCTAGAGTGGGCTGTAATCCAATATGACAGTTTTCCTTATTAAAAAGAGGGAAAAAAAAAAGACACAAAGACAGATATACACAGAGGAAAGATGATGTGAAGACATACGGAGAAAACATCATGTGATGATGAAGGCAGAGAATAAAGTGATGCTTACACATGACAAGGAAATTCTGGGGATTGCCAGCAATACCAGGGGCTAAGAGAAAGACATGGGGTATATTCTTCCCCAGAGCCTTCTGAGGAAGCATGGCCCTCTGACATTTTGATTTCAGACTTACAGGCTCCAGAACTCTGAGACAATAAAGTACCTGTTGTTTTAAGCCACCCAGTTTGTATCTCTTTGTCATGGCGACCTTAGGAACCTAATATAACTACCATTGGTCTCCTCAACATCAACAGCCATAATGTAGAGCCCTTTCAAAACAATGGCAAATGAAATTGGAGATAGTTCCACCACAACGTCAGTAAGGCAATCTGTGCACTCGGTGATCATTCTCTCCATCTTTGACTAGAACCATTTCTCTCCTTTATTTCTTTATTTCAGCATCTTTCTCTCCTCAATTCCAATTACATTTAGCAGCAACTGTGTTTCCCAATCTCAGGAACTAAAGCATTGAGTGGGAATTCACTGTCTCTCAGTTTGTCCGCATTCATTCTTATTCCCCATTTTCACGGCTAATTGAAATAAAAACAAACAAACAAAAATCCTCTCATTTTCTGCCAAAAGCGAATGCCTCTACCCATGTTCAGACACAGTTTCTACGTCACTACCAGTATCCTAATTCTGACCTTTGCAGAAGGTTCAGTACAGGGCTCAGTCTATTTCAGCTGAAGAGGGCATTTGAGGTCTTCAGAGAGTTAGTGAATTAAAGAGTTCTGAAAACTGGATATGATGACCTGACAATAACAGAGAGGAGGCTATGAAAGAAATTGCAGGAGAGTGGAGGTCAAATCACTGAGGTGAATCAGAGTAAACAATAGGACTAGAAAAGCCAGTAGGGCCAGAGGAGATATTCTGAACATAAGAATTTGCCCTATGGTACAATAAAGGCAGCTTGGGATCAATGAGTGCCTTGACAAGTTGCTTTGGACTGTTTTGCTTTGGAACCTACTTGTCATAAAAAATCAAAACTTGATGCTTTGATGGTTTATGGTTTGCCTTATATCTTTAATTGTTTTCTCTTTCTGGAAACTAAACATTTTTCCCTTCTGCTAGCTCCTTTTGACATGAAATAAACCTATTTAAAACCCTCCCATCTTTTAAAAACTAGACTTTAAAAACCATTCCCTCAGAAGAAATAAAAATAAAACAAATCCATGCCGTTTCTAAATTATGCCTTTCTATACAGCCACATGATTTCCTTTTATTCCTCAACCTTTTGAAATATTTGTTCAGCTTCTGATGAACTGAGTTTTTGGCTGATTCGTCAGTGGTCTCTATATTGTCAAAGGCAGTGCAGTTTTTGGTTCGTACCTTTTTTAAACTTTATGTACTCTTTCTGAACTTAACTACCCATCACCAGTCTCAAGACCATCCCTCATTCATTTTCACTCTCTTCCTTCATTTTTTTCTTCCCTAGTCTGTCTCTCTTAGTTTTTTTTTTTTCTCCCTGGTGGTCAATTTCTCTGAGAGATCTCTTCAATTTCTATGTGATCAGCTATCCTCTATTTGCTAAAGGCTCTCAAATTAAGATTTCTGACCCAAAACTTTCCTCTGAATTAAAAACTCTTGGATTTACTAATTCCCAAGCAATGTAAAGCTTGGCAAGCTTTACAAGCTAATTGTATTTCCTCTCAAGAATATACCTTCTCTTCTTTTATAAATTGTATTCGTGACATGACTAAGTATCTCTGGAAACCATGCTTTTTTCATTCTTACCACTACTCTCCTATTTGCGGACTGTGTTTTCATTCCCCTTGTCCGTTTCAATAGCATCTTAATTGGACACTTTGCATTCAATTTTTGCCCTCTAATTCATCCCGCATTCTGCTCCTGAAACTAGAATCTGAACACGTTGCCACCCTTCTTGAGATTTCTCAGTGGCAGTCGTAAGCTGCATCAAATCAAGTCCCGTTTCGTAGAATGATCGACAGTGCAGCACGATTCTGACCTGAGTCCACACCTCCAATTCCTATCTCACAACTTCCGCATCTGCTTTTCCATTTTTGGCTATAGAACTATTACTGGTAGTTTTTCAAATTAGCTTAACTTCCTCATGGTTCCTTGGCTTTGAACATGTTACCTCTGCTTGGGTTGACTTTCCAATCAAACATTGTTCAATAGATTATCTCCTAAAGCTGGCATGCTTGTCAAGACGAAACTCAAATATCAGCTTCTTGGGATTTATTTTAATCCCTCCGGGTTTGGTAAGGTGCCTTGATTTGGGAACCGGCATTATTACAGTTAATTACTTGAGTTATGCAGAGGCAGGGCTTATGCTTCATTCACTTTTGTGACCTCAGCACTCAGCCCAAGTCCAAGTCTAGAGCAGGCCTTTGAATATTTGTTGATTAAATGTGACTATCTCTGCTCTTTCCCACTTTGGATCTTCACACACAAATCTGGCTGGAGAGCTGCATAAGCACTATTGACACACTTCTTATTCTACCGCTTGAAAAGCATGGTTTCTTTGGTGTTGGTCTGTATGTTGAGCAGTCATTTTCAAACATTAGTGTGTATAAGAATTGCCTAGAGAGCTTGTTAAGATAGTTAACTTGGACTCATACCCGGAGGTTTTGATTCAATAGGTCAAGGTAGGGTCCACGGCATCCTAACGTGCTCACAGGTGCTTCTTCAACAGGATGATTCTGAGAACCCCTAGTGTAGAATATAGTTAAGAGGAGAGAAAAAAGTTATTTCCCCCTGCCTTTGGAGAACAGTCAGGCAAGACATCTGAAGTCCCTTTGTGAAATTATGTTACTTCTTATCATCTTTAAATTTTCAAAATTAGATTTGTTTATTCCAATTGTCTTATGGGTAGAGTGGTGATAATAGCAATAGGGTTAGGTGATGAGGATATGAAAATAGAAACAGTGCTCTATGTATACCTTTCTGCAGGGTTCGCTCTGCCTATTCCTTTTAAAGGCATTGCCTTTTCCCTGCTTATTGTTATATCTTTATTGAATCTATAGGTTAATGTGTATCTGGTCTATAGAGTATTCTCTGGTTGTACTACTACTACTACTAGTACAATTTTAAATTTGAGAAAAATTTAAAGTATATTTAAAAAATACATTTGCTTTTAGATGTCATTTGATGTCAGTACAAAGTAGTAGGTTTAACAAATTAGCTGTTTTTATGCTTATTTCACCAGTTAGAATGCTGAGATTCAAAGATGTTCACTGCGGTCCTGTGATTAGAAGGTCCCAAATTTGGTACTAAATTTGTAGACTGTCACCTAGATTAGTGGGCATTTAAATGCACCACTCATCAGACATAAGGGGTGCTCGTGAACATTTATGTAGGTCAAAGTGGCTACAGGACATGCTGACACTGACATCTTTAGTAATAATATTTACAATATGAAGGACAGAGCTTTTAGAGCCAGACTCCCCTAACTCAAGTTTAGCTCAACAAATTACTACTTACTGTATATCACTGAGGGAGTGAGTTAACATCTCATAATGAACTTATGATTCTCATCTCATAATTATCATTTGTAAGATGGAAACAAGGCTTGTTGTGAATGTTAAATGAGTTACTATGTAGATATTGGATTCTGGAAGGTAGCTTTAGTGCAGAAGAGAGATTAGATAAAAATGGGTTTATGAATAGGAAAGAGGTCAATTAATTGAGTACATGATCTGATGCCACTGATCAGATAGAATGTGGAGAAAATTTGACATGATACAGGTATCATGACAAGATAATATAATTTGCATGATATTGCTAAAAATGACATCACAATTTAAAAAACAAGTCTAATTAAATATGAGGAAAGTTGATTAATTTCTGGAAAAGTAAAATTAAGTTTAAGAAATGTGAAGAATTATTCTTTTGAAATTTATCTTATTGTAAAAATAAATTGTAGTCGTTTTAAAAATTGTAGTTATTTTAAAATATGAAAGTTTAAAAAATTCCATTCACCTGAAATACAACCTATATTATTCATTTTTTAAGTGTAAAGGGATATGCCATCTGCATGTATGTAGGGGTGTGTGTGTGTGTGTGTGTGTGTGTGCGTGTGTGTAAAACTTATTGTCACTATAAAGGATTTATCAAGATAAAATTAAACATTTCCCCTTTTACTACTCTTTATTTTTTATTTCCTTAGGTCTCTCTTTCTTGATAGCCAAATTATTTTGATGTCACGATATACTAATTTATGTGCTATGAAATTAGAGTGGGGTTATGCTATACTTAGCTTAACAATAACAAAAGGTCTGATCAGGAGGAAAAAAATAATGGCCCAGTGCCCATTAATTTGTATCACTGGGTCATGGTTTGTTTTTTTGTTTTTGTTTCTTGAATTTAGAAGGAAATACTTGTCTTTTATAAAGCAGTTTTATTGAAACTAAACCTTCTCCACATATTTTTAACTTGTGCATTCACCTTCACAGACATGCTTAAATTTTTATAAATGATTTCTGTTAGATTTAAAGATTTCAGTCAACTGAGAAGACGCAATGCAGTGAGATTCTGCATCTGAACTGGTAACAGTTCATTCTTTTCATATTGCAAAGTATATTCTTGCAGAAACTGAATTTATGACATCATTTTCTGTGTAGGTTGCATGGCATCTGATCCATAGTGACAGAAAAAAAAAAAATAATTCCAGAATATCTGCAGTATATTTTGTTGAATGTTAACAGAGGTTCAGATGCGTTTCATTTCTGACCTTGTGAAATGCTTTCTTGCTTATGAAATGCTTTATACATCAAATGCACAAACAGCTACCAGGGCTTCAGCTGCTCGCACAAGGATACATTTCTGAAAACAAATGTTGTTCAGGTCAGTTTCACCAATGTCAATTTTCTTCTATTATTTCATGGCATGAGAAATGCATGGTATATTACATTTTAAATGTGATGCAGAGAAGTCATAATGCTCATTTGTTTCATGTGAATACTCCTTGTTCTATGGTGTTAAGAAAAATTGATTCAAGCTATCAAACCAGCTAATATTTCCAGTTGGATTTAGAGAATACTGTTTCTATTATGAACTGCTCATAATAATTCAATACGTGTGTATGTGTCTGTCTCTGAGTGTGTGTGTGTGTGTGTGTAAATAGTATGTTATTTGAGTTGAAAATCCAAGTATCTAAACATTGTAAGCAACAGCAAAATTCTGAGGCTGTGAATTTTTAATATTTGTATATGTTTAGGATATTTGCAGTACTTAAATTGAGAAAATATTCAGGGTGCTAAAAAAAGCAGAAAAGTTTTAGATTATTTTCAAAAATTATAATAAACAGAAAAGTAATCAAATATTAGAATTAGAGGCAGCTGTGGAGAACGAGGCACAGTTTTATCCTTGAATTCAAATTTGCATAAATATTTTTTAGATCTTTCCATATGTCTAACATTCTAAAATGTGTGACTCGGAGACTGATCAATTCTGATCTGGCGGTAAGAGATTATAGAGAAACTAAGTTGAACTTCTTTTTGAGTATTATTTCACAGTAAAGTTAGTGTAATTTTCTACAAATTGAAAAAGAAAATCACACCTCTAGTTGCATTATTTTGCCTAATACAAATCCTCTTAGGCACAGAATCAGAGTTCTTGCACAATAACTCTTAGGAGAATTTTCCAAAATGATACTTGGGTGAAAATGTAGCCCGTATTAGTAATGAAATATTAGGATGGCATTCTCCTCATTTAATTTTTAAAGGAAGATATTCAACTTAAGCGGAGAAAAAATTCTCAAAAACAACTATTGTCTAGGCTGTATAAACGATGAAGAATTAATGCAGTTTGCAACTTCGTGAGAGATGCTGTGATTCAGGTGAATGGTTTTTGTTTTATCCAATCAGTGTCCTCACTGCATAGACCCTGTAGTGTGTGTTTGGGGAGTAACAAGTATCCCCTTAACAGTTTCAATGAGCTGCATCATGAACTTGGTCACTAGAGATAAAGGCAGGAAATGAAGAAATATTGTTCAAGCTGGTCTGCTGAGTCACTTCATACTCCGGGAACCCAAGGCTGTCACCGATGTTTAGATGAAAGTGCTGTAGATCTAGACAATTATGTTAATACCGGGCACATTAGAAAAGGGTTAATGCACACCAAGATTTTGAATATTTTCTCAACCAACAATCATGAAGAAAAATTGTAAATTATTCTCACACGAAGAAATACACCCAAATAGCAAGGTGTAATTTTATGTATCATTTTTTCTCATTTAAACCTCATATTCTTCTTGCAAATGAAATATACACTATGGTAATTTAAATTACTGGTACATTGTACTTTTTTCTCACAATGAAAAGCATTATTTTCCTTTAGCATAAATATACAGATAGTTATTGGTATTTAGCTACTATTATAAGTGGCAACTACACAATATGTGTAGCTTATTAAAAACTGCTACTGCTATGTGTAAAAAATTACCTAACTAAATACTGAACTTGTCTGTCTCCATTAATATCAAGATTTTAATTTATAAAAGACTTGTTCTACTGACAGTAGTGGCAAAGTAAACAATGACATTTTAGAGCTATCACCCCAAATACCATATTTATATTTTTATTACCGGACTGTATGGTGTGCATATAAGTCCTTGCTTACATACCTTGTTCTTTCATTAGCCTTTGAGCTCCCTCAGTACAAAGGTGATATATAATTAATACCTTTATTTCTAACATTAAATACAATATGTAGTATGTAATTGGTAATAAAAAGTAAGTATATGTCAAAAATAGCAAACACAAATATACAAGGGGAAGTGAAATAAATATATTGATATAATTTCATTTAATATTATTTTAAAACAATACCATTAAATGTACTCATTCAGTTGGAGAGCTGAATGACAAGATACATTTCCTTCATCTCAGTAACCAAGTTTAGTCTTCGGAAAAGTCAGTTCTAAAGATAAAGCATATAATTGAAGTTCTAGGTTATCATTGAGCTTGGTATACATTAATTATGAGAGAGCCTGCAAACTGTAATTTATTTGTGCTGTAACTACTGCTAGAAATCCAAATGAATGCAGAAAGGGCTCTCTCTGAGAAGAGATGATTATAATATAACTAGGCAAAATGCAGAAACACTGTTGTGTAGAAAAATAACTTCTGTGATGAATTGACTCTCAAACATAATAAAATATACCAATATTTTTGCTTGTTTTTCCTTGGAAGAGTTTTTCAAGTAATCCATAAAGATGAATTGCAGCACAGCATTACAAACGATGTGCAAGCCTTGGGAATTAGCTCTGCACAGTATAGCTGTGGCACAGAAGTGAGTTCACTGGCCTCAAATGCAATTTGACTTCTAATCCTTACATTGCATTGCAAGATCCTATAATAATTAGTCTCAGATAATTGAAGTCATAAAGGTGTTAGCTAAAAACGTTAGTTAAAAGAGAGAACTCCCTGGTGAAATCAGCAGAGTCTCAGAGAAAATCATTAGTCAATGAAGTCAAGTAGATTCGTGGTCTGGTACTGAGTGTTTAGATGCAAGACAAAATTTATTTTTTTGTACAGACCATAAGTTGATTGGTCTTAGGAGAGTGACAGACATCACTCACAAGAAGGATGTGGGCCTAACTCAAATGTCAATCCTTCAGATTTTAGTGGGAAAGAATAACACAAGAAGATCAGGATATACATGTTGATTAATCAGCATGTTTTGTGTCTCATAAAATCCATTATGATAAAGCCAAATTATAATCTTAATGATTCTTAATGGACTCAAAACAAGAAAATTAATTGAATTAATCAGTGGAAAAATGCCATAGAGGAGTGCTTGTCTCCTGTCACTGTCAAATAGAGCATACATTCTCAGGTCCCAGCATCATTTCTCCTCATCAGCGTTGTGGAAAAGCTGACACCTAAAAAACATCTTTAAAGTTTCCTGTTGTTTGGGCTCCATGTGGTCAACTACTTATTAGTAAACCCAGTTTTCTTTAGATACGCTAGCATTAACAGTTATACTGGTGTCTTCTAAACTGCGTTCCTTGGAACAGTCTTTGGGGAAGTGATAATAATAATGGCAAGAAAAGTGATCCATGATCAAAAGGTTAGGAAAATTATTGCAATCTGTACAGTCCTCAGAGAGTCACAATGCGAAGAAGGGTACTAAATATTCAGGCCCACATTAAAAAAACATACACACATGTAACATTCAACATTGTTTAATGAAGTATTTCCCTACAGTTTCTCCCCAGGACACGTGGTAACATCCCAAAATACAAGGTTTCCTGGAATAGTGTTCTTGTACTGAAGTTCATATTTTGCTTTTGCATTTATTAAAATATCCATATGCTGATCTAGCAAAAACACGTTTGTTCTTGTTTGTTAATAATAGCTTTATTGAAGTATAATCAACGTACTGTAAACTGCAAATACTTAAATTTTACAATTTGATAATTTTCTGACGTTTTTACACATCCATGAAACCATTATCAAAATCAAGATAATGAACATGAAAAAATGTCTATCAACCTCTTTGTAATCCCTCCATTCTGACCCAGGCAAACAATGGCCAGATTTCTGTTAGTATGCATTTATGACTTGTATACATTTTATATAAATTGAATCCTACAATAGTTTGGTTGTTTGATGGAGGAGAGGGTCTAGTTTATTTCACTCAGCATAATTATTCTGTGATTCATCCATGCTGTTTATTCATTTTTAGTGCTAAATTGTACTCCATTGTGTAGATGAATACCATAACTGTGTTATATCTATCTGTTCAGGAACATTTGTTTGTTTGATCATTTTTTCTGGTTTTTGGCTATTACAAATAAAATTCGATAAACATTTGTTTACAAGTCTCTGTTTAGACGTATGCTTTCTTTTCTCTTGGATTAATGCCTAGGAGAGGAATGTCTGAATCATATTGTAGAAGTATGTTTCACTTCTTAAACTATCAAAATATTTTCCAAAATGTTCTTACCATTTCACTGTCTCAACAGCAGTGTATGAGATTTCCTGTTTCTCCACATCCTCACTAATACATGCCAGGATACAACTTTATTTTTTTTAATTTTATTTTTTTGAGTATAAAATAATATTTAATTGACATAAATTTTTTCCTAGGCACCATCTCTTTTCTTTTTTTTTAATAGATCTTTATTGGAGTATAATTGCTTCACAATACTGTGTTAGTTTCTGCTGTACAACAAAGTGAATCAGCCTTATGCATACATATATCCCCATATCCCTCTTGAGCCTCCCTCCCATCCTCCCTATCCCACCCCTCTAGGTCATCGCAAAGCACCGAGCTGATCTCCCTGTTCTATGCTGTTGCTTCCCACTAGCTAACTATTTCACATTTGGTAGTGTATATATGTCAATGCTTCTCTCACTTCGCCCCAGCTTCCCCCTCCCACCCCATGTCCTCAAGTCCATTCTCTATGTCTAAATCTTTACTCCTGTCCTACAACTAGGTTCATCAGTACCATTTTTTAAAAAATTGCATATATATGCATTAGCATACAGTATTTGTTTTTCTCTTTCTGACTTAATTCACTCTGTGTGACAGACTGTAGGTCCATCTACCTCACTATAAATAACACAATTTCATTTCTTTTTATGGCTGAGTAATATTCCATTATGTATATGTGCCACATCTTCTTTATCCATTCATCTGATGATAGACATTTAGGTTGGTTCCATGTCCTGGCTTTTGTAAATAGTACTGCAATGAACATTGTGGTACATGTCTCTTTTTGAATTATGGTTTTCTCAGAGTATATGCCCAGGAGTGGGATTGCTGGGTCATATGGTAGTTCTCTTTTTAGTTTTTAAGGAACCTCTATACTGTTTTCCATAGTGGCTGTATCAGTTTACATTCCCACCAACAGTGCAAGAGGGTTCCCTTTTCAACACACCCTTTCCAGCATTTATGGTTTCTAGATTTTTTGATAATGGCCAATCTGACTGGTGTGAGGTGATACCTCATTGTAGTTTTGATTTGCATTTCTCTTATGATTAGTGATGTTGAACATCTTTTCATTTGCCTCTTGGCCATCTGTATGTCTTCCTTGTTGAAATGTCTATTTAGGTCTTCCCATTTTTTAATTGGATTGTTTGTTTTTTTGATATTGAGATCCATGAGCTGTTTGTATATTTTGGAGATTAATCCTTTGTCTGTTGTTTCATTTGCAAATATTTTCTCCCATTCTGAGGGTTGTCTTTTTGTCTTGTTTATGGTTTCCTTTGCTGTGCAGAAGCTTTTAACTTTAATTAAGTCCCATTTGTTTATTTTTGTTTTTATTTCCGTTATTCTAGGAGGTGGGTCAAAAATGATCTTGCTGTGGTTCATGTCAAAGAGTGTTTTTCCTATGTTTTCCTCTAAGAGTTTTATAGTGTCTGGTCTTACATTTAGGTTTTTGATCCATTTGGAGTTTATTTTTGTGTATGGTGTTAGGGAGTGTTCTAATTTCATTCTTTTACATGTAGTTGTCCAGTTTTCCCAGCACCATTAATTGAAGAGGCTGTCTTTTCTCCATTGTATGTTCTTGCCTCCTTTGTCTTAAGTTAGGTGACCATATGTGTGTGGGTTTATCTCTGGGAATTCTATCCTGTACCATTGATCTATATATCTGTTTTTGTGCCAGTGCCATACTGTCTTGATTACTGTAGATTTGTGGTATAGTTTGAAGTTGGGGAGCCTGATTCCTCCAACTCTTTTTCCTTCTGAAGATTCCTTTGGCTATTTGGGGTCTTTTGTGTTTCCATATGAACTGTAAAATTTTTTGTTCTAATTCTGTGAAGAATGCCATTGGTAGTTTGATAGGGATTGCATTGAATCTGTAGATTGCTTTGGGTAGTATAGTCATTTTCACAATATTGATTCTTCCAATCCAAGAACATGGTATATTTCTCCATCTGTTTATGCCATCTTTGATTTCTTTCATCATTGTTTTATAGTTTTCTGCATACAAGTTTTTCACCTCCTTAGGCAGGTTTATTCCTAGTCATTTTATTCTTTTTGTTGTGATGGTTAATGGGATTGTTTCCTTAATTTCTCTCTCTGATTTTTCGTTGTTGGTGTATAGGAATGCCAGAGCTTTCTGGGCATTAATTTTGCATCCTGCAACCTTACCAAATTCACTGATTAGTTCTAGTAGTTTTCTGGTAGCATCTTTAGAATTTTCTATGTATAGTATCATGTCATCCGCAAACGGTGACAGTTTTATTTCTTTTCCAATTTGTATTCCTTTTATTTCTTTTTTTTTCTCTGATTGCCGTGGCTAGGACTTCCAAAACTACATTGAATAAGAATGGAAAGAGTGGACATCCTTGTCTTGTTCCTGATCTTAGTGGAAATGCTTTCAGTTTTTCACCATTGAGTATGATGCTTGCTATGGGTTTGTCATATATGGCCTTTATTATGTTGAGGTAGGTTCCCTCTATGCCCATTTTCTGGAGAGTTTTTATCATAAATGGGTGTTGAATTTTGTCAGAACCTTTTTCTACATCTATTGAGATGATCATATCGTTTTTATTTCTTAATTTGTTAATGTGGTGTATCACATTGATTGATTTGCATATATTGAAGAATCCTTGCATACCTGGGATAAATCCCACTTGATCATGGTTTATGATCCTTTTAATAGGGTTGGATTCTGTTTGCTAGTATTTTGTTCAACATTTTTTCATCTAGGTTCATCAGCGATACTGGTGTATAATCTTCTTGTTTTGTGATATCTTTTTCTGGTTTTGGTATCAGGGTGATTGTGGCCTCATAGAATGAATTTGGGAGTGTTTCTCCCTCTGCAATTTTTTGTAAGAGTTTAAGAAGGATTGATATTAGCTCTTCTCTAAATGTTTGATAGAATTCACCTGTGAAGCCATCTGGTCCTGAACTTTTGTTTGTTGGAAGATTTTCAATTATGGTTTCAAATTCATTACCTGTGATATGTCTGTTTACATTTTCTAATTCTTTCTGGTTCAGTCTTGCAAAATTGTACCTTTCCAAGAAATTGTCCATTTCTTCATGGTTGTCCATTTTATAGGCATGTAGTTGTTTGTAGTAGTCTCTTATAATCCTTTGTATTTCTGCGGTTCAGTTGTTGATTCTCCTTTTTCATTTCTAATTTTATTGATTTGCATTCTCTCCCTTTTTTTCTTGATGAGTCTGGCTAAGAGTTTATCAATTTTTTTATCTTCTCAAAGAACCAGCTCTTAGTTTTATTGGTCTTTGCTATTGTTTTCTTCATTTCTATTTCATTTATTTCTGCTGTGATCTTTATGATTTCTTTCCTTCTACTGACTTTGGGTTTTCTTTGTTCTTCTTTCTCTAGTTGTTTTAAGTGTAGGGTTAGATTATTTATTTGAGATTTTTCTTGTTTCTTGAGGTGAGATTGAATTGCTATAACCTTCCCTCTTAGAACTGCTTTTGCTGCATCCCATAGGTTTTGGGTCGTCGTCTTTTTTTTTTTTTTTTTAAAGAAATTCACGTTCTTTTATTTATTTATTTATTTTTTAAAATTTATGACTGTGTTGGGTCTTCGCTTCTCTGCGAGGACCTTCTCCAGTTGTGGCAAGTGGGGACCACTCTTCATCGCGGTGCGCGGGCCTCTCACCATCGCGGCCTCTCCCGCTGTGGAGCACAGGCTCCAGACGCGCAGGCTCAGCAATTGTGGCTCACGGGCCCAGTCGCTCCGCGGCATGTGGGATCTTCCCAGACCAGGGCTCGAACCCGTGTCCCCTGCATTGGCAGGCAGACTCTCAACCACTGCGCCACCAGGGAAGCCCTGGGTCATCGTCTTTTCATTGTCATTTGTTTCTATGTATTTTTAAATTTCTTCTTTGATTTCTTCAGTGATCTTTTTTTTATTTAGTAACACACTGTTTAGCCTCCATGTATTTGTGTTTTTACAGTTTTTTTCCTGTAATTGATTTCCAATCTCATAGCGTTGTTGTCAGAAAAGATGCTTGATATGATTTCGATTTTCTTGAATTTTTTGAGGCTTGATTTGTGACCCAAGGTGTGATCTATCCTGGAGAATATTCTGTGTGCACTTGAGAAGAAAGTGTATTTTGCCACTTTTGGCTGGAATGTTCTATAAATATAAATTAAATCTATCTGGTCTATTGTGTCATTTAAAGCTTGTGTTTCCTTATTTATTTTCTGTTTGGATGATCTGTCCATTGGTGTAAGTGGCATGTAAAAGTCCCCTACTATTATTGTGTTACTGTCGATTTCTCTTGTCATGTTTGTTAGCATTTGCCTTATGTATTGAGGTGCTCCTATGTTGGGTGCATAAACATTTATAACTGTTATATCTTCTTCTTGGATTGATCACTTGATCATTATGTAGTGTCCCTCCTTATCTCTTGTAACAGTTTTTATTTTAAAGTCTGTTTTATCGAATACAAGTATTGCTACTCCAGCTTTCTTTCGATTTCCATTTGCATGGAATATCTTTTTCCATGCCTTCACTTTCAATCTTTATGTGTACCTAGGTCTGAAGTGGGTCTCTTGTAAGCAGCATATATATGGATCTTGTTTTTGTATCCATTCAGCCAATCTGTGTCTTTTGGTTGAGGCATTTAATCCATTTACATTCAAGGTTATTATCGATATGTATGTTCCTATTACCATTTTCTTAATTGTTTTAAGTTTGTTTTTGTGAGTCTTTTTCTTCTCTTGTGTTTCCTAACTAGAGAAGTTTCTTTAGCATTTGTTGTAAAGCTGGTTTGGTGGTGCTGAATTCTCTTAGTTTTGCTTGTCTGAAAAGCTTTTGATTTCTCCATCGAATCTGAATGAGATCCTTGCTGGGTAGAGTAATTTTGGTGTAAGTTTTTCTCTTTCATCACTTTAAGTATATCCTGCCACTCCCGTCTGCCCTGCAGAGTTACTGCTGAAAAATCAGCTGATAACCTTATGAGGATTCCTTTGTATGTGTTTGTTTTTTTTTTTTCCCTTGCTGCTTTTAATATATTTTTTTTGAATTTAATTTTTGTTAGTTTGATTAATATGTGTCTTGGTGTGTTTTTCCTAGGGTTTATGCTGTATGGGACTCTGTACTTCCTGGACTTGTGTGACTATTTCCTTTCCCATGTTAGGGAAATTTTTGACTATAAATTCTTCAAATATTTTCTCATCCCTTTCTTTTTCTCTTCTCCTTCTAGGACCCCTATAATTTGAATGTTGGTGTGTTTAGTGTTGTCCTAGAAGTCTCTGAGATTGTCTTCAATTCATTTCATTCTTTTTTCTTCATTCGGCTCCTTGGCAGTTATTTCCACCATTTTGTCTTCCAGCTCACTTATTTGTTCTTCTGCCTCATTTATTCTGTTATTGATTCCTTCTAGTGTATTTTTCATTTCAGTTATTTTGTTGTTCATCTCTGTTTGTTTGTTCTTTAGCTCTTCTAGATCTTTGTTAAACATTTCTTATATTTTCTCAGTCGGTTCCTCCATTCTATTCCCAAGATTCTGGATCATCTTTACTATCATTACTCTGAATTCTTTTTCAGGTAGATTGCCTATTTCCTCTTCATTTATTTGGTCTTGTAGGTTTCTACCTTGCTCCTTCATCTGTGACATATATTTTTGCTGTCTCATTTTTTTTTTTTTTTTTTTTTTAGTGGACTTGTGTTCCTGTCTTACTGGTTGTTTGGCCTGAGGCTTCCAACACTGGATTTTGTAGGCTGTTGGATAGAGCTGGGTCTTGGTGCTGAGATGAGGACCTCTGTGACACCTCACTCCGATGAATATTCCCTGGGGTCTGAGGTTCTCTGTTAGTCCAGTGGTTCTGACACAGAGCTCCCACCTCTGGAGCTTCAGCCCCACCCCCAGCTCATGAGCCAAGATACTGCAAGCCACGTGGATTGGCAAAAAAAAAAAAAGAGAGAACAATAGCAAAGTAAAAACTAAAATTAGACTAGGAAACTAACAGATATGTTAGGAAGAATATAAAAATAAAAATATAGATGAATCAACAACCAGAAGGTACAATAGTACAACAATAGTAAAAAAGAGGAGGAGGGAAAAGAGAAAAAAAAACAAAAAAGTGGGCAGGAAGGCCTTGGCTGTGGAAGGCGGGGCCTAAGCAAGAGCAAGGTTTGGGTGGTGGGCAGGGCCTATGCTTAGGACCCACAGGGCTGGAATAGGCCCTGGGGGCTGTCAGGGGTGGAGCTTAGGCTCAAGGAACAGAAGGGGCCCAGGCATGCCCCCCACCCCTGGTCTCAGAGGGTGGGGGACCTCACCTGGGAGGCCAGCACTCTTCCTGGGCTTGAGTGGGTGGGACAATCACCCTCCACTCCTCTCCCGCTCCTTCCAGAGGACCCCTCCCACCTGCCTTGGCTGAACTCCCCTCGGCCTCCTTCCTATGCCCCCAGGACCAATGTGGCCGGGGGAAGGGGGGGGGGCCTTGGAGGGCAGGGGACCGGCCTGGGAGCTCAGCAGGCTACCCAGGCCCGAGTGGGTGAGGCAAACGCCCTCCACTCCTCTCCCATTCCTCCCAGCTGGCTCCTTCCACCTGCCTCTCCTGGTCTCCCCGGCCTCAGTGCCAGGATACAACTTTATAATTTTAGTCATTCTGATATGTATGTGGTTATCACTAATCATGATTTTAATTTGCATTTCCTTAAAGATTATTGATGCTACTTATCTTGGCATGTGTTTTTTTGCCATTTGTATATCTACTATTTCAGTGTGTCTATCTTGTGGCCATTTTGGGGGAGGGCATAAATTTTTTTTTTTTGTTTTCTTATTAATTTATGTGAGTCTTAGGTTTTTGCTATGCAAATATTTTTTCCAAATCTATGGCTTGTTTTTCCATTCTCTTAAGAAGGTCTTTTGAATAGAAGTTTTTAATTTAATGAAGTCCAAATTATCAGTTTGTTCTTCTAGGGCTTGTTCTGTTAGTTCCATACCTAAGATACATGCATATATACATGTATCACCCAAGGTCATGAAAGTTTTCTACTATATTTTCTTCTAGAAATGTTATACTTTTAGCTTTTATCTTCAGACGTGTAGTGCATTTTGA
Source organism: Balaenoptera physalus (assembly GCF_965194825.1). Classification (NCBI taxonomy): domain Eukaryota; kingdom Metazoa; phylum Chordata; class Mammalia; order Artiodactyla; family Balaenopteridae; genus Balaenoptera; species Balaenoptera physalus. The sequence goes on from NC_138890.1 coordinate 160,420,430, forward strand.
GTTAATTTTTGAATATTGTGCCAGGTATGGATCCATGTTCTATTTTTTAATACAAATATTCAAATGTTTCAGCACCAATTGTTGAAGATACTACACTTTTTTTACACTGAACTGCCTTTGCACTTTTGTTGAAAATCAGTTCTCCTTATATATGTGGGTCTATTCTGTACTCTACCCCCTTTTGGCAATCTGTTTGGTTTTTCTACATAAGTACCATATTGTTTTGATTAATGTAGCTATAATAACACTTGAAGCAGAGATAGTTCATATCTCAAATGTGTTTTTTTTCAAAGTTGTTTGCTATTTGTGGTCCTTTGCATTTCCATATAAATTTTAGAATAATTTTGTCAATTTCTAAACAAAGTCAATTGAAAATTCGATTAGAGGTAAATCTATAGATCAAATTGAGAATATTGATATAAATATTGAATCTTCTTACACATAAACATAGTATATTTCTTCATTTATTTCGAATTTCAATTTCTCACAGCAGTGTTTGTCACTTTTATTGTAAAGGCCATTCACATCTTCGTCATATTTTTCCCTAAGAATTTTATGGTTTTGATGATATAGTTAATGGTATTGTGATTTTTAAAATTTTGATTTTCAGTTGTTGACAACTAGTGTATACAAATATGATGGATTTTTGTATGTTGATCTTATGTCCTATAGACTTGCTAAACTTGCTTATTAGTTTCTGTAGCACTCATTATTTTTTGCATATAGAAAGTCTTGTCCTTTGCAAAAAAAGACCATTCTACCTCTTCCTTTCCAATAATATGGATGCTGTTGTTTATTTTTCTTGCCTTACTGTACTAGCCAGAGCCTATAGTGCAATGCTGATTAAAAGCAGTAAGTACAGACTTCCATGTCTTGCCAGTAATTTTAATGGGAAGGCATTCAGTCTTTCACCATATTGGGTTATTAATATTTACCTTTATTACTTTTATCCCAAATGTACCCATGAAGTGTTCTGGATCAGAGATAGATGTGCTAATTTCCTAGCTCTGCCATAATAAAATACCATAAACTAAGGTGGTATTAAATAAAATGTATGGTATTAAATGAAATACCACAAATTAAGGTGGCTTAAAATGAACTTTATTCTCACAGTTTTGGAAGCTAGGAGTTTGACATCAAGTTGTCAGGAGGGCTATTCTCTCTCTGAAGACTCTAGGGAAGGATGAGTTTCATGCTTTTCTCTTAACTTCTGGTGTTGCTAGCAATCCTCTTTGTTCCTTGGCTTATCGGTACATCACTGAAAATCTCTGACGCCTTTGTTATGTGATGTTGTCCCTCTCTCCTTTTAAAGACGCCAGACATATTGGATTATTACCCAGTCCAAAACCTCATCTTATCTTGTTTACATCTGAAAAGATCCTATTTCCAAATAAAGCTGCACTCACAGGTACTAGGGCTTAGGACTTCAACATATCTTTTTGGAAGACACAGTTCAACCTATAACAACTTACCTCTACAGGTGCTTAATTTAATCTAGTTTATATGTATAGGTACCTCATTTTATTGCACTTTGCTTTATTGCACTTTGCAGATATTGCATTTTTTACAAGTTGAAGGCTTGTGGCAACCCTGTTCCGAGCAAGTCAGTCAGTGCCATTTTTCAGTAACACTGGTTCACTTTGTGTCTCTGTGTCACATTTTGATAATTCTCACAGTATTTCAAAGATTTTCATTATTATCATATTGGTTATGTAATTTGTGATCAGTCATCTTTGGTGTTACTACTAGGACTTGCTGAGGGCTCAGATGATAGTTAACATTTTTTAGCAGTAAAGATTTTTTAATTAAGCTACGTACATTGTTTTTTAAGACATAATGTCATGGCATACTTAATAGACTATAGTATACTGTAAACATAACTTTCACATGCATTGGGAAACAAAAACATTCGTGTGACTTGCTTTATTGCAATATTTGTTTTATTGTGATTGTCTGGAAGAGAACCCACAATATTTCCAAGGTACAATTGTCATGTCCTGGCGTAGCTTTGATGTGAGCACTGTTTCCATGTTTGTGTGTCCATCATGGTAATCACCTATTTACTGACAGCATTGATGATCGACAACTGACACCCCAAATGGGTAAGTCAACAAATACTAACAATGTACGTGTAACAAGTATAAAATATGCATTTTGTTTGACTTACACTGTAACATGGTTAAGTTTTAATTTTTTGTCAAGATTTGATAATTCAGAAATTTCACATAAAACACTAAATGTCACATTAAGCTTGAAATATCAGTGACTGGGCAATGGTGGTTCTTTATTATCTCATTACATCCATTAATTGAAAGTATAATAGTAATGCCTGGCACATTCAGTCAATAATCTGCTCTCCAATTAACTATTTTTCCTAATAATTCATATTGCTTCTTAAACTAAATCCACTTCATTTCCCCATATTATCTGCCTCAGCATCATAAGCATATGTTATCTTAATCATAGATTACACTAACCCCTTGTGCTATTTGAACATCAGAACAGCTTCATAAAATCAGTATAATAAACTCACAAGAACACAAGGCTCTGAAACCGGAAGGTCATGTTGTATTCATCTTTAGAGACAACATATTGTGTATAATAGGGCATGATAATTCTTTGTTGAGTGGTTGTGTCTTCATTTATTCATAAATGAGACACTGAGTGGCGGTATCTATCTTAACAGCTTCTAATTAACAAGTCCTACCTAGATGATAGAGAACAGTTGCAAATATAGCAGTAGAGATGCTGAAATACACAGCATTAGAGATACTGATTACTTTCTATTCCAATAGTTGTTTTCCTAAATAAAATGTACTTGCACAGTCCTAAGTGGTTATCAGTATATAGTAAATTGTCTGAATCCAGATAGTTATATATATGCATTAGTTTATTTTTAGTGTCGGTCCAGGTACATTCACTTTATTTTATTATCATAGAATTTAGCTATTACATTGAAACATTTGACATCGGGTACTATGGACAAACACATTTATGACAGAGCATAATAGTGGCCATTCATAATTTCTTGGAAATCCTTTCAGCTTTTACGTCAACAAAATTATTTTATTTACTTTAATTGTTGTTTACTTCCCATATACCCATTTCTTTTTTAAGTGGTGTACAGAATATGCTGAGATAGGGGCTTCCCTGGTTGTTCAGTGGTTAAGAATCCACCTGCCAGTGCAGGGGACATGGGTTCGAGCCTTGGTCTGGGAAGATCCCACATGCCACGGAGCAACTAAGCCCGTGAGCCACAACTACTGAGCCTGCGCCTAGAGCCCGTGCTTGGCAACAAGAGAAGCCACCGCAGTGAGAAGCCTGTGCACCGCAACGAAGAGTAGCCCCCGCTTGCCGCAACTAAAGAAAGCCCACACACAGCAACGAAGACCCAATGCAGTCAAAAATAAATAAATAAATTTATTAAAAAAAGAATATGCTGAGATAGAATGCTGCAGTGGGGGGAAAAAAATAATGGTCTTTGGAATCAGACAGACCTAGGGTTATTTGCTAGAATGTTACCTTAATTAGAATTATTACTTCGCATTTTAGCTTCAGTTTTATCTTCTCTGTAAAGGAAATAATATTATGTGCTTTGTATTATTATCATACTGTTCCATTCAATTCTATCCAACAAATCGGACTTTGCTGCCATAGTGATTTTCTCTTTCTTCTGTATTTTCACCCCATTGTTCTGCCTTGACTCTTAACATGCAGCATATGAAATATTATTCTCTCTCATCTAAGGAAGTATAAAGAAGAGAAAAAAAAAATCATCCACAGCCTGTAGATACTATGTTAAAGCCTTCCCACTAATCACCATCATCCTATTTGAAACAAGCAAACAAAGAAGAAAATTAGTCATCGTCTTAGTCCTTTTAGGCTGCTATATAGTAAATGCCACAGACTCGGTAGCTAATAAGCAATAGAAATTTAATTCTCACAGTTCTACAAGCTGGAAGTCTGAGATCAGGGTGCCCGTGAGGTTGGGTTGTTCTCTTCCATTTCACAGACTTCTCCTTACGTCCTCATATATCAGAAAGGGCAAAGAATCTCTCTGAGATCTCTTTTACAAGGACACTAATCCCATTCAGGAGGGCTCTGCCCTCATGACCTAATCACTTCTCAAAGGCTCCACCTCCTAAAACCATTACCCTGAGGATTAGTATATAGTAATGCATTATTAACTATAATCACCATGCTGTACATTAGATCCCCAGAATTTATTTATCTTACAACTGAAAGTGTGTACCTTTGACCAACATCTCCCCATTTCATCCAACCCTTACTTAGTCCCTTGTAACTACCACTCTACTCTCTATTTCTGTGGGTTCAGCTTTTTAAAATTCCACATATAAGTGATATCACACAGTATTTGTCTTTCTCTTTCTGACTTACTTCATTTAGCATAATGCCCTCAAACTTCATCTGTGTTGTCACTAATGATAGGATTTTCTTTCTTCTCAAGGCTGCATAATATTCCATTGAGTATAGATATACCACATCTTCTTTATCCATTCATTCCTTGATGGACATTTAGGTTATTTCTGTATCTTGGCTATTGTGAATAATGCTACAGTGAACTTGGGAAGCACCTATTTCTTCCAGATCCTATTTTCATTTCCTTTGAATATATACCCAGCAGTGGGATTGCTGGATACAGTAGTTGTATTTTTAAATTTCTGAGGAACCTCCATACTGTTTCTATAGTGGCTGTACCAATTTATATTCCATAAAAAAGAGACCACAAGGATTCCCTTTTCTCCACATCTTCCCCAACACTTATCTCTTCTTGCCTTTTTGATGACAGCCATTCTAACAGGTATGAGGTGACATCTAATTGTGATTTTCATTTAATTTTGCATTTCTCTGATGATTAATGATGTTGAACACCTTTTCATGTACTTGTTGGTCATTTGGGTTTTGTTTTGTTTTTTGGAGTTTTTTGAAAAAATGTCTATTCAGTTCCTTTGCTCATTTTTTAATTGGGTTGATTTTTTTTTCTTTTTTGCAGTTGAGTTGTATGAGTTCTTTGTGTATTTTGGATATTAACTTTTTTTAGATATACGATTTACAAATATCTTCACACGTTCCATAGATCCATAGATTTTTTTTTTTTTTTTCCTGCTGTGCAAAGATTTTGAAACTGAGGAGGAAGCCCTGATGAACTCTGAATCACCTTTGGGGTCCTTCTTCCCTTGTGTTGAAGAATGGTGCACATTCACAGCCAAATAGCTCCATGGTTCCAGCCTGCAAAATCTAAGAACAAAGATCTTCCTGTCTGTCTCTTTCCCCTTCAGTACAAACTGGCTGTTTTCCCGTTGAAGTGGCTCATTAAATCCATGCTTCACACCCAAATTAATCTCCTTATCAAATGGTCACTTGGCCATACCCTTAGTGTTCTCTTCTTCACATGCTTTCTCATTTTTTGCAACATGGATAGGCTGAGAATTTTCCAAATTGTTAAGTTCTGCTCACCTTTTGATTAACAAGTATGTCTTTAAGTCATTTCTCTGTTCCTGAATGTCACTATAAGTTTTCAAGAGAAACCAATCCACACCTCCAACATTGTTCTTAGATATTTCCTCAGCCAAGTATCCCATTTCATCACTCACAAGATTAATCTTCCACAGCATACTAGAACATGAATACAGTTTAGCCAAGTTCTTTGCCACTTTATAATAAACATGCTTTTTCCTCTGTAGTCCAGTAACATGGTTCTCATTTCCATCTGAGACCTCATCAGAATGCCCTTTACTGTCCATATTCCTACCAACATTCTGACCACAATTCCTCAGGTATTCTTTCAGAAGACGGAGGCTCTCTCTAAGCTCTCCGCTTTTCCTTCCGGGCTCTCACCAGAATTGTCTTTAAAGTCTGTTCATGGCAATGTAGGTTTTTCCTTGTATGTACCTCCAAAGTCTCTCAGCCTCGACCTCTATCCAGCTCCAAAGCAGCTTCCACATTATCCGGTATTTGTTGCAGCAGCACACCCACTTCTTGACACCAGTTTTCTGTCTTCATCCTTTGATGCTGCCGTAACAAAATACTACAGACTGGTAGCTTATAAGTGTCTATATTCGGATTTCCTTACTACTCCCAATCATATGTCTTATTTTCTTCCATAATCCTTTATTACTAAAGTTCCCTTTACTTATTTATATATATTTTTAATTTTGTTTTATTTTTTAACATCTTTATTGGAGTACAATTGCTTTACAATGGTGTGTTAGTTTCTGCTTTATAACAAAGTGAATCAGCTATACTTACATATATATGCCCATATCTGCTCCCTCTTGCGTCTCCATCCCACCCTCCCTATCCCACCCCTCTAGTTGGTCACAAAACACTGAACTGATCTCCCTGTGCTATGCGGCTGCTTCCCACTAGCTAGCTATTTTACATTCGGTAGTGTATATATGTCCATACCACTCTCTCACTTTGTTCCAGCTTACCCTTCCCCCTCCCCGTGTCCTCAAGTCCATTCTCTATGTCTGCGTCTTTATTCCTGTCCTGCCCCTAGGTTCATCACAAACTTTTTTTTTTTTTTTTTTTTTTAGACTTTAGATTTTTTGTTCTCTTTCTGACTTACTTCACTCTGTATGACAGACTCTAGGTCCATCCACCTCACTACAAATAACTCAATTTCGTTTCTTTTTATGGCTGAGTAATATTCCATTGAATATGTGTGCCACATCTTCTTTATCCATTCATCTGTCGATGGCCACTTAGGTTGCTTCCATGTCCTGGCTATTGTAAATAGTGCAGCAGTGAACATTGTGGTACATGACTCTTTCTGAATTATGGTTTCTCTGGGTATATGCCCAGTAGTGGGATTCCTGGGTCATATGGTCATTCTATTTTTAGTTTTCTAAGGAACCTCCATATTGTTCTCCATAGTGGCTGTATCAATTTACATTCCCACCAACAGTGCAAGAGTGTTCCCTTTTCTCCACACCCTCTCCAGTATTTATTGTTTGTAGACTTTTTGATGATGGTCATTCTGACTGGTGTGAGGTGATAGCACATTGTAGTTTTGATTTGCATTTCTGTAATGATTAGTGATGTTGAGCATGCTTTCATGTGTTTTTTGGCAATCTGTATATGTTCTTTGGAGAAATGTCTATTTAGGTCTTCTGCCTATTTTTGGATTTGGTTGTTTGTTTTTTTGATATTGAGCTGCATGAGCTGCTTGTATAATTTGGAGATTAATCCTTTGTCAGTTGCTTCATTTGCAAATATTTTCTCCCATTCTGAGGGTTGACTTTTCGTCTTATTTATGGTTTCCTTTGCTGTGCAAAAGCTTTTAAGTTTCATTAGGTACCATTTGTTTATTTTTGTTTTTATTTCCCTTTCTCTAGGAGGTGGGTCAAAAAAGATCTTGCTGTGATTTATGTCATACAGTGTTCTGCCTATATTTTCCTCTAAGAGTTCGATAGTGTCTAGCCTTACATTTAGGTCTTTAATCCATTTTGAGTTTATTTTTGTGTATGGTGTTAGGGAGTGTTCTAATTTCATTCTTTTACATGTAGCTGTCCAGTTTTCCCAGCACCACTTATTAAAGAGGCTGTCTTTTCTCCATTGCATATTCTTGTCTCCTTTATCAAAGATAAGGTGACCATATGTGCCTGGGCTTATCACTAGGCTTTCTATCCTGTTTCATTGATCTATATTTTTCTGTTTTTGTGCCAGTACCATACTGTCTTGATTACTGTAGCTTTGTAGTATAGTCTGAAGTCAGGGAGCCTGATTCCGCCACCTCCGTTTTTCTTTCTCAAGATTGCTTTAGCCATTCAGGGTCTTTTGTGTTTCCATACAAGTTGTGAAATTTTGTGTTCTAGTTCTATGAAAAATGCCATTGGTAGTTTGATAGGGATTCCACTGAATATGTAGCTTGCCTTGGGTAGTAGAGTCATTTTCACAGTGTTGATGCTTCCAGTCTAAGAACGTGGTATATCTCTCCATTTGTTTATAACATCTTTAATCTCTTTCTTAAGTGTGTTTTACTTTTCTGCATACAGGTCTTTTGTATGAATAAACCTTAGGTAGGTTTATTCCGAGGTATTCTATTCTTTTTGTTTCAGTGGTAAATGGGAGTGTTTCCTTAATTTCTCTTTCAGATTTTTCATCATTAGTGTATAGGAATGCAAGAGATTTTTGTGCTTTAATTTTGTATCCTGTTACTTTACCAAATTCATTGATTAGCTCTAGTAGTTTTCTGGTAGATCTTTAGGATTCTCTGTGTATAGTATCATGTCATCTGCAAGCAGTCCCCGTTTTACTTCTTTTCCGACTTGGATTCCTTTTATTTCTTTTTCTTCTCTCATTGCCCTGGCTAAAACTTCCAAAACTATGTTGAATAATAGTAGTGAGAGTGGGCAACCTTGTCTTGTTCCTTATCTTAGTGGAAATGGTTTCAGTTTTTCACCATTGAGAACAATGTTGGCTGTGGGTTTGTCATTTATGGCCTTTATTATGTTGAGGTAAGTTCCCTCTATGCCTACTCTCTGGAGAGTTTTTATGATATATGGGTGTTGAATTTTGTCAAAAGCTTTTTTGGCATCTGTTGAGATGATCATATGATTTTTATTCTTCAGTTTGTTAATATGGTGTATCACATTGATTGATTTGCATATACTGAAGAATCCTTGAATTCCTGGGATAAACCCCACTTGATCATGGTGTATGATGATTTATTGTGCTGGTGGATTCTGTTGCTCGTATTCTATTGAGGATTTTTGCATCTATGTTCATCAGTGATATTGGCCTGTAGTTTTCTTTCTTTGTGACATCTTTGTCTGCTTTTGGTATAAGGGTGATGGTGGCCTCTTAGAATGAGTTTGGGAGTGTTTCTCCCTCTGTTATATTTTGGAAGAGTTTGAGAAGGACAGGTGTTAGCTCTTCTCTTAATATTTGATAGAATTCGCCTGTGAAGCCATCTGGTCCTGAGCTTTTGTTTGTTGGAAGATTTTTAATCACAGTTTCAATTTCAGTGCTTGTGATTGGTCTGTTTATATTTTCTGTTTCTTCCTGGTTCAGTCTCAGAAGGTTGTCCTTTTCTAAGAATTTGTCCATTTTTTCCAGGTTTTCCATTTTATAGACATATAGTTGCTTGTAGTAATCTCTTATGATCCTTTGTATTTCTGCAGTGTGTTGTGACTTCTCCTCTTTCATTTCTAATTCTATTGATTTGATTCTTTTCCCTTTTTTTCTTGATCAGTCTGGCTAATGGTTTATCAGTTTTGTTTATCTTTTCAAAGAACAAGTTTTTAGTTGTATTGATCTTTGCTATCATTTCCTTCATTTCTTTTTCATTTATTTCTGATCTGATCTTTATGATTTCTTTCCTTCTGCTAACTTTGGGTTTTTTTGGGTTTTTCTTTCTATAATTGCTTTAGGTGTAAGCTTAGGTTGTTTATTTAAGATTTTTCTTGTTTCTTGAAGTAGGACTGTATTGCTGTAAACTTCCTTGTTAGAACTGCTTTTGCTGCATCCCATAGGTTTTGGGTCATCGTGTTTTCATTGTCATTTGTTTCTAGGTATTTTTTGATTTCCTCTTTGATTTCTTCAGTCATCTCTTGGTTATTTAGTAGTATATTGTTTAGCCTCCATGTGTTTGTATTTTCTACAGTTTTTTTTTTTTTTCTTCCTGTAGTTGATATCTAGTCTTACAGCGTTGTGGTCATAAAAGATACTTGATATGGTTTCAATTTTCTTAAATTTACCAAGGCTTGATTTGTGACCCAAGATATAATGTGTCCTGGAGAATGTTCCATGAGCACTTGAGAAGAAAGTGTATTCTGTTGCTTTTAGATGGAATGTCCTATAAATATGTTAAGTCCATCTTGTTTAATGTGTCATTTAAAACTTGTGTTTCCTTATTTATTTTCATTTTGGATGATCTGTCCATTGGTGAAAGTTGGGTGTTAAAGTCCCCTACTATTATTGTGTTACTGTCGATTTCCCTTTTTATGGCTGTTAACATTTGCCTTATGTATTGAGGTGCTCCTATGTTGGGTGCATAAATATTTACAATTGTTATATCTTCCTCTTGGATTGATCCCTTGATCATTGTGTAGTGTCCTTCTTTGTCTCTTGTAAGAGTCTTTATTTTAAAGTCTATTGTGTCTGATATGAGAATTGCTACTCCAGCTTTCTTTTGATTTCCATTTGCATGGAATATTTTTTCCATCCCCTCACTTTCAGTCTGTGTGTGTGCCTAGGTCTGAAGTCAATCTCTTGTAGACAGCATATATTCAGGTCTTGTTTTTGTATCCATTCAGCCACCCTTTGTCTTTCGGTTGGAGCATTTAATCCATTTACGTTTAAGGTAATTATCGATAAGTATGTTCCTATTACCATTTTCTTAACTGTTTTGGGTTTGTTATTGTAGGCCTTTTCCTTCTCTTGTTTTTCCTGCCTAGCTAAGTTCCTTTAGCATTTGTTGTAAAGCTGGTTTGCTGGGGCTGAATTCTCTTAGCTTTTGCTTGTCTGTAATTTTTTAATTCCTCCATCAAATCTGAAAGTGATCCTTTATGTGTAGAGTAATTTTGGTTGTAGGTTTTTCCCTTTTATCATTTTAAATATGTCCTCCCACTCTCTCTGGCTTGCAGAGTTTCTGCTGAAAGATCAGCTGTTAACCTTATGGGGATTCCCTTGTATGTTATTTGTTGCTTTTCCCTTGCTGTTTTCAATATTTTTGCTTTGTTTTTAATTTTTGATATTTGATTAATATGTGTTTTGGCCTATTTCTCCTTGGATTTATCTTGTATAGGACTGTCTGCGTTTCCTGGACTTGATTGACTATTCCCTTTCCCATATTAGGGAAGTTTTCAACTATAATCTCTTCAAATATTTTCTCAGCCCCTTTCTTTTTCTTTGCTTCTTCTGGAACCGCTATAATTCAAATGTTGGTGCGTTTAATATTGTCCCAGAGGCCTCTGAGACTGTCTTCAATTCTTTTCATTGTTTTTTCTTTATTCTGCTCTGAGGTAATTATTTCCACTATTTTATGTTCCAGGTCACTTATCCGTTCTTCTTCCTCAGTTCTTCTGCTATTGATTCCTTCTAGAGAACTTTTTATTTCATTTATTGTGTCATTCCTCATTGTTTGTTTGCTCTTTAGTTCTTCTAGTTCCTTGTTAAACGTTTCTTGTATTTTCTCCATTTTATTTCCAAGATTTTGGATCATCTTTACTATTATTATTCTGAATTCTTTTTCAGGTATACTGCCTATTTCCTCTTCATTTGTTTGGTCTGGTGGGTTTTTACCTTGCTTCTTCATCTGCTGCATATTTCTCTGTCTTCTCATTTTGCTTAACTTACTGTGTTTGGGGTCTCCTTTTCACAGGCTGCAGTTTCATAGTTCCCGTTGTTTTTGGTGTCTGCCCCCAGTGGGTCATGTTGGTTCAGTGGGTTGTGCAGGCTTCCTGGTGAGGGGACTGTTGCCTGTGTTCTGATGGATAAGGCTGGATCTTGTGTTTCTGGTGTGCAAGACTGCATACGGTGGTGTGTTTTGGGATGTCTGTGAACTTATTAAGGTTTAGGCAGCCTCACTGCTAATGGGTGGGGTTGTGCTTCTGTCTTGCTAGTTGTTTGGCATGGGGTGTCCATCACTGGAGTTTGCTGATCATTGAGTGGAGCTTGGTCTTAGCGTTGAGACAGAGTTCTCTGGGAGAGCTCTTGCTGATTGATATTACAAGGGGCCGGGAGATCTCTGTGGTCCAGTGTCCTGAACTCGGCTCTCCCCCCTCAGAGGCTCAGGCTTGACAGGAGGCTGGAGTAACAAGACCCTGTCAGCCACACAGCTCAGAAGAAAAAGGGAGAAAAGAAAAAAAAAGAAATAAATAAAATAAAATAAAATTAAATTAAATTAAAAAGTATTAAAATAAAAAATGAAAAAATTAAATATTATTAAAAATAAAAAAGTAATAAAAAAAGAAATAAGAGAGCACCCAAACCAATGACAAATCCACCAATGATAACAAGTACTTAAAACTGTACTAAAAATATATGTACAGAAAGAACCCTAGGACAAATGGTGAAAGCAAACCTGTACAGACAAAATCACACAAAGAAGCATACACATACACTCTCACAAAAAGAGAAAAAGGAAAAAAAATATATATATATATGTATAAACATATAAAAACAGGAAGAGAGCAACCATATCAATAAACAAATCTACCAATGATAATAAGCTCTAAATAGTAAGCAAAGCTAAATATAAAAGCAGAAAAAATTTAGACACAGAAAGCAAACCCCAAGTCTACAGCTGCTCCCAAAGGACCCCGCCTCAGTTTTGGGATGCTTCATTGTCTATTCAGGTATTCCACAGATGCAGGGTACATCAAGTTGATTATGGAAATTTAATCCACTGCCTCTGAGGCTGCTGGGAGAGATTTCCCTTCCTCTTCTTTATTTGCACAGCTCCTGGGGTTCAGCTTTGGATTTGGCTCCGCTTCTGCATGTAGGTCGCCTGAGGGCATCTGTTCTTCGTTCAGACAGGATGGGGTTAAAGGAGCAGCTGATTTGGGGGCTCTGGCTCAGGCCAGAGGGAGGGAGGGGTACAGAATGCAGGGCGAGCCTGGTGTGGCAGAGGCCAGCGTGATGTTACAACAGCCTGAGGCGCGCCCTGTGTTCTCCCGGGGAAGTTTTCCCTGGATCAAGGGACCCTGGCAGTGGCGGGCTGCATAGGCTCCCAGGAGGGGAGGTGTGGATAGTGACCTGTGCTTGCACACAGGCTTCTTGGTGGCTGCCGCAGCAGCCTTAGCATCTCATGCCTGTCTCTGATGTCCACACTGATAGCCGCAGCTTGCGCCCATCTCTGGAGCTCATTTAGGTGGTACTCTGAATCCCCTCTCCTCGCGCACCCCGAAACAATGGTCTCTTGCCTCTTAGGCAGGTCCAGACTTTTTCCCAGACTCCCTCCCAGGTAGCTGTGGCGCACTAAGCCCCCTTTAGGCTGTGTTCACGCTGCCAACCCCAGTCCTCTCCCTGCGATCCGACCTCCGAAGCCCGAGCCTCAGCTCCCAGCCCCGCCCGCCCCGGCAGGTGAGCAGACAAGCCTCTCGGGCTGGTGAGTGCTGCTCGGCACCGATCCTCCGTGCGGGAATCTCTCCGCTTTGCCCCCTGAACCCCTGTTGCTGCGCTCTCCTCCGTGGCTCCGCAGCTTCCCCCTGCCCACCCCCCATCTCCACAATTGAAGGGGCTTCCTAGTGTGTGGAAACCTTTCCTCCTTCACAGCTCCTTCCCAGAGGTGCAGGTCCCGTCCTTATTTTTTGTCTCTGTTTTTCCTTTTTCCTTTTGCCCTACCCAGGTACGTGGGGAGTTTCTTGCCTTTTAGGAAGTCTGAGGTCTTCTGCCAGCGTTCAGTAGGTGTTCTGTAGGAGTTGTTCCACATGTAGATGTATTTCTGATGTATTTGTTGGGCGGAAGGTGATCTCCATGTCTTACTCCTCCACCATCTTGAGGGTCCTGACTCCTTATTTATATTTATAAGACAAAAATCTGAAGGATAGTGACACATCTTCCAGCTCACACCCCCTCTATTAACTTATTTAACCTTGTGTTGATACATTGTACCTCTAAATATTGCTCACATATGTCTTCCCCTCTTCCTTTCCACTGTGTTCACTTAAACCTTATATAGATATATTTTTTCTATGTTATGACCATAGTCTAACTAATTTTCCTGTGTTCATTTCTTATTCCCTCAATCCCAAATTGTTAACCAGGGAAATTTTTAGACTGCAAACATGTCTCATTATTCCCCTGCATGAAATATTCTCTAGGCTTTTGTTTCCAATAACAGTGGTGTTTAAGGAGGGATTTATGAGCTTTGGCAGTCACTCATGTCAACTGATTTTGTACAAAGATAAAATAATAGAATTTATTTCAGTATTTATTTTTTTTGTTTTATTTTTTATGAATTGTAAGGCATAAGCATATTAGAAATAAGCTTAACTTTCTATATATTGTGTATATATATATATTTTAATTTTTACACCCCCTCCAGCCTCAGATTAATTCCATATTCTTCACTTTCTATAACCTATTGCATCCCTCCTGCACCTTATTTCCCTAGGCATTCTAAAATAAACTGGTATTTTATTCTGAATATTTGTTCTGTCAAACAGAAATAGTATATATTGGGTTAATTAGAAAACTGCACCTCTGTTCTTAAAGAGATAGTTTTTTCTAGAGTGTTTCATTTTATTTTCCACACAAGGAAAAACATGAGTAGCATTCATCGAGGAAAAAAGGGAGGGGATTTCTTCTCTTTCCTTGGACTTTTTTCTCTTGCCTTTTTATAATGTAGTTTTATTAATGAAGAACTCTCCTTTCTATACATTACCAAAAAACAAGCCAAAAAAAAAATTTCCTATTTTCGGAAATATCATCTCTAATAGAGAGCTGATGGCTAGAGAAAAGGGCATAAACGTTAAAAAGTCAATACGAAATAAATTTAACTTCAAAGTTGCATGTTAAATATCATGCAATGTAAATGACAGATGCTGTCTTTGCTTAGGTAAATTTTGGGTAATGTAACATTTGTCTTAGATTGAACTGGGCTTATTTAGATACTATCTTCAAGTTACACAGGCTTCTCTTTTAACACTCTCCCAATATATCCTGATATCAGTCTTCTTTTCTTCATATCTTTCTTCTTATCACTAGCAAATTATTCTTGGGAGAACTAGACATCCCAGTAGATTTGTCAACTAGTGAAATGGAGAATTTCAGCTCTGACTGATGAATATCTCAGCTCACATGCCTGCAGAGCATACACATATCCCCATGCCTGACAAAAAGCTTCATTGTGTTACTGTAAAGCCACACATTTTTTTAATGCCAGGTATCTGGAAATTGAAAAATATAGGACTTATGCTATCTGTGTGAATTTTTTTAGAATAAATAATTATCAAATAATGGATTCAATCATTCAGAAAATTTTAGATACCTAACAAGATCTATTTTAGAGTTTGTTGTCATTGTTGTTTTGTGTCTCTTTTTTTGATGTCACATATAATCATTAAAATAAGTATATTACCAACTGCCAGGTTTATGTGGTCTAAGGGAGAGCAATCTAGTTAATTCTAGAATTAACATAATATAGGTGGTGAAAATTTTGATATTACGTTGATAGATACACTATTAAATTAAGTTTTTTCATATTTAACTCCTGTTGTATTTCTCTTTAAGGGCAGTCATTCACAACTCAAAAATTCTTTGCTGAAGTGATTGTGGAATAATTACATTAGTATTTAAAAATTTTATTCCTTGAGGTAATTTTAAAGCACTTTTTGATTAAGGACTTCTAAACGATTTAATATGCAAACTAGCAAATAGGTCACAATTAGCAGCAGCATCACTGGCAACTTTCACTATTTCATTGAATATTGATGGTTTGGTCATAGCATTTAAGCCTGAGGATTATCATATCTTTAATTAGCATTAAGTCTTCTAAACAGTCCAGACAGACTATCACGTTATATTAAGTTAAGATAATAAGACTTTATAAAGCATTATTTTAATTGATTGCGTTTTGAGCATTTTTGCATTGCTGTTAATTACATTTTTTAAATAAATATTTAGGTTAAAAAAGAAATATGCTTTTATGATTTACCTCTGAATCAGTAGACTTAATATACAATTGATTCTACCTACTGTTATATGTTTATATTTTTATAGTTAGGTAATGAAAATTAAAAGAACCATGACCTTTTTCTCAGGCAGTAGTAAATAATGAAAGAGCTCACATCTGATGAAAATTATTAAGTCCCCTTCTCCAGCATATAGCAAGCAGAAGGATAGTTTTTTGATCCCAATTGAAACATGAAAAATGCTCAGGAAAAAAATACTAGTTACATTTGTAGTAAAACAGAGATCAAATGTCAAATTCAATGGGTAGGTTTACAAAATAACAGAGAGAATAAGGCAAAGTAACAGAGGGGATAAGGGGTACTGATAACTCTTTAAAAATCATTAATTTGGGAAGAATTTTCTGGACAATTAAAATTGTTGATTATAAAGATCGCATCTTTATCATAATGTAGTTAATAGAACAAGAAAATACATGACATCTCTTCTTCGAGGTCATTTTTTTCCCAGTAGTATAGTTTTCATATAGAAGTTTCTATTGCCTTTGAATGATCCGTGAAAAAATGTGACTTTTGCTTAAATGTGACATAAGAGGAGAAATATAATGGAGTATTCCTCATATTGCCTTTCCATGTCCTCTTAGACTCACACAAGAACGGAAAATTGGATTACAAAGTGACTTGTTTGAACATTACTAGTGTATTTCTCCACATCATGCCATAAAAGTTTTCCTGTTTTCTCAGCTTTAAAATTCATTACCTCAATTACCTTATCTCTCCACTGAAAAGTGAGAGTCAGTTTGACCAAAATATTTTGGAATTATAATAAGTTTTAAGAACTGGAGGAAACATTCATGGGGAACATTGTGAACTGATTTCGTATACTTCTGCCATCCTCTTTGAACGACACAATTTGAAAACATTGCTTCATCTCTTAGTAGTGGATGGAATTTTACATTTATAAATGATAGAAACTCAGTTTAAAAAAAAGAAAAAAAAGAAGAGGAAAGCTTCTGGTTGAGCTTTTCATCCAAATAGAATGAATACCATGTTCTCTGCAAAGAAAGAACATGCAACTCTGGAGATGAAGAACAGTAGACCGCTACACTCCATGGTACCTTGTTATCATTACTATGGCATAGTCTACCCATAGCAAGAGAACTGGCAGTGTATCATGTCTAGCATTATTAGATATTATTCATGCAGAACATACATATCCATAAAGAAATAGATAATTCAGTCACTTCCTTTTTTAACTTTTAAATAAAATATTTAATATCAACAAATGAATACTTTTAAAAAGCATAATGAATTAAAAAAACAATAGTAAAATGACAATTCCTTTATCCACTGACCAGCTGAACTTCCACAGTCTCCTCTCTGATCTCATTTCCCTCCCTCTTCCCGTGAACAATCAGGTAGCTGAATTTTGTGTCAGTAATTCCTTTTTTTTCTCTACAAGTTTACAAAATGTATCTGAAATCCACATTTTTTGTTTCTAAAATTTTCGTAAGTAAATTGATGTATATTTTCTTTACTGATTTTTCCCCTGAGATCATTACAGTTGTAATACATTCTGTGTTATGGATATAAGGGTGATTTCCACACAACTCCCTTCCATCCTTTTCCTGTCTTAGTGGACTTGTATAAGTCTCTCTGAGTAAATGCTAAGAGCAAATTTTCTAAGTAATACCATTTTTTCCCCCCAAGGTACGAGTAGAGATTTTTCACAGCTGTCAGTAACATATAGTTAGGCCATTATCTACATTTTTGCTAACTTTAAAAAAAAAAAATTATTTATTTATTTTTGGCTGTGTTGGGTCTTCGTTTCTGTGCGAGGGCTTTCTCTAGTTGTGGCAAGCGGGGGCCACTCTTCATCGCGGTGTGCGGGCCTCTCACTCTCACGGCCTCTCTTGTTGCGGAGCACAGGTTCCAGACGCGCAGGCTCAGCAATTGTGGCTCACGGGCCCAGTCGCTCCGCAGCATGTGGGATCTTCCCAGACCAGGGCTCGAACCCGTGTCCCCTGCATTGGCAGGCAGATTCTCAACCACTGCGCCACCAGGGAAGCCCTTTGCTAGCTTTTGATATCACTGGTTTTTGTTTGTATTGAGTGTCAAGTTGAGCTATTTATTTACTAGTGAGGATTACCACGTATTATGTTTTTATGGAGTAGTTATTTCCTCTTCTATGAAGTGGTGTTCTGTAATTTCTTTCTCTCTCTCTCTTTTTCTCTCTCTGTCTGTCTCTTTTTCCTGCAAGTATAGAATGCTGAAGATTATAATAATTCTTAGTACAGTAGGGAGCCACTTCCTTGATTTATGCTAAGAAACAAGCAATTTTACTTACGATTTTTTTCTTTCTTTCTTTTTTTTTTTTTGGTCAATGGCCCTGTCAACACCGTGAAAATAGTAAATGTAACTTTGAAGTACTGTTAAAATAGTTTCAACCTCACACATCTCCTGATAGGGTCTCAGAGGTTTCCAGGGGTCTAGGGACCACGCTTCAAGAAGTGAAGCCTTCATGAAATTTTTATGTCACATTTTCAGTACCTGAGATTTTATGCAAATGTATCACATGGAAAAACAACATAAATCAGACATAACGTAGATAGACATTTTTAATGAATAATAGTATACATAGCATAATTATTGCTCTCAGTTATTATGTCTCTTTCAACATTGTGGACACACATTGAAGGAGACTTGCCTAGTTATTGCTCTGTGAGCCCTTTAGGCCAAGGCTACTAAATCATTATCATTTAAGAATATAATTAGCACATCTCATTAGCTACTGAAGATAATGAGCATTAAAATTCTTTCCCACTTTATGGTTTCCCCTTTATCATAATTTAACAACAATATCGTTTCAGGGTAATAACAAAAATTGGCTTACAAATGACCCTTCTACTAATGAATGAGCAGCACCTTGTATCAAGGAACAAAGGATTATTTATTCATTGCTCTCCTAATTATATTATGTAGAAGAGTTGTACTGCTGATGTCTTTCTAATGTGATTCAGTCAAAATGTTCTGTTTTATCATTATGTTAAAAGTACAAAGCCAAACTTCACAGTATGTGATTATTTTTCTTTAGCAAACCTTACTTATGGAATAGAGTCAATTTCTACATTCCAAGCTGTAGAGTGATAGATTATAATGATTAATGCATATAGACTATAAAAGTATTTCATAAGTAAAATGTCCTTATTTTTATATTCAAAATTCTCTTTCAACTCATTTTTTTTGATTTTTTTCATATTTTTAACATATAAACACATTTTAAAATACCTGAAAAAAATTTAAATGTTCTACTGATAATTATTCACTTTCACAAAAGGATAATACTGAAGGAAAACATTTTTGGACGTTGCTAAAACAAATGCATTTACATTTAACTATATAAATCAAAAAAGTTGAATCAAAAATTCACTGATTCCTAATATCACTTTGAGGGTGGTTTCATTAGTTTTCTGTGGCCACGAACAAATTACCACAAGTTTAGGTTAAAACATCTATTTGTTATTTCATAGTTCCTGTGACTCAGGGGTCCAGGCCTGGGTTATCTGGCTCTCACAAGGGTGAACAGTGAGTTAACTGGGACTACACGCCCATCTGAGGCTCAGGATCTTCTTCTAAGCTCATTCTTTTTTGGAAGAAATTAGTTCTGCACAATCCGTCTTCTTGCTGGCTGTCTGCCAGATGTCTCTTTCAGATTCTGAAGTTAGTCCTCAAGTCATAGTCAAACATGACAACTTATTTTTGCAAAACCAGCAGGAGAATCAGCCTATACAGAGTTTTATATATCATAATATAATCATGGATTGACTATACCATTACATTCTTAGTTCTTGCCCACACTAAAGTGGAGATGATTATACACGGTCAGTACACCAGGGGGCGGGAATCTGCCCACCTCTGACCCCCAACTAATTAAGACCGTCTGAAATGTAAATTATATTTACCCCCTTCCAGTGTTCTCAGGGCTTTATTTCATTACAGTGCCAGCTCAGAGTCCAAAATCTAAATCAGGCCAGGTGTAGATGATAGGCCTGGATGTAGTCTATGAAGTAGATCTCCTGGGGCACATTCTTCTCCATTTGTGGACCTGGAAAACCAAAGGGACAAGTTATCAGTCCCAACACTCCTGACTTACAATGGCAGGTTAGGCACAGAACAACAGTTATAAACATTCTGATTCAAAAAAAAAAAAAGGGAAAGTAAGCATGAATGGTCCATAATGATTCTGAAATGGGTTTTTCTTCATTGGGTATTAAAGCCTACAAAAAAGCTTTTGTGACTTTTAGCTTCACCCCTTGAGCTTTTGGTTGAGAAAAATCTGTAGGCACATCCTTAATCCCTTGAAAACGCTAAGTGTGACTAAATCCTCCAACATTTTGATCTTTCTAAGGTTTTAACTAAAGGTTGTACAGTTCCACCCTCAGTCTTTCCTCTATGCCAGATTTCCAGCAGTTACTTATGACTTTTAGCATCTTTTGCCGTCTGGAGAGCCAATAACTTTAAAGTCATCTAGTTCTGCTTCTTTTTGTTTAGCAATTCTTCCCTAAATTTATCTCTCTCCTTTTGCATGTTACTATAATCAGCAAGAAGAAACTAGGCAGCACTTTTGGCATTTAGCTAGAGGTCCAAGTCTGTCATTTATAAATTCAAATTCCCACATAACTGCAGGACACAGTTTTACAAATCTTTTGTCACTGTATAACAGAGGTTTTCCCTCGTATAGTTTTCAGTAACATGTTCCTCCCTTCCTTCTGGACCCTCCCTGGCAGGATCTTCCAAATCCAGATTTCAAACTAACAGTCTGTTGAAGGGAATGTAGGCTTTCCCTCTCATGCTCCTTAAAATTTTTCCAGTCTCCAGCAACTTCCTGGTTTCAAAGCTACTCACACATTTTAAAATAATTTTTGTTGTTGTTGTTGTACCAGTACCTCAATTCCAAATGTCAAAATCGTTATGCATTTCTATGCTGTGTACTAAATTATCTGAAAGTTTCCATGGGTCAGAAGTCTAGGCATAGCTTAACTGTGTTCTCGACTTAGGGTTTCGCTAGCTAAAATGGTATGAATCTCAGGGTCAAAATACTTGGAATTCACTTTGGTGACTAATGCCAGTTTCTCTGAGATTGTTTTTACCCCAAACCAGCCAAAAGCCATTTCATGGCTATTCAGGTATTTTAAGACTCTATTTCTGTTTAACAGTTATTATATTGGGCATAAGTATGATAATGATAATGGTAATCACAAACACATCATAGGAACTGGATATTGTATTGAAAAAAAATTGAAAGGTACAATGACTGTGAATGCCACGGTTAATTTGTTCATGAATTACTTAATAGATTATTGCAAATTCAATATAATATTTGAATTATTCTTTAGAAGTTAAATAGAGCATTAAAGTATCCAAGTTTATGTGGAGTTTTAACATTACAAATACCTACAACTTTTCACATGACAGGCTTGCCCAGTCTACATTTAAATTCAGTTATTGGAATGCTGCTGAAACAAATATGGTATAGAAAGAGCAAATTAAATGAGTGAATAATTGGTAAAGAAATAGTTTCATTTCTCTCTGTTCCTCCTCCATTTAAAAATCTGGTTGAAAATTATTTCTTTTGTATTTATGTTTTCTTGTTATGAAAACCTCTCACCCAGTGGCCAATCTGATAAGTTACCAGAGTAGTGGGACACGATCCATGAAGCCTTCTTTAACATTTCATACATTGAACTTTGCGTTGCTGCTTTATCACCGTTTCACTATGATCTCCTTGAGGGTGCGTACTAGAGTCTCTTCCTTGTATATCCAGGTCATATTACCGTGCCTGGTATGTAATAGTTTAGCCATAAGTATTTGAATGGCTACGTGAATGAACTAAATGTGTATAGAACTAAGTTGTTTTTAATGTTTAGACTTTTAATATTTTGATAAGGAATAGGGTCTTTTAAGCCAAAATCTGTGGTAGCAGCTGGCCTACTTGAATTCTACAGTGGACTGCTTACTTTGACCCTCAAGTTTTTATTTTTTATTTTTTCCTGGAGATAAATGTACCCTATTTTATTCTCTGATTCTCTTTTCTGTCTCCTTTTAAAATGGAATTTCATTGAAGAAAACATTGTGTTCTGTTCTATCCCAGATTTTCATCCATTTCTATGGCTGTAATATTATTTGATTTTGATTTACTTCTATATTTACACCTATATCTACAGGTGATAGATAACATATCTATCAATGCTGTAGTCCTCTCTATATGTCTACATGAAAATATTTTTATCTTGAAATCACTCTCTCTCGCTCTCTCTCCACACAGACACACACAGACACACACACACACACACACACACACACACACACACACACACACACACTCAAGTTTTTTTTATTTTGTGGAATTATCACAGCTTTTCAATTTTCAGGCTCCCTTGTCCAATTAAGTACCAAATCATAGAGATTCTTTGTTAACAAACTGTTCTCATTCATCTTTTCTTCATCATTTCTATTGCTGTCACCCCAATTAACATAACTGTTTATTCTTATGTCTACAATGATAGTGACACATATAATAATGGGTCTTTATACCTCTTTCTTCATATACATACCACGTGCTACTTTTCCACTGCTATTTATAAATCTCTAATCATTCAATGCATCAATATCTTTTAATCCTGAAGTAAAATCTTTGGGCAGAGCAGACATACAATTTATAAAATTTCCATAGGTTATTCTTATATATAATTAGGCACTAAGAAGCTATAAGCATATTTTAATCTAGAAAAGTAAATAATGGAAAGTATATTTTGAAAGAATACTCTTAAACTAGTACCCTAGTCTTAGAATAAAGACAGACCTCTTTGTCAGGTGCTCAAGAGTCACTTTGCCAATCCAACATTATCTCTCATTGCTCTTTGCTGTGAGGTTTCATCCATTTACATCTGACATTTTGGGAGTGTTTTCCTCCTTCTATAAATATTACATATTTACAAGCATTAACTATGTCATATTCATATATTCATATGTTCCTGCTCACTATTATGTCATGAATGCTTCCCATGTCCTTAAAATCTTCACATATAATTTCATTGGCTACATACAACTGTAGTTTAATTTTTAATATTTTATATTATTTTGAATGTTCTCTTTATCACAAGAGATTCTCTAATGAATCTTTCTATAGGTAAATATTTGCCTTAATTTAAAATCATTCTTGTGGATATTTCCAAATTGATTGACTGATAACCTGGTGTTACATAATTCTACTCATATTCATAATTTCCCAGGCTCATGAAGTATATTATTTTAGGTCCATTCAAGGTAGCCTCTAAGTTAAAGAATCAGAGTTTACCAAAACAGAAAAGGTAAGTAACTTGCTGACAGTGATCCAGCTAGTATGTGCATAACTTGGGTTTTTAAGCAAATGATCTGACTTCAGAGCTATTGCCTTCCCACCACATGTGCAGTAAAGTTGCAGAGTATATAGGCTATATTGCAGCTTGACTTACCTGTGAAGAAGACTAGGAGATGGAGATTACTATGCAGGAGATTAATTGGCTGGTAATATTTACATGAAAACATGTGTAAGGAAAGAGAAGGAAGAAAATGGAAATAAGTAGCAGAAGAAGTTAAGTTCTGAGGTAACTGCAAAAGAGGACTCAACAGACTATATGAGGAATTCTGATGATGGATGACCCTTTAGTGCTTTATCTACTTGGGATAAGGGGACCAAGCCTTTATATCTCAATGACAGTCTGTTATTGAATATTAACTTTCCTGGGAGGAGGACATGACCTTGGGAGAGAAGCTTATTTCAACAGAGATCTTTAAATACATTATCTTCTCACTGATATTCGTACAGATAAATTCTGATTCTTAAAAAAACAAAAACAAAAGCAATATAACACTTGAATTTGTCTTTGGGTTGGTATGGTTCTTAAAAAGCACAATCAAATAGTTCTGTCATCATACTTAATTGTGAGAAACTTGAAGATTTCCTGCTATGATCAGGTATAAGTCAAGGATGTCCCCCCTCACCATTCCTTTTAAAAATCTAATAAAAGTTTTAGGTAATGAAATAAAAAAGAAAAGGAAATAAAAAGGTATGAAGATTGGGAAAGAAGAAATAAAACTATCTTTGTTTGCAGATGACATGATTGTCCATACAGAAAATCCAAAAGGACTGACCAAAAAACTTCTAGAACTAATAAGTGATTATAACAAGGTTGCATGATACAAGGTTAATACACAAAAGTGTATTATCAGCAATGGACCAAGTGGAATTTGAAATCAAATATACAATAACATTTACACATGCACTCAAAAAATGAAATAGTTAGGGACAAATCCAACTGAATATGTACAAGATCTAAATGAAGAAAACTACAGAACGCTGATGAACAAAATCAAAGAAGACCTAAATACATGGGGAGATTCCATATTCATGATTAGGAAGACAGTATTGTCAAGATTTCAGTTCTTCCCAACTTGATCTATAAACTCAATTAATTCCTACCAAAAGCCCAGCCACTTATTTCATGGATATCACCAAAGTGATTCTAAAGTTTATATGGAGTGGGAACTTCCCTGGTGGCACAGTGGTTAAGAATCCGCCTGCCAATGCAGGGGACATGACTTCGAGCCCTGGTCCAGGTACATCCCACATGCCGTGAAGCAACTAAGCCCATGTGCCACAACTACTGAGCCTGCGCTCTAGAGTCCGTGAGCCACAATTACTGAGCCCGTGTGTGACAACTACTGAAGCCTGCGTGCCTAGAGCCCATGCTTGGCAGCAAGAGAAGCCACTGCAATGAGAAGCCTGCGCACTGCAACGAAGAGTAGCCCCTGCTCGCCGCAACTAGAGAAAGACCACACGCAGCAACAAAGACCCAACCAGTCAAAAATAAATAAATAAGTGTATTTTTAAAATAAATAAATAAATAAAATAAAGTTTATATGGAATGGCAAAAGACCCAGAATAACCAACACATGATTCAAGGAGAAGAACAAAGCTGGAGGACTGACACTAACTGACTTACTATACATCTACAGTAATCAAGACAATGCAGTGTTGTGAAAGACCAGCTGAGTAAATCAATAGAAAATAATGAAAACAGGATATAGACCGGCCCCCATATATATAGTCAACTGATCTTTAACAAAGGAGTAAGGGCAATACAGTGGAACAAACATAGTTTCTTCAACAAATAGTGCTTGAACAAATGGATATCCACATGCAAAGAAAAAAAGAATCTAGGCACAGACCTTATAACTTTCACAAAAATTAACTCAAAATGAAGCACAGAACTTCATGTAAAATGCAAAAGTATGAAAGTTTTCGAAAATAATATAGGAGAAACCAAGATGACCTTGGGTATGGTGATGACTTTTTAGATACAACACCAAAGGCACAAACCGTGAAAGATATAATTGACACGCTGGACTTCATTAAAATTAAAAACTTCTGCTTTGCAAATGACAATATAAATAGAATCAGAAGACAAACCATGGACTGGAAGAAAACATTTGCAAAAGACTCGTCTGATAAAAGATTCTTTTCCTAAATATACAAAGAACCCTTAAAACTCAACAATAATAAACCAATCTGATTTGTAAAATGGACCAAAGACCTTGATAGATATTTCACCAAAGAAGATATCAGATAGCAGATAAATATATGAAAAGATGTTCCACATCGTATGTCATGAGAGAAATGCAAATTTAAAAAATGAGATACTGCAACACACCTATTATAACTGCCAAACTCCAGAACGGTGACAACAGCAAATGACAGTGAGGATGTGGAACAATAAGAATTCTCATTTATTGCTGGTGGGAATGCAAAATGGTATAGTCACTTTGTAAGGCAGTTTGGTGACTTCTTACAAAACTAAACATACTCTTACTATGCAATTCAAAATCACAGTCCTGGGTATTTACCTCAAAGAGTGGAAATCATATCCACACAAAAGCCTGCACACTTTATTCATAGCAGCTTTATTTACAATTACCAAAACTTGGAAGCAACCAAGATTCCTACAGTGGATGAGTGGATAAATAAACTGGTACATCCAGACAATGGCATATTATTCAGCACTAAAATATGTGAGTTATCAAGTCATGAAAAGATATGGAGAAACCTTAAATACATATCACTGATAGAAGCCAATCTGGAAAGGCTATATGCTGCATGATTTCTGGAAAAGGCAAAACTATGAAAACTATAAAAAGTTCAATGTTTTCCAGGAATTGGGAAGGGGGGAAATGAATAGTTAGAGCACAGAGGATTTCAAGGGCAGTGAAAATACTCTGCATGATACCCTAATAATGAATATATGTCATACATTTCTACAAACCCATAGACTGTACAATTCCACGAGTGAACCATATGTGAACTGTGGACTTTGGGTGATTATGATGTGTCAGTGTAAGTTTATAAATAGTAATAAATATACCACTCTGGTAGGGAATGGTGATAATGAGAGAGGCTATGAATGTTTTGGCAGAGGATATATTGGAAATCTCTGTATCGTCCCTTCAACATTGCTATGAACCTTAAACTGCTCTAGAACAATAATATCTTAATAAAATAAAATAAAATAAAAGGATTATAGTGTTATTGTATTATGCAGGCATGTCTCTTTTTTTTGTTATTTTTGGACAACATGGAAAGACTTTAGTTCCTGTGAATAGATAATAAGCCTATAATTTTGAAAGAGATTTGAAATCAAGTAGAATACAATATAATATGAATGCCTTTGAAACAGTGACCTATATAGTGAGAATACATTTTGATGTGACTACATATATATTTTCTAAAATATTCCTTCTCTAGTTAGAAGTGTACTTTTTTATTACTTTAAGAGCTCAGAAGTGCACATTAGTATTTGTCGAAATTGTCTGTAAAATAATTGTTGAATTTTAAAATATTAGGCACACAGAAATAGCTGAAGTAGAGGCAAGATAGGTGTGATTTAATAGGAAACTAAAATATATGTTTCCTAATAAGGGGACATTATTATAAATCCTTTCCAGAAAGTATTTGGTTGAATTGTTCCCTTAAGTTTGAGTAAATGTTTGCAACACAGAAGATGGAGTTATTCATTGGTGACATCTCCTGGTTGACTAAGCAGTTTTCACTAAGCTAAGAATAATTATAAACTAGCTTTCTTTTGCCGGATTTTAAAAAGTTAAATTAGAGGACTTTGTCACAGTTAGCGTCAGTGCTGTGCATCAGGCCATACACATGGAAGAGAGCGCCTTCTTTCCAGCAATGAAGCAGAGATGAAATGACCATCCGTATGCTATTGGTCTCATTTCCAACAGGCCTATGGGAACCTTTGCAGAAAATGTAAGCTACACATAAGTCCCCACGTGCTCGCATATGAGTTACCCTCTGGTAGAACATTCAAATAACCCAAAACTTCAAAATTACTCCTTGCAAACCCTTGATGCGCCTCAACTCAAATCATGCACACAAGAGTTGCAGGGGTGCATGCATCATGCACTATTAGTGAGTGATTCTAGTTCCTAGTAACAGGGCACCTGAATGCTGTATCATCACCAGTTCCTAAACTCAAACTTAGAAATCAGTCACTTCGGGCTTTACTTTACCTCTTGTTGTAGGAAAGGCTGGATTGAAGAGGTCAGAGTTCTGAAATACAACCATGAGAGAACACACGTATTGGGAACCTAGGGAGCCTGAAGCTTCTGAGTAGTATGTGTTCTAAAGGAATCTGAGACTTTTTGCTTTCAATAGATGGATAGATAATAGGTAGACAAATAGATAATTGAGATCTCCAAACTACTTCAAATCTCTTTCTCTTAACAGTGCTCCCGGGACATATGGCTATGCTCTAAAAAACAAAAATCTGGCAGTTCAAGTCCCTCAATATTTTGCCTCTTCAAAAACTGTATTTTCTATCCATCCCCCGTTATGTTCTCATGAGTTGGATTCTTGAGTGGTATGGAGAATTTTGTAATAAACTATTACCTTTTATAGCTATGCATATTATATATGATATAGATGTCAAAAAGTTTTTCATATATTTTTTTCTCTTTTTTTCCTCTTCAGGACCCAATCACAGCCATACATAAGAAAATAATATCATCAAACAGTCATGAAGTGAATTACAAGGTAAAATTTTCTATGTATTATCTGTTCTATAAAAAATGTTGTAGAAATGTAAAAATTGTTGTCATATAGCTTCTCTTAAAGATCTTTATAGCTATTCTGAGATACTTAGAGGTTTGGCAGAGCAATTTTCTTCGGTATTTTAAGATCACTCATTAAAAAATATAATCTCTTCCATTATTTTCTCTAATAAATTTTGGAACTCTTTCTCACGGGCACACTTTTCAAATGCCATAGAACCAGCAAAGGTACATTGACATTAGGCTGACTTTTTAAAGTTTTTCTAATTTTTTTTTTTAAGTGAAAGCTCAAGAAAGAGACTGACATGTAAAATAGATTTAAAAACTATTTCTAAGTTATAATTTTGTACATGTGTGTGCTTGGAATACATAGAGAAATCTGATTATGTATGTTTTATCAATCATTTGAACTTGTTGCTAGATGTAGATCTCTTTCCTAATGGACATTGAATTTATGTTTTATAACATCTTTAAACATCAGAGTCTAGAGATATAACAGTTTCTGGCTATTAATCATCATTTATCTGTATAAATCTGTTTTATAGATAGGATTTATTAAAACAATGATACTTATAATTGAATAATAAGTATAATAGGTATAGATGTTGAAAAATTTAATAAATAGTAGATAAAAATAATAGTACACCCTCTAACATTTTGGTGAGTGACTAATGAGATCTGATACAAAATTGCCTTACATTATAAGAAACATCTTCTTGAACATCTGAATTTCTTGTGAAAAGATGAACTATCAGGATACAGCCATGAGATCAAAAGTACTGTTTTAATTTATTTTGTATAAAGTATATTTCACCACACATATTCTGTATAATTGCCTGACTTTTTAGGTAAGTATGCAAAAATCTTATTAAACCCTGCTGATTTATAGCAGCAGAAAGGATTAAAAATGCTGATATTTCAAAACATTCAATATTTTCAAAGTCAAATTCTGTTGTTTCATGTAACATGCTTGTTATTATTTTAGAAACAGACCTCTAAATGTAGATATGTTTTGTGATAGTATATTAAATGTAAAAACAAACAAATAAAATCTAAACCATTATGTTCCATTCATTTCAAACAAAGATACAAAGTAATACAGTTTTCAAATGTAGGCCCCTCCTTCCTCATCCATATCACCTGTGTCTGTCCTGAGTGCCCCACTCAGGACACGACAAAGTTAACTATGTTGGAAACCCTTAGAAAGGGTGAGCCTTCTTATCACATAGGTTCAAAATTTATTTGTTTCGCAGATGAATTTTGTTTGAAAATGCATTTTTGGATGCAGGAACATATGGGAGTTAAAAAAAAAAGAAATTGTGTTATGAAAGGTTTGTGGCATATATAGGTTAATTATCTTAGTAATAAATTATCAATACTTTCTTACAAATAAACAAGACTTTACCTATCATCATGAGTATACTTCCTCATTACAGGAAAAGCACAGTAGGTTTGTGTGTGTGTGTGTGTGTATGTGTGTGTGTGAAAAAATTTACCTCCATTTTCATGCCACAGGATGTGAATTAAGCATAAATAACTTTGAAAATGGAAATACTAATGTATAATTTTATTATTACATTATTTATTATATTTATATCTTACAGTGCCATCCTTAAGATTGTAGGTAATTGTAAACAGAATTATATTTATGCTAAATCATTTGTTCTGCATGTGAGAGCTAAGATTCATTGCACACCTTCTGAAAGGGTTATAGTAGAGCATGTAGGACATCACACATTTTATTGTCTTATAAGGTAAAGCTTAATTAGACTTTTAATGTTAGTCGAAGTTTTCATGGCTTTAGGTCAAATTTAAAGAGGGGTCTATGCAATATAAAAAGGAAGAAGAATATGACACTGTTTACCAAGTGAATTTAAGTATAAGTGTACTTGTCAAGTTCAAAATTAATGCAACTTACTAAAAACAGGAGAAAAGAAAAAAAAAGGTTAAAAAAGAGATTTTACACTGCTTGTTTCTGTGAATTAAAGTCTAACCATATATTTATATTGATTTTAAGCTAAATCTCACTTAAACTTTGACTCATAAGTTTCTTTAACTCTATTGTAAAATATAATATTTGAGGATGTAAATATCAAGACAATTTCAGTATTTGATAAATTAAGACAGACGTGAGATTAATATCCTTGAGAAAAGAAGTTCTTGCCACTACATTGGTTTGTAATTTTCTTCTCAATCTACATTTTTTTTTTAATCTCCAGTTTACAACCAGCAGTGTCCGACATAAAGGGCTTACATTTCAGAAGAATATTCATACTCTACTTCTCTTCTATAATATCACAGGAAACCTTGTGTCAAAATTTTCTTAGAAAGACAATTTTCAGAAAGACATATGTCCACTTTAAATTTGTGATTAAATTGTTTTTAATAGACAAATCAATTAAATTAAAAAACAACAGAATTCAAAATAAACCTGTTGAATATTTAATGGAGTAGAACTGAAAACTTCATTCTAAGTTATAAAATAGTAGCTGTTTCATAATTTTAAAAAAATATCAACTTTGGTAGATAATCAAATATACAAGTTCTAGATATTTAAATGAAGTTAATGTGAGTACACAATTTATACATATTGACACTCAAAATTTACCTCATGCCATTTTCAGTGGATTATTATATTCTTTTACGATTATGGGGAAATAGCATAATGCATGTTTACTTAAGTAATTTAATTTTTACCCTTCGCTTTTCTCATCTCAAAAATGTGAGTACTAACATATTTCTGTTCTATAAATTTCTATAAATACTACTTCGTGCAGTTTGTTATCTATCTATCTGTTACACTTACCTGATAGTAGTTTCAGGTTTTTCTGTTTGTTTGTTTCCATGTACTTTCTTTTAAGTGTTCCTTATATGATTACCTAAAGAAACCAAGAAAATTGCATAACTTTCTGATGACAACATGTAACAGGCTGTATAGTTTTGTAGTCATTAATATGACTACATCTTACAAATGACTAATATTGAATGCTCCCAGTGATCGGTGCTTATAAACTCATTTCCTCCTCAAAGCTATGCTATGATATAGGTATGATTACTATTTTAGAGAAGAACTGTGGATAAGATAGAAATGGCATGATTTTTATAGGACTTTAGACAATTATTTTTAAATATCAACTAAAAAGTAAAATATGATTATATTAAGTTCAATATTTGCTCACATGTTTATTCTTAAGTACAGAGGAGTAAAACTTATCATCAAATGATACCAAACAATCAGTATGGGGCCTCTACGTACAAAATGTCACCTGGGATTGATGCTTGTCTGGGTTTGGTTTAAACTGGTGAAAACTCTGGTTTCTAGTTGCAGTTGTTAAGATGTATGTACTCTGTAAAAAGAAGTCATTCTGAAAAGGAACATCACGGGCTACTGTGCTGAAGAGAAAAGGCGCCCTCAACATTTTCATCGTTTCTGCTGCCACTTGTTTGGATGTTAGAGTCCATGGCAAGGAGAGTGTGTGCTTATTTCTCTAGGCTGAAAGTTTTTGTCTTGTCACGTAGCCATGGCAGATTCATGAGCACCTTCTATCCGCTGAAGGACAGAATCAAGCTGACAGTTCATAAGGAAGAACAAGATTACGTACTTTCGAATTTCTTTCACATTTGTGGATGAACAGCAGTATCCGTGCTGCTCGAAGCCAAACATTTACCCGTTTTCACTTGGTCAACAGTGTCATCTATTTGACACGTCTCACTGAAGAAATAACTTTCAACCAGTCTGCATTACATCCGTCTCTTCCATATTTAAATCTCACCAAAATCTTCAACTTCGTAAAAAAATAACCTTATAAGAAACATTGTTTAATTCAGTGATCACACACTTAAAGTTCCATTTACATAAATCAAAGAAAAAGTATTTAGTATATATTGATGAATGAAGGATGACATTTTCTTGGAAGATAACAAAGTAAGTGAATGAATTATCTATTTGAAAAAATGAATGAATCTTTTGAAGTATAATGTCCTCTCTGAGTTAACTACAGTTATTCTCAAACCTTTCCTTGTTTCTAAATATTCTATCACTTTTCATTTTTATTAAATTTTCCCCTTTGTTATTGTCTACCAGTCTCTACTTACTGTTAAGTCATAATGCCTAAATGCGGAGACTTAAACTACCAGAATTTTCCTTTTCCCCTTAAACATGTGACTTTGTCTCACTTCTTACAGAATGCCAATTCTGTCTTACCAAGTTTATCTTCACAACAATAGTTAACTAACTGTATTGAGGAAAATATCTTTAACTTACTTGCACTTATAGTCTACCTTTCTGCATTCCCTCCCTTCTGGGTAAAGCATACTACTTGGCATAAAATAGATTAGTAAATATTAATTAAATTGAACTAAGGGACAAAAGTGGTAAAGAGCTAGTTTAATAGAGTATGGCTCCTAAAATACACAAAGGAATATCAGAGATTAGAGGTTTGGTGAGAGATGAGGGAGGAACATCTTGACTCTACTCATTAGCCTGAACTAGTTTATTAGATTAGCAAATTGTTAGGCTGGATGGTTTTGAAGGCATTAACTGTGAAGAAATGAATTGTGATTGACGTGGCTCCAGTGGATGAGAGGATGGGGAGAAAGCCAGAAAGATGTCAGAGGGCTAAGCTGAGCTCAAGAAGGGCTGAGTGTAGAGTAGCTGGTGAACCTATCATGTGATGTTTCCTTAATTAAAGAAAAAAAAAGTCCCAAATGCTGGATATTTTCACTTTACGCATATAAATTATTGGATACCCAGCCCAAGCCAGTTACTAAGTGACTGGGATACACAATTTCATTTATTATTTAGAATAATACAATTTTATTGCCTCCATTTTATTGACGAGCAAGCTAAACCTGGATTGATTGTGGGTCCTTCTGGCACCAGTCCTTTGCTCTTAACCATCAGGAATGTATATAGTTATATTCAATCAGATATGTACCATGTTTGAGGTATTCTGGTATTTAGAATTATTGGTTTCTTTCTAATTGTGGACTCACATTTTCACTTCCTGCTTTCCTTTAAGTAAGATACTAGAACTCCTACTTCAAATCCCTTCAAAACATGTGCAAAGTTTTGTTTCTTTATGGATTTTTTTTTTGCTCAGAGTTTGCATACCTTTCATCAAATTCTCAATAGATCTGGGTTTTAAGTAAGTAAAAAAAACAATAACAAAGGGATAGAAAAAAAATCATACTACAATATGGATCATTTGGAAAACACAGCTGCATTTGTAAGTGGTCCTAATTACAGTATGCAATAATTGATATACACAAAACATGAATAGTCACCTGAATAAAGTTTGCAAAATCTGAGAGGGGATTTTTATGAGGCAGATTTATAAAAACATAATATGACCTTTATATACATCTTCTGACTTAATTGCCATGTGTTTAATTTGCGTTTATGGAATTAACTCAAGGCCAAATTGTGAGGTAAGCAACTGTCGTTTGGCTCGACACATTTTGTATTTAGCACCACTTTTACGAATCTGTGGATATTTTTCATAATTCCATATACTGCTGCTTCATCTTTCCCAAATGTTGGTGGTCATTCTCCAGCTCACCATCAGCTACCCCATCATTCCTTAAAAAAACAATTGCAACATCTAGATGTTGCTGTGTCCTTTTTTTTCTTAAGGTCTTGTCATCTGTGAATCAAAAATAGTAATATCATTAGTTGTTGATATATTAGTGGTCTATTAGTCCCTTCTGAAATTTGATTTCATATTGCTATTAAGACTCAGAGCTAAGGAAGGACTCAAATACTGAGGATTTCTGTTCTACAGCAGACTGTGTAGGTTTTTATTGTGCTTTCTATGTGAGTTGTTTTTAATGTGTGGTGTGGTGTGTTTAAACAGGGGCCGGTGACACATCTCAAATCACGTTATTCAATTTCATGAGTGTTTTTGCATAACTAAACTGTCAGGCACTGTGCAGGGTGCTGCAATGTAGGTTATTATCTCACTAAGTGTTCTTGATGATCTGATAAGGTAGGTATTAATATCCCCATTTCTTTAGAGTAAAATTATTAAACAACTCAATCGAGATCAAGTGGGCGTTCACACTTAGGTTTTCTGGCGATAATTTTAGAATTTTCTCTTATATCACAACTGGCCTGTTTGGCATCTATTCTTTTTACCTTCTCATTGCTGTGATTTCTATTTTACCTCAGAAAAATAAATTGTTTTTGGTCACATTTGTTTTGAGATTCAAATCCAGGCATATTTATAGGGATATAAAAATGTTTTAGAACCTCTTTTGATATAGCTTCACTTGTTTTAAGCTAGAATATACTACAACATAATGCCATCTATTTCAACATTATTGCAAAAATGGTGTATCCCGATTGTTTTGTAAGAAGGTAAAATAAAGTTTGGACCGATTTTAGTGTGTGTGCAGATTTTATTTATTAAGCCTGCATTGCAAGGACAAGAAAAGCCATTGTGCAGAGCTGAAGACGTGTTTCCCAACAAATGGCCATTTATTCTGATTTAATGTAACTTTTGGGCACCAGTAAATCACCCTCTGAGATAAGAAGCCAAAGCATAAGATTTTTAAGTTTTGACGCTCCCTGTCAAACTGATGCTTTACACAGACATTTCTGTTGCTTAAAGGCTGAGTAAATTCAAGGAAAAATGTTGAGATATCTTTTTTTTTTTTTTTTTGGCCTTGATTGGGGAGATTATCTAGGTTTTTCATTTATCCCATTGATACATTATTTTAAAAGTTGGATGCGGGGAATGGACCTTATAAGTAACAAAATTTATGTGATAATAACATAGTACATTATGTAAAAATCATAACAATTCCAAGAAATTCAATGAATTTTCCTAATTTCAGAAGTTTTGAAAATCATAAAGTACCAAGAAATATAACATTTGCATATCTGTATCATAAGCAAACTATATTATTTTTATTTTTAGCCAGTTCAAAATATGAAACTCTGTTCTTTCCTCATGCTTAAATCAATTTCTTGGATCTTTTTAAACTTACCAAAAATTGAAATTTTCTGATCATTGTGGAAGTAGGCAATTTATTTGACTATCTTTTTACTGTTCTTTTCCACTGTTGAAATCATGAAGCTAGTCCAATCTGGGCATATGGGTCCAGGACACTGAGGGAAAATGACAAGTCTGATAGTCCCCTAGCAGAATTCATAATCATATCAGAGATACTTTTTTGAATGGAAAAATATTTGGTGCATGCCTACGTGTCATTGCTTTGATTGACAGTCTGACTTCTTTATTACATTAGGTTAGATTCTGACAACTTCTGATTCTGACAGCTTCTTTATTACATTAGGTTAGATCATGCAAAATGAAATCTCAAACGCAAGATTCAGCACCCTTCATGTTATTTGTAAATTATGGTAAATTGTATTTTATCGTTTTTATCACTCATGTTGAAAATATCTTTTTTTGAAATACTTATATTCTGAGTAAAATACCTAAATATTATATAATGCTCAATATTTCAATCACTGATCATACATTTTCACCTGAATAATATAAAATATCTTCAGCTGAGAGTCCAGAGGTCCAAGCTTTATTGGCAGCTCTTCTTTTTGAAACTTGTTAGCTGTGTGATCTTGAGTAATTAATGTACGCTTTCTGGACCTTAGGATCATTATTTGATAATTAGGAGTGGGAGTGGATTTGTGGTTTCCAGGACCCAATCCTTGAACTGGGGCCTTTCTGATATAAAGTTTCACTGGTTCAGGTTACAGTGATAAACATAATTACTGAGTTTATTGTAATGATATATTTATTTCATTTAAGAGTTCTGATTTATTGTTACTTGCTTAATGTTAAATTGTATTTTCTTAAAAGAGTAAAAGAATATCTCAATCAAGTTTAATTTTTGGACTCAGAATTCTGTTTAGAACAACAAAAATGTAAAAATACAGCTGGAGACAGAGATATTTCTATTTAGGATGCTAGATGATACAGAATAACTGATCATTTTATTAACTATAATAATGGTATCATACTTACCATTTTGTAAGAAAATATCTTTTTTTTTAAAACCTCATGCTAAACTATTTAGAAGGACTTTTTCATATATAGGATTTGTGACGAAAGAGTTCATCAAAATATGGAGGTAAAACATATATGCCAAAATGTTCATAATTGTCAGATCCAGATTATGGATACAATGTGATTGTCCACCAATATTCCTTGATATACTTTTAATGCTGGGAATTGGTCCAAACAGGAACTAGATTTATTTGTTAACTTTGCAATTAGGGATTGCATTGAGACAAAGTTCTAGCATATGGAATGTATCCTTGACTAAATCTGTCTCTTTCATTTCCTCAACTTCTTCCTGACTAAACTTTCAAATGTCAGATTTTTTTCTTAATTTTTATTGGAGCATAGTTGCTTTACAGTGTTGTGTTAGTTTCTGCTGTACAGCAAAGTGAATCAGTTATATGTATACATATATCCCCTCTTTCTTTAGATTTCCTTTCCATTTAAGTCACCACAGAGCAATGAGTAGAGTTCCTTGTGGTATATAGTAGGTTCTCATTAGTTATCTATTTTATACATAGTAGTGTATATATGTAAATCCCAATCTCCAAATTCATCCCTCCGCCTTGGTATCCATAAATTTGTTCTCTACATGTGTCTCTATTTCTGCTTTAGATATCAGATTTTGATAACAAGTATTTATTGAGAGTTTAAACAGTGCTTCTAAATAAGCATGATTTATATATTTTAAAAAATATGTAAACTTGCCTCTGGGGAGTTAGGAATTATTATTTTTTGGAGCTAGGACCTCATTTTTGCTATCAAAGCACCTGTAAGTCTTTGTCCCTAAAATCTCTCTCAGCACACTTCACACATTTACACCATGGTCAGGCACTCCACTTTTTGGACAGACATAATGCAATGAATGTACGCTTAAACATGGAATTCCGGGGGCAGAGAAACCTGAGACCTGGGTTCAAATCTCAGTCCTGACACTTGTTAGATATTAAGATTGAGAAAATTACACCTGAATGTTATCATCTACAAAAACAAATGAGAAAACAACAAAGTTTGTTTTGAACAGTTAATAAAACAATCCCTGACACATATAAATATCTCAGTAAAGATATCTCTATTTAACATTTTTTGTCATCATCTATCACCCAAAGCTAGAGTGCATATGTAATAACATTTTCTTCAGATTTTTTAAAAAAGTATAAATAAAATATTCAGAAAGTGTTCTAATTTGATTGGTAATTTATTTACATAAAGGGAAAAAGGAGAAAAGCATAATGATTTCCAATCTCTGTTTGATTAACTATGTAAATCTTTCTGTAATTCCTCTCTCTCAACTTTGTGTTTTCTATGTCATTAAACTTCTACAGAAATAGTTTTCTATTCTTAAGGTAGTATGCAATAGATCTTTCTTTTGCAAACAAGCAGCACAAAATAGAAATCAGCATTTGAAAATAATTCATTAGCTTACTGAGCCCTTATTAGATTACACATCCTTAGCCCTCACTGGGTGGCGCCTCCAGGAATGGAAGAGAGCATGGATTTAATGTAGCTGTACAGATGTTAAAATGGGTCCAAGTAGAAAAGAGTATAATTAGAGACTATTGTTAGTATTTTGCTTTAGAACTTAGCACATTTTAAATTGCATCTGAACTTGAAAATTCAAAGATCGCTACCTACTTAGCAAATCTTCAAGCAATCAGTTTAAAATGGAAGAAAATTATCCAAAATTTCAGATTCATTTATAGAGTTAGTGATCTATCAGGTCTAGTAATAACCATTTTTAAACACCTATGTGTGAAGCATTCTTCAAAGTAATACAGAAAATAAATTTGTCCACAGGCACTATTTTCAGCATGTAAGGAACTTCCATATATACTGACTCAATTGATTCTTACACATAAATTGAATCCAAAATCATGTTGAGACATTTCTCTCATTGCCAACTTATACATTTTAAGTTAACTGCTGCTTTTTTTTTTTTTTTTTTTACTTTTCATGGTAAAATAAAAGCATAATGCATTGTCTTAAAAATCTAACAAATTGAATCCTCATTTGGGTACATACAATTATTATGTTTTTTCTTTGGTATTAGTAATTATGATACTGCTGTCTTTTTTTCTCTTTTTGTATTCAAATTTATATTTAAAATACACGAATGATGTTTGCTCTTCTAATACATATATTTTGCCCCTTTAATTAAGCCTAATTAACATCATAAATTCTCCTTTCAGGAAGTCCATATTCTCTATTTTTTTTCCTTAACACATGTTTAACTAATAACACGTGAACATCATTTTAGCCAGATATCAATTTCTTAAGACCCAGATCTAGGGTGACCTTAAACAATAACATAAGTGAGGATGATGGGAAGATATATTTGGAGGATTTTTAAATATATTCATATTCTAACTTATAAATAATTTTAACTACATTGTTGAGGTACAAATGACATTAAAAGTTACACCTGTTTAGCCTATAAAATTTGATATGATTTGACATAAATACATACTGTGAAATTATCAGCATAATCAAGGCAGCTGACGTTACCAGTATTTGGAAAAATTTCCTCTTTCCTTTGGGTAACTGCCTTTTTATAGCATCTCTGCCTTTCCATCTTTTTATCTGGTATTATAGATTACTTTATATGTTCTAGAACTTTTCAAAATAGAATGATATAATATGTACTGTTTTTGTCTAACTTATTTCATTAAGCATAATTATCTTTAGATTTATCCATATTGGAACATTTATGAACAGTCTAATTTTTTTATTGCCAAGTAGTATTCCGTCTATGGATATACCAGTTTTATATTACCACTCATCTGTTGAGAGACATATGGTTTGTCTCCAAATATTGGCTAAGGCAAATGAAGTGGATAGGAACATCATTCACACTCTTTGTACGAAAATATATTTTATTTTCTCTTGAGTGAATGCAAAGGGGTGGAATGGCTACGTTATATGATAAATGTATGTTTAGTCTCGCAAAGTGATTGTACAATCTTACATTCCCACCACCAGTGTTTGAGAGTTTAAGTTTCTTCTTGTCTATGCTTGGTATGATGGATCTTTTTGGTTTTAGCTATTTTAATAGGGTGGAAGAAATATTTTGTTGTTTTATTTTGCATTTCCCATAATGAATAAGGTTGTTGAGCATATTTTCGGGTGTTTATTTGCTTCCACATATTTTCTATTTTTTTTATAACATCTTTATTGGAGTATAATTGTTTTAAACATTGTGTTAGTTTCTGTTGTATAACAAGGTTAATCAGCTATATGTATACGTTTATCCCCATATCCCCTCCTTCCTGCGTCTCCCTCCTACCCTTCCTATCCCACCCCTCTAGGTGGTCACAAAGCACTGAGCTGATCTCCCTGTGCTATATAGCTGGTTCCCACTAGCTATCTATTTTACATTTGGTAGTGTATATATGTCAGTGCTACTCTCTCACTTCATCCCAGCTTACCCTCACTTTCAGTCTGTATTTTTCCCTAGGTCTGAAGTGGGTCTCTTGTAGACAACATATATATGCATCTTGTTTTTGTTTCCATTCAGCCAGTCTATGTCTTTTGGTTGGAACATTTATTCCATTTACATTTAAGGTAGTTATCGATATGTATGTTCCTATTACCATTTTTTAAATTGTTCTGGGTTTGTTTGTGTAGGTCTTTTCCTTCTCTTGTGTTTCCTGCCTAAAGAAGTTCCTTTAGCATGTGTTGTAAAGCTGGTTTGGTGGTGCTGAATTCTTTTAACTTTTGCTTGTCTGTAAAGGTTTTAATTTCTCTGTCAAATCTGAATGAGATCCTTGCTGGGTAGAGTAATCTTGGTTTTCCCTTTCATCACTTTACATATGTCCTGCCAGTCCCTTCTGGCTTGCGAAGCTTCTACAGAAAGATCAGCTATTAACCTTATGGGGATTCACTTGTATGTTATTTGTTGCTTTTCCCTTGCTGCTTTTAATATTTTTTCTTTGTATTTAGTTTTTGATAGTTTGATTAACATGTGTCTTGGCATGTTTCTCCTTGGATTTATGCTGTATGGGACTCTCTGTGCTTCCTGGAATTGATTATTTCCTTTCCCATGTTTGGGAAGTTTTCAACTACAATCTCTTCAAATATTTTCTCAGTCCCTTTCTTTTTCTCTTCTTCTTTGGAACCTCTATAATTCGAATGTTGGTTCTTTTAATGTTGTCCCAGAGTCTCTGAAACTGTCCTCAATTCTTTTCATTCTTTTTTCTTTATTCTGCTCTGCAGTAGTTATTTCCACTATTTTATCTTTCAGGTCACTTATCCGTTCTTCTGCCTCAGTTATTCTGCTATTGATTCCTTCTAGAAAATTTTTATTTCATTTATTGTGTTGTTCATCGTTGTTTGTTTGCTCTCTAGTTCTTCTAGGTCCTTGTTAAACGTTTCTTGTATTTTCTCCATTCTATTTCCAAGATTTTGGATCCTCTTTACTATCATTACTCTGAATTCTTTTTCAGGTAGACTGCCTATTTCCTCTTCATTTGTTTGGTCTGGTGGGTTTTTACCTTGCTCCTTCATCTGCTGAGTATTTCTCTGTGTTCCCATTTTGCTTAACTTGGGGTCTCCTTTTCAGAGCCTGGAAGTTTGTAGTTCCCATTGTTTTTGGTGTCTGCCCCCAGTGGGTGAGGTTGGTTCAGTGGCTTATGTAGGCTTCCTAGTGGAGGTGACTGGTGCTTGTGTTCTGGTAGGTGGGGCTGGATCTCGTCTTTCTGGTAGGCAGGGCTGTGTCCAGTGGTGTGTTTCGGGGTGTCTGTGACCTTATTATGATTTTAGGCAGCCTCTCTGCTAATGGGTAGGATTGTGTTCCTGTCTTTCTAGTTGTTTGGCATGGGGCGTCCAGCACTGGAGCTTGCTGGCTGTTGTGTGGAGCTGGGTCTTAGTTTTGAGATGGAGATCTCTGGGAGAGCTCTGCCCAATTGATATTATGTGGGGTTGGGAGGTCTCTGGTGGACCAATGTCCTGAACTTGGCTCTCCCACCTCAGAGGCTCAGGCCTGACACGAGGCCGGAGCACCAAGACCCTGTCAGCCACAAGGTAGATAAGTGGTTTATTACCAAGGATATTAAAGCACACAAACCAACAGCCAGATGAAGAGATTCATACGGTGAGGTCAAGAACAATGAGACTTCTGTCCTCTTGAAGTTTGGAATTCAGCACGGTGGCACTTGGAGGAATTCTGCTTCACCAACCTGGAAGCTCACTGAAACCCCTCCTTTTGGATTTTAATGGTGGCTTCACTACACAGACTTGGTTTATTAAATCCTTCCACATATCTTCATGATGAAATTTTTGTTTAAATGTTTTCCTAGTTTTTATTAGCCTATTCCCTTATCATGGAGTCTAAGATTTCTATACATGTTCTGAATACAAATTATTTGCAGTAAAAATATTTTGCAAATAATTAATCTTTTTGTCATTTGTCTTTTTATTCTCTTATCATATATTTCATATAAGTTGGTAAATAGGTAGATATGGATATAGATTGTATACTTTTAATGTCATATCTTATACATCTTTGTGTCATCCAAAGTCACAAACTTTTTATCTTATGCGATTTATCTTAGGATTTATCCTAAGCGATTTAGGGTATTTTTTTCTATTTAGGTTGTGATCCACTTTGAGTTGATTTTGGTATATGGTGCAAGGTGTAGGCACAATGTTTTTCTAGTATCATTTGTTGCAAGCACTAGCCTGTTTCTAATAATTATATTATGCCCCTTTTCAAAAATCAGTTGCCTATATATGATTGGACCTATTTCTAGGATCTCTATGATGTGCTGTTGATCTATTTGTATATTTTTATGCCAGAACTACATTATCTTTTTTTTTTTACTGTAGGTTTACAATAAGTCTTCAAATCAGAAAGTTTTCTTACTTTGCTCTTTTTTTATTATTGATTTGGCTATTCTAGGTTTTGGTTTTTGTTTTTGTTTTCATTTCCATGTGAATTTTCCTTCTAATTTGTCAGTTTCAATGAAGAAGTTTACTGGGATTTCAATTGGAATGATGTTGATTCTGTGAATGAATTTGTGGAGATTAGACATCTTGAAAGTATTACATCTTCTGACCCTTGAACGGTATTTCTTTCATTTTATTTAGGTCTACTTTTATTATCCTTGTCTTTGTTTTATAGTTTTGTTTTGCAGGTATTTCATATATTTTGTCAGACTTATCTTAAGTGCTTCATATTTTTTGTTTTGTCATAGTTGACAATATGTTTTAATTTAATTTTCTGATTCTTTGGTTATAGTATGCAAATTGATTTTCTTTGTATTTGATTTTATAACTTGCAATCTTACTCTCTTAACCTTACTACCTTACAATCTTAATCTAAGTATATTAACTTTTTATAGTTTCAATCAGGTTTTCTACATAGATGATCATTTTATCTGTAAAGAAATACCTTATACTCTTCCTTTCTAATTTGGTTGCCCCTTATTATTTTTCTTCCTTCATTTCACTGGCAAGAACCTCCTGTACAATACTGAATGAATTGATGAGAATAGATATCCTTGTATATTTAAAAGGAAAACATGTGTCTTTCATCATTATGTATGATGATTGTTCATAGTTTATAGATGTACTTTTGCTTCAGATGAAGCAATACTTATATGCAGATTTTTTTCAATAATACAGTACTACAGTACTACACAATCCACAGGCAGTTGGTTGAATCCACAGGTGTGAAACTGTGCATTCAGAGGGCTGGAATATAAAGTTATAATCAGATTTTTAACTGTGCGGAAGGTCAGTGCCCCAACCCCTGCAGTGTGCAAGTGTCAACTGTACCTCATATTTGGCATGGTGACTTATAAAGGGAAAAAATGGACTCGTGATGGTAAAAACAGCAGTGAGTCCAGAACTGTTGAAATTACTCAAAGCATAGACAACCTCAAAATAATTTTGTGCGTATTCTAAACTAACAAAATATAACTTTAGTGGCGTTTTGACAAAACCAAATAACTGTAATTTAAAGTTAATGAGACACTGATTTTGTTTCTTTATTATTTAAACATATCATAGATACATTTGTAACATAGTTATGTTTATTTCAAATATGTAGGTT
The DNA here is from genome assembly GCF_965194825.1 of Balaenoptera physalus. Lineage (NCBI taxonomy): Eukaryota > Metazoa > Chordata > Mammalia > Artiodactyla > Balaenopteridae > Balaenoptera > Balaenoptera physalus. The sequence goes on from NC_138890.1 coordinate 160,463,269, forward strand.
TGACTTAAACTCTCTTTAAGAACCCATTGCCTGAGGATTTAAGTTCATAAAGTAATGAAACATATAGATCATTTATGACAGTAAGAAAAATCATCAGATTTAATCCTCAAAATGCCTTCTTCTCCTAGTCCCAGTCTGCATGCGAAGGGCACCAATAGAGCCTTCTTTATTAAAAAGAAAAAAAAAGAAATAAGAGATGAAAGACCCTTTCATGTATTTTAATAAAATCATTTTAGAATTGCCTTGTTTGTTTTGCTATTTAGTCTTAAGGACAGCAAATTTCTTGTGTTTATGTTTGGCAAAGCAAACTTTTAGAAGAGTTTAAATGTTTATTTTTATAAAGCTAATATATTATTATTTTTCCATTTACATTCTAGCACCCGTTCAGTTTTAAAAACAGAAATCTATCGATGTGGCTTAAAAAGTTACTTCTGTGACTATAATTTTAATTTTTTAAATATAGTAATAAATATATTAAATTGTGATGTTGAAAACTGTTTTATTGTCTTAATTTGAAATAAACAAATAAGCCAAAATATTTTTATTTATTCTCAGGCATTATCTGGAAATCAGAACAACTCTTTCTGCTCTCATACAGCATTTTAATCTTTGCAGACTATATAATTTCTCTAGGCCTTATTTCAAAATTTATACATTGATGGCATTATCAAGTGATTTCTAAAGTAACGTGAACTGACTTTTTCACCGTTTATCAATTTCACTGAATTTTCATTACTCAGTTACCACTAGGGGGCCTAACCCCCCTAAAGTTCAATTTTGATATTTTTTTTTAGGTTATTCAATTTTAAAATTCGTCACTTGTTATACAATTTTGATTTTAAGTTTTGTATACAGGTGAGATTTTTTACATAAAGGAACCTTCAACACATGACTGCAGTGGCCATAGATGAATGGAATTCACTATCATGACTACCAATGTCAAGAACTCATCTGAGCACAAACCCAGATCACTTGTTGATCCACAGATCTCTTGCTCAGTGCATTGAACAAACATTTCACATGAGTGACAGTGTTTTAGCATCTGTATTTTTTCCTCTTCTTTTTCCTTCTCTGGGTACATTTTTATCACATTTGTATCATCAAGATAATGTCTCAAGAAAGCTTTTGACTGCTAAGACTAATTAATTTTTCCTCTATTTGTTAAGAGAAATGAGGTGAATTTTGATAACCTTTGCTTTGTTAGATTCCAGGTCAACTATGTGTAATAGAAAATAAGGCAGTTAATTCCCGGAACACTTGAAATGATCAAACTCACTTTATTAAATTGAATAAATCTAAAGGATCAAGTAGAAAATGGTTAAAACATAATCTCACCAATAAAATAATAATAAATAATCCATACATATATGAAATGAAGGTATATTCATTGATATGGCATGTGAGCATATCAAGAAAGATCTAGTAATAACTAAGTACATTACTCGGTTTAATAAGATGGTTGTAAGTCATGGAAAACTAGAGTTTATTTTTGTTACCAACTAGATGGTTTAGACAGTAATAAATTCCAATGTTAGGTATTCCAGCTTTTCTCATCCCAGCAGTAGAGATATCAAATCAAATCACTTTTGGATTGAGTGTTAAAAGAATCGGGGACATTTGATTTTGAGAATGTATTTTAAATTGTTACCAATATTTTATAGCCCAGAGTCAACTGTTCTATTCCTCTAAGTTTTTCAACACCTTAGTGAATGATGAAGAACTGTATCTCAGAGGCCCTGATTCCTAGTGTCTTGGATCTATCTGTGTCCTACACTGTTCCACAAAGAACTTTCTATTATGCACATACAATTATTAGAAGAGAAGTGAAAATAAAGTATTATTTCTAATAAATGAAACATCATGCCACCTGGATCATAAAGAACTTTAATCGCTAATAAATTTAGAAAAACTTAACAGTTCTAGTTCATATTCCTAAAAGATATTAGGGATATGACTGATATACTAAAGAAAAAAAATAGATGCTAATAACTCCAGTTCCTGGAAATTAATCAAACTGTGTCCTTGTTCAGGGCTAACTACTGCAAATAATATACCTTAATGTGCTAAATTCTACAGAAAATAAATAATGGAAGTAAAACTGTAATCATATTATTAATTTACAAGGCTTCTCTCAAAACAGAATCCGGGACACTATGTGAGGAAAAAAACAAAATTTATAACAACTAGGCCTCTTGCCCAGAAATACAACCACACAAAAATATACATAACTAAGACAGAAAAACAAAAAATCTTGTCCAAAGAAAACACAGTTGGAGAGAAAATAAAAGATAAAAATTTTTAGTGAATTAAAAATGAAAATGCTATAAATGTAACTGTTGGTAAATCAGTTTTGTGTATTATTGATAGGAAATAAGATATAGATACAGAAATAGAAAATAATTATTTTAATGATAAAGAATAATTCTAAAAAAAACTACGTGACCAAAATACAGATTTATTTTTTTAATGGTATTGAAAAGTATCAAAATAGAGCAAACATTATAGACTTCCCAGACTTCTGTTCTAGCTGAAATAACCCATGGTCTTAAATGGAAGAGCCTGGAAAGCAGATCTTTTCAAGGTGCCAGTCATAATCAGCATATAATTAGTTAGGGTTTTGGGGCTTAGTGATGATTGAGAATATTCAATGAGATAGAACAATACATTGCGTAGATGAGGTTGATGTGAAGTCCACAATGCAATAATAGGAACCTTTTTCTTGTTATTCTGCAAACCCCATGTGATTCTAAATTCTAGTCTAACTTCTTAACAATCTGATTTTATAAGTTTAGACATAAAGTTAGAGTTTCAGTGTCTTCACAGCCTTGTTAATATGTCCCAGGTTTATTCTCTACCATGTTCCCATTCCATGGACATTCTCATATGGCAAAAAAAAAAAAGAAAAAAGAAATATAAAAGACATCTATATTTGAGGAGAAAAAGAATATTGATCAACTAACAATCAGACAGTTTATCAGTCTAGGCTTGGAACCCTACATAAACATGAACTGACCTAACTTAAGCTGCCTTAAGTACATGTCTTACATGAAAAACTGTGACTATACAGCTAATGAGAAAGACTGGTATCCACTCTTCTTTCCAGAAGAGGATTTTGAAAGCAGCCAAAGCCATTAAATTCACCACGGGCCACTCAGTACTTTTCTTCTACTTTGAAAACAAAAATTTCTAGCCAAAAGAAATGTTCTGGGAGAAGCAGACAGGTGGTGTGACACGGCAAGAGCAGGAGACAGGGTTAGTAAAAAGGTGAATTCAAGAAGTCAATAAGAAATGACCAAAAGGTACAAGAAAAGTGAAGCAAAGCACAAATTTTGACATTGAGCGAAAGACGGATTATTTCCAATAACAAAATTAGGTCAATACTCTCAAACATTGCAGAAAGCCAGGACATGTCTTGATACACACTGGATTTAGCATAAAGAAATTATTTTGATGGTCTTAGAAAAGCAATGCCAACTGAATGGTAAGGATATTTAGTCAGACTGCAATGGGTTGAGGAACAAACTGGGAATAAAATGCAAGGAGCGATGCCTGTGGCAGAGAAAGAAAAAATTGTGGAGGAAAATAGGACTCAGGACACCCTGTTTGCTTGCTACATTCGATGGAAGAGGTCTGAATGTGTTTAAACACTGAGACGAAGAGGCTAGTGGAGGAGAAGCTGAACTTACAGGAAAGGGGAAAAAAAGTGCTCTTTTAGATTTCTGAGATGTGAATAAAAATGATTTTTAATCTAGTAGAATAACCAATTATAGAGAGAATATGGGGTGGGGGAAACAAAGATGAGGATAGACACAAATTTGTGTGAGTTGGCTGAGGATTGATTCTTGCAAACAAATGACTTGTCTGTATGAAGTAGGAGCTACGTCATGAGCTGGTCATGTGTGAGTACAGGGTAGATTAGGACATTGTGTAAAGTAGAAGAATGCTGAGATAAATACTGAGAACAATTGGTAGGAAAGCTGTCTAGGGAAATAGAATTTTCAGCATAGTTTTGAGAGCCAAGTTGATGCGAGAAAACATAAATTTGCAAGTGGATCCTCTCTGAATTTGAGTGATTTTTATAAATTATCATATAAAGCTTACATGTAAGAGGCATAGATGTAAATAGATCTGTGATGACACCAAGGGTCATGCAAGGGAGAGGAAGGACAAAGGAAAACCAGTATGTTGATTATATTGTCAAAAGTGGGCTTGGATCTCACCAATTAAGGGATTGATTTGGATGAAAAAAGAGGTGAAAATGGGAGGATCTGGTATATGTGTAGAAAGTAGCTGGGTCAAGAGATTACAGATGAGAAAAATAAATGAGTAAGAGAACAGTTGCACTGGGAGGATTGGAGTGAGTGAGACCTTGACAATTGCTTACGTTTAGCCAGTGATTTGAATAGAATAGTTTAAAGCTCTTAGAGGAAGTTAGTGAAGAAGAGTGTGGTGTGGTGAATGTAGTTCAGTTAAAATCAGGAGAATGGCCGAGAGTGGATGCATCAGCGAACATTAAAGAGAGTGGATCAGGGTGGGAGAGAATATAAAGGCATCAAGTGTTAAAGTTGATCAGGGTGATAAAGTAGGTAGTAAATTTAGACAGAATAGTTTCAGTGGTTTCTGAGGCCAGGAGCCAGAGTAGTTAAATAGTACATGTGGAGTTAGAGCTACATATATAAAAGTAAAATACTCTTTGAGGAGGTAAGACGAGGTAGATGGTGGTGGCTAGAGAGGGTGCAGAAGGAAGAAAATATTTATTTTATGTGTTTATTTTTTGACATGCAGAGTCTCAGGTTCCAGGGAAACCATCAAATAGTGATGAGGAAGTTTGAATATTCAGAAGAGAGATAGTATAAATGACAAGACAGTAAATAATGGTGACCAGATACATCTTGGGGGAGGAGTGGCACTTAAAGAAGGTACACCTTCCAAGGAGGTCTTAAGGAAAAAAAAAAAATTATTTTAGTACATTGGAAATATTTGTACTATCTCTTCATAAGTGTATTCACAAATATAATATCACTACCTTACTTTTGGAACTTCACATATTTTCATAGGGCATTATTTATATTGTTTTTTCTTAATTTGGTAAGTGGATAACTTGTCTCTCCACTGATACTGTAAGTTTATTGGGGAGTCATTCCAGAATCAATAATTTTGTATTATCCAAAGCATTTATTACAGTGCCTTTACATATTAGATATTTTAGAGATAAAATTTCTAGATTAATTTAGTATCAAAAAATAAACATGCATATGTGTTTGGTAAATTTAACTTTCTGTGCATTGAATATGGAAATTAAATGAGTGGTTAAAAAAATAAAGATATAGAGATTCACTATGTTGTTTTCTTATTGAAACAACTGCCTTAGGACTAACATCTAACAGTATAAATCATGTAATGTTTCTAGTTTTTCATTTCCATCTGTGGAAGTAGAATCTACTAAAAAATAATTATAAAATAGATGAAAAAATTTTAAATATAAGTAGTGATTCATAGTCACAGAGATCATTTTCTAATAATTAAACTTACTAAATACAACTCAACATGTATTCTTAATATATTTGAAAAAAAAATGTTTAACTAACCCCATAACTATAGCTCAGTAAAACTCATGTATAAAATATGTCTCTTCTACTGACACCACCATAATCATATAGATATATACAGTAGCTTGAGTATATTTTTAGATTATGGTAGTAAATAATTCTCCCACTTTATAACAACTTATGATTTGTTATAGTTATTTAAGGAGCTATAAATAATTATATGTCTGATATTTATTTCTTAGTTTACTACAGAGTCTGATGTAAGCAAAAAGAAAAGATCTGATTTTTTTTTAAGAAGTTATTTTAGAAGGTCTATTTTAGAGCTTTATTTTTTTCTGTTTTTAAACTGAGAATTTTCCTTAAAATAATTACTTCACTGTTGAAAAGTCTTCCATCAACCTTATCAAGGACTAAATGTTCTAATTGCAGTGTACCTATGACATGTCACATCAATATAGAAGTGATTCATTTGAACAAACACTGTGTTAGTGAAGTTAACATTGTTCATTTGCTTTTAATTATAATAATCACTCAAGATCACTATGCAGCTGAAACTTTGATTGTCAAATATAATTTGGTTCTTATTCATGATAGTGACAGCTAATTCCAAATGCTCTTTTATACATTTTCACTTAAAATAGTTCATTCCGTGATGTGAATAAATCTAAAAATCTTTTAAGTATCAGATTTTTGCTTTCCAAAGGCCAGTGTGTTTGTGTGTGTGTATAAGTGGATCTTGCTCTTTTCTTTGATATTTGCTTGTCTTGCCTTTTGTAAAAGAAATTTCAGACTCAAATGTTTTTTGATTCAAGGTATGTAACATACATATAAAGAGAATATATTGAATTTGTTCAAATCCAGAAGATCTCAATGACTTTATTTTTCTCCCATCACTTCCTTGCACATGTGTTCTGTCATATCAGTGACCTTTCCCTCAATAGGACCATGGACAGATCCCATAGCCTTCCATTTATTTACAATTAGAATATTTCTCTATGGCAATAACAACTTACTTTCAGATATCTCCAAGTCCCCTCCACTCCAATGTAAAACTTTCCATCTCACATCTAATTGCCATTTTACAGACCCTCTTGCCCTATTGAGAAAATTCCCTTCAAGGCGGTTCAGGCCAGGCCATCTTCTGGAGGCATCCCATTTTGCTCATAGGAACTTCACTTATTCTTCCCACACTACATGAACACTGTCCTATACCACTGCTTCTCTGCCCTTCATATCACAGGCAACTCCAATGAACCCCTACTGCCTTCATAATTCCCCATGAAAAGAGCAAGCACTCAACTCCAAGTTTCTATCTGCTCACCATTATTTTTTTCTTTTCCGTTGGAGTATAATAGCTTGACAATGTTGTGTTAGTTTCTGCTGTACAACGAAGTGAGTCAGCTATATGTATACATATATCCTCTCCCTCTTGGACCTCTCTCCCATCCCCGCCATCCCACCCATCTAGGTATTCAAAGAGCACTGAGCTGAGTTTCCTGTGCTATACCTCAGGTTCACAGGAAAACGCACGCCAAGCCCTGTCCAACATCTTATATTCTCCACTGTTAGGTCCTTCAGTAAAACTGTGAGTTTCTACAGCTCAGCAAGTACTCACTGTGTATCCATGTGTGTGTTTGGGGTACAGTGTAGTGATGGAGGTGGTTGTAGTGGTGATATTAACAGGTTATTGCTGATATTATATAAATCATCTCTTTTACCTACTATTTTCCTGATACAGAAAGCAGATTGATCACCTATGTATCTATTTACTTAACCAATATTTATCAAGTCTGCTGCATTCCAGGCCTTTTTCCTAGGCATAGGAATACAGCAATGAACAGTGCAACGTCAGTATTGTTCTTTAGTGGAGACTGTTTTCTAGTTGTGGATAACAATATGTCAGAGGAGGTGATCAAAGTTGTAAAGGAAAAATAACATAAGGTAAGGAGGTAGACAGTGAATTATTGGCATATATTTTAATAGTAATTTCAGGGAATGTTTCACTGATGAGGTGACATTTGGACAAGGACCTGAAGGAAGTGAGAAAAGGAGCTATCCCAGTAGAAGAGGATTTCTTCTGAGCATAAAGGGCTTCTTCTTCCAAAGGCTTTACTCTTCATGTTAAGTAGCTAGAAGGACATTGCGGGGCAAAAGGCAGGGAGCAAGGAGGAGAGTGAGAGGGAATACAATCAAAGGGAGGACATATATGAACGTATGTTTATATATTAGAGCAAATGTTTGTGACACAACAGAATATTCAAAACCTTTGTTATTTTCTCAGTAAATTCTGTAAAATCATTTCAAAACAAACTTGCATATTAGAAAAAATAAACTGACAATGGGAAATTTTTGGCAAGCTTTTATATCATAATTTGAAGCATTCACCAAGTCAGTAAAAAGAAAAACACTATTAGTTCTTTAATTAAACATAATGCATTTCATTATGTCAGCAAAGTTTTAACCGAAAGGCATGTGAATAGAATATATGTAGCAGAAAATAGCAAATCAATGTTAATGATGACTTATCCAGTACAAATTGATTTTGTAATAAATAAAAGCTTGAAATAAAAGGGGAAAAAGAAATCCAGAATTCTGCCTAGCTAAAATCCGAGCTTAGTGACACAAACTCATATAACTATTAACAGTAATATTTAGGTTGCTTCCATGTGCTGGCTATTGTAAATAGAGCTGCAATGAACATTGTGGTACATGACTCCTTTTGAATTATGGTTTTCTCAGGTTATATGCCCAGTAGTGGGATTGCTGCGTCATATGGTAGTTCTATAGTGAAGTAAGTCAGAAAGAAAAACAAATACCTTATGCTAACGCATATATATGGAATCAAAAAAAAAAAAAGGTACTGATGAACCCAGTGGCAGGGCAGGAATAAAGACACAGACATAGAGAATGGACTTGAGGACACGGGTCGGGGGGGGCGGGGAAGCTAGGACGAAGTGAGAGAGAGGCATGGACATATATACACTACCAAATGTAAAATAGATAGCTAGTGGGAAGCAGCCGCATAGCTCAGGGAGATCAGCTGGGTGCTTTGCGATGACCTAGAGGGGTGGGTTAGGGAGGGTGGGAGGGAGACGCAAGAGGGAGGGCATATGGGGGATATATGTATACATACGGCTGATTCACTTTGTTGTACAACAGAAACTAACACAGCATTGTGAGTCAATTATACTCCAATAAAGATATATAAAAATATATATATATATTTATGTTATGAATTTGGTTTAAAATCGAAAAATATACAAACAATATGGGTGTTCAGACATAAGGGTCCCCTCCCTAACAAGAATTCAAATATTCTGGATATAATAGCATTCACAATTACTTGAACTAGGAGTAATATAACCTGCTCCACTACAAAATAACCCTAGGGTTTTCTATTATCATGAAAAGTATGAGCCGTTAAATACCTGTGGTTGTTTGATGATTAAATACTTGACCTATATTTCTAGAAACAAAAGTGAGGCGACTGTCTGCCAAAGTAATTTTATATGTTCAAAATCAGAACTAGATTTTAGAGAATCTGAAAGTCAGAAGGGCCTGGTTAAAAGATACCTCAATTTATCTCCTGTGACAGTGGAGCTTCTGCAATTTCAAAAAAAGAAGCAGATACAGAAAATGTGCGTTGTTTTATAAAGACAATATAAAAGGAGTAGAAAATCCTTCTCTGGAAAAGCGATTTTTATCATTCAAATAAAAATTTGGTTAACTCTATAACTTTCTCATCCAGAAATCACAAGAGAAAGATTTCTGATGTTATGTAATATATAGACTTGAGTCAATGGCCATCAAAGGAGCTTGATTAAAAGTTACTTTTTTAAAATGAATTACTTAAGTAGTCAGAATAAACCTAGGGGAAATACTATTAGTATTATTAGTAGTATTATTTTGGCAGTTGTGGAAAGCTTCTATGTGATATTTCAGTTACTTTTGTAGAGTATATTTTAGTTGTGAGATTAAAAAAAAGTTAACATGGGAATAAATGGCTATAAGGAAATCAAACTGCTAAAAGAAGTGTCAGAAAATGGTACAATTCTAGTTACTTTGGAGTCCCTCCATTAAAGGAATAAGCATGGAAGCTGAGTCATTTGTTTATCAAATCATTCTCCTAAGTATATAGTTGGCAGGCACACTATTGAAAAAAAGACTGCCATAATTCTTGGAAACCAAAATAGGTAAGTTAAATCTCAGTTCTAGAAGGTGTAATATTTTGTACTCTTTTCTTTTCTGTGAACTTTTTTTTTTCCGTACATTTGTCCTGCTACTTCATGCTCCTGCCAAATGAGGATACAGGTCTGTACTTCTAGTGTGCTAAGTCTTATTTCTAGTGACTGTGTGACTCAGGAGTTTTTGCTAGGGGGCCAGGCTTCCTGGATGGCCATCCATGTATAGCTTAGGCAAGTGTTTATAAAACTTTGTGTTGCCATTTTCTTCTGTCCAATGAGCATAATGATCAAACCTGTAGCACAGAGATACTGTAAGGATTAAATAAGTTTATGTGGACATTGTAATGATATTTGTTATCTAGTAATTTTCTTTTGTAAAGTGTAATTAGAATTTTTGTTTAAACCAAGAGTTCAGTGATCTTCTCTTTAGCAAATTCAACTGGCCTTGGGTATCTTTATCCTTTCCCTTGTCCTGTCAGCATCTATATGGTCTAGATGTATGATATCCCTATTCAATGCATCTCCTTAGCTTCTGGGACCCCTCATCCTATAATGAGAAATACTGCCCTGGCTTAAGGCCAGACTTTAGATTCCTCCAAAGTCACGGAATCTAGGGCAGGACTGAGCATTGGCAAATATAAGAGTGGCATTCCAGAAACTGAGAACATTGTAAATGAAAGTACAACTGAACTGAAGTTGGCATGCATTGGGAAGGATAAATATTTCAACTTGATTTTAGTTTGAGCTCCATATATGATAGAAGTGTGGAAAAAATGCTACTAGGTATAGTGGGGGAAGACTGTTGATATTTGCTGTTGTTTGGCTTTTATTACTGTTGATAATTCTGCTATTATTGTCTTCTCTGATGGCAGGAGGGGAAGGTTTCTACTGGCAAGCACTGGGAATATTTGTTGGGAGAGACAGGAAGCTCAAAAAGGAAGCTATTTTAAAATGTTATGGACAATCATTTTAGGAACCTACATTTGGGTAGTTACATTACTAATGGAAAGAAGGGAAATAATAGGGACATATTTCTATATATTATAATGAACAAAGAATCATTTTTTGAAATCTATCCTGAGTTCTGAAGTAGTGATTATTTATCCTCAGCTTCCTACTTTTATGTATGTAGACTGATCTAGACAGACTCCCACTGATCTTGGAATCAATGGAAACTAAATTTAAAGATTTTATGTATATCTAATCCATAAAATGTGTTGTAAAGATGCACATTTTAGATCATAAACAAACTTCTATTTATCATATGTGCTTTCATTATTACCATAGGTATGTATGTTAGAGTTGACCCAGGAATCAAATGGATGAGATAGCAATATGTAATATAGTTGGCCCTCTATTTCTGTGGGTTCTGCATCTGTAGATTCAACCAACCATAGATTAAAAATATTAAAAAATCCCAGAAATTTTCAAAAAGCAAAACTTGAACTTGCCACATGCCAGCAACCACTTACATGGCAATTATATTGTATTTAAAGCTATTTACATAGCATTTACATTGTATTAAGTATTTTAAGTAATCTAGAGATGATTTAAAGTATACAGAGGATGTGTATAGCTTATATGTAAATACTATGCCATTCTATATAAGGAACTTGAGCATCCTCGGATTTTAATATCTGCAGGAGGTCCTGCAACCACTCCCCCAAGGCTACTGTGGGATGACTGTATGTATATTAAACTAGAAAATTGAGAGCTAATGGGAAAAGTTAAAATATAAAAGTAACAACAGTAATATTGGAACTGATTTTAGCAAAATGCCAAAAAGACCTGAAAATAAGAGAGTAAAATTTGTTAAAGGAAAAGTAAAGATTACTGCATTTGGGCAAGATGTCCTTTCCCTAGTCTTCACCATCAAAAAAAAGTAGTTTGACTAGCTTTATGCCAGAGCAACATAAAAAAAAAAAAATGTGGGATTATAATCAAGAATGATCTAAATGAAGAAGATAAGGAAGATATTTAGGAGTGTATAAAATTGTACAGAGCTGCAGATCAAGAAGTGAAAATACATTCACTAATTTAATTAATAAGCTAGAGATTTTTAACCTGTTTGGGTTCATGGCTATATTAACGTTTCAGTAATTTTTCCACAGCAGCTCTAGGCCAAAAACCTAATAGTTCTGTTCATTAAAGAAATAGGTCTAAATCTCCTAAGAGTAGGAGACTGTTGGATTTCTTACAGATGTCCCTGTGTTTCTCTTGAAATTTAAAATATCCTGGGGTGGTCCCCTCTGTGAACTTATTGTGGTATTTCAGAAAACCTCAGCACGCAGTTGGCAAGCACGTGCTGTCATTAGAAGCCTGTAGAACCAAATTAATGCAATAGTCGCCTTGTTGCACTTTCTGTCCCTGAGTTTTTGCTTCATGCTATAGTTCTCTAGTAGTTCTATAATGACTTCCAAGTGCTTGTGGAATCAAGTTCAAATCTTTTCCCATTTTATTGGATTGCCTCTAACTTACCTTAATGTATTCCCAATGCTTATTTTTAAATATTTCTATGAGTCAGGCCAGCACCTTAATTTTCCCTGGAATACTCTGATTATTCTCTTAAATTTTCCTCTTTCACTGTGCTTTTCTGTCTGCCCTTCCTAGTCAAATTATCGCAAATTTAATGTCAAGATCAAGTTCTACCTGATTTGGATATCGTACTTGCTTAACCCATTCTATTATTTACTCTCTAACAGAAAAAGAAACTCATTAGTGTACTACATTTTTATACAGTACATTCATTAATGTACTTTCATTAATGTACCATATATTTTTATCCTATAGTACTTGTTTAAAATTATTTTTTAAAATTTTAATTGGAGTATAGTTGCTTTACAAAGTTGTGTTAGTTTCTGCTGTACAGCAAAGTGAATCAGTTATACGTAGACATATCCACTCTTTTTTAGATTTCCTTCCCATTTAGGTCACCACAGAGCACTGATAGAGTTCCCTGTGCTATACAGTAGGTTCTCTATTTTATATAAAGTAGTATATATATGTCAGTCCCAATATCCCAGTTCATCCCACCCCCCTTCCCACCTAGATAATCATAAGTTTGTTTTCTACATCTGTGACTCTATTTCTGCTTTGCAAATAAGTTCATCTGTACCATTTTTCTAGATTCCACTTATAAGCAATATTATATGATATTTGTCTTTCTCTTTCTGACTTCACTCTGCATGACAATATGTAGCTATTTATATTTTGTGCATCAAAGGATATGTATTGTCTTATGCATGTGTAGAGTACTAAATAAATACCGGAAAAAAACCCTTAAACTTCTACATTAAGTATGTATTACCCCATATGCATATACTTACCTGTTCTGAGTTCACTACTGTTAAAAAGATTGAATTGTGTCCACCAAAAAGAAACGAAATGGTATATTGAAATCTTACTGCCTGTAATTGTCAATGTGACCTTGTTTAAAAATAGGATATTTGTGGATATGATCAAAATAAGATTAGGTCATTAGAGTAGGCTCTAATCCAATGTGACCAGTGTCCTTAAAAGGAGAGAAAAACACCATGTAAAGAGAGAGACACATGACAAGGTGTAGAGAAGATGGCCACATGACAAGGGAGGCGGAGTCTGGTTGATGTATCTACAAACCAAGGAGAACCAAGGATGCTGGCAAATGTCTGAAGCTAGATGAGGTAAGGAAGACTTGTCACCTCCAGGCTTCAGGGGGAGTATGGCTTTACTGCCACCTTGACTGCAGACTTCTAGCCCCCAGAACTGTGAGACAATACATTTTCTGTTTTAAGCCACCCAGTTTGTGGTATTCTGTTACAGCAGCCCTGAATAGCTAATACAATTAGGATAGAGGCAAACAACGATAATAAATACACTCCATTTCAAATCATGAGAAAAAAAAAATAAAGAGTGCTTTTATAGTTTAATAAGGCCCTTGTAAAGACATCTGATTTCTTTTTTGATAGAAAATACCACAAATGAGTAATAATAATCAACTGTATCTGTATAGAATTTAGAGTTTACAAAGTACTTTCAATTAATATTTCCTGAGATATTGAACATTACATGACATGTCACATAAAGCAAGTATTATCATATCTTTTTGGCATGTGAGCAGAGTCCTGGGGAAATTTTAAAATCCAGTCACTGATAACTATATTCAAGCCACATATTCTTTCTGCAATTTATATTTAGTAAGCGAAAGAGCCAGCAATTACATCTGATTGCTGATTTGAAGCTTGATGTTCAATCTGCTGTGCATCAAAATCTGATGTTTTCATAGAAGAGATTCCCTCTCCATGATCATTAACTGAAAACAAGACAAAAGGTGATGTGCTTACTTACCTACATTCAAGAAAGCCTGCATGTCTGAAGAAAATTTCTGATTTAATGAAATGTTTGGCAGCACGTTTATATAAAGAAAGTGTTCATTTAGACCTTATAAATAAGTTACCTGGTTCTAGAATTCTGATGTTGCTTTTCTAGTCTTGCATTTAAGTATTATAATACATTTTACTCTCTAAACCATCATACAGATTTTTGGCTTTAATAGTTGCCAGAACTAAATGTCATGCCAAAATTTCAGGACTCAGCAACAGCAAATAGCAAGATTGGCTAGATGCCCTAGGACAAAATCATGATCATTGCCACTGTGAGTGGTATTTGTGCAAGGAAACTTTCTGCTTCCTCTAGCTATAACTTTATGAGTCTACTAGTTTTCATGTCAAGGGTATTTGGGAAGGTTGAATATTTGCATAACCTTTAAAAATTAAACCAATGGAAAAATCTTTGTCATTTTCTATTTAGAGAGATAATTATTTTCCTTGATTTACTTTGATTTATTATCTAGAAAATTTTATCCACTTGCTGCAAATTCTAGACATAAAAAGGCTATACAACGCAAGAGAAGTGAAGGGGGGGTGAATCTTGTGCTTTATCATTTTCACTTCCTGAGGTTAAGCCTTGCTTTCCCCAGACCAACACTGCTCAACTAAAACACACAAAACATGGTGATGCAGAGCACTTCTATGGCTTTATAAAGTTCATGTGGCAAAATTTCAGGTGACTATAAAAGTGCTGCAATTCAGAGGTATTTGTCGATAAGGTACCTGTGAATTAAGTAAACAAGTAACCATGGTTCGTGAAAGAATATAGGATTCAAACTACCTATATTTACATTCTGATGAAATGCTCAATACATAATCCAATTGAAAATTTTCTTATAGAAATATTGTCTTCTTTTCAAATTCTATTTAGTGTGAATTGAGATAAGTAAAAAGCAGAACACTGAATTCCTATTTATTGCTGTATTGCTATTATTGAATATACAAAACTCTGATTTCAGTTGAGGTTATTTCTCTCCAGGTTGAAACAATTGATTCAATTTTACCAGGATTACAAATTTAGTATTCATTGAGAGGCAGAGCAGTGTAATGTCTGAGGAGAGAAAGTCCAGAATCAGATTATCTGTATTTAATTTCTGGAATTTCCCACATATGAGCTGTGTGATCTTGTGCAATATCTCTACGTCTCTGTACTTCAGTCTCTTGTTTGTAAAACAGGGATTAGGAGAGTTTCTATTTAATAGTTACTTATGATTATTAAAGAAGCTAATATAGGTAAGGAATTTAGAATATTGTCTGAAAAATTAGTGATCACTGTAACTATGACCTATTATGAAAATATATTCTGGGATCTATCAAAATAATGTTGTTGGGCTGAATGTCAGAAAGGAAAATGAAAACCAAACAAACACCAAAGCGAACCCTAGAGACAACACCCTGCTCGTCAGTCTCTCACTTTGTATGCAAACAGATGTACAGTCATCTGTTACTTATTGACTTAGAAGATGAACAGATGTCCATATCTTTTAGGAAGGAAGCCAAATTGTCACGCTATCCCATAATGGTCAAACGTGTATTATATACCATTTCAACACATTCCTAATCATCTGGTTTCAGCCTGCTTTTGATTTTGTTAAATTTTTGGAAGTTTGCAGTCTCCTGTATTTTTCAGTTTAGGAATCTGTAAACCTCCCTTTCAGTGGCTAAGCAAGAGTGAGTCAATACTTACAAAGGCCCCATGGTGAATTATAAATTAATTATCATAGGATGAAACCTGCATTATGAACTCCTTGAGTTAAATATGTCCTAATATATCCTATTTAAGTTGTCAAATTATTAGTTAGAATATATACGTGTATATGTATCTATATATGTTTATTTATAGTTATCTTCTGTTAGAATTTTAAAGTATATCTTTTGTCATTCTTAAATTTTTTGTAGGAAAAACAAATTCAAAGTTAACGTATTTATTAATTGACTAAAATACGCTAAAATATTTTAATATACTCAACCACAGATATTCCAAGGAGTCTATACAGTCAGGGAATCTGGCCACCATTCACAATTTTGTATAATTATTTTGCTTGCACTGATCCCATTTAATAAATTCTGCTCCCAGGGGTTATAATGTGTAATCTTACAAATAGTTTTCTGAGATCTTTATAGTTAATAAAATGTTAGCATATACTGTAATCAGTTACTCTGCAGTGGAATTCATCATTGGGAAGAAGGCAAATGGTATCCATATTAGCCAGGTACAGACATCATAGAGATAAAATGTAAATAGATATGAATAATATTAAATGCATTCCAATAGTGCATAAATTTATGGCTTAAAATACTAAAATTTTTTATAATAAGAGTGAACAATAAATAATTTCAAGTAACTGAATTTTTTGGTTCACTGAATGCTGTGCTATTCATGAAATACGGTTCTCAGGATATAATAATGATCAGATTCATGTAAAACTGGCTGCTTATTCAGATGTAGGCATCTATAGGCTTTTGTGTATTTATGTATTTTAGACTTTTAGCATTGCAGTTATAGCGTTGGATCTCTATATTTTCCATTTAATATAGGAGTTTAAAAATCACAACTATTTAGTGTATTAATCAGACCAACTGCAGACTTTGAAAGCAGCCTGATGAAAATAAAAAGTTGAAACTGAATCTGACAGTTTTAACTAGGGATAGCAAACCTCGAGGGAAAAATTAAATCGGGCTTAGAGTTATGGTGATGAAATGCAAATCTGAAATTGCCTTTTGGTCTCAGGAGAACACAAGTAAGGGTGATGAGGGAGGGTAAAACATTCCTCCTGGCAACCCAGATCACCAGTATCACTTCTAGCATTCAGGGAAGTGTTAAGTGTTACAGAAAATTTGCCTTGCATGTAGATGGTCAAGAAGTAAACCACTCTTTTTTTGTTTAACTTTGCCTCAAATTTCAAATTTTATAAATAGAGAATAAATGGAAAATCTTACCAGATATAATAGGTAATATGTTCCATTTATAGTTCTTGCTCACTCCCTCTTTCTTGTCCTCAGCCCACTAGCATTCATGACTCTATGTTATGCTTATAACTGATGTTCAGAATCTCTTTCTCTTTAGCCAGCAGAGCCAACAACAACTTCAGATTTACACATATAAACATGAATGCTGCTATGTCTTTTCTGTAAATTTGATTTGCCTGTGGTATTCCATGCCTGAAGTGTCATTCTGATAATTCTAACTGTTGGTTAACCTAATATAACCCACAGTTCAATTTAAGACAGAGATAACTGTCTGAAAAGACATAAGGATGAGAGAAATATAACACAAGCACAAAAATTTATTCTATTGGTGCAAAGGCATGTAGGTAGTGTGGCTAAAAGTACAGCTGAAAGTGAAGGAGGGTTACCTAATGGAAGGTACTGGATAAGTTACCATTTTGACATTTTCCAGGCATCAACGATTACTCATTTTTGAAAAAGTGTTTAACAAAAGTAGATGAGCTTCGGAGTACATAAACCAAGGTAGTGTATCACATTTTTTCTCATCTTTGTTCATGATTAATTAATGAAATTATAGTTAAAACTCATTAACTCACTCAGTGAACACATTTTAATACTTAAAATGTGCTGTGAAATTTCAGACTTGTAAAAATGGAACAACATGTGAGCTATCCCTGCCATAAACACTCGTGAAATATGGGTTGAAAAATGTAAAAGCAATAAGTACAAAGGTAGACATATGGTGCAGTGGAAGCAGAGAGAATCCTGAAACTTATTCTTTTGGTGGAACATTTCTGCTAGATCTCAAAGGATTAGTATATATGCTTGCCAAAAATAGGAGAGAATTTTAGAGAGAATGCTAGCATGGTTGGAACATATAGGCATATAGCAGAAGGGAAAGATACCGGATATAGCCGGTGGTGAAAGACCTCACATTCCCTATTAAGATTTTAATTTATGCTGTTAGGAGCTCAGGAAGAGTCAATGGTAGTTATGGTATTATTAAATATATTTATTTTCATTTAGCAATATGGAAACAAGTATGAAGCATATTCTTGAGTGACACAAGGAGAGTCCTATGGAAATCTCCACATAGAAGGTTGATACACCCTAGAAGTTTGATTTAAAATGATGAGAACTAATGTAGCAACTGGGAAAGTTAGGGGATGGGACAGACTGAAGAGATACCAGCCAGGTATAGTTGATGGAATTTGGTTGATATCGTGAGGAGGGTAGCAGGAATCAATGTCAATTCTGAGGCTGTACCACTTTTAGGGGTATCAGTCAGGGTTTAGTCAGGAAAACAGAAACATACTAAATATTTCAAGCCAAGAGTAACTAAGAAAGACCATTGGTTACATAGAGGTTGGTAGGCTGTAAAAGTAAAAGGAGTACACTGAAGTAACCGAGTATAAAAACTGCAAGAAACAACTTTAAAACCCCGATGGTTGAATAATCAGAACCTAGGATTTTAAGAACAGGTCCTACAGGGCTGTTGTTCATTCTTTTAGGAAAAAGCTCAGCACTCTTTGTACTTGGACTTCTAAGGAGGACCCTTCCTAGCTATTGCTTCTCTATCTAAGGGGACTCAGCAAATCTTTTTTTTTTTTTGAAGTATGGTTGATTTACAATGTTGCGTTAGTTTCAGGTATACAGCAAAGTGATTCAATTATCTATATCTATAGATATGTAGATATATTCTTTTTCAGATTCTTTTCCCTTATAGGTTATTACAAAATACTGAATATAGTTCCCTGTGCTACACAGTAGGTCCCTGTTGGTTATCTACTTTATATATAGTAGTGTATATATGTTAATCCCAACCTCCCAATTTATCCCTTCCCCACCTTTCTCCTTTGGTAACCATAAGTTTATTTCTATGTCTGTGGGTCTATTTCTGTTTTGTAAATAAGTTCATTTGCATCATTTTTTTTAGATTCCGCATATAAATGATATCATATGGTATTTGTCTTTCTTTGTCTGTCTTACTCAGCAAATCTAAGGCACAGAGTGTTTGAAGAAGCTAGGGGTTGAGTCTATTCTTTGCTGCTGTTGAAGTGATGCCAGTAGGGAATCTAAAATAAGATTCTTCTCCCCATCTGCCACATTCCCCCGATCCTATATGGCTTCCATTTGGCCAAACCTAAAAGAAGTCAGAGGGTAAAGGATGTGAGAAATTCATTCTGCAGAGGCCGAGCCCCAAAAACCAAGAACGGTACAGACAGGGTGGTATATAGAGAGCTGAATATAGAGAGAGCATATATAGAATATATAAGTATCAATATATAGAGAACAGTATATGGCACAGTTAATAACTGAACTTGGCATTTCAGGTAAAAGTTGCTAAGGCAATATGAGAAGCTCAGTCTTAGAATGGCTAATTTAAAACAAAATCATATGGCAGACATTGTGCTTAGAACCAGACAATCTTTGTGTGTTTCTTTGTTTTATTTTGCTTATAATGCTCCTTGGTTCTAACTCTTACTAGCTTTGTGACTTTATGTCAGTAATGTATCCTGTCTGTGCCTTGGTTTTCTCATTTGTAACATGAGGATAATAATAGTATCTCCCTCATATTAAATTCCACAGGAGGGTTAACTATTGTTATCATTTGAATGTCTTCCATTATATAGGATTTCAAAAGCCATGAGAATGGATGTCCATGTAGGTCATGTAGATAATGAATAGAAGGACATATTGTCCACTAACATTTATACTTCTGGTGTAAAAGGAAAAGGTATTAAATATCAGGAAAATTAGAAAGTGATTGTATTAAGGAAAGTAAGGAAGTATACTTTCAGAAGAGGAGAGTGATTATTAAGCTCCAGTGATCAAGAATAGTGAAATGACAATCAAAAATAGGCCATGTGACTTGAAAAGAAGGAAATTATTTTTATGATATTCTTCTAAAGCGATTTAAGTGGAATAGATGGAAATTCTTTGCAATTGGCTGAATAAGAAATGCCAACAGTGAGATCTTAATCAAGAGACTAACCATCCTCAGGAACTAAGAAAGACACCAGTAAAAAGCAAGCAACTGCAGATGTAGGAAAAAAGTCAAGTTCAGCAATGACCCAAAGGAAGTGAAATGAAGGTGACTAAGAACTCACTTCGAGAAATTAGCTTTTCCGAGTTGTGAGTACAGTCATTCAGACACTGGGATGTGTTTAACATAGAAAGAAGTTAAGGCACTTTTTTTTTTTTTTTTTTTTTTTGCCAAAATAAGAAAAGCAGGGAAATAAAATGGCTTCAGTAGCCTAGGTTGTAAATTGGTTCTGTGCTTCGATCAGACACCATAAGCAAGGAATGAGTGAACGGAAGCTTCTGAAGAGAACATTGTAATAAGTCAGTGAGAATTGGATTGATAACGTCACTCTCACTATTCACCACCTGCCTAATTTTAAACAAGCTATTTAAGCTCTTTGGGACAGCAGAAAAGGAACAATAGTTTCCTTCTCATAGGAGTATATGAAGTACTTAGTACAGTTTCTGACACATAGTGAGTGGTTCGTTTTGAAAATTATGATGCTGAGGATGATGAGGTTGAAGACAATGGTAGTGATGATGAAAAAATGATGAAGGAATTGAACATGTCAAGCATGGTGCCAGTGTGGCTAGGGGAAATGTAGTTCTGGAGTAGGACTGATTAATATAAAGACTTGGGAGTAATCAGTGGAATTAAGAAATTTCTAATAAGTGAATTATCCTCTAACATTTATTTGGCTGTCTGAATTTGAGTCAGAGGTTACAGTCTTCTGAGCCACATTGGCTCTCTGTGGCTTCAAACTGGGATTTCTTAAATCATTACCACACTAGAAATTAAGGATACTATTTGGCCAAATATAATTACATTATTTAATTAAATGGAGTTTTTATAAAATGTTACATTTTATTGGAAAAGTTATCATTACAAAGTAAAGGTATAATAAGGATGACAAAGTACAATACACAAAATTAAATATTATAAGTATTTGTTAGTTACTTCAATATGTGACATTTCTCAACAATGAATGCATTTTTATTTTAGTGGTTCACAGAGCATTAATCCTTGGTATATCTGCTTTCTCTATCCAGTTGGCAATTTTTTGGACATAAAAATTCTATATTCTAACTCTAGTATATATCTGTATTTTTAGTAAGCTTTGGAATATTGGTTATTTTCATTAAACATATTTTTTTCATTTTTAAGAAAAATTTCTGACATCTGAGGTCGTATGTGTTTTATTATAAACAAACTGTTCATAAAACTATGCTAATGGTTACTATTTTGGTGTTAATATGAAAAGTACAATACCCTCAAGTTTCCGCTTCTCAGACTCTTGATTTTAACAAATTTATTGTAAAAAATTACATAGCATTTTAGAACAGCTCAAAATTAAAGAAAAAGATAATATTTCTTGTGTAACTGTAAAACCACAAAGGACCTGGCATGCATTAGATAGCAACAAAAAGGAACTTTCTTTTCTTTCTTTACTTCCTTGCTTTTTTCAGACAAAGAAAGCATCAGTGATCATGGAATTTGTAGCCAAGGTACATCTAGGTTGGAATCAGCCTTTCATAGCTTATATGTGTAATCTTGGGAAAATCGTGCCTCAGCACCGTTTGTCTTATCTAATGTTTTAAGGTTTCTCCATTTTGTAGCATGTGTTAGAATTTCCTTCCTTTTAAAATCTGAATCAAATACTCTTTTATGTATTCAACACATTTTTTAATCCATCTTTCCATTGATAGACACTTGGGTTGCTTCTACATTATGGATGTTGTCAATAATGATGCTACATGGGTGTACAAATATCTTTTTGAATTTCTGGTTTCCCTTTTTGGGATATATACCTAGATACCTAGAAGAGGAAGTGCTGGATCATATGGTAATTTTTTGTGAATTGCCATATAGTTTTCCATAGTGGCTGTGCCATTTTTACTCCCACCAGCACTGAACAAGCATTCCAGTTTGTCCACATCCTTACCAACCTTGTGATTTTCTGGGTTTTGTTTTATTTTGTTTTCCTTTTTGATATAGCCATTCTTATGGACATGATGTGGTATCGCTTTGTGGTTTCCATTTGCATTTCCCTAATGCTTAGTGATATTGAACATGATTTCATGTGCTTTTTTGCCATTTTTATATCTTCTTGAGAGAATTATCCATTCAAGTTCTTCATTTTTTAATTGATTTGTGTGGTTTTCTTTGTGGTTGTTATTATTGAGTTAAAAGAGTTCTTCATATATCCTAGTTATAAATCCCTTATTAAGTATATGATTTGCTAATATTTTTCCCATTCTGTGAGTTACATTTTCACTCTGTTGATAGTGTATATTTTTAATTTTGATGCACAAAAATATTTTAACTTTTATGAAATCTAACTTTTCTTTTGTGTTACTTATGTTTTTAGTGTTATAACCAAGAAATCATTGCCAAATGTAACACCAGAAACTTTTTACCCTATGTTTTCTTTTAAGATTTTTATAGCTTTAACTCTTATGTTTATGTATTTGACCTGTTTTTATTTAATTTTTATATATGGTATAAGGTAAGGGGCCAACTTTATTTTTTTGCATGTGAATTTCCCAACAATATCTGTTAAAACAAGTTTTCTATAGCTGTGTCTTACTTAACTCCTTTCTGTTCTCTTTCTATTTCCATTTTTGTTTCTCTTCCCATTTTCCTTTTCTTCTCTCCTTGTCATTTTATTCATTTCTTTCTTCAGCAACATATTTATCACCACTAACTGAACATCAAGCACTGTTTTAATCATTGAGTATAATATAGACCAAAACAGATAAATTTATTGCTAGCAGGGATTTAGAATCTAGTAGAGGGGGGAGTTTGTGACAGAAAACAAAAAAATGTGTGTGTGTGTGTGTGTGTGTGTGTTTGTGTAATACATAAGGTGGTGCATGCAATAAAAAAATAAAGCAGTGTGCAGTATAAAAGAATTGTGGACATTTTACATGAAGTAGTAAGAGGCATCTTCTCAGATTAAGTATATTTGAGCAGAGACCTTAAGAAGGTGAAAAATGAGCTTTGAAGATACCAACAGAAGGGACTGCAAGAGTGGAGGTCCTCAGATAAGACTGTGGCTGTTTGAGGACCAGTAGGGATCCTGGTGTGGCTGAAGTGAAGTGAGCACAAGTGAGAGTGCTATGGGATAAGGTCACAGAGCTAGAGGATGCCAAGGCACACAGGATTTAGAAGTCAGAGCATGGACCTTGGCTTTTATTCTGAGGAACAGGGGAAGGCAATGGAGTGCATTGATGTGCATTGAGCAGAGGAGTGGCATAATATAATTTGTTTTCCAAGGAATCATTGTGATTGCTATGTTGATAATATACTGGGAGGGGGCAAGAGTGGGTGTAAACTGATCATTTAAGATGCTACTATAAGACTAGATGCCAAATAAAGTGGTGTGGATGAGGATGTTGGCAGTGAAGGTGATAAGAGATGATCTGATTCAATATATATTTTAAAGACAGAGTTGACAGAATTTCCTATTGAATTGGATATGGGGTGGGGGATGAAGAGGGGAATCAAGAATAACTCCAAGGTTCTGAGACTGAGAAATTGGTGTGTAGAATTCACATTTATTGAGAACTGTTGAGTATCTCTTGAGAAATCAAGCTGAGAGAGAAGTATAACAAGTATACCAGTGATGGAGTAAATTATGAATAATTCTTATTTTAACTAACCCCATTGGTATAATTCAAATGACTAGAATTTGAATCTGGAGGTGAACTTGCAGTTGTAAGATGTAGTTCTTTGCTCTCAGGCAATGGAGGTGTCTTATAAGGCAACTGAGAGCCCAAAGCCTAATTAAGGTGTACAAGGTCACACAGCTAGTTAAGGGGACCAGCTCCTGACCTGAGGCCATGTCTCCTCCACTAGAACCCGCAGTAGATTCCTTTTTCTAATTTAAATTTCATTGATTTTCTGATATTGAGATTTCTAAAGAGAAGTTATTTTTCTGATTGCCTTCAACAATGGGAAAGAGACAATTTAATATATCTTCATTAGACCAACAAATTACTAGGGCAAAAAAGTCCTCAAGATGTTTTCTCTACATTTAACCTCAACTCAATCCTCGCAAAATCACTCTGAGGTGTGAGTTGCTCAGAGAATTACAGAAAGCGAAACACATAAACTGATGCTCATTTTCATTATCACATAAACATATTATCTCTGATACGCAGAGGCAGACGGACAGTCTTAGCTGCCTTAAACTTATATTAGAGAGGAGATTTTATTTTTTGATCATTGAAAAGAAATAAAAAAGAAAGCAGGAGAGAAGATGTACAGAGCTAAATTATATGAGGAATACACAGTGAATAAGGCCTGTATTTGACTTCACCAGTCACATCAGGGAGGTTTCTTAGATCAAGAATATGTGGAATCTGAAAAAAGGCTACAAATGAACTTATCTACAAAACAGAAATAGTGGAAAATAAACATATGGTTACCAGTGGGGGTAAGGGGAGGGAGGGAAAAATTGGGGGATTGGGACTGACACATACACAGTACTATATATAAAATGGATAACTAATAAGAACCTACTGTAGAGCACAGGGAACTCTACTCAGTACTCTGTAATGGCCTATATGGGAAAAATAATCTAAAAAAGAATCGATACATTATATGTATAACTGATTCACTTTGCTGTACACCTGAAACTAACACAACATTATACATCAACCAAACCGCAATTAAAAAAAAAAAGAATAGTACTACTGATAATAAATTAATCAAATCATGACAGTTACTTTCTTTGTTTTACCTTGTGTCTCAGTGCCTATCCATTAAAATGTCTTCATTAAAATTTTCACATATAATTGGGAAAATGTCCATATGGTTTTGTTTTTTTTTTTAAAATTAATTAATTAATTTATTTTTGGCTGTGTTGGGTCTTCGTTTCTGTGCGAGGGCTTTCTCTAGTTGTGGCAAGTGGGGGCCACTCTTCATCGCGGTGCGTGGGCCTCTCACCATCGCGGCCTCTCTTGTTGCGGAGCACAGGCTCCAGACGCGCAGGCTCAGTAGTTGTGGCTCATGGGCTTAGTTGCTCTGCGGCACGTGGGATCTTCCCAGACCAGGGCTCGAACCCGTGTCCCCTGCATTGGCAGGCAGATTCTCAACCACTGCACCACCAGGGAAGCCCTGTCCATATGGTTTTTGAAGACTTGTATTGCCAGGTGAGTGTTCCCTCAAGTTAAAACTGTGTTAGAGAGTCAATAACTTCGAGAACATTTCATAATTACAGTGCCCTGGATGTCTGTCATCATTTGCTCCCAAGGAATTAAGAAAAACTGTTTCCAGATGTCATTCAAAGAAAGAAAATACTTAGAATTTAATGTACGTACTTCCATGTAAGTCAGTTTTTTATTACCTCCTATAATAATCATTGATATCATAAATTTTGAGAAAGTTTTATTAGATAAAATCAATATTAACCAAAGGAACCATAGGCTTACTGAGGAATGAATCATCCAGCTTATAGTTTATTTGCTCATTCATCCAGCAAGTAGTTTCTGAACTGACACTTAGTGCCAAGCACGCATCTCAGCACAAAAGTAATGATATTGAGTAAGCAGTCTCTGGATTCAAAGAACAACGAGTCAAGTTAAGGAGAAAACCACATGTAAATGAATATCTGTAAAATGCACTAAATACTATATTAAAGGAAAGCAAAGGGGCTGTGAAAACACAGATAAGGAGAGACTCCTTATTATGGAAGACAGTGCAATGTCAAAATCAAAACTATAGTCTTTTCTTTTTGTTTCTATTGTTATTGTTTTCACTTTTTTGTTTTTGTCATGTTATTTCTTCTCTATTTAAAAATATTTTTGCCCAAGGGACTTCTCTGGTGGTCCAGTGGTTAAGACTCTGCTCTTCCACTGCAGGGGGCATGGGTTTGATCCCTCGACATTGGGGAACTAAAATCCTGCATACCATGTGGGACGGCCAAATATATATAAAATATATATATATATATTTTTTTGCCCATTATGCCCAGGACTAGGATGAACTCAGAATATAAAAGATGCATAAAATATACATCATTGATTTATATTAATAAAATTAAATGAACATTAAAGTTACTCTTTTTAAATGAAAAAGCCCTTTATTCCATCAAATCTGTTACACTTATTGTACAAAATAGTTGTTTGGAAAATTAAACCTCTGACAAAATTTTTTTTTTTTTTTTTTTTTTTTTTGGTGCTTCCAGAATATAATCTCAGTGACTTTTCAGGCAGCATTAAAGCCTTTTCGGGTTTCATCCAATCTTATCTCCCATGTTTCTCCAACTGGAATCTTTTTCCTGATACTAGACTAAGCCTTACTAACTTCAACCTCCTCACCTTTTTTTTTTTTTTTAACATCTTTATTGGAGTATAATTGCTTTACAATGGTGTGTTAGTTTCTGCTTTATAACAAAGTGAATCAGTTATACATATACATATGTTTCCATATCTCTTCCCTCTTGCATCTCCCTCCCTCCTGCCCTCCCTATCCCACACCTTTAGGTGGTCACAAAGCACAGAGCTGATCTCCCTGTGCTATGTGGTTGCTTCCCACTAGCTATCTATTTTACGTTTGGCACTGAATATATGTCCATACCACTCTCTCTCTTTGTCACATCTTACCCTTCCCCCTCCCCATATCCTTAAGTCCATTCTCTAGTAGGTCTGTATCTTTATTCCCGTCTTGCCACTAGGTTCTTCATGACCTTTTTTTTTTTCTCCTTAGATTTCATATATATGTGTTAGCATACTGTATTTGTTTTTCTCTTTCTGACTTACTTCACTCTATATGACAGACTCTAACCCCATCCACCTCACTACAAATAACTCCATTTCGTTTCTTTTTATGGCTGAGTAATATTCCATTGTGTATATGTGCCACATCTTCTTTATCCATTCATCCGATGATGGACACTTAGATTGCTTCCACTGACAAAATTTTTAAGAGTGGTTTTGTATCTATGAATGTAAGGTTAGTTTGACTTCTAAAAGGAAATTAATAATAATAATGACAATAATAATAATAGTAACAGTAATAACAGCTAACACAGAGTATGCCCTATGGCTAGGCACCATTCTTAGCACTGCTTATATAGTGATTGTTTTAATCCCACAACTAATGCAATTAATGGGGTAGATAGTATCACTATCATCATTTTAACAGATGAAGAACCTGAGGACTCAGAGGGGTTAAATAACTTGCTCAGGGTCACAGAGATAGTAAGAGAAATAACCAGGATTTACTTCAGGCACTCGCTCTGTAGCCTAAACTCTGCAACACGATACACTGTCATTCTAATAAAGAAAGTTTATAAATTTGTATTCCCTTATCATTAAAATTGAAGTTGAAGTAATATAAGTATGCAAATTATTCAGATTACCAAAAGATGCGATGTTTTCTTGGTTTCACTATTAAACTTCAAGAGGAGAACATTTTTGTATGGAAGGAATCGAGGGTTGTTTTCACTAGTTTATTCTTTTCCTTCCTAGATGTAAACGATTTTCAATGACAGATTTGCAGAGCAGACAACCCGTGCCCATTACCTTTGCTCTTGCAAACTGACAGTCCTGATGGCAATTTATGCTGTCATGTTTAAGGACCCTTATGTAAAAGTGCAATGTGCAGCAGAGTGGAAAAGGGAGATCCTGAATCCAGGCAAATGTGGATTCAGATTATGACTCTGCAAATTACTACATGGCCTTAGACAGGCCACTTGACCTCACTGAGGCTCAATTCCTTCAGCTCTGTGATTAGGCAGTAAAGCCTATCTCACAGCATAAATTAACTGAAGGATTAACTCAGAAGGACATTAACAGGGCTCATTAGCCAAAGTAGGCCTAGATAACTGGTAGTACTGCCTATGGGAATTGGTATGATTATTATTATTATTGGTGTTTTTAGTTTGAATCATACAAAGTTACCATTTATTAACACAGCAAAAACTGTGTTAATTAGATATTTCTGTGTAACAAAACACACCAACATTTAGCAGCTGGCAGTAAGAATGATTTGTTATTTCTTATGATTATCTGGGCAATTCTACTCCTTATCTTATTAGCTGAGGTTTTGTGTATGGTTGCATTCAGTTGAGAAATCAACTGAGACACGTGGCTTCTCCTCTTTGAGATCTCTTACTCTACACAGTGTCTTAACCTCCAAAGCCTCTCAGTATGCCCCTTTCTCTCCAGTAAAATGTCCTGTGATTTGTTATAACCTGGCAGCTGGATACCAAGAGGGATTCTTTTAAGAGGACAAACCCCAAATATGCAAATGCTTATCAAGTGTCTGTGCATTTACATGCTGATGCCCATTGACTAAAGCAAATTACCTCACCAAGCCCAGAGACGATGTGGGAAGGGATAACCCAAGGTATTCATTTGGGGGTCACCAATGTAACAGCCTAGCACACTTGAATATTGTTGATTTCATATAGTTTGAGCCACAAAGGCTGGAGAAACTCTCTAGAACTCCTACACTTACCTTAGGAGATTTGCACCCTTGTGGAATTTAAAATGTACCAGAAGAGATTCCCTCCTTCATCTTGGATAACTGACCTCAGTGATCAGTGATCCATGAGCGGAGAAGGAGAGGTGCAGCATAAGTGAAGAGGCTGAGAAGTGACATGAATAAGCTCACGTGCTTCATATAAAGGAATTATTGAATAATCACTTGGCTGGAGCAACAGCTGTGTCAGTGCTCTGCCTACATCCTTATAGTTAATTTCCCTGTGTTTGTGTATGTCAGCAGCGGGCTTCTGGTGACTTTCCCACCCAACAGCCAACACCTGCCTCTGTTTTTTTTAAAGCGCTGTCATCAGGCTGCTACAAGCCTCTTGGTCTTCAGTCTAGGAAAACCAGAGACCCCTCTGCCTGTCCACCCTTGCCTTTAACCAATGAATGAGGTACACAGGGTAATAAATATTCCCCAATTGAAGAATGTTAAGATATGATTAACATTTTCTCCAAATTGCTTGTATCAGATTGAGCCAGACTAAGTCTTGATGGGACCTTGCTTGACTTCCTTGGTTTTCTCCCTTCCTAATCCCACTTTCCATCTCCCTGGCCAGTTTTAAGCCCCTGGCAACTCTTCCATATAAGTAAACTTTTACATGAGTCGTTGTCTCAGGTCGATTTCTGGAGAACAAAATCTAAGACAACTTGTGACAGTAGCACTTAATATAGTTAATTCCTGCTTTTCTATTTGTAAGCTCTAAGTACTATATTTATAATGAATGAGGAAAGAAATTAAGTACTTTGCAAAGTTATTTAATAATTTCAAACTTCTCAGAAAGGTTTTCTGGTTTGTTTTCCTTTCATTTTAGAAATATTCCTGGTTTTTGGTATAACGTATTGTTGATGTCATATATTTTGAAGAGGTTATTTAATCTCTCAGTCTGTTACATCAAATATGTTGAAATGAGGTAATAACATTTTTCTTGCCAAAACATTTTTAGAACTAGCAAAAATCCTGGAAGATTCTTCAGATTTAACATGTGTTCAGTAAATGCAGGCTTTTGCTACCACTGATGTTAATATTACTTTTTCATTAATATTCTTGCTGAAACTCCCTGTACTAAATACTTCTTTGCAATGACCTACAACTCACCCTGCCATGTGTGTATATATATATATATATATATATATATATATATATATATATATATATATATTTTAACGTAGCTATTAGTTTCTCTAAGTTTAAATCATCCCTCTTGCCTTCTGGAGCAGAAATCCACTAGGTCTTGTTTGTCCTTTTTCTTCTGACTGTCAACTCCCTCTTGAAAGATATAATTAATACAGTTCTGTCCACAAGCAGAGTCATTCAACTGTAAGAACACTTAATTTATTGTCAGAAGACCCAGTTTGAAAATTTAGTTCTACCACTTACTTTTCTCAGTAATGCCTCGATTTTCTCATCTGCAAAGGATGAAAATATCTACTCTTCCCATCCTCTAGTTATTTTGTGTGACTCAAATCTATGAGAAAATGCTTTGAAAACAATAGATTACAATGCAAGAGGAAGTACTATTATTATTGTGTGCACACCCCAGCTGTTCTTGTATATTTTCCACTCATTGTTTTGCCACCTGGTATGTAATAAAAGTGGGACACATTTCTTTAGGAAAAAAAAAGAGAGAAGGAGAGAGAAACTCTATTTACACTTATTATTGAAGAAAGGTATCCTCTCACACCTCCTCTAGGTATTACATGATTTTTTAAATTAGAACTTAAAAGAAGCTACTTCATTTATCTTTAATTAGCTAACAGAGAAAAGAAAAATAAAGAAGACTGGTGTATTCATCAGGGTTTTCCAGAGAAACAGAAGCAATGGGATATATATATAATCTCTTTCTATTTATATACAGAGAGAGAAGGAGAGAGAAACTATTTACACTAATTATTGAAGAAAGATTTCCTTGTACATCCAGCAGAAGGAGAAGGAAATGAACAGTTTTGAAATATGCCAGAACAATCTGCACTTCCTAACAAGACCTGCCCTCAGGGGTAACAAATTAACCAGAGTCAAATCTGCTGGGGTATTATCAGAGCCTAATTTACCTGGGGAAGGAAAATATCCAACTTCTGCTGGCTCTAGGCATCCTATCCACCTAAGGGGGGTGAAAAATACCGAGAAACACTTGTGAAATTCACAGTATGGAGGCAAATTGTAACTAAAAGACCTTATTGTAGCACTATAGAACATTCTCTCCTCTCTTCACACTCAGCACCACATTACTAAAGGCCTATCTACAGCAGATCTTTTTACTGGGTACATCATGTCCTGCTATCAAGAAAAAAATTGCAAGGTATTCCAAAAGGCAAAAAACACAATTTGAAGAGTCGGAACAAGTGTCAGAACCATACAAAGCTGGGATGTTGGGATTATCATATCAAGAATTTAAAACAAGTATTATTAATATTCTAAAGGATCTGATGGATAAAACAGAAAACATGCAACAACAGATGGGCAATGTAAACAGAGACATGGAAATCCTAATAAAGAACCAAAAAAGAAATGCTAGAGATTAAAAACTCTGTAACAGAAATGGAGAATGTCTTTGATAGGCTTATTAGTAGATTGTACATGGCTAAGGAAAGAATCTCTGAAATAGAGGATATAATAAAATCTTCAAAAACCAAAAGGGCAAAGAGAGCAAAGGCTGAAAAAAACAACAACAACAGAACAGAATGTTCAGGGACTTGGGACAACTAAAAAAGATGTAACATATGCATAATGGAAATACCAGAAGGAAAAGAAAGAACAAAACAGAAGAAATATTTGAGACAATAATGACTGTGAATTTTTCCAAATTAGTGTCAGACATCAAACCATAGATTCAAGAAACTCAGAGAACATCAACCAAGATAAATGCCAAAAACTACACCTAGGCACAATATTTTCATACTACAGAAAATCAAAGGTAAAGAAATTAAAAATCCTGGAGGAGAAAAATATCTTATCTGTAGAGGAACAAAGTTAAGAATTAGATTTGCTTTCTCTTCAGAAACCATGCAAAAAAAAAAAAGAGAAGTGAAATATTTTAAGGTTTTGAGAGAGAAAAACAAAACAAAACAAAAAACCCACCAACCTAGAATTCTTTATGCTGCATAATTATCCTTCAAAAGGGAAAGGGAAAAAAAATCATCTGACAAAATTTGAATGTATTTCTTACCAAATTTCATAACCTGGATGAAATGAACCAATTCATTGAAAGATACAATCTGTCAAAATTCACACAAGAAGAAATAGACAATCTCAGTGGACCTATATCTGTTTTAAAAAATGGAATCAATACTAACCTTCCAAAACAGAAAGTACCAGGCCCAGATGGGTTCACTGGTGAATTCTACCAAACAGTTAAGAAATAAATTATGCCAATTATCTACAATCCCTTTCAGAAAATAGAAACAGAAAGAATACTTCTTAACTCATTCTAGGTGGCAAGCATTACTCCAATACCAAAACCAGACAAAGACATTACCAGGAAAGAAAACTGTAGATCAGTCTCTCTTATTAACATATGCAAAAAATTCTCAACAAAATATTAACAATTCACATCTATCAATGTATAAAAACAATATAATATATCACGACTACGTGGGATTTTCCCAGGCTTCTTCAATATTTGAAAATTAATGTTATTCATCATATCAAAAGGATAAAAAAGAAAAATCACATGGTCATATAAATAGATGCAAAAAATATATTTAAGAAATCCCAACACCCATTCATGATGAAAGCTCCCAATAAACTAGGAATAGAGGGGAACTATCTCACCTTGATAAGGAATATGTACAGAAGCCCTACGGCTAACACTGCACTTGACGAGAAACTCATTTTTCCCACTAAAATCAGGCACAAGGCAGGTGTGTCCCCTCTCACCACTCCTTTTCAATATCTTCTGAAAGTTCTAATTAGTGTAATAAAAAAGAAAAGAAAAATATATAGAAAGGTATATAGATTGAGAAGGAAAATATAGAACTGTCTTTGTTCCTAGATGACATTTCCATCTATGTAGTAAATACAAAATAATTGACAAAAAGCTTCTGGAACTTATATGAAATTATTGCAAGGTAGCAGTATACAGAGTTAACATGCAAAAGTCAGTTGTTTTTCCATATACCAACAATGACCAAGTGGAATTTGAAATTAAAAACACAATATCTTTTACATCGGCACTCCATAAAATGAAATGTCTAGGTATAAATCTAAAAAATATGTACAAGATCTACATGAAGAAAACTACAAAACTCTGATGAACAAAATCTAATAATAAATGGAGATATATTCCATGTTCATGGACAGGAATATTCAACATTGTCAAGATGTCAGTTCTTCTCAACTTGGTCAATAAATTCAGTGCAGTGTTACTCAAAATCCCAGCAAGTCATTTTGTGGATAACAACAAAGTGATTCTAAAGTTTATCCAGAGAGGCAAAAGACCCATAATAACTAACATACTATTGAAGTAGAACTATCAAACCATGCAAAGACATGGAGAAATCTTAAATTCATATTTCCAAGTGAAAGAAGTCAAACCAAAATGCTACACATTGCATGTTTCCAACTATATGACCTTCTGGAAAAGGCAAAACTATGGAGACTGTAAAAAGATCAGGGGTTGCCAGCAGTGGCAGGAGTTGGGGGGTAATAGGGATGATTAGGTGGATAAGATCTTTAGGACAGTGAAAATACTCTGTATGATACCATAATAATGGATACATGTCATTATACATTTGTCCAAACCCATTGAATGTATAATACCAAGCGTGAACTGTAACATAAACTATGCCCTTTGAATGACTGTGATGTGTCGATGTAAGTTCATCAATGGTAAAAAATGTACCATTCTGTTGGAAGATATTGATGACATGGGAGACTAAGCATATGTGGGGAGAGGAGCTTATAGGAAATCTCTCTGTGTTCTTCTCAATTTTTCTCTGAGCCTAAAACTGCTGTTAAAAAAAATAATGATAATACAGTCTTAATTAAAAAAAAAAAAAAGCAAAGCAATGCCCCAGCTGAGCAGTCAGGCAAGAGATGTTCCCTTCTGCTTGGGAGAGGGTCAGTTTTATTTTTTTTCTTTTTAAGTTTCAATTTATTGGAAGAGAGTCACCCACATTGGGGAAAACAGTCTGTTTTACTCACTCTCCCCATTCTAAAGTTAATCTCATACAAAAACACTTTCCGGGACATACCCAGAAAAATATCTGATGCAATATCTGGGCACCCCATGGGCCAGTCATGTTGAAACATAAAATTGACCATCATAACTGGTGGGAAGAGGGAGAAACACTAGCCATGGAAATTCACAGTTGTCTACATGGAATGTTAGTTGCTCATATTTTCAAGTTAACAATTTATCCTAAATTGGATTTATATAGGAAAGAATTGGATAATAACCCCAAGATACAAACAAAGTTCTCTGATTCTCCTTTCTTTCCCAGTACTCTGTTACTGGGACACTGAGATAATACGGCTTAGGTCATAGCAGATGTGCCATATATATTTTTTCCTTAGACCTATTAATATGGCAACTATATTTTCACCCGTCCTGTACTTTGTAGGAAAATTGTATCAATATTAACAGAATTCTGAAACTGATTCCATTGTATTTTTAATATTTTTAAGCAAATAAAATCATATAACAGAAAAACCTCATGTTACTAATGCTTCCCACAAGTCCAGTATTATCCATCATATGAGGTTCTTTTTTAATTTTCAAAGTATGTTTATTTATCAAAACAAGAAATGGAGAGAAACCCAAAATTTAAAAAATGGAATACCAAAATAAGCTTATTTTAAAAGGAATTATTTGAAATCGTTTTTATTATGGTAGCAGAGAAAAGATAACATTTCTGTTGGTTTTTAATATAAATTGATATTTTTCTGGGGCAGTACAAACATTTTGCAAATTAACTTACCAGCACCTCTTAGACTGAAAAGTTAATTTGTTTCCAAAAAATAAGACAGGCTAATTTTTACCTAGCAGAAATAGTGTCCTTCTAAACTAAAGAACTTTCAAGTCACCATTTTAATCACAAAATTAAAATAGCAACATGAAGCAAGATAGGCCACATCTGTCTTAAAATTTATATAAAGCATAAACTGTATTTATCTTCCAAGTACTTTTGACTCAGTATTTTACCTACTTCCATTAAATTAAAAGTGAAGAATTTGTACAGAATTTATTGGCTCAAAAGGTGTAAATTCACAGTTCTGTTGTAATCATATGGGAAAATAAGAAAAGTAACTTTGAAAAATGATTTGATCTCTGAAAAGTTTACAGAAAATAAATGCTTATTATTTTCATTTTCTTTATGCAATCCTTAGAAGCAAGGCTAATCAAGGAAAATAATTAACTTGGTCAATGAAAAACAGAAAGCAATAGTTGATTCATATCTTATGCTGCTAAATATTTTCAATTAAGTACAAGAAAAATTCAACAAGGTATCAGAAAAATGATTTTGAAAATTGCTTTTATTCTGTAGGGTAACATTTCTAATTGTTTAGCAGATAAATCTTCAAAACTCAGTGGTTTAGACAGTTATTCTATCTCAGCATAGTCCAGTGATGTTGGCAGGGAGGATTAGCCTTCCTGGAGGCATTCAGGAATGCAGGTTAAGCTCCACCCACACCGTCTGTGGCTCTTGTATGTTCATCAGAGGATTTGATGTCAGCCCTGCACTGTCCAGTGGGAGAGAGAAAGAGAGTCAGAGACAGATTCGGAGACAGAGACAGAGAGTGATGAAGGCACATCCTGTCTTAAACCGCCCCAGGATAAAAGTGATACACAATTGCTACTCACGTTCCATTGGCTAGAAGTAGTCACAAAGCCCTTCAAGAATGCCAGGAGGGAATGAGAAAAAGAGTTTAGCTGTAAGCCCTGGAAAGGGCTGAGAGAACCACTAGCCTATCTTTACACCATTTATAAACCAGTTTGAAAGGGATGCAAGTTAAAGGATAACAATAGGATTCATGGGCCCTTTGGTGACGATTAGCCTATGACATAAATCTTAACTGGCAAGAGAAGAAACAACAATAGCAGCCAAAATAAGAAACTGACCTTGACATTTAACTTTATCAGGAATAGCAGAAGGCAGCAGGAGGGTGATGGTTGGGTTCATATGATAACTTCTAGTGTCAGACTGATGAGTTTGTGGTTAGAGCACTTGAGCTTGAATAGGTTACTTATGTTGTTTTCTTCTCCTCCTCTTTCTCCTCCTCCTTCTTCACAATAGGACTGACATATATCCATAGGCCAATAATCCATTCTTTCGTATCTTGAACAGATAATGTCTAGACTGTCTTGGTCACAAACTTATCTTACTTTGATAGATATGCTTTTCACTGCTTTTCCGGTTTTTCATGGCTTGGAAAAATAGAAAAAGCCTAATTTTTATTTTAAATGTGATGCTTGGGCTTCCCTGGTGGCACACTGGTTAAGAATCTGCCTGCCAATGCAGGGGGCACAGGTTAGAGCCCTGGTCCGGGAAGATCCCACATGCCGCAGAGCAACTAAGCCCTTACACCACAACTACTGAGCCACGCTCCTAGAGCCCGTGCTCTACAACAAGAGAAGCCACTGCAATGAGAAACCCGTGTACCACAACAAAGAGTAGCCTCCACTCGCCGCAACTAGAGAAAGCCCACACTCAGCAACAAAGGCCCACACTCAGCAACAAAGACCCAACGCAGCCATAAATAAATAAATAACTAAATAACTAAATAACTAACTAACTAACTAACTAAATAAAATGTAAAAAGATTTAATATGTGGAAAGGGAAAATAAAAAGGAGGATGATATAGGCCTGGTCCCAATCTTAGGAAGCTATCCACAACAGATTTTGTTTGCTTCATTATTCTGGTTTTTGACTGGTTAATTTTAGTTTCAGGTCTCTAGACAGTTGTGAAGTCCAGGCAAGAGATGGTGCCTTCTTTAAATGAGAAACATGAATCCATGAGTCAGTTACCTTAATTTTAGGAATGCAAGGGTTAGTTACCAATACCTGGTAAGATCCCTTCCAATGAGCTTGGAGGAGATCTTTGTGAAAATGTCATTTCCAATAGATATAGTCTCTAGGCTGGAGATCAAGATGCTATATATGTCTTTGTCTCCCATCAGCTCACTGTGGAAAGATTGCTCTAAGAGCTGTGAGTTAGCTTTAGGTATTGGTAGTACCTCACAGTAGGTTAAGATGTTTCCTTTTGACACAGCAGGTTCATGCATGCATGCTTTCATCTAGTCTCATGGGTCTGCCACTAATGATTTCAAATGGTGGTAACTTGCTTTTTCCAGAGGGAGTAGATCTCAGGTTAAGTAAGACTAAGGGCAATGCTTTACATCAAGGCAGCTTACATGACTCAACAAATTTAACTAACTCAATTTTTATAATTCCATTCGTGTGTTCCACCAATCCTGATGACTAGGGAAGGTAGGCACAATGGAAATGTTGTACAATTGGCCAAATTTTACAAACAGATTGGACCATTTGTCTAGTAAAATGGAATATCTGTTGCTATGGCAAGGAAGAGCTTCCACCCAATGAAAGCACATACAGATCATTACCAATACATATTTATAACCCTGAAATAATGGCAATTAGATGAGATCCATTCGCCATACCTCAAAAGATCCCAAGGATATAGGAAAGTGACCCATGGAACTATGGATGGCTTTTCTTGTGTTATGTTTAGGACAAAATGACAACTTTGATGTACTTTGTGAGCCATTTTAGGAGACGGTTTCCAATAACATTGTTTTCCACATTGAACCATTTTATCAGCATTCCAGTGAGTCACATTATGTATATATTCCAGGATGCATTTTTTTAAACAATCAGGGAGGACAGGCCTACCATTTGTTCCTAACCAAAGCTTTCTCTTAAAGTCATGCACACAAACTTTTTGATCCATTTCTTTCTTTGATTTCTCCAAATGGAGAGTTGTTGTGCTTGTAATATTTTAGTAATTAACTCAGGTTCTGAATTAATGAGTAGATAAGGCCCTTCTAGTAAAATTTTAGACTTTAAAGAGCTGCTTCTTCGCAGCAGTCATCCAAATGATTTCCTTTGCTTTCTTCTCTGCACAGGTCTGTTGTTGAGTATCCTTGAGTTTTCATTACTACCAAGGATTTAGGCTGTTGCATGCCATCTAAGAGTCCTAGCACAAAAGAACTATTTTTGATTTTATATCTTGAGGAGGTAAAAAAACGCTCTCTGTTTCCAAAGCATGACAAAATCATGACCAACACCAAAAGCATGCCTACTGTCAGTATATATATATTGGAGGTTTTATCTTTTACTAAAAAGCAGGCCCTTGTTAATGCAAAGAGGTCTGGCTGTTGAGCAGTAGCTTCTGGCATGGTGTTAGCCTCAGTGTTTTCTGTTAAAGATACTATAGCATAGCCGGTTCGGTAGTAGCTGGACTTATCTTTCAAATAACATCCATCAGTCAACAAGCTCAGCTCAGTTTCTTCAAGAGGCATGTCCTACAAATCAGTTTGAGGGATTAGGAGTTGGTTAGTCAGTGTCAAACAGTCATAAAGGGCTTTATCAGTTGGTTAGAGAAGGAGGATAGCAGAATTCAGGGTGTTGCAGTGTCAGATAATGATGTTAGAGGAAGACAGTAGAAGAATTTCATAGATTTGTCTGCTGGTAGAAAGGTGCTGAGTATGAAGAGAATTAAGCATGGCTTCCATGGAATGAGGCACAAAAATGATCAGTGGAGACTCCATTACAATTTAGTCTGCATACTCTCATCAGTTGGCAGTGGCTGCAGTAACTCTCATGCAAGGAGGAAGACCTTTGGCTACTGAATCTAGTTGTTGGCTGTAATATCCTATAGGTCTATAGTGGTCCCCATGGCATTGAGTAAGTACGCTGAGGGCATTTCCTACTCTTTCATGGGCAAAAGGAGAAAAGAAAAGCAGTTTAGAATTAAGTTAACCTAAGGCAGGTGGGTCATGAAGGCTATCATTAATGAGTAAAGGCTATTGAGTTTCTTTTGTTCAAACAAGAGGTTCAGTCTGATCAACTTTAAGAAGAGAGTATAAGGGCAGGACCGGGACAAGAAAATTTGGGACCCAATTTCGACAGTACCCCACCAGTCCTAAAAAGCCTCTGAGTTGTCTTTTTACTATATTCTTCAATTAGGATTTAACTCCTTGTATAGCCTCTGCATTCAGTGGCTACTGGGGGGATATTTGGCAGAGGCCTTCATTTGTCCACCTGAATCTTCATGGATGGTAGAGAGTGAGTGCAGCCGATATCAGAAGCATTCTTAGACCAAAGTTAACTGAGAATGGTATGTAAAAGAGGGTTAGAATCAGCCCTAGAGACTACGGAAATTGGAATGGCAATAGATGAATCCCCTGGAGAATTGTGCGGATCAGGGTATCTATCAAGATGTAAAATATTTCCCCCTTTGGGGAGAAGGAAATATGGGCTTTATGAGCCTCTAGGAAATCTCTCCCTTATAGGTGATTGGGAGCAGAAGGGATTAGGAGGAATGGATGAATCCCTTGAATAAGTTCTAATTAAAAGGGGCTGGAAGAGACTTTAAAAATCACTCATAAATTGGTTAGATACTCCCACCGTTTGTATAGTTCTGAAAATTTGAGGAAAGGGAACAGAGAGGCTTGTGGGGTTAAGAACTGATAAGGTGGCCCCTATATCTATTAGGGCATTAGTAACTTCATTCCCAACAGTTTAGTCAATTTCTCTCAAATAGTTAAGAGCATGGGAAAAATGCCCCTTTTGTCCTTGAAGCGGCCCAATTCTTTTTTCTTTTTTTTTTTTTAACTTTTTATTTTATATTGGAGTATAGCCGATTAACAACGTTGTGATAGTTTCTGGTGCACAGCAGAGGGACTCAGCCATACATATACATGTATCCATTCTCCCCCAAACTCCCTTCCCATCCAAACTGCCACATAACATTGACCAGAGTTCAATACTCTGGCTATACAGTAGGTCCTTGTTGGTTATCCGCTTTAAATATAGCAGTGTGTACATGTCAATCCCAAACTCCCTAATTATCCCTTCCTCCCACCCTTCCCCACTGGTAACCATATTCTTGAAACCAGTCAAATTGGAGCTTATGAGAATGGCTTTATATTAAGGATGTTGATTTTCCAGTAGTTGTTTAAGTCTAAAACAGTCCTTTTTGCCGGTGTCCAGGCTTTTTACAGTAATTGCAAACCCCTTTGTTTTGTCATTTATCGTGTTCTGCATGGGTTTGATTTAGCAGAAACTTGTTGTAGTTGTAAGTGCATTATTTGGGTTCCCAGAATCTGATCATTTAAAGCTTGTTCAACTTTCTTTTTTGTATCTTTTTGAATAGCTCAGGAGAGCTGTTCAGTATCATTCACAAAATCGTGAGGTTGCATGGTGGCCCAAATAAGTTGTAATTTTCTAATATGTTGTCCAAGTTCTTCCTATAAACCTTCAACAAGGGCAGAAATAAAAAGTGTTGAGGTTCATCATTAATTTTATCTATGCCAGAATATTGTGTAAAGGCTTTCTCAAATCTATCATAATAATCAAAGATGGATTCATCAATTTTTTGAACACACATTTGTATTTTTTTCTAAGCAATAATTTGAGGCAAAGCCTCAGGAATTTTATCATAAAGCCATTTTGCTAATTTAGAGACTTCACACATGGCAGTGTGTCCCTTACTGGCAAAATCTTTCATTGGACATTCCAAACCACTAATGTCATCCATTCTTTAGTGAGACCTTCCCTGACTAACATGTAAATAAGCTGGTAAAGATCAGAAAATCCTGGCTCATAAGGCTGAACTGTAAGAAGAAATTTCTCTAGAAAACCAGTGGGGTCTTCCTTGTGAGTTGGTAAGTCCTTAGTAATTGCATGGAGTTCAGCTTTAGTTCAGAGATGTAAGAAAAATGTTGGTGTCTCTGATTAGGACCTTTGGCTGGCTTGACTTTAAAAGGGGCTATGTGGGCAGGAGGGTCTAGAGGGGCTTTGAAATCATCTGGATAGTAGTTATGAAAAGGAAGTTTAGCGAGAGAAGAGTAGAGATGGGGAGGGAAACAGGCAGGCAACAGAAGGGCTAAGAGGAGCATGGCAGGTGTGACAATGGCAGGGATAGAAGGTAGAGATGAGTGATATTAGAACATTTAGTAATATTTTCAGGTTTAGTCAGACTCTAAGACAATTCAGAATTAGCCTTAAATAATTTAGAGTTAGTATCCTGGAGGGAAGCAATTTTGGAATTGCTAACTAGTTTTGAGGGCTCAAAATGCCAGTTGAAATAAGCTTACCATTTGTGTAGCTTTGCATTACATCCTTTTTCTAATTGACTGTGCAGATAGACTTAATTTAGGAATTTCAAAAGATCCCCAAGTCAGACAGTTTAATTGTAAATCATCCTGGATAATCATAGTCCAAGGAGACACATACTTGCACAAGAGCCCATAGTTCTTATACATAAAACAGCAGGAGTTCCAGAAGGAGGCTCCACTGCAATCTTACCCATAGATTGTGAACTTCCTATTATTTCAAGAGTAATTACTCCCCAGAAGAAAATGAGAAACAAAGTCCCAAGAACAGAAGTCAGCAACATAGGACCCTGAAATAAACTAAAACTTCTCCCAAGGTTTGAGGATTGGGTTTAAAAGGACTCACCACCTCTATCAAGGACCACAGAGGAACAAGAGAGTATGATGGACTCTTGTAGGTACCTTACTCAAATTCGTGGTGGTACCAGAGGAGGGGACAGTACACTCTGTATCCCACTTCTGACACCATGTCATTAAAAAAAAAAAAAAGTAAAAGGCTGCAAATAAAAATATACTTTATTTGGGGTCTTAGGTGTTTCAGTTTGGAAAGTACTGAATCAAGTAACAACTCAAGTGTGCTCTGAGGGAAGTAGAAAATGACAAGTTTATAAAGACAGCAAAAGCATTCCAGAGAAAGTTACATAGGTTGTTTTACAGAATTGCAATTGGTGCTGACAGGAATTCAGTTACTCACTGGCAGTAGATTGGTTGCTAAACTCTGGTTTCTAGGGGGTAAAGAAAATGAGTTCCAGGTGGCCTGTGGATGCCTGGGTCAAAAGTTTGTATTTCATCCAGGTGTAGCCATGTGTAAGTTTCACTTTCCTAATGGCCTCCTGGCTCCATTTTAGATCCTTTGATATAAGTGACTCCATTTTATTGTTCCTAGTCCCCAGGGTAGTGGTTTGAGACTTCAAAAAGGGGAGGAAAACACTTCACACGGAGAGAGAAAAGCAAATGTTTGGTAAAGAAAGTTTTGCTGGGCCAGGCAGAGACAATGGGACAGAGTGGACTCTGATCGCTAGGCTCAGCAGGGTTTTCCCCACCACACCTAGCTCATATTCTTTGCACATATCCCTGGTGATAGCTCTACTCCAGGAACAAGCCCTTTATCTAAATTCTTTAGACAGCTAAGGGGGAGGTAAGAAGAAAGATTACTTGAGTCTTCTTTTTCTTAAAAATAATCAGTGTAAATTAATCCTCATGCAAAAGAGACACATTTGGGGGTGGCAAATTTTGCTCCCCTACATAATCAAATAATTTGAATCAACACTGGAGATAGTTAAAAGAGATTTTTGTGTTTACATGTGTGGTCCATAATTATAGCAAACACACACACAAAATCATTCTTCAAGAATAGTTAAAGAAACTATGGTTCCATCTCATTGTTCTTAAAAATTATTGTTATATGATATTTTTAAAGGCAATTAGAGAATACTTTTTGGATTGAGAAACATTAAAAGCATTTTAAATCATTTAAACATTAAATGACAAAATATTTTAAAATTTGGATATAAAAATCTAGAGTTTTGCTATTTTATAAAACATTCTTTAGTTTTAAGATAAAATATCGATTCTAAATCTCTGTTTTCCTTCAGTTTTATTGAGATATAATTGACATACAGTGTTATATAAGTTTAAGGTGTACAGCAAAGTTATTTGATTTATATACATTATGAAATGATTACCACAATAAATTTAGTGAACATCCATCATCTCATATAGATACAAAATAAAGAAAAATAATTCCTTGTGATGAGAACTCTTAGGATTTACTCTCAACAATTTTCATATATAACATACTTCAGTGTTGATTATAAAAGTCATGCTGTACATTACATCCCTACGTATTTATTTATTTTATAACTGGAAGTTTGTACATTTAGACCACCTTCATCCAATTCCCTTTCCCTTTACTCCCTATCTCTGGTAACCACAAATCTCACCTTTTATTCTATGAGTTTGTTTGTTTGTTTTTGAAGTAAAATTGGCCAACAATACTATGTTAGTTCATGGTGCACAATATAGTGATTCAATATTTCTATACA
The DNA here is from genome assembly GCF_965194825.1 of Balaenoptera physalus. Lineage (NCBI taxonomy): Eukaryota > Metazoa > Chordata > Mammalia > Artiodactyla > Balaenopteridae > Balaenoptera > Balaenoptera physalus. The sequence continues at coordinate 160,506,180 of NC_138890.1, forward strand.
TTATAAAATGATCACCACAATTCTGATTCTTGAAATAGATTCTAACACTGCATGCTATATATCATTTTGTCATAATCCTATGAGATAAACTATAATATTTTATAAAATTTGGATTTGTAATTCAGGAATATAAACAAATGACAGCAATATATCATAAAATACTATAATTCTAAGTAGATTACAACAACAAAAATATTAAATATGTTACATGATTGGAGTGTTGTTTTTTTTTTTTAGTTCTTTTTCTCCTTGCCCTAATTTGAATGGGTTTCAAGAATTTTGGATTTTAATGTTGATTTTTAATCCACTTACAATATATGAAATGCTATACCTGTTTTTATGAAATGGTTGTGCCATTAATTGAAGTTTTGTCTGAAAATAGTATCTTAAATGATGTTTATCAATCCTGAAGGAATTCTTACTGGGGCTTATCTTGCTCTTAATCATGATTCAGGTGTTCTTTATAAGCTTTCCTCCTCTTTCTGAATTATCAAAGATACAAACCCCTAATCAATCTCTCTCTCTCTTTCTTTCATGCATACATACAGACACATGTGTGCACACACAAACAAATCCTTTCAAATATAGGCAAGAAACATATTCTAGAAATTTCAGGAAGATGAGTAAAATCATAGGTAAAGAGAATGCGAATGATGAGTAACTAAACTCAAATGTAATAACAGATAGATGTTTCATAAGAGCTATTCAAGCAGTTAAAATCAAGGGAGTTTATTTTTAAGGAATACATCTGCTTTCCTGAAATTCATTACAGAAATAAATTTTCAAGTGCAAACACTAAAATATTCAACTAAATATTTTTTCACTTACCCTTAAAATATTCAAGCACTTAGTAAACATTCAAGAAACCTTTTGCTAAGTCATCATTGCTAATAAAGTTTATTTGAATTTAAGTAAATGCTCCCAGGTCAGACACTGTCCTTTAGTCATTTCTCTATCGTTAGAGTGGAGTACATTCTCAGGCATGTAGTAGGTACTTAGTTAAATGTCTGTAATTAAGTTAAGTATTGACACATATATTATACAGCAGAGATAACACTTTAAAAGTGTTAAAAGGCAAAAGCAAGCATCCTAAAATTAGGAAATACATTTATAAAGTCACATTTACACAGAACAAATAATGGAGAATCTTTCCTTTCAGATATTTCTAATGTGCTTCCCATTTTCACTGACCTTGATTTTTCCTAAGACATTTCTCCATAGTCAATCCACTTATCTAGTATGGATTGAAATTGCATGTCAAAAACTTTTTATCTCTCAAATCACTTTTGGTTCAAAGAATGTACAGGCAGTTAATTTATAAACAAATTCGTTGTTATATTCCATTTTCCTTTATCCACTCACTCCAGGGAAGAAATTAGGAGGAAGAAAGGCAGCTACAATTGAAAGAATAGAACAAAAGAAATAAGTCCAAATCATTTAATGTTTTCAATTTAGAAGAAAAAATTTATATGGAAAAAGTTAAATGATTTGGACTTATTTCTTTTTGTGATAATTACCTTTAATGTTATTGAATAATCACATCTAAATAAAAATTCTTGTGCAGTATCTCTCCACTCTTTAAGAATGATTCTGCTCACAGGCTAATTTACTCAAATCTAACTAGTTTATTTTATCTGCCAGAAGGCAGAACTGTTACCAGAAAATGAAAAACTCTTTACTTTCATAACCATTTAAGAAACACTGGATATGATTGATAGAAGGAGAGTTTGGAAATTAGCTCCTTTTCAAATAAGAAAAATGTATGTTCTACACTGCAAGGGATTATTGATATTTCCTTCTAATTAGAACGTTTCTGTAAGGTAAAGAATATGGTCCTTGAAAAGTAGCCAAGACACTGCAATTCAGCCAGGGTTTATTTAAATCCTGCCTCCACCACTCAATACCTGTATAATCATCTATAAAGTCATTAACATTTTGGACCTTGGTATGAAGAAAATAATTATTACGTTGTTAGGTTGTCAATGAATATGTTTGAAACTATTCTTTGTTTTCAAGAAATGATAACTTCTGTCATCATCAGTATTAGGTATTGTGTACAAAATAAGCCCTTTATATATAATAAAAATGAGTTAACCAATACCAATGCCTCACATCTATTTAATTGAGTATATTTCACATATATTAATATAAAACTCCATATTTAAAAAGATGATTTTCACAAAAATCAGGGTTTTCTATGTAAAAATATGCATTTTGAAATTATTTCCTGGGGCATTGTATATTTGCCTGTTATAGCAATATATTTAGCTGAGAAAAATTTAGTCATCATTTTCTATATATTTTTCTGCTTTGTAACTTTTGGCCTTCATGCTCACCTCGTGCTCTTCATTCAATATTAACTTCCTCTACTGGAGTAATTGCTGATCACTCTCCCTGCAAAAATGCCCATTGGCTGCTGAGAGGTTAAGCATGATGGAAATCCAAATATGGCCATTGGATTGGCAAAATGTAGTCCATGGTGACCTCTAAATAAACAGATTTGGAGACAGACAAAAGCAGCAATGAAGTGCTTAAAATATACATGGACAAATATACTAGATTTTCTATAGAAAAAATCTATTTTCAACATGACAAAAGGGGAAAAAAAACAGAGAATGGAGACAGTTCTAGATTAAAGGATACATAAGAGACATAATGTATAGAAATATGAACATGGATTCTGATTTGAATAAGCTATAAAAAGTCATTTTTGAGTTAGTGAGGGAAATTTGAAAAGGGAAACGATATTAGATGATACAAAGCAGTTAATTTGAATATTGTTAGTCATGGTAAGGGCATTGCAGTGGTACAAGGAGGGCTCCATACCTTTAAAAGATGCTTATAGAAATAAATGAGGTAAAATGATATAAAGTCAGGGATTTTCTTTAAAATACCTCAAAAAAAATCTGTGAATGGAAGAATCAATATTATAAAATCTTCATAATGATAAAATCTATGTAAAGGATCTACAAAAATTTTGTTCTTTCTTCTTTTATATATACTTAGTTATTTTTCCATTAAAATTTAGTTTGGAAACATTTTTAAAAGAAATAATCTTGTCCTCTATCTCCAGCATAAGGCTGGACTATATACTATGACTATCCTACTGCTGAAAAATTCTTAAAACACTGTACAAAATCAAAAGGAGAAAACCAACTTTGTGATAGCATCAATGAGCTGGCAAGAAGACAAGAAATCCTGAGATGGAAAACTAATTTAAAGCAAGAAAGAAGAGAGGTAAATGGCATTTTATTGGAACCAGCTACTTGCCCTGAAGGCATTATAAAACACAACCTGAATAAATTGAGCTCTGTTTTTTATATATTTGTGGGACTGGCTCAAGGTGGTAAGCCTTTTAGTGGAACTTCTGAATACAGTTGTGAATTTAAACGAGTATAACTTCATCGCAAGAGCACGCTAAATATAAGGCCACTTTCTCTCACCCCATGCTAGGTCAAGAAAACATATCTGCCTCAAAATGAAGAGCTATGTGGAAAAAAAAACTCTTCCCAGGGAATTAATAATGATTAGCTAGTTTTAGTAGAGCTACATTCTGAATTCAGTTGATCTGTTTGCTTTAAAAGAAATCTAAAGTAAATACAAGTCACTCTGAGGGAACTCTGCATGCCCAAAAGAATTCCCACCATGGGCAAAGTTCCATGGAAAATAAGCTCACAGTTAAAAATCACAAAACACACAAGCAAATAAGACAAGTGAAAGATGGTCGAAATAACAGAACATTGAATCAGACTAAAAAAAAAAGAAAAGCCTGAAATTGAATTTAAAAAACTGAATATCCATTAAGTATTCTTGCTATTTATAAGGAACAAGAAAGGATAATGAAAACACAAATAAATTGCAATTAAGTATTACTGAAGACTGACATTGCTTGCCTCAGTGAACCATACTTCCCAGCATTCAGTCTTTTTAGGGTCATCTCCCACGTTGACTCTGGACTTGACAATTTTTCCTGTTTTGGTCACTGAGAAATTAGCTAGCATATGCAGACAGATATATAAGAAGCACTTACGCATTGGAATGTGTTCTCTAGGAATGTTCCCTTTGAGGAATCAGCCCTCATGCTTCAAAAATGCTTAAGGAATACTACTGAATTATGAGAGAAAATAGAGAAACAGTTGAGTCTGAGAGACTACTGTGGATATTCTAGGACCAGCCAAGTATCAAGCTGAGTGTAACCATGTAGATGACCTCAGCTATGTCACACAGAACTAAGCCCGGTCAACACACAGAATCACAAAAATTAATAAGTTAATATTCTTTTAAACCAGTTTTAGGCAAACTTTCTGTAAAGGACAGATAATAAACATTTTAGGCTTTGTGGGTCATACACTCTCTGTCCCAGCTACTCAGTTCTTCTTGTAACACACAAGCAACCATAGACAATACGTAAAAAAATGAACACGGTTCTGTCCTAATAAAACCTGATTAATAGACACAGGAACTCTAATTTCATATGATTTTCACGTCACAAAATATGTTTTATAACCATTTAAGAATACAGACACCTTTTTTGGCTCACTGCTAAACCAAAACAGTTGCTGCACCTAATTTAGCCTTCAGGGTATAGTTTTCTAACCCCTGTTATAAGCAACTAAATTTTGCATGAGTCTGTTACACATCAACAGATAAACAAAAATTGTTACTGGAAGTTGGGTACTGCTATAAAGAACTTTGCTTTTACATCTCAGCCCTTTAGTTATTTATTCTAATTTTACTTCCATTTGGCCCTTTATTCCATTTCCATCATACAGGGCATGGTTTTACCTTCTTTCCTCAGTTATAAAACAAATTTAATTAAATATTATTTGTGAAGTGATGGGGTCAAGACAAACAAGATTATTTTACATAGTACTTGCAAGTTATAATTCCATGTTCATATGGAACATTTTATATAAAAAGAGCTTGATAGATTTATAAAGACATAATCTTGCAGACTAGTACAAATATCAACAGTTGAAAGTTTTGTGGTCAGGTCCAGTCAACTCTACCATCTTCCTATTTTATTAAAAATGTTATCTCTATCCACATATCGTTCAGGTTGGTTCACTTTTGAGTCTTGGTTAGAATGTCTCTTGGCTTAGTCTTTGAGCTACAGATTTAGGCTCAGAAAGATACCATGTCATACCCTTGCTAATAGCCTACAAAATGCAACCTCGATACTCTGACCTTAATGGTTGAACAAATCATTTTTGTAGAAATAACCAAGTATTTGTGTAAAACTGAACAGTAATAAAATATTTCTGTTAGAACAATGTAGCCCTTATTTGAGGATTTTATTTCCATTTAAGATAGTAATTTGACTTTAAAAGATATCTAGAATCAGTTTGTTGAGACAGACCCCTTCTATCATTGTGTCACTCAGATCTTAAATAGCAGAGCTAAAGGATTTTTGTTGGCTTGTGTCTAACCTACATACTTTTGAACCCCTTACTGAAGAGTCTTTATTTTGAGCTTATATTAATCAGTTAATAAAATGGATACAGTTTAAAGACTTATCTACCCTTTAAGGATTTTCTTATAGGTTGTTATTGAGTTTAAATGTGGCTTTTAGTATAAACTGTAAAGAAGAACACTTCAGTTGAAGAGAATACTTCTTTTTTCTATAATTAGGTGTTTCCTTAATTGTAATACAAAGGTTTAGAAACAAATGAAAAAGAGAGGTCAAACTTATCTAAAATACTATTTTTACATTTGCTGTTAAATATAGGTTTAGGGTTATGCCAATAAAACATGTCATTTATTGTTTCTATATTTTTTTCTCAGTATGAGTTTTGATTTACCCACATGGTTGCTTCTTTTTTCTCACCACTCCCTTTTTCTCCTCAGACCTTACTTCTTTCTGTTACTTTTGTCTGGAAATGTCTTTATTTTGCTAGTGGTCTTAAAAATAATTTATCTGGTACATAATTCTAGGTTGATACTGGGTATTTTTTTAACAGTCCAAAGATAACATTACACTGTCTTTTGGATTCCATTGAGAAGTTAGCTGGCTCTTTTGTAGATACTGATTTTTCATTTTGCCGGCTTATAACATCTCCTCTTTGTCTTTAGTATTTTACAGTTAGACTAGACTGTTTCTGGTTGTGAACTTCTTTTTTATTTTCTTTATTTTTTTAATTGAAGTATAGTTAATTTACAGTGTTGTGTTAGTTTCATGTGTACAGCAAAGTGATTCAGTTAATATATGTTCTTTTTCAGATTCTTTTCCATTATAGATTATTAAAAGATATCGAGTATAGTTCCCTGTGCTACACAGTAGATCCTTGTTGTTTATTTTCTATACAGTGGTGTGCATATGTTAATCCCAAACTCCTAATTTATCTCTCCCCCCACCCCTCCCTCTATCCCCTTTGGTAACCGTAAGTTTGTTTTCTATGTCTGTGAGTCTATTTCTGTTTTGTAAATAGGTTCATTTGTGTAATTTTTTTTTAGATTCAACCTGTAAGTGATATCATCTGATATTTGTCTCTGTCTGATTTACTTCACTTAATATGACAAGCTCTAGGTCCATCCATGTTGCTGCAAATGGCATTATTTCATTCTTTTTATGGCTGAGTAATATTTCATTGTATATATTTACTACATCTTCCCTATCCACTCATCTGTTGATAGACATTTAGGTTGCTTCCATGTCTTGGCTATTGTAAATAATGCTGCCATGAACATTGGGATGCATGTATCTTTTTGAATTAGAGGTTTTACCTGAATATATGCCAAGGAGTTGGAATGCAGGATCATATGGTAACTCTACTTTTAGTTTTTTAAGAAACCTCCATACAGTTCTTCATAGTGGCTGCACCAATTTACAATGCCACCAACAGTGTAGGGGGACTCCTTTTTCTCCACATCCTCTCCAGCATTTATTATTTGTAGACTTTTTAATGATGGTCATTCTGATTGATGTGAGGTGATACCTCATTGTAGTTTTGATTTGCATTTCTCTAAAAATTAGTGATGTTGAAAATCTTTTCATGTGCCTGTTGGCCATCTATTTGTCTTCTTTGGAGAAATGTCTATTTAGGTCTCCTGCCCATTTTTTGATTGGGTTGTTTGATTTTTTGATATTAAGCTGTCTGAGCTGTTTATATATTTTGGAAATTAATCCCTTGTTGGTAGCATCACTTGCAAATATTTTCTCCCATTCCGTGGGTTGTCTTTGAGTTTTGTTTATGGTTTCCTTTGCTGTGCAAAAGCTTTTAAGTTTGATTAGGTCTGATTTGTTTATTTTTGTTTTTATTTCCATTACTCTGGGAGATGAATCCAAAAAAATATTGTTGGGATTTAATCAAAGACTGTTCTGCCTGTTTTCCTCTATAAGTTTTATAGTGTCCAGTCTTACATTTAGGTCTTTAATCCATTTTGAGTTTATTTTTGTATACAGTGTTAGAGAATGTTCTAATTTCATTCTCTTACATGTAGCTCTCCAGTTTTTCCAGCACCACTTATTGAAGAGACAGTCTTTTCTCCATTGAATATTCTTGCCTCCTTTGTCTTAGATTAAGTGACCTTAAGTGCATGGGTTTATTTGTGGGCTTTCTATCCTGTTCCATTGATCTATTTGTCTCTTTTTGTGCCAGTACCATACTCTTTTGATTACTGTAGCTTTGTAGTATAGCCTGTAGTCAGGGAGCATGATTCCTCCAGCTCAGTACTTCTTTCTTAATATTGTTTTGGCTATTCAGGTTTTTTGTGTTTCCATACAAATTTAAATTTTTTTTAAAATGCAGACCAACATCACTGATGAACATAAGTGCAAAAATACTCCACAAAATAGCAAACCAACTACAACAGTATATTAAAATGATCATACACCATGATCAAGTGGGATTTATCCCAGGGATGCAAAGATTTGTCAGTATCTGCAAATCAATCAATGTGATACACCAATTAACAAATTGAAGAATAAAAACCATATAATCATCTCAATAGATGCAGAAAAAACTTTTGATAAAATTCAACATCCATTTATGATAAAAACTCACACAAAGTGGGCATAGAGGGAACATACCTCAACATAATAAAGGCCATATATGACAAACCCACACCTAACATCATACTCAAGGGTGAAAAGCTGAAAGCATTTCCTCTAAGATAAGGAACAAAACAAGGATGTCCACTCTCACCACTTTTATTCAACATAGTTTTGGAAGTCCTGGCCACAGCAATCAGAGAAGAAAAAGAAATAAAAGGGATCCAAATGGGAAAATAAGAAGTAAAACTGTCACTGTTTGCAGATGACATGATGCTATACATAGAAAATCCTAAAGATGCTACCAGAAAACTACTAGAACTCATCAATGATTTTTGTAATGTTGCTGGATACAAAATTAATACACAGAAATCTGTTGCATTTCTATAAACTAACAATGAAATACCAGAAAAAGAAATTAAGGAAATAATTACATTCACCATTGCATCAAAAAGAATCAAATACTTAGAAATAAACCTACCAAAGGAGATAAAGGACCTGACTCTGAAAACTAGAAGACACTGATGAAAAAAATTGAAGATGACACAAACAGATGAAAAGATATACACTGTTCTTGGATTGGAAGAATGGATATTGTTAAAATGACCATACAACCCAAGGCAATCTACAGATTCAATGCAATCCCTATCAAATTACCAATGGCATTTTTCACTGAACTAAAACAAATAATTTTCAAATTTGTATGTTTCTATATATTTTTAAACTAGTTATGTCCTAGGAGTAGCATATGTAATATTAGCCTGTACCAGTGTGTGATTTTGCCTTTGCACATATGGTCAGTGAAATAGATATGTATTGTGTGACTGTCAAATTCAAGTAGAATTCTTGATAAGAGGTCAGATTTAAATTATAATGTAGCTACCCTATAGATCTTAGGCAGGAAAGAGTGATTTGGGTTTATTAATATGTTTGCCGTGGCCATAACCAAGTTTTAGGAAGTAGAGGAAAAGGTAAGTCAGATTTCTCAGAATGTAACAAAACAGCATGTCAGTTAAATAAGAGGATTTGTGCTTAAACCTGTCCCTACTATCCAATGTCCTTCAGTCACTTTAGGTAGATTTAAATTTCTCCACTACCTTGTATGTCAGAGGAAACACTCCTGAGGGGTTTTATCTTGGTTGATAAGGAAGTTTGTTTCATGACAATTACTCTTGGGTTATGACACAAGAAGAAGAGAAAATAAAATTACTGGCAATTACTGTTAACTGATCCCACTTAGGCAAAATTGAGAAATATATACAAAATAATTACTTCTGTTGGTTTGCATTGCATTTTCTAATCTATAGATCTTCAAATTAGAGTGGGTACATTGGATTGGTCAATCTATTTAGTCCAACTTTTCTCTCTGACTCCTAAATAAGTAGGGATTTTTATCCCAGGCCCTCCTTCCCAGAGGACAACTTTTCTTTTTATTGGTAGGAAATCTATTTATTCCTGTTGAACCCTGTCTTTTCTCTCTCTTAATGGTCCTGAAACATCTTCAATTCTTTAGTATCCCCTAATCTCCTGCCCTGGTCTTTTTACTTCAGTCCTTAGTGTGTATTACTGGTCACTTTATTCCATCTAGGTTCACATTTCAAACCAGCAGTAAAGCAGTGGTGAACAGAGACAGGAAAGACATAAAAAACATGCCCTAATGCCCAGTAACTATAACGCAATCAAAACTTTTACATCAAGATTGATTTCTTCTTAATAAATTTTCCATGAATGATGTTTCTATTACTTTTATCTGCTTTAAACTGCAACACCAAAAGTTGTTCCCCATCTGTTATTTAGTCCTTAGTCAATGCTAGGCCCTAGATGAGGGAATGACTTGCTATGCAATTTTAAGAGTTGGAATAGGAAAAACAATTCAACCATAATAATAAAATTAATGTAATATGTTTTTGTTTTTGATTTTTACTGCAAGGTTCAAAGAATTATTTGGCTAATCTGAAATGCAATATTTATATAAACAAATTAGCATGCAGGACTTTCAAAACTCATTAGATGGCAAAACCATTTCAACAAACATTTAGTGGCATTACTTCCATAAGAGACCTGACTGGGAAATTTTTCACTTATTTAGTAACTCTGATTTTATTTTTACAGTTGTTACTTTTATAACAAGATCAAATCATTTTATTTCCCTGCCCTAACCTCCTTTGTAAAATGTAGACTGTCAAATATCAATACAAATAGTCTTTATCAACATTCACATTCTATCTACTCTAATCCTCTTCTCTTGTACAGTGCATAATTCTAAAATTTTGCAAAATTCAAGTTAACCATGATTATAAATAGTTACACAATCTCGCACAGCATATAACACATATAAATAAGAAAGAGCAAGTCAGCAAAATCCTCCTTAAAGAAATCAACTCCTACATGGACAAAGAACTTTATAATTATATAAGACGTTGAATTTTATTTAACTGATTTTAACCACATCGTATATTCAGCATTAACAAAGCAAATGATCTGAGATATAAAATAGCTACACTCAACAGAAATAGACATTTAAATGATATAATTGTCAGATTCTCCATAGGTCATTCATATCCCACTGGATATTATAATAACATGGAAATCATATTTAAATTCTTCAAGGTTAAGAGTCTAACATGCTTTTATCCAGTGAATATCAGTATATAAGTTAGAGTTATTGGAATTTTGAGTCTCTCTACTCATATTTTTCCACATACTCTATCCTAAACTTAAATTTTATTGCTTGTTTTTTTAATAGGTGATATTTAAATTAACATATTTTATAACATCTATGATAGGAATTTTTAAAAAAAATGTAAAGTAGGCCTAATGGTACTTTAAAAGAAAAAAATATAGGGTTTAACCAAGAGCCAAATCAAAGTTAATACATATATGTCATCTTTAGAAGATAAATGGAATGTAAGTACTTGGTTCTTTGCATAACTTTTATTATAGAAACATAACATATTTTGTACAACTATAGAAGAAAATTAATTATCATTAAAGTTATCATTTTAGGTATTTAGAACTTTATATAGAACAAATGGTGGCATAGATATAGTTGGACAATCTTAAGTAGCATTCAAATAATAAAAATGATAAAGAGCTAGTAAGCAAAATTTTCCTTATAGGAATCAACTGCTACATGGACAAGGGCTTTTAATGAAGGAAAGCTTTTCAACAAAAGCCTGAAGAAAATAAAGTTGCTAGCCAAGTGGATACTTGGGTAAGAAATATTGTAAGTAGTGGAACCAACAAATGCAATGGCTGTGTGTTGTTTATAGAACAGCAAGTAGACCATGATGACTGGGTGGAGTGAGCCAGGGGTAAAGACAGTGAGACAGGCTGAGGTCAGAGCATTAATGAGGCCACATCATGGAAGGCTTTGGAAAACATTAGGACTATGGTGATCAGCATGAGGGAGAAGGGAAACTAATGTGGTATTTTAGAAGTGTGTAAGTTGTTTGACTTAATCTTAACAGGATCACTCTTGAGGAAAAAATTAGAACAGGACAAGAGTTGAATCAGGGAGACTTTTTTAAGAGGTTGTTGCATTATTCAAAGAAAAAGGTATAGGAGCTTAGACAGGGTGGTGAAAATAGAGAAGTTAGACGGGATCTATTACAGATGTATTTTCAAGGTAGAGTCAACAAAATTTTCAGATGGCTTAAATGATACTAAGGTTTGTTTGTTTTTTTCCAAAAGCAATCAGAAAGGAGGACTGAGATGAGATGTAGTTTCTGGGCAGACTGTCAGGTTCTTGAATAAGAAGAAAGAGAGAATATTAAGTCTTGATATTTATCTATGATAAGAGTTAACTGTTGGTGCTAAAATGTTGGTAGATTATTAAAATGAAAAAGGCAGGAAAGCTCTTGAAGGATATATAAGAAAAATAATTTACATAGGAAGATAAGGATTTGGCAATCAATATTCATTGATTAATAAAACAAATATTTTTAAGCACATATTAAATACCAGTCATTCTTCTAAGCATGATAGATAGAGCATTCAAACTTAGAAAGAAAATAGACTCTCTCTAAGAACAAAAGTACTAACAACAGTGGTTGTCATTCATGGTAAATGTATTAGTCTATTATTGGAAGAGGGAGGAGAGGGTAAAGTGGTGATAGCAATCTCTGTTCTTGTATATTTCAGGTTGAAATGGTGTAGGGTGTGTGTATGTGTGTGTGTGTTTAAAGCATCATATGGCATATAGTATGTAAACAAGCTGTTATGGACTGAATTGTGCTCCCCTCCACCACCAAATTCCTATGTCATATGTTAAATGCCCTAACCTCCAATGTGACTACATTTGAAGATAGGGCCTTTACGGTGGTAAATAAGATTAAATGATGTCATAAGGGTGGGGCCCTATCTGAAAGGATTGGCGTTCTTATAAGAAGATGAAGAGACACCAAAAACCTCTCTCAGCACATGCAAAATGGAAAGACCATGTTGAGACACAGAGAACAGGTGACATTCTTCAAGCCAGGAAGAGATATCTCATCAGAAACCAATTCTGCAGACTCCTTGATCTTGGACTTCCACTTTCCAGAACTATGAGAAAATAAAATTATTTTAGTTAAGCCATCCAGTCTGTGTTATTCTGTTATGGCAGCCCTAGCAGACAGCATTTTACATTACACTATCACTAGTTTTCTTTTCTTTTTCTTTGACTTCTATGTCGTGTGTAACAGTCAGTGTTTGATACACATAATAGTAAACTGGTAAATTTAGTAGATATGAAGTGAATGCAGGGACTTAGGTATTTAGACAAATATTGGAAAAGCTGAAGAACACAGAATCCAGGCTGGACTATATGAATACTCTTAACAGCACCTAGAATTGTTCTGCCAGGGGAGCTGCAACTTTTGAACCATTTAGACACCAGAGGATCTGGAAACCACTGACTCATGAGAACCATCATGGCTGCTGGCTCTGAGATGACTCTCCCTTAGCTGTCTATATTCTGGATTCAGGAAGCCCCAGACTTCTTTTTAAATTCTGTTAGCTCCAGAACTATGCCACAACCCCTAAGATTCTTACTAGTCATTTGGAGGTCTACAGCCCTCTCTCTCCTTAACAAAGTTCTGAATTCAAGTTTCACGTTAATTGTTCTGATGGTACCAAAAACCTGAGTTGCAAGGGGGTCCTCTAAGCACCAGATGCAAGAAGGCCTGACAATGCAGATTTTGGATTTCTAGCCTTCGCAGTCCAGGAGGATACACTTGGAAGCTGAAATAGACTTTGGGTGCTATTCTACCATACTTACCTACTAATTAGGAGAATTAAGTATTAATTATGAAGTAAATAGTACTCCTAATTAATAGTGGATTGTAGGATAGAAATTTTTATTAGATGACCAGAGACAAGTTGATGTTGGAATAACAGAGAACAAATTGCAGGCAGGTTTGTTAGTAATAATGGTCCAAATTTTTGTATTAAATAGTCCCATGAGATAAGTAACAAATAGGTCAGGATGTTGTTCTATGTGATAATACATAGAGAATTCATATCACTGTTTTGATTTCCTACTAACTTCAGAAGAAAGCTTCGTATTAAAATCTGCTCATATGTTAAAGCATAAAACTGTCACTGTTTGCAGATAACATGATACTATACATAGAGACTCCTAAAGGTGCTACCAGAAAACTACTAGAGCTAATCAATGAATTTGGTAAAGTAGCAGGATACAACTTGATGCACAGAAATCTCTTGCATTTCTATACACTAACGATGAAAAATCTGAAAAAGAAATTAAGGAAACACTCCCATTTACCATTGCAACAAAGAGAGTAAAATACCTAGGAATAAACCTACCTAAGGAGACAAAAGACCTGTATGCAGAAAACTATAAGACACTGATGAAAGAAATTAAAGGTGATACAAACATATGGAGAAATATACCATGTTCTTGGATTGGAAGAATCAACATTGTGAAAATGACTATACTACCTAAAGCAATCTACAGATTCAATGCAATCCCTATCTAACTACCAATGGCACTTTTCACAGAACAAAAAATTTCACAATTTGTATGGAAACACAAAAGACCCTGAATAGCCAAAGCAGTCTTGAGAAAGAAAAACAGAGCTGGAGGAATCAGGCTCCCTGACTTCAGACTATACTACAAAGCTGCAGTAATGAAGACAGTATGATACTGTCACAAAAACAGAAATATAGATCAATGGAACAGGATAGAAAGCCAGAGATAAACCCATGCACATATGGTCACCTTATCTTTAATAAAGGAGGCAAGAGTATACAGTGGAGAAAAGACAGCCTCTTCAATAAGTGGTGCTGGGAAAACTGGACAGATACATGTAAAAGAATGAAATTAGAACACTCCCTAACACCATACACAAAAATAAACTCAAAATGGATTAAACACCTAAATGTAAGGCCAGACACTATAAAACACTTAGAGGAAAATACAGGCAGACACTCTATGACATAAATCATAGCAAGATCCTTTTTGACCCAGCTCCTAGAGAAATGGAAATAAAAACAAAAATAAACAAATGGGACCTAATGGAACTTAAAAGCTTTTGCACAGCAAAGGAAACCATAAACAAGATGGAAAGACAACCCTCAGAATGGGAGAAAATGTTTGCAAATGAAGCAACTGACAAAGGATTAATCTCCAAAATATGCAAGCAGCTCATGCAGCTCAATATCAAAAAAACAAACAACCAAATCCAAAAATGGGCAGAAGACCTAAATAGACATTTCTCCAAAGAAGATAACAGATTGCCAACAAATACATGAAAGGATCCTCAACATCACTAATCATTAGAGAAATGCAAATCAAAACTACAATGAGGTATCACCTCACACCAGTCAGAATGGCTATCATCAAAAAATATACAAACAATAAATACTGGAGAGGGTGTGGAGAAAAGGGAACCCTCTTGCACTGTTGGTGGGAATGCAAATTAATACAGCCACTCTGGAGAACAGTATGGAGGTTCCTTAAAAAACTAAAAATAGAGCTACCATATGACCCAGCAATCCCACTCCTGGGCCTATAGCCTGAGAAAACCATAATTCAGAAAGAGTCATGTACCACAATGTTCATTGCAGCACTATTTACAGTAGCCAGGACATGAAAGCAACCTAGGTGTCCATCGACAGATGAATGGATAAAGAAGATGTGGCACATATATACGATGGAATATTACTCAGCCATAAAAAGAAACGAAATTGAGTTATTTGTAGTGAGGTGGATGAACCTAGAGTCTGTCATACAGACTGAAGTAAGTCAGAAAGAGAAAAATACCGTATGCTAACACATATATATGGAATCTAAAAAAAAAGGTTCTGAAGAACCTAGGGACGTGACAGGAATAAAGACACAGACATAGAGAATGGACTTGGGGACAGGGGGAAGGGGAAGGGTAAGCTGGGACGAAGTGAGAGAGTGGCACTGACATATATACACTACCAAATGTAAAATAGATAGCTAGTGGGAAGCAGCCGCATAGCGCAGGGAGACCAGCTTGGTGCTTTGTGACCACCTAGAGGGGTGGGATAGGGAGGGTGGGAGGGAGATGCAAGAGGGAGGAGATGTGGGGATATATGTATACATATAGCTGATTCATTTTGTCATACAGCTGAAACTAACAGAACACTGTAAAGCAATTATACTCCAGTACAGATGTAAAAGAAAAAAAAGCCTAAGGGAAATTGTTGAATTAAATACATCAAAATTAAATCACCACGTAGGGTGCATTTTCAGTTGATCTCCAAGAAGTGTTGTAACTCTTCAATAACCTTTGTGGTGTTTTTAAAATAAGTGATATAAGTTAATATGCCCTTCTGTATACATAAAAATACTACTACTCTAAACTTAATAGTATAGTAGAATAGATGTTCTAATTTTGTTTTTGTCTTTTTTCTCTATTGAATGGATTTTTTTCAGTGTATTTTAACTCTGAAACTTAAACAGCAGGCAGCCTGTGGATGGACCCCAGAGTTCAATGGATTGTATGAAATTGGATGCATTTTTTAGTATAAGTTGATTTCCTAGGCAGAGGACGACAACATTTGTCAGATCATATTTTGACATCTATAACCCCAAAATAGTTAAAAATCACTTATTTAATACAAATCTCTCAAAAATATTTCACCTTTTGTTTGCAATAAATGACAGATTTGTGCAAGTGTTGTTTCTCTTGAAGTCAGTTAAGAGAAACAGCTTTTCTCTAAAGCAAACTTAATTGGCCCTTGGGGAGCCACAGCTGTATATGATCTTGACCTCACAAACAGCATTCTCCGGCTGAGTTAACTGGGGCATCGTGGTGATCTCAATTCAGTGCTAATCTTTTTAGAACCATCTTGTATTTATTAAGCGCAGTTTTAAATTTACTTTAATTTGCATGAGAGTTTCATTAGAGTAAGATTTTTTTTTTATTTTTAGAGACTCAGAATTAGCCCTCAGTGAGGAGATAACTTCTTATCTTCTTTTAACAAGCTTTTTATTTTTTGTGGGAATTGAGATTAGGCAATAGATGTTAAGGTTTAACCAGATGAAAATGCAATACTCACTCTGCAGCCATAAGAGAGAAATTTAATCTTTAAGTCTACAAGGAAAGTGCTCTAGAACTCAGTGTAATTTACTTTTCTTAGACTCTGTAAACAAATGTTCCATATAATAAAGATAATAAAGAATTTTAAGGAATGCCAGTATTGAGAATAAAATATCTTAAAGGAATTTATCTGTTTATAGTGTCTTAATTTGCTCTTGAACCTAAAGTTTCTTACTCAAAAAGTCCTTAGCCTTAAGGCTGGTTTGATTCCAACCTCTTATTTAACTTTTCGTTCCACACTCATTATCATTTCTTGAATAACTTTCTAAGAGTAAATACAATTTAATTACTAGTCTGAATATGTCTCCTAGACTCAGTGGCTATTAGTAAACTTGATAATTGTTGACATTCATAAAAAATTTTTAACCACTGATTTTCAACTCATATGATACTCTATATTTCCAGTGGTGGGTCTTGAGACTATTTCCTTTGTTGGCTTATAGATACTCATTACTGAAGTGTGAAATTTTCATTCATATAGTCACAAATTATTGAAAGTGTAAAGAAACCTTCTAAATCCTTTTGGATAGGACTTGTTGACTTTGAAGGCAGGATGGAGTCATCAGAAAACCAAAACCTACATGTAAGAAAATAAAATTCGTGAAATCACATCCTCACCAGAACTAAAAGCACAGCCAAATTACAATTTGGGGAGCTCCCCTGTTTTTAGTCAGTATGATTATATCAAAGTATATTACAATTTAGAAAAAACAGTCAGGCTGCAAAAGCATGCATTTCAATGATCAGGATTACAAGATTTGAGGTAGCTGTTTCCTTCGAGCTCCATCATGGATGTCTCCACTGCAGCTCGTACCAATGGTCAATCATTTAGTCTTTATGTCCGTATGTTTAACATGCATACAACCACATAAAACAAATGTAAAACTTAAAGAATTATTATAAGGAAAAAACAAAGATGGCTACCCTTGTAACCACCGCCTAGACAAAGAAATAAAGCTATGACAGACACCTCTAAATCTGTCTTCTGTTCCCCATCCCAATTAGAGCCCACGTCCTCTCTCCAAATGCAAACACGTGCACAACTACAATCACTTCCTTATATTTCTTCATGTCCATTCCAATTTGCTATAGTTTAAGGGTATCTCTATAAAAAAAAAAAAAAAAGCTTCAATGATTTTTATATCTCTGATCTTAGAAATCACTTTCTTATAACAATCTAAAATGTACTGTTGCATTGCTAGGTTCTGCTCTGGTTTCCTGGAAATACACAGTTAACCTCTTCTTTTCCCATAACACAGACTTTCCAGTAATTGAGGCAGTATCATAATGTTCCCATCATCTTTTCTGTGGGTTAACTTTATAATTTCTTTAACCTAGTTCTTCTCAAACTAAAGTCCCCAAATCATTGTCATGAAAATCACCGGCAGAACTGGTTAACAATATTCTTAGACCTTGTTCCAAGTTCACTGAATTAAAAACTCCAAGGTAGGACACAGTCATCATCCGTGTTTTGCTAGCTTCCCATGTAATTACATATTCACATCTTTTAAAACACCATGGGTGGGCAACTCTGAATTGTAATAGAGACAGCAGGGATGAATACAGAATCAATTTAAGAATTTAATTTATCTTTTCTTAATCTTAATTTTCTTTTTCCTAATGATCTTCTCTCTTCTTTCTTCCTCCATTCCTCAATTTTTAAAATAGTTGAAGACAAAGTTTTTCAGATGACGAAGAAATTACTAAGAAAATGTGGGTGGATCAGCCTACACTACCATGCTCAAGGTTTGCAGAAGAGACTTTTTGAAATAGAAAGGATAATCTTTCCAATTTTCCCAACTCATTAATGATTATCCATCAAAAATATGTCCTTCTCACCAAGTACTCAAAAAAGGAAATGAAGGGTATCTTGGGGGTAAACTTACTGACAACTTTTCCTCTGCTTTTCATTCTCATTTCTATACATTATTTTGCTTGGAATAGAAGTGACTAACAACTGTTGCAGTATCAGTAATACCACCTGTCATATAACTTGGATGTGCATCTCCACCTAGTATCTATCTTCTGAGACAGTCACATGAGTCGAAAGCCATAAAACCAACAGAGTAATAGTGCCAAACAAGCTGAGTATAAGGAGTGTTTCAAAAAGGAGAACTTCAGTTTCTAATGCAGCTGAAAAATCAAATAACAAGACATAAAAGTCTGTTGACTTTATTAACATGGACAATACAGATGGCCACATGGAGAGCTGCATTCACATATCGATAAGGGCAGTAACCAGACTTGGAAAGGATTTGTGAGTGAGCGGGAGATGAGGGCATATAGAGAAATTTCAGCGTAGACATATTTTTCAAAGTTTGTCTGTGAAGGTGAACGGACAGATGATATTATTGCTGGATGGAAGATAAATAAAATGACAATTTTTTATTGTTTTTGTTGTTATCATTGTTGCATTTTCTCTGAGAAGTATTTAAGCCTGTTCAGATTTTGATGGGCAGTATTATGTAGCAAATAATCCTTTGAAGATATGAGAAGGGATAATTGATTGTGTAAGGGTCTTTGTAGAAGTGTAGGATAGGGAAATTACATTTTCTTTATTGAAACTGGAAGAAACTAAGAGAGAATGAATAAAAATTCAGATGTGCATTTGTGTTTGAAACAGCAAAAAAAGAACATTCCCAGCTGATGTTTTCTATTTTCTCTGTTAAGTAGGAGGTGAGGGGGTTTGCTTAAAGTGAGAGGTTAGTTATAGGAAGGGTATGCGTATTGAGGACATTGGAGAAGGTCTGAAATTGTTAGGACAGTGGCTGAGATCTTCACACTTTATTTGGAACAGAGTTGAAAGTAGTAAATTAATAGTAACACTAATCTTTCCTGTTGCATGATTATTTTATGGCAGTTTTACCATAGAGAAAGGGAGTAAGTGGATTAATATAGATTTAGAGTTTGGGTATATTGAACAAACTACAAAATGATGAAAAACAAAATACTAGACAGCAAAATTTCTGCATAATATTATTACTATTATTATTTGCAACAATGAACTAGAAAAGTGTTTAGACAAACAGGCTGAAAGAACACTAGATTGTGAGCAGAAAATGAAATGATTGATTTAGTGGTTTTGTAGGAATAATGATTTCTACTCCAAAATTAATTTGATGAAGTGAAGGGTAAGGATACATAAACTGAGGTAGTCAAATCTGACTCAAGGTGTTGGTTGGTTCACCCATGACAGAATCAACAAATTTGGTAAGGAGTGGAATTGAAAGCAAGAAGCAAAGGTGCTAGAAAATGGACATATGAAAAAAATATGAACAGGAAGAAGATAATAAAGTCAGTATAAGATTCTCAAAAAAAAGGCTGGTTTTTCACTTACTGATTTATTATTTCCTCACTTATTGCTTCATTGCTTTCACTTCATTCTTTGTTCATTTACTGCTTTACGGGTATTCAAAGAACTGTAGAATGGTAATTGTTTTAAGGCAACCATGAACAATGAGGATAAAGACTTACCTTTTGATTCTGTGGTTACAGAAGTTGAGAGACTTTAAAATCTATCCCTAGAGTCTCAAAGAGAAATAGTGTCTTCAGAGATAAGTCAGAATTCAGAGCAAAGGAACAGAGGGACCCCTCTGAGAAAGTGATCATCTACCGATATTCCCCATTGTCATTTTAATGCAGGGAATTGGCTGCCCAAACAGGGACTAGATTTACTAGATACCTTTGCAATAAAAGATTGCATTGAGACAAAGTTCTAACATATGGAATGTGAACGAAAGTCACATTTCTCCTTCCAGACCCAGCCCATAACTTTTCCCAAGCTTACTTCTCCTTGCTGTTTTCACATTCTGGCTGTCTGGCAGGAGTGGCGATGCCACCTAGGAAGACCTCGAAATCCATATATTGAACATGATGTAGCATTTCTCGGACTGGGTCCTTGAATTACTGCATGAGAGGGCTACCGCACTGACCTATTTATTTACACGGTACTGTTACATGGGGAACCAATAAAGGTTAATGTTATAAGAGCTGTTAGAAAATTCAGTGTTAATTTTGCTACCATTGCTAACCTTATCATAAGTGATACACAAAGCTTGGCCGGGTATTTACTTGTTTGTTTATTTGATTGGTTGGCTGGTTGGTTGATTTTAATAAAGAGTTGAATCCAGATGACAAGGTAGAATGGTTTGCATTTTAGAGAGGAGAGGAGGACCAGGTAAGAAAAAAAAAAAAAAGTGCGTTATCACTAAACTAATTTGCTTCTGTAAAGGCTACTTTGCTTGGGGGCCAGTGTTACACTTTTTGAGCTGACTGATCAAAATGGAGATAGAGCAATAGATAAATTCAGAACTCAGTTTCTTTAAGTTTAGTGGATGAAGGACATGGTGTTTGTGACTTTAGGTTGTATGATCTGAGCATGTATAACCTGGTAAATACAAGGACCCAATCCCAGCTTGTTTACCCAGGGATGCTGCTTGTCCCAGCAACTGTAAGTCATTACATATTTTGAATTGAATTGTTTATAAGTTGAAAATCAAAATAGTTTTACTTCTCCTTTTTGTATAACAATGATTTTTTTTTAATAAAACTTAGACGCAATCAAATTTTTTTAAGCAAGACAAAGTAGAAAGGAAAAAGCAAAAAAACAGTTTTTAAAAAATATTTGTGTGTGCACGCACCCACTCACCCCCCCCCCCCCCCAACGCACACACCCTTACCACTCAAATATACTCTCACTTATTTAGCTGCTGAACTATTTTAAGTCCTAAAGTTGTATGTTGGTCTAGGGGCCATAAAACCCCCTTTGCAAGTCCTATATAGGAGGTTAAGCAATTCACATTGAAAAGTAGGAGTTTTTGCCTCCTATTTGTTTTCAGTTTTCAGGGACAGCTGCAAAACAAATGTATATTCTCCATTTTAATATTCATTTAATATTACATTTATTTATTGGAAAATCCTTCTGGACCTTGTTCCAAATGGAGAGGGGAAGTTCTAAGAGTAAGTGACAAAAAATAGTTTCTGCTCTGGGACTAAATGCAGGAAGAAGGTCTATATAAAGGAAGGGGAAGTGAGAGTAAAAACAAACAAAAGCAAACATTTTCAAAACATATGGTTTTGAAATTCATGTATTGTTAATATGTATTAAAAATTTTAATTTATAATGAATGTATATATTGTATGTCTGGAAGAGCCAACTTTAGGCTCTTGTGATACAGATTGAGAAGAAAACTATTTACAGAGATTAAAGGGTTTGTGTTTCTTTAAATACTCTCGTTTCATGTTTTTTTTGTTTCCTTTTTTTTAATGAATCAGTTTATCTTATCTTAAACAGTATAATCTAATGATACTTCTGGCTGAGCTGGAGGGTATAAAAATGCAATCAATTTATTTCTGCTTAATAAGTGTTGCAGTACCTTGGTGTAAACACTGCTTATATTTGTTTGTATACTTATTTTAAAAAATCAAGCAGAAAAGAAACAGTCTTTGTAATGCCAACTCCCCAAGTACTCTTTCTTTGAATCAACCTTATTAAATATACAACTTATGCAAATTATACCCAAACAATAAGAATTTGTAAATATAATGTAATCATTTATGTCTCTTAAAATTGAAAATGAATCAGAGGAATTTTCCCTTTAGCAATGTTTCTAGAGTTGTACTTTTCTTTAACTGGAGATACTTCAAACTTTGTTACGAAGCCCGTAATGAGTGCCTCTTAGTAGTAAGCCCTATAAAACTGTGTGCATATTTTTAGAAATAAATACATGGATGAATAAACAAATAAAACTATAGCTTTTAGTTTTCAGTCTTTCCTCAGAAAGTGTAAGAACAGTGGCAATGGATTCATAAATAGTAGTATATAATATCTAAGATATAGAAAGGAGTCATTTCAAAATTATGAAAAATAATTGCTCTTGAGTATGCTATTTTCAACAGGAGCATTTTAACTTGTTTGAAATAAATTAATAAATATGGTATTGTTAGTTAACATGTATTTAATTAACTGAAGTTTAAGTAACTTACCTTTTTTTTTTTTTAAATTTTGTAGCTACTTGATTTATTTATTTATTTATTTTTGGCTGCGTTGGGTCTTCGTTTCTGTGCGAGGGCTTTCTCTAGTTGTGGCAAGTGGGGGCCACTCTTCATCGCGGTGCGCGGGCCTCTCACTGTCGCAGCCTCTCCTGTTGCGGAGCACAGGCTCCAGACGCGCAGGCTCAGTAGTTGTGGCTCACGGGCCCAGCTGCTCCGCGGCACATGGGATCTTCCCAGACCAGGGCTCGAACCCGTGTCCCCTGCATTAACAGGCAGATTCTCAACCACTGCGCCACCAGGGAAGCCCTAACTTACCTTTTTATTTCTGCCATTTACTAAAACTTTTTATATACAGCATTTAAGTTTTAGCCTTACTAAGTAAACTGTGATAAATAAGATCATTTTTATTTGCCTGTCATAAAAAATATACTTTTTTGTTACAGTATATTTTGTTATTCATTTTTTGTTACAGTATATTTTGTTATTCATTCATTTGTTTAGCAAATTTTTTTATTAAGTACTTATGATATTTCACATTTTAGAATTCTAGAGAGAGGGAAAGGAATATATTTGAAGAAGACTTTGACTTCATGGACTTATCTTCTAGTGACGTATATAACAATAAATAAGTGGATAAATAAATACTAATGTAATATAACACAGAATAATAAAGTCCAGGTAGGTAAGTAAATGAAGAGTGAATTGAGAAGGTGGAGGTACTGTTTTAAGGAGGAAGTCAAGATAAGCTCTTCACTTGTCAAAACGCAAGCAGAATCCTGCATGAAGAAAAGGAGTCAGCCTCATAAAAATCTTGGGGAGGACTGTTTCAGGAGGAGAGGTTGGTTGACTGAATGCCCTAAAATGAGAAGAAGCTTCGCCTGAATGAGGAAATGCCAGAAGGCAAGTGTGTTGGAGTACAGGGAGTGAGGGAGAATACGGTCAGATGGAAGAATATAGAAGATGATGGAGAAGGATTCTTTATGTCCTCCTAGCCCATTGCATTGCAAGGATTTGAGATTTTGTTCTTAGGTGAAGGGAAGCCCAGGTTTGAAGTGTAATGATGACATGATTGTAGTTATTTCTAAAGTTTAAAAGTTCACACCAGGTGATATATGAAGAATGGGTTTTCGAGGAGGATTGAGCAAAAGTGAAAATATGGAGATCAGTTAGAAGATTATTGAATGGTCCAAATGGAAGATGGTGATCATTTGTACTAGCGTGCTATCAGAGGAGTTTTAGTAAATCGTAGGTTGAGATGATTAATATTATGTGTCAACATGGCTAGGCTATGGTGTCCAGTCGTTTGGTCAAACATCAGTCTAGTTGTTATAAAGGTATTTTTTAGATGTGATTAACACTTAAATCAGTAGAGTTTGAATAAAGTAGATTGCTCTCCAGAATGTGGGTAGGCCTTATCCAATCACTTGAAGGCCTTAAGAGAGAAGACTGAAGGAAGAGGAGGAAAAGAATAAGGAATTCTGCTTCCAGAGTGCCTTCAGACTCAAGATTTTTTTAAAAATTTAATCCAGGTTAAATTTTATTTTATTGTTTTTTATACATCTTTACTGGAGTATAATTGCTTCATAATGTTGTGTAGTTTCTGTTGTACAACAAAGTAAATCAGCCATATGCATACATATATCCCCATATCTCCTCCCTCTTGTGTCTCCCTCCCACCCTCCCTATCCCACCCCTCTAGGTGGTCACAAAGCACCGAGCTGATCTCCCTGTGCTATGCAGCTGCTTCCCACTAGCAAACTGTTTTACATTTGGTAGTGTATATATGTCGATGCTACTCTCACTTCCAGGATGTTGGCCTGCCTTGCTGATAACAAACTTGCTACCTTCACAACTGCATGAGCCAATTACCTAAAATGACTTTACTTTATTTCTTTGTCTCTCTCTCTCTGTCTCTCTAACTTTATATATATATAACTGACTTATTTGGTCTTATTGGGCCTCCTATGGTTCTGTTTTCCTGGGGAACCCTCATTGTTACGTAGGTTATTGGGTTTATATGCATATTGTTAATGGAATGTATGTGAGTGAAAGAGGGAAATCAAGGATTCATCTTATGTTTGAGTTCTGAAAAACACAGTGAATATTGCTACCACTAACTGAGATTCAGAAAACACAGAACTGCTTTATGTAGAGAAGGGGAGATCAAGATTTCCGTTTTACACAGGTTGAGGCCTGTTAAGAGATACAAATGGAGATGTTAAAGAAGCAGAAGTAAAAACATGTTAAAGATCTGGAGTAAAAACAGGAGTCAGGACTGGAGATAAAGGTTCAGAGTTATCAGTTGGTAGATACTATTTAGAGGTATGGACCTAGATGAGACCACCTAGAAAGAGAGTTGATGGAGGGCCTAGGACTGAGCCTAGGTCAGAAACATGGAGAGAACAAAGGATAGTAGGTATAAGTGTACAGACTGTAGGAAATAATATCAGAATAAAAGAGTGGCTAAAATGAGAATAGAGAAGGAGCCATGGAATGTGGCAAGAGAGAGGTCATCAATGCCCTGGAGGGGAGGAGTTCCAGAGAAGCAGACCAGGACAAAACCCCAAATGGAAATAGAATAATATAAACAGATGGCTTGAAAGCAGAGATGGTGACAAGAGTCATCATCTGATCATGTTGATATCAGTGATTAAAACTAAATTTAGGATCTTATAAAATTCTGTTGGATCTCTTACACTAGGTTTTACCTAGCAAGTTTTACATGATTTCTAAAATAAACATATCTAACAGTGGCTTATTTTACTATAATTTCCCTTCCCCCCCCCATAAAATTAATAATAGAAAATAAACTGGAGAACTGTAAGGTCTGTTATTTTACTGCTTGATTTATTAATGCAGTTTTGGGGTTTTTTTCTTTTAGAAAAAGTGTCTCAGGTTGCATAAATTAGTTTTCTTATGGTCTCAGATAAGAACTAGCTTAATGTGTTCTTTTAAGTATATTAAGTTATACAGAATGTCAGTGGACAATTAGGAATCACTCCATAATAATGTAGAGAATCAATATTTCAGGTTCATTAGTTGTGACTGTGACTTTGGATGGCAATAAGGAATAAAATAAATCTATAGCAATATCCAGATAACCATATGAAATTCTGGGGCAGGGGGTGGAAAGGGGACTTACTGCTTCTTTATTCCCATTACAATAAAACCAGACAGTTGTTTTAGGGGTTAAATTATCTGTACTTGAAATACATTTTAATATTGAAAATACCACCAATTTAAGATGCAAACAAATTCTTAAAGAATTTTGACCACTAAAATGAAGTGAAATTGCATCAAATCCAATAGATAAGAGAGCCACCTTTGCCCCCAGGAACCACATTGTAGATAGCATAAAGTCAGTTATATTTTCCCAACAAAAAAGAAATGGTAATTATGCAAATCAATAGTGATATTAGATAACACTATGGTGGTAATAATTTTGCAATATATAAATGTATCAGATCAACACATTGTACACGTTAAACTTACAGTGTTTTATGTCAATTAGATCTCAGTATAGCCGAGGAAAATTGTTGTTATTAGTGCTAGTAGTCAAATGGGGGAAGGGCAGTTTTAAGAGAAGCTCAAAACTATCTGTGAATAAAACGAACAAACAAACAAAAATCTCCAACATCAGTGTTCTTGAGGTGTAATACACGTTTTCATATATGTATATATAAATATGTACATAGATATATATCTATATCTCATCTATATATACCTGTATATATATATATATATATATATATATATATATATATATATATCAGATTACAAAATTTCCACAAAGATTAAAATTTAGAGTAACTTTAAGACTAAAAATGAGGACATTTGTCAGGTGAATATACACAACACATTTAATACAATAATGTTAACAATAGTTCTGAAACATTCATATTTTCACACATAAAACCTTTTATTAAAATGAGATATGCTAATAAAATTTCATTAGACTACTTCATGAATTTATAATCATTTCAGATATATCAAAATAAACTAAAAATAAGAATTAAATTCAATTATTAAATGAAGGTGTATACATTTCAGTATTTTTTTTAGTTCTTAAAGAAGAGTAAGATTTGTCTTGTTTTATTTTCCATATGACATTATATTAGTTTGATTGTAACACAGTCCCAATATACTGGGTGGATTCAACAACAGAAATGCATTATCTTACAATTCTCAGGGTGGAAGTCCAAGATCAAGGTGTTGACAGGGCTGGTTCCTTCTAAGCACTGTGTGGGAGGATCTGTTCCACGCCTCTCTCATATCTTCTGGTGGTTTGCAAGCAATCTTTGTTGTTTCTTGGCTTGTAGACCATCAACCTGATCTCTGTCTGCATGTTCACATGGTGTTATCCATTTGTGCAGATCTGTGTCCAAATTCCCACCTTTTATAAGAACATCAGTCATATTGGATTAAGATTCACTCTAATGACCTTTTTTTTCACCTGGACTACTTTCATGAAGAACCTATATTTAAATAAAACTGTATTCTGAGGTTAGGACCTTAACATATGTATTTTGGGGGGCACAATTCAACCCATAACAGTCTGCCTTCTGGCCTCCCAGAATTCATGTCCTTCTCACATGGAAAATATGTTTGTCCGATCCCAACACCCCCAAGTATCTTAACTCATTCTAGTATCAACTTTAAGTTTAGCATCTCTTCTAAGTGTCATCTCAGTCAGGTATGGATGAGACTTGGGGAATGATTCATCCTGAAGCAAAACTGCTATCCATCTGTGAAGCTGTGAACCTAGATAACAAGTTATGTTTCCAAAATACAGTGATGGTCCGGGCATAGGATAGGTGTTCTTATTCCAAAAGAGAGAAATCAGAAGAAAAAAAGAAAAAGATTGCAGGTCTCAAGCAAGTCCAAAACCTGGCAGGGAAAATCCCATTAGATTTTAAAGTTTGAGAATAGTCCTCCTTGGTTTGATGACGATCTGCTTTCTGGGCTGGCGGGAGGCTGCTCAGCCCTCAAGGACGTGGGCTCTGCCCCACGTACCCCCAACGTGCTCCTAGCTTAGTGGCCCCATTCCCTGTGCCCTGGATGGCAGTCTGCTCTCTGGAGCCCAAGGAGGTGCTTCTGTTCTCTGGATCCATGGGTTTACCTTCACAGTAATTTTTCCTTTAATGGCTCTTTCCTCAAAGTCATTCTTCCTTCACGTCCTTCCGTCTTTGTCTTTGGCAGTTCAGGCTGGCAGTGTTTCTGCCCTTATAAAAGTCTCAGAAATCTTGCTAGCCTCCCATGCAATTCACAGAAGTCCAAGACACCCTACCAGAGGATCCTCCACAGATCACTCCTGAATAATTCCATCTCTCTTCTGCTGAGATGATTGATTGGGTCATGTCTCACACACCTAATCTACTTAGCAAATGGTTGTCCTGCTATATCCTTGACTCTTTTTGTAAAGCACCCCATCTGAATAAAATGAAATCTTTCAAATCATTACATGCTATTTTCTTTTTTCTGAGGAGTTCCTTCTTGAATTTATTTCTCTCCTCTTACGTTTCATTATAAACAGCAAGGAGAAGTCACTCCATGCCTTCAACACGTTACTAAGAAATCTCCTCAGCTAAATGACCAAGTTATCCCCTGCCAATCTACTTTATATTGAACAAAATGCAATTCAAATAAGTCCTCTGTCTCTTTATATCAAGATTTGTATTTCCTTCAGTTTCCAGTAACATGTTTCTCATCTCCATCTGAAGTCTGCCAGAATAATTTTTGACATTCATATTTTTTTTCTTTTCCATTATGGTTTATTCCAGGGTATCAAATTAAAATATATTTCTGTTCATGATGGTCTATGTATTTTCTAAGGTGATAGAAGCATTCTCAATAGCTCTCTTGTTTTCTTTCAGAGCTCTCACCAGAATCAACATTAACATCCATATTTCTAGCAATAGTCTCTTCAAGGCAATCTAGACCTTTTTAAATCACACACCTCAAATCTTTTCCAGCCTCAACTTAATATCCAATTCCAAAGCTGCTTCCTCATTTTTAAGTATTTGTGCAGCTGCAATACTTTTGGTATTAAAATCTATATTAGTTTGCTACGGCTGTCTCAACAAATTGCCACAAATTGGGTGGCATAAACAACAAAAATACATTGTCTCACAGTTCTAGAGGTCAGAAGTTCAAGATCAAGGTGTCAGTAAAGTTGGTTCCTTCTGAGAGCTGTGAGGAAGAATCTGGTCCCTGCCTCTCTCCTAGCTTCTGGTGGTTTGCTGTCAGTCTGTAGCATTCTTTCCTGCTTCTGCTGAGACCCCGGGTTATTTGCTTTCTCTTACTCTATCTGACTAGAAAGTCACCTTGAAAGAGAATTATGTTTTCACTATGTATATTTATCTATTCTGTAGATTTCTACCTGTCTATGGTGATATGATTCTTCCATATAAAATTTCTAACTGCCTATATAACATTTTAAAAATTTACTGTTAAAATTAATATTTTTATTAATAACAGTCTTTCTTATAATATTCCCCTCTGTTGACTTTAACAACATTGCAGTATCTTTACCTTCTTTCTAAATCCTACCCCTTGCATTCACTACACATTTTAGATGTCTCTTTTTTATTTTTATTGTTTCCTTTTCCACCATGTCTTGTCCCCATTTAATTTGTACCCAATAAACCCTTTGCTCTAATTGCCTTCTAAATCTCAATCTATATTCTGAACTTCAGGTTCCAATAATTCAAAAGGCCGGCTGGATTTTTGTCACTGGATGGCCTCAAATCTATCATCTGTCACAAACCAAACTTCCACATGACAATTCTTCATCCTGACCTCACTTTTACTACCGATGTCACATAGCTCAACTTTAGAGTCATATAGACTCTTCTATCTATCTAATAGCATAACTTATAAGCCATCAAGAATAATAGATTCTTCTTCATATAGTGTTTCAAATGTCAACCTCATTTCTACATCCACGAATAAAATACTAGTTTATGTGCTCCTTAGGATATTTTAATATTCTCCCAATTTCTCTTCCTTCCTGTGGTGTCACTCTACCTCACTCTCTCCTAGCAGCACCATCGAGTCAATTGAATCAAATTTCATGGGCTGATATATCAAGATATTAGATACCCAGATCCAATATCCTGTACACAAGAAACAAATTCTAGTTGGGTGACAGGTGCATAAAAATAGGCGTAATACTAATCATAAGTGCTAAAATAGAAGCACGCATACGTCGATTATGAATACAGGCAATTCAGAATTAGCTCCTAGGCATTCAGGGTAATCGCATGGTGGAGCTGGAAATGGAAGATGAGTGGGAGTTCCACTGGCCAATAAATACATTCCAAACACTAGAAAAGTCACGTGCAAATGCATTGTGGCATCCGAGTACAGCTCTTCCTCGACTTAGGATGGGGTTATATAACAATAAACCCATTGTAACTTGAAAATATTATAAGTCGAAAAAGCATTTAATACACTTAACCTACTAAACATCAAAGGCTAGACCAGCCTTCCTTAAACATGTTCAGAACGCTTAACTTTAGCCTACAGTTGGCAAAATCATCTTTTACAAAGCCTATTTTATAATGAAGTGTTGACTATCTCATGTAATTTACTGAATAATGTGCTGAAAGTGAAGAACAGAATGGTTGTAAGTATATCAGTTGTTTACCTAGCGTGGATGACCGGGAGCTGGGGCTCACTGCCACTACTCAGCAGCATGAGAGAGTATAATATTGGGTGTTGCCATGCAGGAAGAGATCAAAATTCAAAACTCAAAGTATGGATTCTACTGAACGCATATCACTTTCACAGCATCATAAAGTTGAAAAATTATAAGTCAAACCATCATAAGTCAGTGATGTGGAAATTGAGTGAGTGGCAGGTGGTTGTCAATGAGAGAAAGAAAGCAGAGCCTGAATTGGCAAATATCCCAAGTTATTTAAAAGTTTGATGGAAATGTATGTTATCATGCAAGGAGATAAGTAGAGTGAGGGCTGAAGGTAACAAATTTAGTTTAATATATTTCAAAAGGGAACTTCCAGTTTCAGCTGTGACATAGAAAGAAGTTGAAATTTATCAGTCCCACACTTACGATAAGAAAAAGCTTAACAAACTGAAAATGAATAACATTTGTTAGACTCATCAGAGAACTGAGGTAACAGAGTACTATTACCCCAGTATCTGGAGAGCCAGGTACATCCAGACCCACTTATTTGAAACAGAAGCTGTTAGAGCTATAAACTAGTTGGAGTACTTAAATGGTAATAGACAGTTGGCCTTTGAACAGCATGGGGGTTAGGGGATGCCCACCCCCAGCTCAGTGGAAAATCCAGGTATAATTTTAGAGCTGGCCCTCCGTATCAACAGTTCTACATCTGCAGATTCAACCAGCTGTGGATTGTATAGTAGTGTAGTATTTCCACTGAAGAAAATCTGTGTATAAGTGGACCCACACAGTTCCAACCCATGTTGTTCAAGAGTCAACTGTACTTTAATTGCTGGAGGCTGAATCTACACAAGCACCAGGGTGAGAAACATCTTGGGGCTCCAGATTTAAGGAAACCTACACTTTCATGACATTTACCCTAAGGAATGCAATAGGATTTTCTGGTGAAAATTAGAGAACAAAACTATTGTGGTTCTGATGGGTTAGAGGAAGAGTAATCGTTGTGAACTATGCTGTGAGCTTTCACTAGAACAAAGGCATACTCTCTAGGGTAAAATATTTTACCAGAAATTTAGCATTGTAGAGGTAAGGGATTTTCTCTCACATCAGCCCCATCTGACCTTCCTGTCTCTTCCAAGAGGAAAAATAAACATGGTCAACCATAAAGAAATAGATGAAAAATGCTGCAGACATTGCTGCAGATGCCGGAGACATCTCCGGAGATACCGGGAGAAAAAGTTAAACCACTGAAGAAACCCTTGTGAAGGACACCGCCTGGAGACACGGGCCCAGTAAACAACTGAGATTTAGTTGGAAGGTTATAGAACACTCCCTCTTCCCCACACCTAACCACCACGCCAACGTGGCTCTACAGTAATTACCACAGATTATGACTAAAAGACCTGCAAGACAGACTCTCTGAGTGGAGTGCTTTGGAAAGCCCCAAGTTAGGAGGAGGCAAAATCAAGCACAATAAAGAAATTTGAAACTTCCTGCATCTATAGTTAAAAAGCAAGCACTTCCACAAAAAATTGCAAGGCATGACAAAAGTCAAGAACAGCACAGTCTGAATACACAGTCATCAGAAACAAATTCAAATAGAAAACTGATTTTAGAATCATCAGACCAATTACTTAAAAATAATAATGACTCATGTTAGGGACTCTAATGGAAAAAGTAGAAAAGATGTAACAACATATGGTTAATCTAAGCAGAGAGATGGAAATTCTAACAATGAACCCCCAAAAAATTCTAGATGTTAAAAACACTGTAACAGAAATAAAGACCACCTGATCAGTAGACTGGACCCAGCCAAGAAAACAATCAAGGAGCTTAAAAATGTGTCAGTAGAAACTTTTCAAACTGAAATGTGGAGGAAAAAAAAAAATTTGGAAAGAAAAGGAGAGAAAATCCAAGAAATATGACAGTAAGGAAAAGTGTAACACAGGTATAATTGGAAAGGGAGAAGGAGAAGTAAGAGAGAAAAAAAGTAATTTGTGAAGCAATAATGGCCTAGAACTTTCCAAAATTAATGGCAGATAGAAAAAGAGGAGTGAAACACAAGAACCTAAAATTCTATAGCTAATGAAATTATCCTTCAAAAATGAATGAGAAATAAAGACTCTCTCAGACAAACACAAACTGAAAAAAATTTATTGCCGGAAAACCAGCTATGTAAGAAATGTTAAACATTCTCCAGACAGAAAGAAAATTATATGCCTAAGAAAATTGGATCCACATGAAAGGGGAAGATCACTAGAGAAGGAATAAATGACAGTAAAAGTATTTTTTCTTATTTTTAATTTATTCAAAAGATAATGGTTTGATTAAAGCAATAATAGTGACTGAGTGATTGTAGTATATAGGAGTGAAATGACTGACAGCAATATTACAAGAAATGGGAAGGAGGAATTAGAAATACTCTGCAATAAGTTAACTGCAGGACACTTGAACATACATAGTGCTATTTGAAAGTGGGCTTAATTAAAAATGCATATTACAAATTATTGAATAACAAATAATTTAAAAGAAACTAATTCATATGCTATAAAAATAAGACATATATATAATGACATAATAATATTATGAATAAGAGAATATTGCAAATATAGGTGTCAGAGTGTGTTCTGGCAAGGTATAAAGTATCATCTCCGCTTAGGTAAGACTGGTTAAGAAAGAAGAAATGGACGTAAAAGAAGATAACTGAGGGTCTTCACTACAAATTTCTTGACGTTCACCAATTGATGATTCTTCCTGAATCTTTGATCCTGGGTCTGCCCACTCAAAAAAGTTCAATACCTTTCAATTATTAAATTAAGTAGAAGTACACCACACTCTACCTGTGTTGGTAAATTTCATGGTTAGCTCAGCTAGGCCATGGTGGCCAGAGAGTTAGTTTAGTCGCCACCATGAAGCTATATTAGATGAAATGAACACTTAAAGCAGTAGACTTTGAGTGAAACATTCAATTTCATAATGTTGGTGAGACTATTCTAATCAGTTGAAAACCTTAAGAGGAAAAAAATGAGGTCCCCTAAGGAAGAGAGAATTCTGCCTCCAAACTGCCTTTGAACTAGAGCTGCAACGTTAACTTTCCTCTGGGTCTGCATCTTGTCAGCCTGCCCTGCAGATTTCAGACTTGCCAGCCACACTATCACATGAGTCAGTTCTTTAAAATAAATTCTCTCTTCTCTCTCTTCCTCTCATGCTCTCGCTCTCCACACACACACACACACACACACACACACAGAGAGTGTTGGTTCTGTTTCTCTGGATAACTCTGACTTTCAGAGTTTATATCCAAGTATTTTCACATAGATACTTCTGATTCCCCCAAAATGTATTACATTTCCCAAACACATCCAACGATAGGAATGCCATTTTCACTAAGTCTATTTTTGTGTACACTTATCACCAAGACTAGCTCTCTATATTCTTGTCATTTTTCAAGCTCCATCTAAAATATCATTTATCTCCTTGCTTTTAGTGATTCATCCAAAAAATTATATTATTTATCTAGTGTACAATTTTATGGTACTTTATAATTCTTCGAAGTATTATATATTCTGTGATGTATTATAAATATTATGGTTATCTTTCTATCATTAAAATTTGGCTATCTTTGCTGGCAGATAGAAAGCTTCTAACCATATGACGCCTATTCAAGCTTCTGCTCATAAGAGACATATTTCATATCCACTCACGTTTCTTTAACCAAGGCAACTTAGATGCCCAAGCTATATAAAACCTCACCCAGTACCTCTTATCTATAATGTTTAATTTCCCTATTAATTTCCTTAAATTGTTTTCATATAGTATATTGCTATATTGGTGTCAGTTGTTAGTCATTGAACACAACTTGAGATAGAAAGTATAATGTGTGAAATTATTTTATATTTTCTTGGACCATGGGACCCAAGGGCAGAAATGAGGGAGACCCCAGAAAGAAACTGGAAAGAGTAAATTAAATTCAATCGGTGTATTAGTTAACTGTGGCAGCTATAACAAAGTACCGTAGACAGGGTGGCTTACAATAACAGAAATTTGTTCTCTCATATTTCTGGAGGTCGGAACTCTGAAATTATTCTTGGTCTGAAACTGAGGTGTTAGCAGCGCTAGGCTGCCTCTCTCTAGGAGAGAATGTGTTCCTTGCCTCTTCCAGCTTCTCGTGGCTGCTGACATTCCTTGGCTTGTGGCTGCATCCATCCAATCTTCAAGGTCAGCTTATTCAAACCTTTCTCTTTCTCTGTGTGTGCCCAATCTCCCTCTCTCTCCATCTTATAAGGATACATGTGATTCTATTTTGGACCCATCTGGGATAATCTCTCCATCACAAGATCCTTAACTTAATCACATCTGCAAGTATTACCCGCTCCTTTTTTCAAATATGAGATACCATTCACAATTTTCAGAGATAAGGATGTGGATATATTTTGGGGAACTTTTTTCCCAGCCTATCAGAGTCAGTCTCTTTTTTCTTATTTCTGTTTGATGTATGGTTCTCTCTCCCTCTCTTGCTCTCACTCTCACTCTGGCTCTCACTGTCTCTTGCCCTCACTCTGTGTGTGTGTGTGTGTGTGTGTGTGTGTGTGTGTGTGCATGTGCGCAAATCAACATTTTCTACTTCTTTATCCACATAACGGAGCAAAACTGAATAGCAGCTATTTCATTTTCCAATCACGTATGCGTCAAGACACCTATTAGGGACTGTTTCTGAATTCCAAATGCAGATATTCAGACTTTGAGCATGGAGGATCTTATAGTTTGAACATTTCTCAAGAGTCCACTCTTGGTCTAATCAACTATGACCAGGTGAATGTTTTCAAACATGATTGCTAGACCTCTTCCCTTATAGAAGATCAATTCTGAAAGAAGAGTTAATGGTCATACGTTGAACAAGCATCCTGAAAAGCATCTACTACATTTCCATTGAGTAAGGTGGTCAGGGGAAAAATACTACTATGTTCAGTAAATCTTTTAAAAAGGACTTGGCATTTATTGTCTAAACATTTCATAGTTTTCTTAACTTTTCTTTAAGTCAATACAGTAAAGTAATAGCAATCGCTGAGGAAACTTAGTAATACTATTTCTGATAGAGCACTCCTTACAAGCCCACATTTTGTTTTTAAAAGTTAGTAAGTGTGATAAGCTGACAAACTCAGCTGTTCCTCTAAGTAGAGCATTTTGACTCGTGTCAGAAATAGAGAAGTAGATGAACAATGAATCTCCCCTTTAGGTGTTGGAAAAGATATAATTCATCAATATGTGACGGTCAGTTTATTGATTTATACCAAGGAGACATGTCAGAACACTGTAGCAATAAGCTCAGCGGTAGCCCA
Organism: Balaenoptera physalus; assembly: GCF_965194825.1. Classification (NCBI taxonomy): domain Eukaryota; kingdom Metazoa; phylum Chordata; class Mammalia; order Artiodactyla; family Balaenopteridae; genus Balaenoptera; species Balaenoptera physalus. Next base: position 160,541,724 of record NC_138890.1, read on the forward strand.
GATTGAGGTGGTTTAGTACATGGTATTTTACACACACCAGAGAAAGTCTATTTTAAACTTCCACCATGTATTTTTCTTTTCTGATAGAATTCCCTTGTAGTTCAGAAACATTTTAGCCAGGTTTTCTTAAAAATGATAGCACTGTATCTTTATATACTGTCTAAAAAGAACTTTTATCTTTTATTTTTTATTTTCACAATAGATTTGGGAGATGAATGGGTGAGTTATTATTATTACAGATTACAGTTATTATTATTACAGGAAGTTGAGGCTCAGAGGGGTGAAAAGGTTTTGACTAGAGTAAACAGAGTGATGCTGAAATGGCTCTCTAGGAATGTCCATTGGGGAGAATAGAGTGAGTTGACACTGATCTTGAAGCAGCCTGTTGGAGACTGTGATTATGCCTGGGAGGCGAGGACAACCTCTCCTCCTGGGGAGACTGAATATCCAGAAATCAATTTTGGGACAGAGTGGCAAGGTCAGATCTGATCTGGGTCACAGCCATTGTGCAAGTGTAGGAAGGGAATGGCTAAGAAGGAATCATGGTATTGAGGCTGAGAGCAGGAGCCCTCAGCAACCAGGGAAAATGAAGGTGATTGATGGGAGTGGTCTTTGTGAAGGGAATTCAGCATAATGATGAGCGAGAAGTTCCTGCCCCAGAAGCAACGAAGGAAAAGTTTTATCTGGCAGATTTAAAGAAATACTACTCACGGCATATGTGTTCGTGCAGCAATCTTTTTTTCCCTAAAGAAAGAGCCATATAGAAACTTTAAATGAAAATATTCTGTAAGTAATTACAGAATAAGACAGACGCACAATTTGAGAACCTATTTTTATTTTTGCTCCTCCAAATGAAATATGAGGATGTAAAAACGAAACTGTGGAAAAACCAGCCAGAACCCACTCAAACATATATTCTATATATAATATGAATATATTAGAGTATATGAAAGTTTTTATTCAAAATAAAACATAATGTAGAAAATAGAAAATCACCCAGACAACTTCAAAAAAAGTGTGGACACAATTTTAAGGGAACAACTCTATTGATACACATACATCCAGAGTTGCATAATTGAGCCAATACTTCATTTTTAGTTACATTTACTCTTAGTGTTTTTCCAGAACTACAAATTTTGCTCTTCATAGCAAGCCAATTAAAACAATCTGTCTGGCACATTCCTGTGCTATATGCAGTGGTGTGAGTGTGGGGTGTCGGAAGGGATTCTTGTTTATTTATTGCACGTGTGTGGAAAACTTCATTTCTATACTTGCTAACACTAACTTCATGATACCTGCCTTCACACAATATAGATAAAAGATTACAAACCGTCTTCCTCTCGTTAATCCAGGCTCTAACCCCAGTTTTTGTGTTGAAAACTTCCTCATGCCCATAAATATGATCATTAGGCACCTGCCATTTATCCAGTTACCATTACAAACAGAATTCCATCTCTAATATTTCAAATGTAATAATGCCTCTTTCTTAAGTCTTGTACCAGGTAGGTAGGACATAGTTATCAACCAAACTCTTCTGCTTTAGGGGCAATGCCTTGCTTTTCTATTAATTCAATACATATTTATCGAGCACTACCTATGTGGGAGGTGCCACCCTAGGTCCTTGAGATACATCAGTAAACAAAACTGACACAAATCCCTTCTTCCACAGAAATTACATTCTAGCATACATTCACCAAAACACGACTTGAGTTCACACTTTTTTGTTACCAGATGAATCTTTCATCTTTGTGGAGATATAGCTTAGCGAAGAGTAAAATGTATGGGTATATCTGAGCCCTAGAAGAGGCCAAGGATTTAGGAAGTTTTTCTGAATATGATCTCTTTTAATCCTCACAGCTATTGTATTTTTCACTGAGGAGCCTGGTATTCAAAGTGATTTTGCACAGCCTGTATCAGATGTAACTGAGTTAGAGCCCCTGTTTTCTGCCTTAAATCTGGTTTCTTCAGATGCAAAGACATGCTGCGGCTGTTTTTAGCACAATTCCTTATCTTAGCTTACAAACAAGCACCACAATGATATTGATCTACTTTTCTATATCAATGTAAAATACTCTATCTTACACATTTCCTATCGGACAAGAAACAAAAGTATAAATACTCCCTTTCAACAAATAAAAATTCTTCTTTGTCATGACTGGATTCTTCTTGCCTCACCTTCCTCAAATATCCTCAATCACTTCTGGAGGTTCCCTGAGGTCTCATCCCAAAAACTCTCTGATTTGTCCTTGCAGAGAGGCTATACTCTTTATGTTTTATATTTTCACATAAAATAATAAATCTATATTTATATCAGTCTGGGTGTTGTTAATTATGTACAAATTTCTGTTCCTCTAATGGTTATCACAATGCAAGATTGAAGGTGGCCTTTTATTCGTTTTCAGTATTGGTATGTAAACTCTCTGAGGAAACATATAGTCCAATCTGCATTTAGCCTGCCAACCTGCAGGGCCTGGTGCCTAAATGGGAGCTCAAAGTATGTCCTCGACAGTTCACTCTTGGATAGTTCTTTCCATCCTACTTGTGTTCGTTTAGATCCCTAAGAAGCAGGCAACAAGATGGGATTAAACATGCAAGAGATTTGGAGCAGAAATGTCTGTGAGGGAAAGTGGAAAGCTGGAGGTGTGAGAAACAGGTTGAAACCCCATGAAAGAGAGGGGGAAGAAAGATCTTCAACTCCAAGTTTCAAAGTTGTCAAGAGCCAGAGTTTCCCTCTGGAACAGACAAGTCTCATTTATCCCTGTTGTCCTCGAGCATCAGCTGGCTGCAGATCATGGGAAATACGTCCTTCAGTATTATCATGGAGTGGATTTCAGAGCATAGCAGCTGGGGCTACTGGCCAATTAAATCCTTGCCAAAGGAGATCTGGGAGACACAATGTCCAGACTGATGCAGGACCCTTGAAGCATCTCCTTCCACTCCTCTAACTACATCATGTGTATTCCTTATATATGTATACTCTTTATATACATGTGTTCCATGTATATTTCTTACACTTACCTCTTTTGTGGCAGTACCATAGACTGTTGTCCCCACGTATTTTGTAAAATAAAATATTTGAAATTCTATAAATATGTAAAAATGAATATGAATACAAAATATAATTTATATATTTAAATATATAAGCACAGACATATTATTTAATTTAACTTTGGTTAAATTTCAGTAGCTCATCATTTTAAAATATTAAAGAAGAATATAAAGTATTCTATGATGATTAGAGAGTAGTATATGTAGTAACTTCCACAATTAAATACTTTATGGTATAGAAATAAATTTTTTAGGCATATTGTAGGAAATAAGTGCCTTCCATTCATGTAGGTTTAGGGAATTGTCTGGATATTCTCACAAGGCGTAATGTGCTTTTAAAATAGTCTAACATTTGCATTTGATATATACTATATATGTTATGTTATTTGATATCTTCAGTAGAATCGCCTAAAACTATTAACAGTAGTAGGGAACTCATTATAAATTGAGGCATTTAAATGATAATTATTAAACAAATAGCAATTCAATATTAAGCAGCCCTGTAGGGAAACTACTGGTATCGAATAAACACATTTTTGGAACTCAAAAATTCCCTCAGTTTTAGGAATTAATAGTTTCTCTATGTTTAGGTGAAGAATCTGTTTTCTTTTTTATTGAATACCTGATGATATTCAATGAAATATGATATTTTATAGACCATTACTAAAGAATCTCTATTATTCCATGAATAGAATTCTCATATTCTTCAAATTCGTCACAAAGAGCCACAGAGAAACAGCAAGGCAAGCTAAGAAAAGTGACTTCTCTAATTTTCAAGGGCATACATCTAATGACTCCGTTTAAACTAGCTGAGTGTAGGCATTATATTTGCTAGGGATAAATCCGCATATTTATATATAGTGTTCCCTGAAGTTATAAAAACAGCAACACGTGGAACAGAATTACTTTGAAAATTCTTATACAATTTGGGGAATACAAGAAACGATTTTACCCTTTCCACTTTTGCTTTTTTCTAATGAAATTTCCATTTCTACATGCTTCACTGTGGGAGGGGTGAGGGACAGACAATGCTGTTTCTAAGTTTCGTGCTGACGGTGAAGTTTTAGTAACGACCATGGACATTGTTTTCAGCTTGGATATACCAAGATATTACCGATCTTAACAAAACACTTTTGAACCTTCAGTTTTGTTGTTTTATTTTGAATTTTTAAGCTAATTTCACATGCCAGAACTTTATGCAGCAACTTACTAACAGGGGAAAAGCAGAAATTCAGCCTTGCTATTCAGCATGAACTTTTCAACGATTCTGTTTTCTGTATGATCTTCAGGATTTTCCTCCCATAGCTGGAGACCTGCTGAGATGTGTGTTTAAGTGCAGGAGTGCAATATTAGCCTCGTACAGCAGGAAGAGAAAACTGTAGCTTTTCATGTTTTTAAAGTCTTTTCTTCTAGGATGCTGATTGCAAGTTAATGGGTAATAATTTCCGTCTGGTTGTATCTTGCACCTGCTTTACGCCCCCATTCTCATCTTCCTCTTTGAGGAGGAAAGTTTTTGCTTTTTCTTACAAGAGTGATTAATATCTACTGTATGAATACAAATAGTAACAAACATGTGGGCTCGCAGAGTTTTAAACAAAAACAAGCTTTAATTAAAGAGCAGCTGAAGTCATGAAGCTCTACTTTTTTACTAGAAAACAAATAGGAAGAATTCCTGTGAGTTAATTTTGTTTTATCTAATCCTTCCTAAAGCATCAATGACTTGGAAACTCTTGAGAAGGGTTTCAGAATAACTTACAAATTAAATCAAATCGTAGTTAATTTTCTTGCAAATAAATGCTTTTGGAAGAAACACCTGGGAGAATAATACAAAAATCTCACAAATAAATGATGTTCCCTTCCTGTATGTACAGTGTGCTTTGCACAGATAAAATGTTAAAAATTCCCAATTGACCTTACACTTTAGACTAAATTAGGGGTGGAGATGGTGGGAGAGTATCTGGATTCCATTTGGATTAGCGTTCACGACTGCACGATTTTACTGTTCAGACAAATCTTGTGATGATATACCAACTATTTGTTTGCTGGGCAGTGCCACTCAACAGTAATTCAAAATATTTGTCAACTTTTATATGAAAATGCAAATTTGCTATGTGAAAGGCAATTCTGGAGGACCATCAATATAGCAAGTAAATGATGATCGTTTGAATACTGAATGGTGAAATCCAAGGAAAACCAGTATTGCAAAGGTGTTGAATGAAATATATTCTCTTCAATCAAAAAGTCTATTTGCTTATAATTAGCTAAAGCTGGTCTGACCATTTTTCAAGAACAGTTTTAGATTCATTAATACCATTCAGACTATTTTCTCTTATGTGAAATAAGCAGAAAAAAACACAGGGCCTGCCCAAGAAGACCCGAATGTATTGCATTATTAGTACTCCAACTAGTTGCTATTATGCTATAGCAATGAAAGAAATATAATAAAAATCACTAGCTATTTATCACATACATAATTCCATGAACAATAACTGTATTTTTCATATTACATTAGGTTCTTGCCTTGCTTTATCACATCAGCTATGTCAGTGCCTGGCATAGTAGCAGTTATGAAATAAATGTATAGTGAAAGAATGAATGTGCACTTAAAGGGCACGCTTTGGCTTATTGTAAATTAACCTCAGTTTCTATTAACATAGTTTGCCCTAGAAAAGTTAATATATGCTCTTCTGCTCCTTACAATTTCTGTACATTTTCTTTCTGATTTTCTACCCATTCATTCATTCATTTGTTCTTTCAAGCAAGATAGATAGGTAGATGACAGATAGATGATAGATAGGTAGGTAGATAGATAGATAGATAGATAGATAGATAGATAGATAGATAGATAGAGATGGAGTATTTCTCTGGAGTCTTGAAAGCAACCAAACTCAAGTAAGACAGATAAGACACATAAATGGATACTTTACCTGTGGTTAGAGTTCAAATTATTTTGAGTAGATTGATGATGGGACCATAAATTCAGTTGTTGAGTGGAAGGATAATGGGTAGGAACATCTATCACAGATGTCTTTAAGGTACGTTGAAGAAGGGCCTGGATATATATACAGGAGATAAGGAGGTATTGAAGGAGCCAGTTGAACAGGATGCAAAACCTTGTCTCAAATTTTGTTTCAAAGAGAAGTAGAGGCAAAAGTGAATTGATTTCAGCAAAGGAAAGTTCTCTGATAATTAGATTGGTCCAGCAGTGCAAATCAGTGCTTCAGATTTTCATGGGCTCTGCCAGAAATTTTACAGGGTCAGAAATGGGAGGCCACATGCAGTGATGCTTCAGAATGGAGGAGGATGAGTCTGATCATTTCCAACCTTAAACTGAGACGTCGTGATCCCAATACATAGAGCATAAATGCACGAAATATTCTTACGGAATATTTCAAAACTCTTTCTGATCATTTATTGATTGATTTGTTCAGTTGATAAATATAAATTACATGTTTAGTAGGCAAAAGGGGAAAATTTTTATTATAACACAAATAATTGTCAGACTGTGTACTTGGGAACCTGGTATATGTACTTGGTCCAGGGTGGCACATGGAGAGACTAAGTAATTCCACCTGGGATGGTATGGACATATTTGTTTTCCAGTATTGAACGATGAGTCTTTCAGCAGTCTCAGCCACTGGTCAAATGGGAATAGAGGAAAGTGCATTTCTTCCAGGGGGAAACACAAGTACAAAGATAGAAAAATTTTTTTTCATTTTAGCTTTATATTTCTATTTATATTTTTAAACCATACCTTAATCAATATACTACTTGCAAATTTTAGAAGGCAAGTCTAGAGACATACACAGAGACCTTAAATGACATACTAAATTGTTTGAATTATATCCTGAAGTTGACATGTAGTTAATGTTTCCATATATTATAAAAATTATATTACTGTAACAGATACATTTAGTAAAGATTTCATAGCAGCTCCTTTAAATAGTGAAAAGGTAGTGTTTAAAAAATTATTGCTTCTCTTTACAATTTATGATAAATACAAGTAAAGCTATTTGAAGAATAGTTATTAATAGACATTTCTACAATATTTGAAGTGAACCCTCCCGTTTATATTTTTTAAATTATCTCTTAAACAAAAATTAGAATACCATCACATAACCACTTTAGTTTCTCAACATTATTTTTCAAAAAAAAATTTTATAGTTAAAAAACAACTTGCAGAAGTTCCCTATGACTTCATTTTTAATGTAATGTACTTTTCAACTTGCTGACATACTACTCTATACTGATGACATTCATTTTTTCAAATTCTTTTTAATAAGTTGATCCTTTCTGGGAATTATTTGCATAAAATAATGAAGTAGGATTACAGAGGAATTAGCAGCAGTGCTATTAACATACACCCCCCCCCCCCCGCACACACACACACACACACTCACACACCCTTCCTGTGGCCTCACACTTGACATCAGAGGAGGAACATTTATTTTCCTTCACTAATAATAGCAAATTAAAAAGCAAAAGCAGCAGGGAAAAAACTGTTAATTATTCCAGTTATTCCTTAAAGAAATCTAAATACTTGTGTCTTAAATATTATCTATTAAACCAAAAGTAATATGTTTCATGAAGTCCCATAAAATTTTGGTTGGAAAAGTATTCTAGAGCTCAATCACCAGTTAACCAAAAGAAATTAGAAGTATTTTAAAATTCTTAATAGCACCACATCTTATAATTCTGTTCACTGCATTTCTAAAGTCTCTTGCATTTTAATTTGCATTTGCTTCTTCTAAATCAACATGTTTTGATCTTGGAGTAAATGTTGTTTATAACCTGAAGGTGATTATAAAACTACATCCTCCTTATTACTGAAAAGATCTTCAATTTAGAATCAGTGCACTCAATTTATCTCCACTAGATCTAAACAAATACTGTACTATAAAGGTCAGATTTGACTGGCACAAGTAAACAGGTAATCTTAATAAAATCTCATTAATAATAAACATATTTTCTACCTTCAGCTTGTGAGTGAAGTTGCTTTTCAGAAATAATTGAGGGGAAATTAGTCATATTTCCTTTTTCTTGGTATGTCTTGTTTATCAATGCAAAATAATTTGTTTAAAATGAGGTCAAATCAGAGAACTATTTTTTCCTTGATGTATAGCCTAAGCATGTATTTTTGTGCTTTAATTGGCAAGCCTATTTGGAAGAACTATGAATTCAAGGCTCTAGAGGTAGACATGAGGATAAAAGAGCTGTTAGTTATGCTTAAATATTATGCATATAAATTTAAACATAAAACAAGTTTGATTAAATGATAAAGCTGAAAAGAAATCAAATCAAATACCCTTCAATGGTACCATACTAAGAAACCAATCATTAAAAAAAAAAAAAAAGTTTTTCTCCAAGTGAAATATGAGTTTAGTAAACTCTAGCTATATTTCAAAGGTTTTATTTTCAGGTCCACTTTAATCGTGGTTAAAACATGTTTTGTTCTTGTGCTATTTTTTACAAACAGATCCACAGGTATAACTTTCCTTCTGGCGAAGTTGCTGATTTCCCTGCCAAAATGGTTTTTCAGATCTATAGCTAAAAAGCTCATCCCCTCTATTAATCTCCAGTTTCCACCTGTGGCCTTCATTAAACTGCAGACATCATTTTATCTTCTATTTGTCAAGTCGCAATGAACATATCGGGTTGTGTTTTGCCACTTTTCTGCTAAGATTCAGGCAATCATTAATTTCATGGAATATTAGCAAAGAAGTAATTTAGAAAGATAAAATTGGTTAATTGTGCTGTCATTAGCAAAATATAAGTGTTTTCCCATCTTTTGAGCTTTATTATGATAATTCTCTTTAAAATTAACATTTTAACTGTGGTGCAGAAAAGGTGTGAGATGAAGACTCCTGTCTGGTCACCAGAGCGAAGTATATATCCTAAAATTTCTGGAGGAATTGAGGGGGCAAGCTGAAAATGTTGGATATCCTCACCACAGCCCCGATTTATGAAAATAAATCTGTCATCATCTTTGAGGCAGAACCCATCATTTTCTCTTGTAGGGAAGACAGAATACTGCTTACTGGAGTCAGGACTGGAAGAGGATGAAAATAATGGGAGGTTTTTCCCCATAGACTTCCAGGCCTGGGGAACCCACTTCTAATCTTCCCTTAAATAATCTATAAGCAAATCAGCAGTGTTTGGCCATGATTTGAATAAGAGGCAACCACATAATTCAGCAGCATCACTTGTTTCTTCCCTGGGTCAAAATAAGCATCAATGGATGTTTATTAGAGTACAGAGTCTGATAATTTACATATCTGTACATTGTGTAACACATAGATAATTCCTTGGCTCTTTGACTTTACAACACGCCTCATTTTCTTTTGCTTCTCAGACTCTGTAAACTTTTTATTCTAGCAACTCCACCCCTTCCCAATGTACAACATAGCCCTGCCCCTTCTCCTCTGCTACGCCTCTATCCCTTCACAAACATTCATGGATTTTTCATATGTGCAGGTTTCTGCAGGTTCTCAGGTGGGGGGCAGAATCCTGGTTTTCTGTGTATGGAGAAGGGTGGAGAGAAGGGGACTTTGGAAGCTGCTTGGATCCCCGCTTCACAGTGAAGACTGCTAGTTTCCTCCTGAATCCCCTAAGGGGCCGCATAGCCTGCCATCAGGGAATGTGACTTTGCTTTTGATGAACTTGGAATCTACTCTCACATGGGAAATTATATTTCACCTGTTAACATGAATTTTTTTTCTCCTGCTCCTAGCAAAATCATTACTCAGTCTTCATAGGTCAGATCCATGGCATCTAAATTTTTTTATCTTTCTTAAAAAAGTAACAGTTGCTTGCTTCATCATTCTGGACCTTCCACTGCTTCCAGGACACAACTCATTCTTGTACTTGTTTCTTTCACTAGTTATTCCTTCTCAACCACTTGTGCCGATTCTTTTCTCATTTTTCCAGATGTGAACGTTATAGGGTCTCAGGGTTCAGGATTCTGAATTTGCCTTAATCTGTCACATTTTCAGTGATCTCATACAGACTTATGATAGAGTCATATACCTTCTTTGTGCTAATAAATATCGGATTCTTTCTACAAAACTGGACTCATAGGTAACATCCCAGCCAATGTCTCTAATATGATGTCTAAAAGGAATCTCAAGTGTACACTGATGGCCACACACACACACACACACACACCACTCTAACCTCATGAATTTTGCTCCTTCTCAGCAGGAGGCAATGCCTCCGTTCCTCTTACTGGCACTGAAATGCTTGGGGTTATGGATGCGCCATCTCTTTCTCTCACACTCTCTTGGCCAATCCATCAGCAAATCGGAAGCCCTAAAATCAAAACATATCCCATCTTATTAACTAGTCTAAAGCACCATCCTCTTTCAACTTGATCCTCCTTATAGCTCCTACCTCATCCCCTTCCTCTAACTTGCCCTCCTCCAGACTGTTGCACTCAGAACAGTCCTTCTCAGGCTTAACCTAATTCATTTCACTCTTCTCTTTAAAACCTGAAGGTCACTAAGTGTGAAAGCCTGAGTCTGGCATACAAGGCCCTGGTCTGTATAATCTGCCTCACTTTCCTCACCTTGCATCAGTCTTACTTCTGTTCTTTACACCAAGCCTACCCTGTGTTCCTCCATGTTCTCATAACTTGCCAACTTCTTGCTGTTACTTCTGTGTGCAGTGGCCATTCTCCACATACCTGTGTTGACTTGAGACTACTAGATATTTCTCCAGCAATGATGGATTTATGCTGGCTCAGCAGGGAATTGCATTTCAGGGTCTACCACCATGGTCAGTCACATGCAAGTCCCCACAGGCAAGGGAAGGAGAGCACTTTGATAGAGGGGAAAAGGAAGTCACGAGGGCCGTAGTAAACAGAGTCCATGGCTTTTCACTGGCTGACTCCTTGTCCAGAAAGGAGTCTTTCTTCTTGCTGTTGGGCTCAGCTATAGTAGCAAAGTATGAGAGCTCCCCCTCTGGTGTCCTGACTCTACTGAATTGAGATTTCTGTTAATTAATTTTTTACACCTGCATGGCTTCCAGCCTCATTTCTTTTAGTTCTCTGAATTCCACCACTCACTCCATTGTCACTCTTTACCCAGTATCTTACCACTTTATACCCATCAACATCATCATCCAACTCATAAGACATTCATTTATGCATTTGTTTATTGTTTATAATTCCTCTAATTGAAAGGAAAACTCCATGAGAGGAGAACTTGGTCCGTTTTGTTTTCTGTCATATCCGAGCACCTAAGTCAATAGCTGGTGCTCAATAAACATCTTTGTTCTTAAGGCTGAATTTAAATGATCCCTGAATGTATTTTTATTAAAAAGACCCCTTTCTTTAGCAGAAGATTCTTCTGACTCTATCTTTGTCTAAACCTCTAATTGCACAAGGACTTTGCAATGATCTTCTAGTGGTTTCTCTTTGTTCTTTAAGTTTTATTTTGATAGAAGATTAGGGTGACCGCAGCAGGAGGAAGGATTGATTAATACCATCACAGGACTATTATATTATTGGGCTGGAGGTGCAAATCAGGATGATATTCTTTATTTCCAAAAACACTCAAGGTTATTTTTTTAGGAACAGATTATTTGTCAGAATGGCTGCTGCAACTTGTATTCTTCTTGGTTCATAAAATAAATTAGTTGACTATCTTGACTATAGCTGGTCCAGCTGGAGCCAAGACCCTCCACAAAGAGACATGTACAACACACAAATGCCTCTAAACAATTAAAAACAACAACATCAAGCAGCAGCAAACCAAAATGAGACAGTGCAATTCCAAGCAGCCATCAATAATAATGTAGATCTTAACCAAAGACCTTTGTAGGGAAAAGAATTGAGATTATATCACAAAACACCTACGAATTTCAGAAAACTCTTTTTAAAAAGTTCCTCTTTTACCTCAAAAAGTGCTTCTCATTAAGCCCATTCTACATCACCATCTCCCGTTTTCCCGGCATCTTCTGTCTGCTCTCAACTTCTCTCTGGACTGGCTGCTCTAACTTCTATTCCCTTATTAAATATTCCCCTTAGAAATTAATATTATGATTATTGACATTTTTTTCTTAAGTTCTTACTTCTCTTACTGTTTTGACAAGAAAGCGTCATGAAAACTTTTGCATTGACCTTATTATTTTCTAGCTAACCCATGAGGTTACTATTGCTGATGACAGTTTTGAAATGCCTTTTATTGAAATACTTTGATCAAGAGCTACTAGAGCTACGTTTCTTTAAAGCCATTTTCATTACTTTATTGTCATGCCTCATGTATCACAGCTAAATTCTGAAATCAGACGCTTGGCATCAGAATGCAATCATTCTGCCAGAGACAGAAGTGTGAAGTGGTTTGTTGTTTTTGTTCCGGGATAGGGAGAGAAATGTTGCATGTTTTGAATACAAAATGCTTTCAATAAAGTTGCAAACTGAAATCACAGGTTTTTTTTTTTTTACAGATAGAGAACAAAAAGAAAAAGACTAAGGACTAATATGTTGACTGAAAGGGAATTCCCTGGTGGTCCAGTGGTTAAGACTGTGTGATTCCAATGTAGGGGGCACGGGTTCAGTCTCTGGTCGGGGAACTAAGATCCCACATGCCACGTCACGCGGCTGAAAAAAAAAAAAGTAGCGAATATGTTAGCTGAAAATAACAGGATCCCAGATTAGGAAAGATGCATATATTTCTTCTTTCAATAAATGGGAATACGGTGGCATCTTGTCACAGAAAAGAGATGCCAGCAGTTTATCTCCTAAATGCTCCAATATGGTGAACTCAACTCAGTATTTCCCAGAATGAAATAAAATCTTTAGAAACATGACCATTTACTAAAATGAAGAATTTGTTAAAATATCATTAACATATTAGAAACATTTGTATTCACCTTTGCTGTAAAAACAAAAGAATAAGTTCTCCAAGAAACAGAAAGAACCAAGTCTCCAATGACTATATTGCGTCTTATTTTAAGCCAACACAGCCTGTTTTGCATGAGAATAGTAATTAAAAAAAAAAAAAAAATAGAAAGATTCTAACCACACTAGGCTCTCAGTCTTGGGGCACATTTTCAAATTGGGCTAAAAATAATGTTTGCAGTACTCACAGCACAATTCAGTTTGAAATTCTCCCACAAGTATAATTTTACCTCATCAAAATTTCCGCCAACAACAAAGGATATATACATGTGTATGTGCGTATTGGGAAAGAGAGAATATGAATAATTTGCATTATGAAGAATTATTATATTGTTTATTAACTATGCAGAGGAGTTAAATTTGCCACCCCAAATTCTCTTTGGATTGCAGTTTATTTCAAGCTGAAAACAAGCAAGGCTCAAAAGATTCAGGAAGATGCTTTGACCTACCCACTAACTGCCTGGAAGAATTTATTCATTTAATAGAGCTAGCACCAGAGTTACCTGCAAAGAATCTGGGCTAAGTGTGGTGAGGGAAACTCAGCAGGGCCCAGAGATGAGTCCACTCTTGTGTCCCATTGTGTCTGCAAGGCCCAGCAAACATTTGTTTACCAAACATTTGTTTACCATCCCCATGTCAATTGCCTCTCTCCTCTTTGAAGTCCTAAACCTCTATCCCCTTACACTCTCTGTCCTTTTTAGCTGAAGATTATATTTAAGGTGAAGACATTAGTCATTTTAGTGAGTTACTTAGTCTTCCTGGGTCTCTCCCACATATACATGTTTTTAAACTTTTGTTTGATTTTCTCCTAGTAATCTGTCTCATGTCAACTTAGTTCTTAGACCAGCCAGAAGAACCTAGAAGGGTAGAGGAAAATTTCTTCCTTCCCAGCAACTACTAACAATAATATTAAATTATAATTTTGTATTTACTAATTTACGATAGTTATAACTTATCAGTAAAGCGGTATTAATTCTTCATACATTTGGCTAATTATATGACAGTGTTTGACAGTATACCACCATGTCAATGAATAGCAACATGCCTTAAGAGAAAATATAGTTTGGTCAAAATTATAGCAAATATAAAAGAGAATAAAGTTTGCACAGCTATTAAAATTTCAAGTACAGATTTCATTCAAAATATATTTCCTTCACTAAGGTGATTTCTGTGACCCTATGTCTACTTGAATTCTTTGCTGTCAGAACAAGAACTCAGTATTAGTTAATAACTATCCATGCAACCTCAAGTAATCACCTTTTCCTTTAAAGTAAGAAATAACTATGATACTCTACTAACTATGATCGCTACTACTCTGATAGTAGAGAGAAACTGATCTTGTCTTATGAATCTGCTAATTATAGTTAACCCTTGAACAACATGGGTTTTAACTGTGTGTCCACTTATATGTGGATTTTTTTTTTTTATACTATAGTACAATATGACCCGCAGTTCGTTGAATCTGATGATGTGGGACAGAAACGGAGCAGGACCCTGTGGAGGCCTCCCAGGTACAAAAACCTTTCCCTGTCCCCAGTTTCTTATTTGCACGGGAATAGCCTTATTAAAGGCTTCAGCCTCCTAGACTTTCCTGAGTACCAAAGAGCAGATTCAAGCAGTTGCTGATCATGGAAGTAAGGGAATGCAGAAACCAAGGGGGAGCAATCAAGAAACATTAGTGCATGTATTAAAGAAGGATCCTGGTTTCTCCTCAAGGGATACACATAACAGTATCCTTGAGTTCTTCTTCAGGACTAAGGTCCCACCCAGATGGAGGATGGTAACTTCAGACTGAGCACGAGGTTCCTGCAGCACCGCCCTATTACCTCACTACCAACCAATCAGAAGAAGGTCACACACCCTGTATCCCTCACCCCAAATTTTGCCTATAAAAACTTCTCCCTGAAAACCACTGGGGACTTCAGGGTTTTTGAGGATGAATCACCTATTCTCTTTGCGATGGGCACACGAATTTGTGTTTGGTAACAGAACCGTGGATCCATGGATACAAGGAATCATGGATACCAAGGGATGACTATAAGTTATATGCAGATTTTTAACTGCAGAGAGGGTTGTCGCCCCTAACCCCCATGTTATTCAAGGATCAACTGTATTTATAATGACTGTGGCTTTTAGCAAGGGGCACTATTGAATTCAGTCAGATATTAGATTGCTATTTCTGTACACCTTGTAATTACCTTACAGTTTTTGCCATGTGTAATGTAAAGCTTCTCAAAAAGTGGCTGGCACAAAGCAGGTGCTTTAATAGTTAGAGGAATTCTCACTAGCTGTTGAAAAATAAATCCCCATATCTCCATAGCTTAATCCATTAAAATGTATTTCTTGCTCACCTTGAGGGTGGTGTACATAAGCCTACCTTCTAGGATAGCTTTCCTCCAAGGGGTGACTTAGGCAAACAGGCTTCTTCCATTGGGCAATTTCTCCGTCTTGGACTTCTTTGCCTTCAATGTTTGGATAGACACAGAGTGTGCAAAAATTTTCTAAGGGTCAGGATTTGAAGAATGTTATATCACTTCCCTCCGCATTGCTTTAGTCATAGTGGTGACATAGGCCCACCCTAATTGCAAAGGTGGCTTGCAAATGTAATTCCCCTGTGCTCTTGAGGAAAGGAAACTAGACTTTGAACATCCATCTAGTTCTATCCAAATAAAAGAAAAAAAAATTTTTTTTTTTGGATGAATCTCCCTTGTTCAGCCTGTTTCCATACAAAATGCCTATACGTTAGCTAGGAGTTCCTCTGAACCTTTGATTCATAGCAGAAAGAATACTTAGGAGAAGGAAAAAAATATTTTATGTACAAAGGTAAGAAATTAGCTCTATTTTGCTGGTTTCTTTCCTTTTCTTAAGAAAGATGGTATATATGGATTAATACAATAGAGGGAAGTAAAGAAGAAAACTATCACTATTATGTAAACTGCAGTTATATAAATATTGTCTTACTTGACACCATTTTGCTAGTATTTGAGCAGTTAAAAGCAATGACCAAAAAAGATTAAGAAAATTACCAACCTAACCCAATTGTTAATTGCTAATTAATAAAAATAGGAATCTTTTATCCTTAATTTGAGACATCGAAGTACTAGGAAAAAAAATTAGAAGACAAATCTGCATGCAATTTAGACTTTTATTCCAAGGAAGATAATTTTTTCAAACATCTTGTTGCTTGGCTGTGAATAAATAGATCTCATTAGGGTAAAGTGTTACCGAAGGCAAGGTTGTGTGCCCAACGCATAGTGAGACCAAACTGAAACAAGGGAATTTAGAGCAGAGAAAGTTTTATTGCAGAGTCAAGCAAGGAGAACCGTGGCTCATGTTCAAAAACCCCAAACTCCCCAATAGTTTTCAAGGAGAAGTTTTTATAGGCAAAATTTGGGGTGAGGGATGCAAGGTGTGTGACTTTCTTCTGATTGGTTAGTGGTGAGGTAATAGAGCCGTGCTCCTGGAATCTTGTGCCAAGCCTGGAGTTACCAACCTCCACCTGGGTGAGGACCTTACTTCCTGCAGAAGAACTCAAAGATTTTGCCACGTATATCCCTCGAGGAGAAACCAGGATCCTGCTTTAATTGTCGTGCTATTGTTTCTTGATTGCTCCCCCTTTGTTTCTGCATTCCCTTACTTCCCTGATTAGCAGCTGTTTAAATCTGCCCTTTGGTACTCAGGAAGGTTCTAGGAGGCTGAATGAAGCTTATTTCCTACAAACAAGAAATGGGCACATGGAAAGGATTTGTATCTGGGAGGACCCCTCAGGGTCCTGCTGGGTTTCAAAAATATAAATGCATTTTCAGTACTCCAGATTGTCAATTCTTATTCATTATTCCACCATTTTCTGGCTTGTGAAGTTGATATAAATATTAGCTAAAGGAATTGGTCTTATATTTCACATTCAAAACCCAAATCCCTAAGGGTCATTGACATAATCTTTGAAAAAATATTTAGTATTTTCAAAAATGTAGCTAAAATGGTATAATCACCAAAATGTGAGCTAAATGGCTAAAAGCACACATTGCTATCATCTGGTAGATTTTGCTAAGTGGAAGTGTTGCAAGAGGATAGAGTGAGAGAGAATGGTCATGTCCCAGGTCTCAG